>NC_088380.1:18302500-18927500 GCF_037993035.2 Macaca fascicularis
ACAATCCTAGCTCACGGAAGCCTCAAACTTCAGAGCTCAAGCCATCCTCCCACGTTAGCCGCCTGAGTAGCTGGTACAGGTGCATGCCACTATGCCCAGCTAATTTTGTATTTTTTGTAGAGATGGGGTCTTGCTATGCTGCCCGGGCTAGTCTTGAATTCCTGGCCTTATATAATCCTCCCACCTTGGCCTCCCCAGGTAGATAGGATGATGGTTACAGGCATGAGCTACTGCTCCCTGTCTCAAATTTTATTAATTTAAATTTAAAGAGCCATTTTAGATTCTAAAGGTTGTAATTTCTTGTTGGCACTATGATTGTACTTTCACAGTCTTAGCCTCCAGGAAAGGTCAGGGCATGTTAGGCTGGCACAGCCATGCAGGTAGTTTTACTTCAGAGACAGAGACAGCTGATGGACAGGAGAGGGGACATTCTCTGTGTACTCACCATAGATTTATGACTAAAATGCAAATTAGAGAAAAAGATTTTTGCATAGAACCAAAAATATGCTGTGGAATACACTGCTCAGTACTAATTAAGTGCCTTGCTGTAATAATGACAGTTTTCTATGTGTTTGATTTTTTTCCTCTTCCCCCTCATTTTTTTTTCCCTGCTTTTCATTTCCATCTAGGTGGTTTTGAAAGTAAACAGGAAAGGCCGGGCACAGTGGCTCATGCCTGTAATCCCAGTACTCTGGGAGGCCGAGGCGGGTGGATCACGAGGTCAGGAGATCCAGACCATCCTGGCTAACACAGTGAAACCCTGTCTCTACGAAAAATACAAAAAATTATCTGGGCATGGTGGCAGGTGCCTGTAGTTCCAGCTACTTGGGAGGCTGAGGCAGGAGAATAGCGTGAACCCGGGAGGCGGAGCTTGCAGTGAGCCAAGATCGTGCCACTGCACTCCAGCCTGGGCGACAGCAAGACTCCGTCTCAAAAAAAAAAAAAAAAAAAAAAAAAAAAAAAAAAAAAAGGCTAAAAAAGAAAGTGAACAGAAAAGACAAAAATAAACAAAAAGTCAGTGCTTGGTAATTTTGCCACTTTTAGTAGAAGTGTTGATTACCACCTAAAGACACCTCTGTTCATGATTATGAATGGGTAATAAGCCAATTGATTGCCATTTTCTTTGGGTCTATGATGTCTCTCTTGCCATCTGGAATTTAAGCATCTGAGCTTCCACATTTCTTCCCCACTCTTCTTAATTATTATCCCTTTTGCTTCCACAGACAGAATCTGAACTATCTTTAACACAGGCAAATGCAGTGTAATATCAGCTGTCTCCGTTGCTCTTTATAACGAAGGTAATTCCCCTCAGCCCAGGCCCTTGGCTGTAATACCTGGTATCGGAAAGAACCAAAATGCCTCTTTTTTTCTCTTTCTCTTTTTTTCATGTTAAATGACATGTTATTTTCCTGGATAATAAAAATAATGACTCAAGAAAGTCCTACAAATGTTTCAGCTTTTCTTTAACACACAAATGCCTTGGCATCTGTGAAAGGTTATGTGTTGCATAGGATTTGAGATAAGACCCAGGTTAAATTAGTGCTGTGCTAGGTATTTATATGCAACCCTAAGAAGGTTGCTAAACATCTCTGTCTTGCTACCATTCTCTCACAGGCAAAACAAGGATGATAATAGGCGTGTGTCAAGGTTGCTGTGTGGACCAGCTAAAGCCCTAGGTATGAAAGCACTTCACATACAGAAGAGGTTAATATGAGATTCAATTTTTTTTTTTTTAAATGGAAGCTCATTTGAGTTTTGGGACATTACTTTGGACTCTGCCTTGGGATGTTAATCAGTCCTTTCTCCATTATAACTGCCCCCCACCCCCACCTTAACAAGTGGGCTCACCTCAGATGTCACTTCTCAGAGAGGATCTCCTTGACCACTCTCTGTCTATATAAAATTATCTTGCTTTAAGTATAGGTCTTATTAGTGTCTAGTGAAATGATCAGATCTTTTAGTTTCTAGGTAAATTAGCTGCCCATTTCCCTGCACCTATGAGAATGTGAATTTTGTAAGGACAGATACACTTACTATTTGTTTACTTCTATATCCTCAGTGCCGAGAACGTAGTCTGAGCATAGTAAATGCTCCATAAATGATTGTTGACTGATGAACCCCCCCAGGGACACTCAAACCAGTCAGAACCCAGCTGCATTTTTCCATAAAAGGTCATATTTACTGAATTTATGAGCCTTCCCACATATCAATTACAGCAGTGTGGCTGCTATGGAAGCCATATTTCCTTCTAGAGCCATTAGGAGTGGCTGTGGGAAATACAGATAGTTTGTCACTCTGAATCCAGGTTAAATATTTTGACAAAGAATTCTGGAGCTCACAGCAAGGTTGCTAAATTCCTCACTGGCAGTCCTCAGAGTTTAAGATAGATCTAGATGCATTTTTATATCCAAATAAGAAATTTAGATTTGTATTAGTGTCTATTTGCTACACTTTTGTAACACACCCCTCAGTAGTGTTATGTAGCTGCACAGTGTGTAAAATTCATAAAGTAATTTTGAACTGCATTTAACTAATACCTACATATTTTTATTACATGATCTTTGCTGGCGTGAGTTGAAATACTGGCTCATAAGCAAAACGTTCTGAAAGTTTTCTTTTGCCCTTTGCCAGCACCCCAGCCAGGAGACTCTTCGCAGAGATGGGCAACTCGGCAAAGGCTGTCCTGGCTGGGGCACTGGCAAAGGGCAAAAGCAACTCAGGGATCTCTTGATGTCCCTAATGTATCGCTTTGGTAGATAGTGTCTACAATTTGCTGCTTAAAATATTAAGTGCACAAATAAAAAGATATTCAAATAACATAGTGACTTGATAGCAGAAGAATTACTAGAATGGTTCCCCTATTTGGGGCCAGGCTGCTGATGTCATGACATTAAGTGATGAATTCAAAGAGTTTCCTTGTGGCAGGAATATTTATTATTCTTAGAAGACCTTGAAGCTGTCCAAATTCCTCCAAGTCACATGTCACATTAATTTAGAGAAAACAATTCCCAAGGATTTCCTTGTACTCTAAAAATGTGAAGGCAGAAGTCATAAACCTTCCTATACATAAATTAGCTGAACATGTTAATTACATTGCTTTGGAAGTTCATTTCTGGGGGCCCTCTGATGGCTAATTCATGAGCCACCAGGTTAAATAAGAATCAGAAATGATTTTCCTGCCACATGTCTGCAAGTGACAGTGGCATCCTGCAGCAGGTACATCTATTTTTAATTATTTGTATTTAAGAAAGAATTAAAATAGAGGAGTGGTATTTTAATGTATTTTTATGACCTTTTTATAACAATTTCTATAAAAATTGAACTTAAATTGTCTTGGTGAATGATGTCATCAGCTAATTAAAAAATATTAAATATATGGTGAAGACAGTCCCTAATGCAAAGTCCGGCTAACTGGTTATGAATCAAAAACTTACCAATTATATATCATTAGGTAAGTCATACTTTCTTTAAGTTTCAATTTCCTTTTTTTATATAGAAGGAAGGGAGGTAAGAAGTGACACATAGTTTTTAACGTAGAGGATCCTATTTAGTGTGTAGTGAGAAACTAACAGTGTGAGAAAGGCAAGTATCTGTCAGACAAAGGCCTTGTGGCTGTGCCTCCTCATGCTTAGTAGCACATCAGGCTGATGGACGCTTCCTTTTGTATAGGCTGTCTTGAGATATTTGGGGTACTTGGTTTATAAACTTGTATGTAGTCTGCATGGCAAAGTCTGTTTGATAGGAAAAATATTGTATTCTTGAGATAAATGAAAGGAGGAACACTGGCCTTGTTACCAATAAGCCCATTGCCACCTTTCCAGACTGGCTTGCAATTCTCAGTCTCAGAAATATTATAATTTGGAGTCTGGGGACTTTAATTACAGAAAATCTAGTGATGTACACATGTTGCCTGTAAAAGAAGAAGGTGAATTCAAGATGCCCCTTATTAATTTATCCCTCAGCTCCTATCACATGGACAGTACTTGATTCATATTAATTGCTAGAGAACACTATAATTCCTGGAACACTGGGAGGGATTGATTTCACCACACACCAGGATGGGACCTAGTTTTTAATTTAATCAAGTAGTTCCTCTCCTTTGCCATAAAGATTGGTTTAGAAAACCCAGGCTAAGCCAATCAGCATAAGACACTTTCTTAGCCCAGGGATTGCTTTAGAAACGGACATAGAACCAAATTTGGCCCAATAAAATACAATAGAAGGTTTATTTGTGGATTTTGGGAAATAAGTGTTCTCAATTCTAAAACCATCGAGAGAAGTTCTATTTATTTCTCTTAATATTGATGCATTTGGGAGACCCAGAAATGTGGATTCCATCTTTCTATGAGCCCAAGGATGAAGGAGAAAAAAAGATCAATAGCAGAAAAACGCAGCTGGACCGCAGATGGTGCAGCCTGACCTCTGCTCTGCCTCTCCCTTTGTCTTTAATTTTTGGAATTAAAATGATTTATCTTGGTTTGGATTTCTTTGGGTTTCTCCTGTTTGTTGTTCCCTCAGCTTCTCAAGTCTATATGTTTATGTCTTTTGCCAAACTGGAAAGATTTCAGCCACTGTATCTTTGAATAGTTTTTCTGTTTTTTTTTTTTTTTTCAAGGACTCAGATAATATGAATTTAGGTCTTTTGTTATTTAGTCCCATAGGTCCCTGAGACTGTGTCTATTTATTTTCTAATCTATTTGGGAAAGAGATTAAATTTCCTCCTTTACAGATTTACTCATTTGTAGCAAATTAGCAAATTGCTTTATCTCTCAGTTCATTCTCTCTTTCCTCTGTCTCCTTTATTCTGCCATGGAGCCCATCCACTGAGATTTTTATTTCAGCTACAGTATTATCTATTTTTGTTCTAAGACTCCCATTTGGTTCTTCTTCTTTATATATTTTATATCTTTGTTTACACTATTTTTCATTTGTTGTAAATATGTCTGTAAATTGCTTTCTCAGCTAGTTGCATCATGGCTGTCACATTGGTGCTGGGGCTGTTTGTCACTGCTGGGTGATGGCTGGGTTCTAGTTCCCCAGTAGCTCCCCCCTGATACCTCTCTGGCTGGGAGGGGTAGAAGTAACTCATGACTGCTGCCCACGTAACCTCTGCTGATGCCACAGAGTGGGGAGGTGGCTTCATTACCACTGGTAGTGCTGAAAGCCCAGACCCTCCACTGGGCTTCCTCCCACACCAGCCTGGTAGGGATGGGGAGTGGCAGCTCGTTATCGCCAGCTATGCGTAGAAGACCAGTCTTCCCAGGAGCCTGGCTGAACCTGAGGTCGGTGGGGTGCCTTGCAGCAGCCTGGAGAGGGCAGAAGTCTGTGTCCCATGTGGTCATTGCTGCGGGGGGTGGGAGTGGGGCCAGAGGATTTTTTTTTTTTTTTTTGAGACGGAGTTTCGCTCTGTCGCCCAGGCTGGAGTGCAGCGCACTGCAAGCTCCGCCTCCCGGGTTTACGCCATTCTCCTGCCTCAGCCTCCCGAGTAGCTGGGACTACAGGTGCCCGCCCCCATGCCTGGCTAATTTTTTGTGTTTTTGGTAGAGAGGGAGTTTCACTGTGTTAGCCAGGATGGTGGTCGATCTCCTGACCTCGTGATCTGCCCGCCTTGGCCTCCCAAAGTGCTGGGATTACAGGCGAGAGCCACCGCGCCCGGCCAGTCCATGTTCTTCTTACCACACTGAAACCCTTGGAGATCTTATCCCTTCCTATGACTTGACACTTCTTTACTCTGATGACTCTCGAGTTTACGTTTCCAGATTTGATCTTTCCCTACATGAGACCATCTATGCAGCATCTCTCGCAGTCACTGAACTATAACAGATGCGAACAGAATTCACCTCTACCTCTATCCTGCTTTTCTTCCTGAACTTCCCCATTTTGAGGAATCAGGATGATTGAGCCATCAACATCAGGATCCCTTTGGATTTATTTCTTTCTCTTACCCTGAAATTTGGTCTCTTATCAAGGCTCATTTACTCAGTGTGTTGCTGTCTCAAGCTCCTTCTCCCCATCCTCACTGCTACCATCTGCGTTCAGGTTTTTATGATTTTCTCCTGAATTATTGCTAGTGCCTAACCCATTTCCCACAGTGCATCAGCGTGGCCTTTCTAGAATGCATTTCTGCCTTGGGAAAAGCCCTCGCTTCCTAGAAGAATGAGAAGCACTGGGAACTCTTTGAGGATTTGGTCCCTGCTGGCTTCCCCCCCGATGCCTGCCATCTCTTCTGACCTCTGGATTCTGTGCTCCAGCTGTGCTGGTCACCTGCAGTTGTCCCCGTCTGTCTTTGTTTGGGCTTCCTATCCACTTCCAATGGCATTCACTCCCTACAGCCATCTGTTGTCCTGGATAATTTTTATTTGTTCTTTAAGACTTTAATCAGATCTCCTGCCTTCTGTGAAATCCTTTCTATACCTTTTCCCTACCCGTCTCACCCCAGACTAGTTTAAGGGGCTGTATGCGCCTTTCAGCTCACTGGGGACGTAGTTTTCTATCACTGTTCTTACTAAGCTACATTATAAGTGCCTGTTTATTCATCTTTTTGTAAAACTTACAAAGATTTTTAAGTGCTCTGAAGTGACTGTTTCCTGCCTTTTCTTTGTATTCTTTAAATCTAGCACATAGCTTTTTTTAAATGAATGAATGAAACTCAGCAGAGGTTTGGTGATGGAGCTAGATTAGGGTATCTAATCTAATTTAATCAAAACATCGAGTATTTTAATCTAATTGTTTTAATCTGGATTTCCTTCCAATCATTGTTCCTATGAAAACATCATTTTACTTACTGTGCATGCATTTTATAGTGTGCCATTTATCTTAACTTTATATAATATTGATTCATAGTCTTTATTTTAAGTGTAGGGATGATATTCCACTAAGTTTCTGTATTACCATTTATTTTTATTGTCCTCTTTTGCTAGCCACTTTAGTTGTAAGTCTTTCTTTTTATTTATAAAATAACCGATTTTACAATTCTTACATGGCATTTTCCCCTATTTTCTATCAACTAGGTGCTTAGTGAAAAACCAGGATCTTGCATAAGAGGGTGCCATGCTCAGTCACAGTATCATTTCAATTTCTCCGTAATATTTTCCTTTTAGAATTATTAAGATGAAAGTTATACCAAAAACAAGGAATTAATGCTGGCACATCATCTTGACACTATTAAAGGAGTGCAAGGCTGTTAAGGTTGGACTTGGAAATCCTGTTTTTTGTTGAAATCTGCACCAGATTTCATCTTGGAAGAAAGCGGCACTCAGGTTCTACATTCATAATCCAAGCAAATACCTGTGATGGATTGTTTTGTTCCCTGCCGCTCTAAGTTTTCTCCCATTGAAGTAAGTGCTAAGGGAAGGATGGATGGCTGAGTGAGATGGGAGAGTGGCTTTTACCAAGAGAAGAGCTATATCCACATCACTTAGAAGAAGATAGTGCCAGGCATTTTGAGCGTAGAAGATACTTTGATACTTTCCAAAATTTTGAATGCCTATTGGAAATTAAACAATACCAGAAATAATTAATTAATGGACAAACGGGCAATAAACATTTCCTGGTCAACTGGGTATATAATTGCTGCAGGGTGACACTCAAGACTTTTCTCTAATATTTTTTATAGTATGTGTTCCCACTGTTCCATCTTTCCGGTTATTCGTCTTTCAATAAGCTTAGCATATTGACAACTTTCTGAAAACAGAGCTCCCAAAGTCCATTATTCCAGATGTGGCTTGTTCAGCACTGAGAGGCGGGTTTATGGTTTTCCTAATTCTGACATACATGCCTTTTAGTGTAGTCAAAGCTTGCATTTCTTTTAAGAAACCTCATCATTAGTCAAGAATGCAGTTCACTAATCATTCATGACAATGTTAACTTTGTTCTTTTCAAGGCCATGACCTGAGTTTTTAAAATTTGGGATGAGAGGAACAAATCTGCTAGTTAGGGGTGGGAATTTCAGGCCCTATAGGAATTTCAGGCCCTGAAGGAATTTCAGGAAGGTGCCATGACTGGGCAGTGGGGGAGTTACTTTTGAATAAACAGGATTTCACCTCTCACCTCACTCAATATGTTTCATTTACTCAGCCCAGGCAGGTGGCCAACCTTGATTAGCACAACTTGACCTCATGTTGGTCTTGCTAGTCTTTGCTGGAGAAAATCTCATCTCCCTGTAGTAGTTACATGTCCAGTTGGCAATGAATTTTTTATTACTTTTTAATTAATTAATTATTTCTGGTATGATTGCATTTCCAATAGGAATCCGGAAGCTTTGGAAAGTATCAAGAAGTGTTTAATATATTCCTTTATAATTAGACTGCACATCATAAAATGCTAGACTCATTATAACCTAATGTCGAAATGTCTTTGAGGGTCTAGATAGATTTGAGTGTCATGACAGATATTTCTTTTCTTTTTCTTTTTTTGAGATGGAATCTCGGCCTTGTTGCCCAGGCTGGAGTGCAGTGGCGTGATCTCGGCTCACTGCAACCTCCACCTCCCAGGTTCAAGCAATTCTCCTGCCTCAGGCTCCTGAGTAGCTGGGGTTACAGGCGCACGCCACCACGCCCAGCTAATTTTTGTGTTTTTAGTACGGACGAGGTTTCATCATGTTGACCAGGATGGTCTCGATCTCCTGACCTTGTGATCCGCCTGCCTCGGCCTCCCAAAGTGCTGGGATTACAGGCGTGAGCCACCGCACCTGCACCCGGCCCAGACATTTCTCTCACTTGCCGGTATTTCTCATTCTCCTTTCCTTCCTAGATCCTTAAAGGATTATATGCCTCTGCCATTTAAAGTTAGGCATGGGCAAACTCCTTCGTTTAGCAACAAAACGTGAACAGAGACTCGCTTTTAGAGAAACAAATGTTTAAGAGTAGTGTGATTCTCATGGTCTTAACCCTGCCTCAGAAAACTGAAAGCTTCTTGTTGAGAGGTCAGCATTATGGGTAGGCAGAGTCTACAATGTCCTGTGTCCTTGAATGATTACAATGAGCAGTGCCCCAGTGTGACCAGCATTGAACAAGTAGCCCCCATGAGATTGATAGTAGATATGCATTGAATATTTTTGGGCAAAACCATGCATCCATGAATGAGTGTCCCCTAAGAAAATGATATAAATTTTTTTGGTGGGAAGAGAGTATTGGAGTCTTGGCCCCCATATTGACAGTGTCTGTATTTCTTTTCTATAGGGCTAACATTCTAACACTTATTTCAAGATGTTTCTCTATGCCTTCTCTGTGAAAAATAGGCAGAAGTTTGAGAAAATTGTAATTTGTCTTAAAAGACTATAAATTTTCAATGTTTGCGACCTTCTTGCTTATGTAGATTATCCCCAAATGAGATGGATGTGAACTGATCCAATTTTGCTTCAAAATTTTTTAGAGGAAGTGTTTATTCTTGACAACTTATTTTTGAGAGTAAAATGGATTTTTTTCATTTTAAATACGTGTTGTCCTGCTAAAAATTTTCCTGACCTTGTGACCTTGTGATGCATTAAAACTTTGCCTGAAATACATGATTTAATACATTTTGAATAAATAAGGATGAATTTTGCTGTAAAGAAATCACAGAATCTGAGAACAGGAAGAGAACCTGGGCATTGTGTACTTGATTCCTTCCTTGTATAAAGTAGAGAATTTAAGAGGCTTAGCCAAAGTGTCAGCAAATTCCTAGTTTTCAGGAGAATGCTGGAAATTTAATTGGTTAAATTTTTGACTCAAAAATGATTAACATGAAACATTTAATTGGTTGAATTTTTTGACTCGAAAATTAATATGAAAGACCTCAGTTGGGCGCAGTGGCTCACCCCTGTAATCCTGGCACTTTGGGAGGCTGAGGCGTGTGGATCATGAGGTCAGGAGTTCAAGAGCAGCCTGGCCAACATGATGAAACGCCGTCTCTTCTAAAAATACAAAAATTAGCTGGTCGTGGTGGCATGTGCCTGTAGTCCCAGCTACTGAGGAGGCTGAGGCGGGAGAATCGCTTGAACCCAGGAGGTGGAGATTGCAGTGAGCCGAGACCGCGCCATTGCACTCCAGCCTGGGTGACAGTGAGGCTCCATCTCAAAATAAAATAAAATAAAATAAAAATAAAAACAAAGACCTCACACTTGTGCTAAGAAAAAATTGTAGCATGTTAAAGTGATATAATCCATTACAGATTGTAAATAATACTGACGAGGGGTTCTTTAATTGCCACGTTCACATTTACTACCTCCAGTAATAGAGAAAAAGTGAAGACAGCTGCTGCTTCTTCATTCGTTATTTCTGGATCAACGTTTATCAGAGAAATAAATGAATTTTAAATGACTAACATGGTCTTTCTAGCTAAAAGTGAAAAAGGAGCAAACATTAGTTCTCTTCTGAATTTTCTACCATATTAGTAAATGAGAATGAGTGATGTATCTGTTCTGATTCTATTAATGTCAGCTAATTGTCACCACGTCACTAATTGCAGATGTGACTGGCATCTGGCTCTCCCCGGGACTACTCCAGTCACGGATGTAGTCCAAAGAAAATTTCCTGGCTGGAAATATCAGAATATTATTTTAACAAATAATGACTGAGAGTCTGCCATATGCCTGCCTCAAGTGCCAGGAATATAGCAGACTCTCAGTAATTATTTGTTAAAATGACACTTGAACATATCTTTAAAACTTGTCATATAGGAAAGTAATGGTCTATGGAGTATTAATTTATTTGCAAAGTTACAAGCTATGGAAGGAAAAAAATGATACTTAGAGAGCATGTAGAATGTAAGGAGAAGAAGATTCTTGTACTTGAAGGAAGGGCACAGTGGAATAGAAGCCAGAGTGGCAGTTGAAGACATTTCTTGTTATGTTTTATAAATTAGCGTAATTCTGCAATTAGCAGTTGAGTGGGTGATCCTTCCTTTCTCTGTTAGTTTGATTGACAGGTTTGAGTTGAGCGTAGCTGAGTTAGCATTATTTCCAAATGTGTATTAAAAGAAAGTAAAACTTTTTTTCCCCCTTTCATTAGTGTCAGTAAAAACCTATTTTGAAAATCCCAAGAAACTGAACTACTTGAGCAAAATGAAGATTGGGGAAAGAGCCCTTTGACGAACTAATCAACACCTATTCTCTCTTCTTCCACATTGAAAATCAATGTTTTCATCAATTTATCATCTGCGCTGAAATGAGATATGAATAGAAAGTTCAGTCGCATTTTGTTTTCCATTGTTTTAATAGGACACTAGTAAGTGAGTGCTTATGAAACATCTATTTATTTAAGCATTCACCTTGGACTCTTCTAGCATCTTTGATACAGCATTGTCAAGAGCCTGACATTTGGTGTACTTGATGGACATGCATTTCTGCAGTATACTTGCACTCAGGAAAGAAAGCAAAGCATAAAGGTTTACAAAACCTATATCTGAAATAAGAGAACTTCAAAAGAAATGAATTATATTTTTATTTTCATCAAAATTACAAAAATTCACAGCTAGGTAAGTTCCATGCAAGGAGACATACCTGTGCCATGTAAAAGTCACCGCACAAATATACTTATGACACATGGAGATGGTGTATAGTAGCTACAAGTTCCGTGTTAGGCAAAGTGGCAGGTTGAAAAGAAGTGGACATTGACAGACGCCGTCGAACCCAATGTTACGTGAAGAATCGTAGATGCCTTCCCTATCTCTTCTGCCATATTTGGACACAAAATAGATACTGCTCTAGGAAACATCTCTATAAATTTTTACAAATAGAGAATTGTAAAGGTGCTGACAATTATTTCATTATATTAGGAAGTAGTTTTCTGTTACCTCGTGGTATCTTTATGCTATTTTTAATAAATTAAAATATTTTATATAGCCAAAGTGAATCATTAGAACCCATTATCATTATGTACAGTCTTTTAGTATTTAATAAATTCACATGCACACATATGTTTATTGTGGCACTATTCACAATAGCAAAGTCTTGGAACCAACCCAAGTGCCCATCAATGATAGACTGGATAAAGAAAATGTGGCACCTATACACCATGGAATACTGTGCAGCCACAAAAAAGGATGAGTTCATGTCCTTTGCAGGGACATGGATGAAGCTGGAAACCATCATTCTCAGTAAAGTAACACAAGAAGAGAAAAGCAAACACCACATGTTCTCACTTATAAGTGGGAGTTGAACAATGAGAACACGTGACACAGGGAGGGGAACATCACACACCCGGGCCTGTTGGGGGGTGGGGGCTGGAGGAGGGGTAGCATTAGGAGAAATACTTAATGTAAATAACAAGTTGATGGGTGTAGCAAACCAACATGGCACATGTATACCTATGTAACAAACCTGTACATTGTGCACATGTACCCCAGAACCTAAATTAAAAAAAAAAAAACTTCAGGCATGCTTAGAATTTGTAGTTAATTCTAACCAAATCATATACTAACTCCTAACATATAACATGTGGAATTTTCAAAATATTTACCTATTACTAATTAGCTAATAAACACAATGATGCCAGCAATTCAAATGAAAGGAGACTGATATCTCAATAACCAAAAATAAAGTGACTATGAAGTTCCAAAAAAAATTCTCACAAAGAAAGATATATGAAGACATAATTAACAGTTTCAAAAATTATAGGGCAAATTTGTTAGTATGGAAACTATTTAGCACTTACAGGTTTAATAGAATATAATTCTTCTAAATGTTAAATAATCAGGTGGTGAAAGAAATTAGAATAAGAAGTAATATATCTACAGTAAGTTTAAAAAATTTTAAATTGTAATTATCCATGTTTGAATAAAAGTATTCATATTTGTTACATTTTATAATAAATATCTTTTTAGGGCCTACAAATATGAGAACTATTTCAGCATATTCTGGTGGGTTCACCTTCTCTCTGATCATCCACTGTTATCTACCTTTGGGTGACATCTCACAGTAGGTCACCGTTGCTGTTAGGACCTGCCAGGATGCTCCTGAGTCTAGGACAAGACCTCATGTCCTTATGCTCCGCAAAGGATAAGGTCTGAGGTTTAAATTGTGTGATGACTTCCTGGAGTCTTCACTGAGCCAAACTCACTCCCGCCCTTACTTAAAGGAAAGCCACTCCCCTTGTCCTCAGTAGGTCCCAGCTTGTGCTGTGTCCTCAGCTGTGCGGCAAATACCTTCCATCTTAGGCAGTCCGAGGCCTCAGGCAGAAGCACGTGCAACAGACAATGGAGTTGTTCTGGTTTTTATTCTCGTCTTCTCTGGTGTTCGCTCCCATCAACATCCAAACCAACCAAATAGAATACAAGACATCACCCTGCCAGGACGTACTGCTGGCTCTTCCCGTCAGTTTCTCTGACTAGCCCAGTTAGGTCCAAATGGCAGCTTTAGGACAAACTAGATGGCTTGCTGTTCTAACCCTTCTGTTGTATGCATGTTAAGGTACAAAGATAAAACACACTTTGCTTTTTCTGCCACTCACCTTTTAAACCTGTCCCGTGGGATAGACAGTTCTTTCCTTGTCCCGGATGAACTCTCAGATTTATATCAGAGTTTTATTCAGCTACAGTTGGATAATAAAGAGCTTGAATAAAACTCCAGAGAACAGGCCGGGCGCGGTGGCTCGAGCCTGTAATCCCAGCACTTTGGGAGGCCGAGACGGGCGGATCACGAGGTCAGGAGATCGAGACTATCCTGGCTAACACAGTGAAACCCCGTCTCTATTAAAAAAAATACAAAAAAACTAGCCGGGCGAGGTGGCGGGTGCCTGTAGTCCCAGCTACTCGGGAGGCTGAGGCAGGAAAATGGCGTAAACCCGGGAAGCGGAGCTTGCAGTGAGCTGAGATAGCGCCACTGCACTCCAGCCTGGGCGACAGAGCAAGACTCGGTCTCAAAAAAAAAAAAAAACAAAAAAAACCTCCAGAGAACAGTCTCACTTCTGCCATTAAAATGTCCAGACTAGAGTCATAATCACACTCAGACACTGAAAATTCATGCTCCTCTCTGCTGGGCTGTGGTGTGAAAGTGCAGCTCATTCCAGATTTATCTCTCTCTCTCTCTCTCTCTCTCTCTCTCTCTCTCTCTCTCTCTCTCTCTCTCTCTCTCTCCCCCCTCTCTCCCCCCCCTTCCTCCCTCTCCCTATCTCTGCTATTAAGCCAATAGCACCAGAGTCTCTTTAGATCTTCTCTCTTGCTTGTGTAAATCAGGCCTTAGTCAAGACTGACCTACTGTAAGTGGCAGAGCCTTACAGGTTGTAAAAATATAAAAACACTTCTTTAAGTTTGATAAATAAGTGACCCTGAGTTACGCAGTCAAGTAGGCCCTCCTTCCCCTTCCCCTTCTCCTTCCTTCTTAATTCTCAGTTTTCCACGGTTCAGCAATGAAGAAGTAACTTCTAGCCCCTCAGGGTTCCAGGATCCTGTTCAGCCATTGGCAAGCTCTGTGCAGTAGCCAGGTGTCAAATATTTTGAGTCTCACCATGGAACCGATCCACACCCCTAAACCTACCAGGGACATGGGTTAAGCTCTTTGGTGGTACTCTGAAGCCCTTTCTGTCTGACTGCCCTCACCCTTCACCCTTCACAGGTAACTCTATCCAAATTGATGTCCCTAATCTCCACAGCAGCGGTGGGCTCCCAAGAGCTGGCAGAACTATGCTGGGCCCTACCCTGTTAAGTAACCCACAGATGACCCAGCAGCTCGCTTTTAAAAGTGAAGGATACTTTGCAACTGCTTTTTGTTCTAGGCTTTTGGTGTTCCGCGGAATCAGTAAAAGTTTACTTTTTAACCATCAGTCACATTCTGTTTGGTATGAGCACAAATCCACCAAGAAAATTCATGTCATTAATAACCGCTCCGCCTCCCGGGTTCACGCCATTCTCCTGCTTCAGCCTCCCGAGTAGCTGGGACTACAGGCGCCCGCCACCACACCTGGCTAGTTTTTTGTATTTTTTAGTAGAGACAGGGTTTCACCGTATTAGCCAGGATGGTCTCGATCTCCTGACCTCGTGATCCACCCGTGTCGGCCTCCCAAAGTGCTGCGATTACAGACTTGAGCCACCACGCCCGGCCTAACCTCGTTTTTGATTGAAAGCTAATATTCAGCTTTTACTCTACAGGACTACTACAAAGATATAAAAGGGGTTTCTTGAGGAGCAGAGAAATCATTATGTGACTAAGTTACAAATTGGCAACAATTTAGATGTTATTTTGGCATCCACGAGAATGTCTGTTTCCATACTAACTATATACATAAACATGTATATAAATATACAAATGTATTTATGCAGGTCTGTATGCGCATGCTTATGCAGAAAGAACACTTGGCAATCTACTTGGCACATTAAAATACACAGAGAATTTATGGTTTATATTATGAGAAACACAAACATTAAAAAGAATAATATGTGAGTGGTAGCAAGAAATAGAAAAATAATTTATTAGAAAATTATCTGAAGGTAAAAGGGGTAAAGATAATGCAAATTGTAGACTTCAGCTTTTCAAATGTGAAAAATGTTTAAAAAAATTGTTCTATTTCATAGGCTGAATAGGCTGAAAATGACATTATTCTGAACCATCAATATTCTCCTGATTTAAAAATGTCTTCTCTCCGTCTTTTCTTTTTTCGTTTCTACTCCCATCACCATCTCACTGAAGTTGTACAACATCATGCAGTCATTTATATCCACCTATTTAAAATAAAAACCTGATCATACCAAACCGAAGAAAAATGAGCCTTATTATGCTTTTAAGAGAGTGCCGAATGCCTGATCAGCATCAAAAGAGGAGCAGGGAAAGATTTATTTGTTACCTTAGTGCATTTTGAAATATTAGCAGGTCAAAGATTAAGACAGGGAGATAATTCAGGACAGAGAACCTAATAAGGTTGCTAATGCATCTCAAAGAGCACAGGAGGAGTATGATGTGTTTTGAAAATATTAATGAGGTTTTACTGTGAGTCCTTACATGTCTGTGGTACATCTTCATTCCTAATGACAGAGAAATCTTACATTGCTAATGCAGTGGATGCTGCATGCTTAATGTTCCACATATTCTCACTGTTCGGTAAAATGAAGAACTACCTTTCAATGTCACTAAATTACTCAGCTACACAGTTTAGTTATTTTAGACATGGGTGCTTTTATGTCTCTCACATCAATGGTAACTTTGAACACCTTTTGAATATGAAACTCATAGATTAGAAATGAAAAAATGGTGGTAGGTTTATGCTCAAATATATTAGGGATATATTACAAGACAGGCATTACGGAAGGACCTGAGTTCTAGTTTTCCCCCACATTTGTGTATTTCAGTAATCCTAGAGTAGGAATGATGGAGGTGGAGACATAGTTGAAAAAGAGCTTGGGCTGGGTGTGGTGGCTCACGCCTGTAATCCCAACACTTTGGGAGGCCAAGGAGGGTGGATCACAAGGTCAGGAGTTCAAGACAAGCTGGACCAAGGTGGTGAAATCCAGTCTTTACTGAAAACGTAAAAATTAACCAGGTGTGGTGGCGGGTGCCTGTAATTTCAGGTACTCAGGAGACTGAGACAGGTGAATCATTGGAACCACGGAGGCGGACATTGCAGTGAGCCAAGATCATACCACTGCACTCCAGCCTGGGCGACAGAGCAAGACTCCATCAAAAAAAAAAAAAAAATGCTCATTAACTTATTCTTATAAATGATTATTGCTGTTTAATTAGAAGATTCTAAGTGAACTTAGCTCATAATATTTTCCCCAAGCCAGAATAATGAATTATCTCAATTATGCACATGTTTTGCAGTTTATAATTTTAGCTCTTTGTATTTTAGGGCTCTGAAGAAATACTAATGAAAAATGAGAATTACCATTTCAAGAGATGGTAAGTCAAAACAGAAATCAAGTAAGCTTCTTGAGAATATTGTAAAAGTTTCTAAGGAAAATACCATGAATTTTAGGAACAAAAACATACTTAATCATGCATCTGCGACGGATTTCCTAATTTGGCCTCCCAAGTAGGAGGACACCTTGAGAGGCAAATAGTGCTACAATTTTATGGGAAGGAGATGGGAAGGTGCCAGCCAGGAGATTCCCTCATAGAGTATGAAGTAAAGGAATGAAGCAAGGTCTAGGGAAGTGTGCTTTTCTCTGTGTGTGATGGTTACAGCAATGATAGAGCATCTGTGGATGAAGCGTTTCCTGACCCTATTTACTTCGTGTGATTATTTGATTATTTCAGTAACCGCACACTCAGTCACCATTCATTTACATGCTCCTAGAAGAAACATCTCAGGAACCAAACCAAATTACATTTTAAACATTTTATTTCTGCATTAAGGATTGGATTATAATATAACCTTTCTGGACTCTTTTCATTTTTATGACATTTATGGCTTTTGTAACATGCCCTTACACACATGCCATGTGGGTGGAGTGCGAGGAGAAGCAGAGAGCAGTCGAATTGCTCAGCATTCCTCTAAAAAGGACACCCTCAAAAGGGGTGAAGGACCAGGTCTTGAGTATGTTCATTGTAGACTCTTGTCAATCAAAGAGTTGGAGATTGCTGAGAGGCTTATTCTCAGAAACATGGGTCACCTCCAAATCCACATCTTCCGGTGATTCCAGACTACATCGCTCAATCTTGATGCACCTCCAGCTCAAAAGACTCATGGTTTCCTCAGCCCTGCTGTTTATTTCTCTCCCTTGTTATATGCTTTGTGTCTCTATTCTCTCATACTTCTTTTCCTCCTCAGCACTGATTTTTAATAGACTCTCTGTTTCTCCTTTCTAGGATGCAATTGAGTGGCCAAATTCGGGTATGAAACATATTTCTTCCATTGCTGACTTCTGTTTCCTCAAATCCTCCTTTCATGTTTACAATTTAGCTGAAATTGCCTGTCTACATTCTCTTCTCTTGCCTTTGAACACTTCTCCTCCACTGCTCCTCTTCCCCAATAGAATCCAACCTTTGAAATGCTGCCCTACAGTAATCGTTGAGCTAATTTTCTCTCAATTTTCTTGTGGTTTACTAGAAAGCCTTTTTTGAGTGAGGACAAAATTCATAACATACCTTATGCTAAAAGACATTTGCATAATTTGGTATCCATCAATAATTCAAAGGTTGATATAAAGCTAAAGATAGACTTACCACATGACCTAACATTTGTGCTTCTAGATAGTCATCCAACAGATTTGAAAAATTATGCTCACACAAAAGCCTGCATATGAATGTTCATAGCAGTTCTATTCATATTTACCAAAGGCTGTGAGGAATCAAGAAGTCCTTCAAAAGGCAAATGGAGACACAACTGTGCTACATCCATACCGTGGAATACTATTCAGCAATAGAAGTGCACTATCAAGCCGTGTAAAGATATGAATTAGCATTGCTAAGTGCAAGAAGTTAGTCTTAGAAAGCTACATACCATATAATTCCATTTATATTACATTCTGGAAAAGGAAAAATAACTGTAGAAGCCAAATCAGTGACAGACAGAGTTTTGGGGAGGAAGACGGGTTCATTAGGTAAAGCACAGATGATTTTTTTCAAGTCTATAAACCATTCTGTACAGGACTGTAGTGGTGGATACATGACATTATTAACTTGTCAAATCCCATGTAACTTTATAGTGCAAAGAATTTACTGTAGTGTAGGCACATTAAAAAAAAAAAAAAAAAATCAACCAGAAGGTCAGGAAATCCAGAATGGGATGCAGACTGTTACTAAAGAATCTGATCATATTATAAATGTATGAAATAACCTCACTGAAGAGGGTAGGGATAAAGAAATGATGATTTAATTCAGTCATTGGGTACAGTCTACATGGCTCAGGTGACAGGTGCACCAACATCTCAGAAATAACCACTCAGAAAAAACCACTAAAAATATCCATGTAACAAAAAACAATCTGTTCCCCCAAAACGATTGACATTTTAAAAAAATTACAGAAAAAAGCTATGTATCTAAAAAAAAAACTTTGGAATGACTGTAAGACTAATGACAAACTACTAAGCTAGGTAATTATTGTACTGTAGTTGATAAAGTTATTTCTTACAGGTGTGACTTCACAATTATGAAAGCTCTGTACATGTCTACGAAGATTAAACAAATAAATGGAAGGTGGATGATGGGAGCTAGGTTTTTTACTGTTGAAATGGGGTTAACACATATTAAATAAAACAGGCAGAAAGCCATTGTCCTGAGGCTGCCTCTGTACATTGAGCTCCAAATAACAAACCACAACCTAACTTAGGAGTATACATATTGTAACAGATACCCAGGTCTCAGCCAATCACAAGAAGTCAAGCTTCGGCCAATCACAGGCAGCCAACTGACCAGAGCACGTCCAAATAAGGCAACAGCAAGCAATCAAGCTATCTCTGTGCTTTACTTCTGGGTTCAGCCTATAAACGCTCATTGCCAAAGCTGCAGAGCAGTGCGCTGAATTCTCTTCTGAAAACTCCCTGTTCCCCCAAGACTACTGAAATTAAAAAAGAAAAGAAAAAATTATTATGTATTGGTATGTTTGGTTGTGTCCCCACCCAAAATCTAATCTTGAATTGTAGTCCCTATAATCCCAATGCGTCAAGGGAGGGACCAGGTGGAGGTAATTAGATCATGAGGGTGGTCTCCCTTAGGCTGTTCTTGTGATAGTAAGTGAGTCTCATGAGAACTGATGGTTTTATAAGCATCTGGCATTTCCTCTGCTTGCACTCACTCCGTCCTCCTGCCCTGTGGAGAAGTTGCCTGCTTCTCCTTTGCCTTCTGCCATGATTGTCAGTTTTCTGCAGCCTCCCCAGCCATGTGGAACTGCGAGTCAATTAAACCTCTTTCCTTTATAAATTACCCAGTCTCAGGTATTTCTTCATAGCAGTGTGAGAATGGCCTAATACATGTATTCTAAAAAAAATTAACTTTGAAGATGACTGTAAGACTAATGACAAATTAAACTATTAAACTGTATATAAGCATTGTACTCTAGGGCCCAATTCATGAATTATTCCTTGCTCAGATACACTCTTTTACATTTAATTTGTCTAAAGCTTTTATGTTAACACACCTAAGCAGATGGAGAAAGCTAGAATGAACCTCATTTTTCTGGATTAATTTGGAAACATCAGTATGAATTCATGTTTAGCTTAATGTAGAGAGTGATGGCTATGTGAAGAAATAATTCTAAACACTGTGTATGCAAAGGTTGGCAAGCACATATCTATTTCCTAGCTCTGCTCACCTAGGAAACCTAAGAGCAGTGGCATCCCACTAGCAATGAGTACAGCCAGCACCCAGGTAGTAGTTTTTAATGCCACTCACCAGTAAAAGGAACCAGGGTTTCTCGCAAAAATAGCTAATATTAGGGCTGGTTCTGAAATACACGTGATGAGCCAGGAGCATCTTCTGATGTCAGAAACTATGGGAGTGCTTTAAAAGTTGACATGGTATGCCAAAGAGATGCACGAGACAACTGAAAAAGTTTCCCATTGCCAAAGTATATAATATTATGTTAAATAATGTATAATAGATTGCAACCCAAAGTATAAATATGTGCCTGTAATCCCAGCTACTCGGGAAGCTGAGGCAGGAGAATCGCTTGAACCTTGGAGGTGGGGGCTGCGGTGAGCCGAGATGGAGCCGCTGCACTCCAGCCTGGGCGACAGTGTGAGACTCCATCTCAAAACAAACAAACAAAACACCAAAACTGTACATAAAAATCCATGATTGTATGCTGACACAAATAAATAATTAAATAAGTAAAGAAATGTAGAATAGATAAATCTATTATACAGAGAATTCCAAACAATCTATGTACCTGCTCCCTCCTCAAGGTAGTAGAGTGTAACTCTGTACTCCTTATGTGTCTGTGGGGCTACGTGTAGTGACTTGCTTCCGAAGAGTACAGAATGGGAATGGGGGAGCAACAAAGTAACTTTACAGTGGAGAAGCATATCAGTCTTGTCAGGTGATAAAGGTTTATGGCATCAGAGTTAAGTTGTTAGCATAAACTCTTGATGTGTTGTGTTGAGAATGGCACTTTCATAACCCTAGGTTAGCTGTGAGAAAATCCGCATCCAAATTCAAATTGAGGGACATTGTACAAAACACCGAACCAGTAAACCTCAAAACTCAAGGTCATATAAAACAAGAAAAGTGTAAGAAACTGTCACAGCTAAGAGGAGCCATAGGAGATATGATGACTCAATGTAGTGTGGGATCCTGGGATAGAAAAGGGACATTAGAGAAAAATTAGGAAATCTGATAATGCATGTTCTTTAGTTAATAATGATATATATTACTATATAGAGAGTTACTCAGAAAGCAGGACTTGACTGGTTAACAATCCCAAACTAAGAAGTACCTTTGGTGAGACAAAAGCCTCCTGTAGGCAGGAAGATGAGTGGTGGAGTGGGGTGGTCTGGATACCTGGACTGGGAGAAGAAAGGATGGAGGAACTGAAGTAGAGTTCTATTAGGGAATGTAGACTTTGCTCCAGCTGGGTGTGTGTAAAATCTTGAGAATGAATCAGCTGCAAGGATGCAAACCCAGAGTGCAATGCAAAGGCTCTTCACTGATGAGTGACTAAGAGCCATACAGCTGTGTAGGATTTGTCAGAGTCTCGCTTTCTGTTACTTTGGAATCCTGGAAAAACTAGAATCTCTACAGCTCAAAGTTAGTCTGGAAAGTTTGGGCAATGGAAACATGCTTTACATTGAGTTCTGAAGGTTAGAACATGTATGGATTGTTGAAGTTAAGCTATGTGGGGTCCTTGTAAATGAGAATTAGGCACAGATAAACAGGTGGTAATCAACTGGCTTGTTAGAGCAGCCAAGTCTGGCTATGACACTAGGAGAAATCAATTCAATTTGAATGTTGGGGAAATCAATGGAGAGAAATTGTAAAATGGCCAGTGGTGTTTTTATATAAAGTTGATGAGTTTATATTCTATTATCAGAGAAATTATAAACGGGTTTTCCCTGGTGAATACATGTTTCACTCTTTTTGTATATTTTTCTGTTATGTAAGGTACTTTAATTTAATACAAAGAGATTGTGATATTTTGAAGTATTTTACTTGGTTTTCATCACTGTTTCCTGACATATAGCTCCTAAAACCCTTGCCGTCTTCAGTGGTATGTGTCTTTGATATGCTAATGAGGTGGCTTGTGGCTAGGATGGGGGCTAGTCACCCAAGACCAAGGCATGGTTAGAAGATTGGAACTTTCAACACCATCGCGCAACTTCCTTCGACCTTTAGGGAGGGGAGAGGGGCTGAAAGTTGAGTTGATCACCAATGGCCAATGATATAATCAGTTATGCCTATGTAATGAAACCTCCATAAAAGCCCCATAGAGCAGGGTTTGGAGAGCTCTGGATTGCTGAACACGTGGAGCTTTCTAATGGAAGGTGTGTCCAGAGAGGGCACGGAAGCTCCAAGCTCCTTCTCGCATACCTTACCCTTTGCGTTTCTTTTCTCTGGTTGTTCATCGATATCCTTTGTAATATTCTTTATTAATAAACCAGGAAAATGTAAGTAAGTGTTTCCGTGGATTCTGTGAGCCGTCTTGGCAAATTAATCAATTCAAGGAAAGGAGTTGTGGAAACCCTCAATTTATAGTCAGTCTTCAGGAGTTCCAGAGGCCCAAACTTGCCACTGGTGTCTCTAGTGTGGGCAGTTTTATGGGCCTGAGCCCTTAACTCGTGGGATCTGACACTATCTGCAGGTAGATAGTGTCGGAATTGGGTTGAATTAGGGGACACCCAGTTGGGGTCTGCTGAAAAACTGCTTGCTAGGGAGCTGATGTTACCAGCCCACAGTCACAGCTTGCTAGGGCAGGCAATTTTTGCTTCCCACCTCCACGTTTTGGTGACCAGAGATGAAGCATTCTGTGTAAGACAGGAGGATGAGAAAATCATTTTTTGCTTTTCCTATAACCTCACTTACCGTGGTCATTTCGTGGTTGATGTGGGCCAATTCAATTGTGTTAGTGTATTGGTAGGTCATAGACATAATGCCACATTCAGCCAAATGGTTAGATTATTCGTTGGCCAAGTAACCAATCAAATATGGTGAATGAATAACAGATACAATTTTGGGGAGATAATAAACATATCTCTTTGTGATCTCCAAATTTTAATTGTTAAAAATATCGTACTTTAAATGAAATTTGCTTAATTTTGAATTAGTTAAGGACTGTTTTCATCATTTTGAATGGCAGGCTCGTAAATGGTCCTCAGTGATCCTGCGTCTTGGTATTCACGCCTTTGCATAATTCTCTTCCCTTAAGTGTGTGTTGTACATAGCGACAGACTCATTAATGAATAGAATATGGCAAAACTGATGCGATGTCACTTTCACGATTGGGTTACAGAATACCGTGACTTTCGTTTCTGTCTCTGTCTCTCACCTCTTGCTCTGGAGGAAGCTAGCTGCTATATTGTGAATGGTTTGCAGAGAGTCTTATGTGATATGGAGCTGATGTTACTGGGCTGCAGCCAGCCAGGACTGGAGGCCTACTGAGAGCTACGTGGATGAGCTTGGAATTAGGCCTTCTCCCTGTTGTGTCTTGATGTGATTTCAGCCATCATTGACCCCTTGATGGCAGCCTCATGAGAGATGCTGAGCCAGAGGTCGCAATGAAGCTATGCCAGGAAGCCTGACCTTCAGAAACTGTGAAATTAAAACCTTTGTATTAAGGTGGTAAATGTTGGGGTAATTAGTAATCAGTGTTACATGACTAATCCAGTCATATACATTCTATATTACATTAAAATCAAGTCACCAGATGAGCTTTTGCCTTTAAATAAGGAGGATAACATTAACATTCTGGGAAAATATCTTTCAGCTCTTTGAATACGTGTTAACAGAGTTACCTCTGTATATAGGACAGCTTTGAAACTAGACAACAGGATTGCTATTTCTGGAGGGGCACTGTGGCTCATGCCTGTAATCCCAGCACTTTGGGAGGCTGAGGCAGGCGAGTCACTTGAGGTCAGGAGTTCAAGACCAGCCTGGCCAATATGGTGAAACCCCATCTCTGCTAAAAATACAAAAATTAGTCAGGTGTGTTGGTGCAATACAAAAATTAGTCAGGCATGATGGCGCAGTCTGCAATCACAGCTACTTGGGAGACTGAGACAGGAGCATTGCTTGAACCCAGGAGGCAGAGGTTGCAGTGAGCTGAGATTGCACCACTACACTTTACCTTGGGCGACACAGCGAGATTCTGTCGAAAGAAAGAAAGAAAGAAAGAGACGAAAACGATAGCTATTTATTTTACCTTTTCAGAATAATCAACAGCATGTACTATATTTCAAAGACGATTCCTTAACAGTTCCTTAAACAAACATGCATGAGTCATTCTATTGTGTTTTCAATACATTCTCCCCCAAGTTGGTGTCGACTCATCAATCATTAAGAGGAAAGGAAAAAACTTTGACTTTAGGCATGAAATAGAACAGAAAGGAATATTTGGTTTTGCTTTCTAACTCCTCCTAAATGTGTCTACATTTTAACTCTTCAAAGGGGATAGGCTTGTTTTACATGTTTTTGTTAATGAAATGGAAAGGAGGAAAGCGATGGTTCTAGATAAAAAAGTAAAAGACCTCTGTCAAGGCTCAGGATAGGGGAGGGAAATAAAAATCGAATGGAATCTAAGAAAGTTCGTCCACTTTAATTTCTCTGGTTATTCATTCATATCATGTTCAAAACTGCCCCCTACACTTTTCTGTACAAATGGGGTCCATTTACTGGACAGATATTTTTCTTTTTTATTCTCTTTGCTAATGTTCCTTATATGCACAGATCAAGCTTCACACCTTCTCACATTTACGTTGCTTCTTTTGGCATGTGTTGTGTTTGCCTGCCATATGTAACCATACTTGCAACATTTCCAGACCCAGTTTAAAGTTTGAAATATATTCTCCCCTACACTTTGTATTTTTGCACCTTTGGAACTTGGCATAACTTTTCTCCATCAGAATCTGATAGATCTTCTTCTTTTTTTCTTTAGTTAGTTAATTTCAAAGAAGCATTGCCTCTACTTTTATCATTTTTGGCCCAACTCTGAGTTCAGAGAACATAAAAATGTAGCAGTGTATCAGACAAATATCTTTGTAGTGCTGTGGGGGCAATCCTAATAGACAGGTGCTTATGTTCATAGGACAGCTGGATTAGATCAGAAAGTATTCGTTTAAGCTTTTCAACTGACTTTGTGTATTGAACCTTCCTCTGCTAAGGAAGGAGGCTGTCTCAAGTGACCTTTTACTAATATAAAAATGAAGGTTTGTCAAATGTGAGATCCGATTTATATTGTAATTCACAGAAGTATTATACTTGGAGATATTGTCCCAAAACTAAAATCATGCTTCCTAATTTATCTGATGACTCTCTACGGATGCAGGAAACTATTCTATAATAATTTATTTTGCTCACCATGTCACAGATGGACAAATGTTTATGCAATTATTCCAGATTGAATCTTCTTTCTCCTGTTGGACACCTCCATTTTCTAAGATCAAGGTCAAGTTTTACTTCCTTCACAAATCCCTCTCTGATCACACCCACATTGATCTTAATGCATTAATTGTCTTTCTTACTTTAACTCTTAATTAGATATTCTTTTTTTTTTAATTTGAAATTCAGATAAATATCAATTTTATTAAGTATACAAGCATTTTTCAAATGTTGTATGGGAAATATTCATGCTAAAAACAACCTGCTATTTATCTGATAATTCAAATTTAACTTGGATTTCCACATTTTTTAATTTCCTGTCTGCCAAACCTGTCTCTACTGACATTAAATAGTCTTCTTCATACTGACCATGTGCTAGACACTGTTCTCTATGGACATTTATTTATGAACAAAACAAGTTACATCTCTGTTCTTATGAAATCTCCATTTTAGTCTATGTTTAGGAGTGAGGTTGGGGAAGGGACATGAGGACATACAGTACAAAGCAGTCTCCAACAGACCTACAGCTGAGGGTCCTGACTGTTAGAAGGAAGACTATCAAACAGGAAGGACACCTACACCAAAACCTAATAGATATTCTTAAATAGCTTGGAGTACTCTTCCTTGTCTCCATTGCCGGACAAACACATACTTGTTATTTAGGACTCATGGAGAACATCACCTTCCCCTTGAAGTCACTCGTGACAATTCTCACCCAGGAGAGCAGGTGTTTCCTCGACACTGTTCCCATAGCATCACCTGTGTATGAGAATACAGATGCATCCCTCCAGTTGATAATGTACCTCTCTCTACTTTCTCTCTCTCCCCATTGCAGAGTGAGCTCCTTTCCAGTAGGAGGTTCATCATGTTCCACTCTGTCTCACTGCCACCTATTCCTGTCTGGAAAATTAGGGAAACTCAACATGTATTTGAGCTTTTTAAATTCGACATATATTTGAACTTAATAAATAAATGAACACAAAAGAATAAATAAATGAACATGTAAAGGAATAGATTATTGCAACTTGTGTGTATCAAATAATGACAGATGCATATAAATTAATTCATTATATGTATCAATAAATCAGCTATGTGCATGAATTAATCATTACGTATATTAACTAGAAGCACCAAATCAATTACTAATACATATTAATTAATGGTTACATTAATATTTATTTCTTGCTGAATAAGTAGAAAAAATGAGTACATAAGATACATGAACTCTCCTATTTAACTGAGGGAAGAGATTTTGTTTTATTCACATGTGACATAATTTATTTATTTATTTATTTTTTGAGACGGAGTCTCACTCTGTCGCCCAGGCTGGAGTGCAGTGGCCGGATCTCAGCTCACTGCAAGCTCCGCCTCCCAGGTTTACGCCATTCTCCTGCCTCAGCCTCCCGAGTAGCTGGGACTACAGGCGCCCGCCACCTCGCCCGGCTAGTTTTTTTTGGATTTTTTTTAGTAGAGATGGGGTTTCCCCGTGTTAGCCAGGATGGTCTCGATCTCCTGACCTCGTGATTCGCCCGTCTCGGCCTCCCAAAGTGCTGGGATTACAGGCTTCAGCCACCGCGCCCGGCCCACATGTGACATATTTTAACAAAACGTTTTTATTAGAAATACAATTTACTCAACTTTAAGAAAGTTAGAATTTAGGGAAGAAAATAAGGAAGATGTCACTTGGAGGACAAGCACCAATAAACCCAGTGTTTTAACCATAGCACTTGATATGTTTTCTTTACATATTTTTCATGTAGATATTGTCATGTCTTTTACTTTTGCATACTATCATTAGAATGGTTGCATAATACTCTATGTAATAGAGGGTCATAGCTCAACTTATTGAAATCCACCTTATATTCATATAAGAACCCAAATGAATGAAACAAAATGCGGTTTATTTAGCTTGCTGCTGCAAAGGAGAACACTCACTGTTGGAACTGTGGAGGTTCCAGTAGGAGGATTTGGGGGATGGCTTATGAGAGGATTTAGCCTCATGCAGGGTGATTCTAACAGGGCTTACAGAGGAGAGGGCCATTTCTGACTTGGATGCTGTCAGAAATCAGGGGCAATTTAGAGACTGGTTATATTGGCAATTACTCTCTAGGAGGTGGGAGGATCAAAACAACACTGTGTTGTATCGGTAAATCATTGGAAGCCACTAGGGTTAGTACAAAGAGAGGGTTGTTTAGTTGTTTTGTGGTTGCAGAATGTCCTTGTTGCTATCCTGTTTCAGGCATGATGACAAACACATCATGCTTAGGTCATCATTGATATTTAGTGTATGTTTATTACAGTCTTCTCTTACTTCCCATTGCCAGGGCAGTTTTCACTTTCTGAAACTACTTCTTACTGGATATTTAGTTTTCTTCATGTTTTCAATTTTATGATGTAATGCCTTACGTACCATTGTAAATATAGTTTCCTTCTAAAAAACAGAATCTCAGAGATGGCTATTAGTATCAGACATGCAGTCATTTTTCTTTGTTTTCTTCTACAACCATATTTTCCAGACAAATTGCTACATGTCACTGTTAACAGTAATATGTGATATGTACCTCCATCATTACTGTGAATTGTACATTTTAAAAATGGATTATTTTAATAGGCAAAGATGGAATCTAATTTTTAACTTGAGTTTCCATAATTATTTGTGAGTTTGATTTCTTTTTTACCTCTGGTTTGCTCTTTTTGGACTGTCTCTTTATGTTGTTTGTTAGTTAGGGCCTTGTGTTTCTTATTCAATTCATGTTAGCTCTTCCAGTAATTGAAAATACTTTTACAGTTTAGTCAAAAAATTTTTTTTGCATATTAAAATTTTATGTAGTTCCGTAGGTCCATTTTTTCCCTTTGTGGTTTCTACCATGCCCTTCTTATTTTCATACATCCTTCCAATGGCTCAAAGTTGATTTTACTATTCAGTTTAACTCTTTAATCCATCTGAAATTACTTGAGGGTGTGGTGAGAAATGCAACTTTAAAATATTACTTTGAAAGATATGATCATATTCAATTTCTCAATAATCGCCTTATTCATTTTCTTATACTGAGTAGCATCTTTGGACAGAGGAATATATTTGTTGATGCTAAAAGCGAATATTGGCTATTTTTGAAAACAGTGTTTGACTAGACAAAAATCTGAAATAATCTCTCCAGGGCAAAAATGTCAACTATTGGCAGAAATCATAGCAGATATTGTGAATAAATGGATGGATAAATAAGAAAGAAATGATTATGAGCATGCAGGAAAATGTTATGGCAACATATTTGAGCTGCATGATTCTCTATAAATTAGTGGATTTAAAATTTCGAAATGAGGTAATTGTGTTTTGCTTTAAGCTGTTAAATTTGGGATGTTACTCAAGAATATTCATATATTAGTTTACTATTTTCCCGAATAATTTTGGTTAAATGTTTATTTGAGAAACAAAGGCAACTTTCCGAAAGAAAATGTGTCAAAAATGTTTGAATCTGAATTTTTGTTGTATGTAATCTTGGTTTTAAGTCAGAGTCATAAAGTTCTATACACTGAGTATGATCTTATAAATACCTATTGGAGGCTAGGTGTGGTGGCTCATGCCTCTAATCCCAGCATTTTGGGAGGCTGAGGTGGGAGGATTACCTAAGTCAGGAGTTCGAGACCAGCCTGGCCAACATGGTGAAACCCCCATCTGTACTAAAAAAAAAAAAAAATTAGCCAGGCATGGTGGCAGGTGCTTGTAATCCCGGCTACTGGGGAGGTTGAGGCAGGAGAATCGCTTGAACCTGGGAGGCAGAGGTTGCAGTGAGCTGAGATCATGCCACTGCACTCCAGCTTGGGCAACAGGAGTGAGACTCGGTCTCAAAAATCAATCAAACAAACAAACAAAAACACTCATAAAATAACTTAGAATATAATCCTTTTTCGGGTATTGTGTACTAACTTTTAGATCTGGTTGCAGTTTTGAGGCAAAAAGGAAATGTACTCAGTAATAAAATATATATTTAAAATGGTTGATATTTGAGTTTAAATATTTTAATAATTAAGTATTGAGACTAGTAAATATTGAAGCCGAATGCCTTTAAGCATCTATACCAACACACGTGTCTATTTTATAAGTATCAATATGATTTCATACATTAAGCATATATGTATTCAAAAGCTACGATACTTTCAGAAATGTAAACAATTGCTTTTTGTGTGTGTGCTGAAGGCTTAACTCCACTAGGACTCTTGGTTCTGAAAACGACATGCTTTCTTCATTTATGACAATCTTACAGCATCAATTGTGTCCTGCAGCCATTGTGTTGCTCAGTGCTCTCCCTGTGATTAGCTTTCAGAGCACTTCATAAAACATTTTAATGCCACTATGTAGAAACAGATATACATTAATTCCATTTCCAAGGGCTTTTAAGAAATGCAGCTTTATTTTAGGTTGCAGCTAATTTTGAATTGTTACTTTTAGTAGAAGCTTAAAACATAGTTTTGTTTTTTAAATTAAAGATCAGGGTTTCAATGTTGCAAACCGGGAAAAAAAATTGCAGTGTAACAGTGAAGCATTTTCCTTTTTCTTTTTCTTTTCTTTTTTTTTTTTTTTGGTCATGGGGAGTGGGGAAATGCAGTCAACACTCCCTTTGCCATATGCTTCAACTTTCATGTCTGTTTTGCCATCATCTATTCCATTAACATTATGATTAATTGAAAGCTCACTAGAATTTCAAATATCTTGAAAACTAGCCAATGCCGGCTTTTTGGAGGCTACATTGAAAATAAATAACAATAAAAACAGGGTGATTTAGGCTTTTGAAGTCTTTAAAGAAACCATCACTCTGATGTTTACTACTGCTGCGGAAAAGAGAATAACACTCCACATTTCTGGCATTGTAAAAGACAACACCACAACTGAAAGAAAGCTTGAATTTCTGGGAGTAGCATTAGGATACAGGACTCCTGCTGAGCCCACCAGTTCCTCGCTCTACACAGCTGCTTTCTCAGCTGGGGTTTTGAAATAAGCGCTGTGAGAAAAGACAGAAATGACCATGATGCATCTTCCTCACTATGAGAAAAAAGGTAATGTTTAATTAACGCTTCAGGCTTCTGGTTTCCAACTTATTCCTGTGTTTGTTTGTATGTTTTGCTTGGGATTTTTGTTATGCTCTCGTTCCTTTTCATTTCATGGAATACAATGCCTAACTAAAAATGTCTTTGTGCTTATACTTAGGTGAGAAGGATTCTGTACTTCTGGCTTCACTGAAATTAATAAGAGCAGTCTGCACATTTATACTCACAAGATATTAACATGGCTCATGCTCACTTAGGTCCGCTTGTGTGTAGCATAGTAAAAATGCCGCAAGTGAAAGAGCAGCATCTGACTTGTGAAAAATTCATGGATTTACTTTATCTATTGCCATCCTATAATATTGTACCATGATGTTAACAATGAGCTGTACTTTAAGGTTGGATTAAGTAGTAAGCAAAAAATTATTAAAGCAATAAACAATGCTTTAAATCGTCCAGCCATAAAGAATCATATCATCTCCATTTTAACTTGTTACAAATTGTACTTGGATTGCATAGATAAAAATTAATTAAAAACACATGAAGAATTCTATTCTTCATAGCTTTATTTGGTTCTGCTTCTTAGACAAAAACCCAGTGGAGTTTTTCATAGCATCCTTTTCATCTCGTTGAGAATACAATTGACTCTTGAACAACAAATGGGTTAGGGGCTCTGACCTCTGTATAGTTGAGAGTCTGCATATAACTTTTTACTCCCCCAAAACTTAACTACTGATTGCTTACTGTTGAGTGGAAGCTCTACCGATAGCATAAACAGTCAACATATATATTATATGTGTTATGTATATTACATACCATATTCTTACAATAAAGCAAGCTAGAGAAAAGAAAATGTTAAGAAAATCAGAAGGAAGAAATATATATTTTTTATTTATTAAGTGGAAGTGGATCATCATAAAGGTCTTCACCCTCGTTCTCTTCATGTTGAGTAGGCTGAGAAGGAGGAAGAAGAGGAGGGTCTGGTCTTACTGTCTCAAGGGTGCAGAGGTGGAAAAAAATCCATGTATAAGTGGACATTCACAGTTTGAATTTGTATTGTTTAAGGCCAGTGGTTATTTATTTTACTAACCCAGAATCATCTGCATAAAAAATGCTCCATAATGTGTGCATGTATAAGTGTAGACTTCACTCTGACTTGGGTATTATGAATTACCTCTGTGATTTTTATTAATTTTCTGGTTGGAAAGTTGAATACTTTTGAATTTCAATAATGCTCTTAGGAGTAAATTTCAGAGGTTGGGTGCTTATTGGAAACATGCCAATTTAGTTTTATTTTAATGGTTTGAACTAAAATATTGATTGACAACACTTTAGTAATCACTCAGTATAAAAACTGGTCAGCAATTAATTTTACAAACATTCATTGTGTGTCAGGCTTTGGACTTGGCAAGGAAGACAAATAGTAAGTATGTGGCTCTCACTCTCAAGATCCTTATAGTTTCATTCTTTGGCTCAGTAAGCTGTTTTCTGAGGAAGGATCTGATGTTTAACTATATTGCTGTACAACCTATGTTGCAGTAGGGTTTTGCTGAATGTATTGAATTACACTTCCAAGTAAAATAATATTTGCCTAGTAGGCAATTGGTCTTAACTGGATTAAGTTTTGCCTACTCATGCTACAACTATTTATTGAAGAACTATTTTGTATCAAGCACTGTTGTAAACACTACGGATATAGTAGAAATCAAGACAGAGTCTCTACCCTCATGGAGTTTACATCCTAGCAGGGACTGGGGAGGAGGAGGTAGCATGCACTTTCACACTTTGTTTTAGTAGGATAATGAGGCAGAGGTGCCCTAGAAATTGAAGCTTCTGACTTGATCCTAAGCAATTAATATGGCCTACTTGCTTTCTAAACTGTACAGCATTGACCCAAAGGAAAATAAAGATCTTCTACAATACTTGTAAGTACTTTCCTAACACTTGCAAGTGATTTTAAAGTCAGACAACAAAAAACTTATAATATAACCCTTCCAATTTATGTGTTAAGAATAGTATATAAAAAATATTAACACTATTCATATAGGGTAGTGATTTTAAGTTTTGGTTCAGAAGTGGTTAAAATTTCTTAGCAAGAGTTTACCTGGAGCTTTCCCTTGACCTGACAATTGGCAAAACCCAGGTTCTTTTGGTTTTTTTTAGACGGAGTCTAAAACCTATCACCCAGGTTGGAATGCAGTGGCACCATCTTGGCTCACTGCAAGTTCTACCTCCTGAGTTCACGCCATTCTCCTGCCTTAGCCTCCTGAGTAGCTGGGACTACAGGCGCCCATCACCACTCCTGGCTCATTTTTTGTATATTCAGAAGAGACGGGATTTCACTGTATTAGCCAGGATGGTGTCGATCTCCTGACCTCGTGATCCACCTGCCTCAGCCTCCCAAAGTGCTGGGATTACAGACGTGAGCCACCGCATCCAGCCAACCCACAGGTTCTCAATGCCTGCTGAAATTGCTACACACTTTCTGTGGGTCTGCTTTGGTTACTAGTGACAATGTCCACCACAAAAAGAACTTGAAAAACATTTATATGTGGCTTTATATTACCTCTCTTTTTCATTTTGGATAATTCATATTTCCTGTTTTAAGATTGCAGTGGAATACATGTTTTCTATTTTCTTTATCTTTTTTTGGTTTGTTTCTTTCTTGATTTGTTTCTATTTTTTTCTGTCTATTTTCACATAGGCATCTAATGTTTTTGGCTCACACTAAAGTATTTTAAATCCATTTCTCCATTATCATTTCTGCCATAACAGTTGGAAAAAACTTAAGTTCTTATGTCCCCAGCCTCTTTTGCAGTGAGAGCAGCCATATGCTTTAGTTCTGGAAACTAAGACACAGCCTGAACTTGCTAAGAGCTCTAGGAAGGATTTTGCTTTTCCTCATGTCAGGGCATGTTATAAGGTATTACCTGATATAATCCCTGGCATGGCTCCTCCTTCCTTCTTTCTTGAAGGCAAATTGGAATGCTGAAAGCTACTGCAGTCATCTTGCAACCAGGAAGCAAACATGAGAAATCCCAAGATAATTTCAGAAATTATCAGACCAGTGAACCAATGCTAGCTGCTTCCCTCAAGACGACTTGTTAAGCCAGAAAAAGTATCCAATATTTATTAAGCCACCCACTCTATATAGTGCTTCCTGTTATTTTCAGTTGGAAGCATTCCTAATGGATGATGCCACACACATAACATGCATAAACAATTGTTAGTAATTATTGAAAGTTGAGCATTAGACTGTACATTAAAACCCAACAATGAAGGCAAAATGCAATTCTCATCTTGAAGAAGTTTATGGTGAACATTTTATAAGTTAAGCCAATAAGAATCAAAAGCCCTTCGGATATTAGTTGCAGGTCTGCAACTAATCTGGACTGCTATGTTTCTTACTGATTCTTGGCGTTTGTTTTCTCATATATAAAACAAGGGATTGCATTATTTCCCAGGTCTATTGCAGGTATACATTTCCAAGTTTGTTTGAATAAAATGTATTTTAAATCCATGGATTTGTAACACTTCCTGTCAAATGGTATTTTAACATTTGTATTCCATGGATACTTTGGATGCAAAAGAAGCCTTTGCACATTCACTGTTCATGCTTAGGATTCTGTGCATACTACATTGAAAAAGCTAGGCTATGAGTTTGAGCATTTTGATATGCCATCCTAAAATTTAATTTACTTAGCATTCCAGAAGTGGAGTTTATTTATTTACCTATGGAACAGCATAAATAGAATACTGGGAAATATCTTTCAGGAAGAATTTTCCCCAAGAAAATCCTACACAACTTCAGTAATTTTCTTCCCTTTTATGAGCACAAAATTCAGACAAAAATATTTCCATTAATACGGAGGTATGGCTGATGCACTAGGCTTTCCAGCTTTTTTTGTGATATGACTGAACAAGTGTATGAAATTGCCAGAAAGTATTTTCATTGCTAGCAGGAAACGTATTTTAAAATTGTGCTCAGGAGGCATAAAGGACAACAAAGAAAGTGTTGCTATACTGTTTAAAAGATTATGAACGAACATGAATTAATGGAAGAATTGATCATAAACAGCATGAATTTCAGTCTACTATATGTTTCCATCTCATTTTGCAATAACAAGGGGTTATGTGCACTGACCAAATGTCAGTTGCTCCAACCAAGTCTTGATATTTTTTTTGTCATGATATGTTGATGCTTAATTCTAAATTGTAATTTGGTTGGTGTTGGAAACTGAGGTGTATAAAGAACCCATCACTGGAAATAGAAACAAGGTAAAATATAAAAGAAAGAATTGATAGCTAGCACAGGAATTTAACACAGAAAATGGAAAAAAGCAAAGAAGAAAGAATGGCGTGTGCGTGTGTGTGCGCGCGCGCATGTGTGCACGTGTGCATAGGCAGACATGTGGAGTAATTAGGCAGGGAGAGTAAAAGTGCTTCAGTGTAGAGGTCGTGTCCTTTTTATGAGATGAGGAAATTATTTCTGGACAATTGCCATTACTTCTTGTTTTCCAGAGTAATATGCAGTCCACGGGCTGGAGAGCCAATCTGGTACTTAAAAAGCAGAGATTCTTGCTTTCTTTGAAGCAGCGTAGTATCTCAGGGTGGTGGTTGAGTACCACAGAAACAGACATGCATGTTCTCTACATGCTGGAAGCAGTCATCCTGTTGCTAAGGAAACAGCCTCACTCAGTAAGGGTCACCTTTGGAAACAACTGCAAGACTTCAAAGCAGATCAATAGAGAAACACCGAGACCTGAGCTTCCTAGCTAATGCTGTCTCTATTTTAAATATCCTTTTCAACAAATGTTTACTTATGTGATTTCTGTTTGGTGGGCAGTAGCAAGGCAAAATTGAATGTGTAATAAATCAAGCCCGGTATTTTTCAAGCTCTGGCTCTTGGAGATCTGTGGTTTTTGATAGATGCGTTGAGTGTGGGATTGTGCAGGAACAGCAGGATGGAGATGGACTGATACCAGGTTTAAAAAGAGATGCTGCATTTATGACTTCATTCGAGGGAAAGGTTCCACTCATTAAAAAATGTAAATTCTTTACTCATACAAGCATACTGCATTACTCATTTGTTCACATTAGTGAGATTTTTAATTTCTGAAAACATCTTGTCATATCTTAGGCTTATGCACTTTTGTGTGTCACTAGAGAAGATTTCATTCATGTATTCATTTGTTCATTCATTTCTCAAATATCTTTGATTTTCTACTGTTTCAGGTACTCTGGGGATAAGAAGCGAATAGAACATATTTAAGCTCTGGGGTACTCAATCTAAAGTAGAAAGCAGATATAGAAAAAAAAAAAAAAAAAGCCCAAAGAAACAGTGGAATCACCTGCAGAGGGAACACAAAGAGATGCTTATGATTTTTTCCTGGGGAGGTGAGGGAAGGCATTTGGGGAAAGAAAATGCCTGATCTTATCCTGGAAGGATGGATTAGAATTGAACAGGGAATCTAGTCCCAGAAGTCCCAAGACAGAGACAATGGCAAATACTAAGTGCAGAGAGGTGAGAAAGAGATTCCATTTGGCTCTATTGATGAAGTTTAGGATATATTATGAAATGTGTTTGGACAGGAGGCCAGAAAATGAAACTGGGCCTGGATCATCAAAGTTCTTACTTAATATAAAAATAAGGATATCCTTTACTGTTAGTTTTTCAGATTTTTAAAATTTAATGTTATAATAAATAGAGCCTAGCTTGGTGTTATTCCTCCCTTACCCCTTTGACAATATAAAATTTGTTACATCTAAATGCTTTCAGATGCCTTAATGAACTGGAATTTCAGTGGCTATTTAACATCTAAATCAAGAATTGTAAAATTTAGTGATAAATTCTTGCTATTAACAATCACAAACATATTTGATTTATTAAAAGATGAATAATTGATTTTTATAACTGGAGTTAGGACAATTTCTACTTTCAAGGTAACTAGTAAAATTAAGTTGTTGGTTTCAACCATTTCTTGAAATCATATACTTTTTTTGGTAGAAAATTTTAGTGACAAATGCAGATAGCTATTCTATCTCCTAAAGTGTTATGAGCCACCCTGAAATGCACCTTGTTAACTCTTCCTTTATAAGGGACAAGAATGAACCTTGTGTGCAAGAAAATGTGGCGGGTTCCGATGTTTGGGAGCTATAGCTTGTTGGCATCATCTAAGTTAGCCACCTGTTCTAGCCTGCATTTGCTGAATAAATTAGATGCTCTTGGGAGAGTGTATGCAGCTGACTGGGTTGCCTTGTTACCAAGGCAACCAATTTTTCTTCTGCTCTATGACTCTGAAAGGTTTCATAACTCATTAGTGCTCCTGTGGGCATCAACATGACAAAATTCCTTTCGTTTCTTTTTTAAGTTCCTGGTCAAGATGATGAGATTAGTGACAATTAATAAATACTCTCACCATATTTTTTTATTCATACAGGATATTTTCCAAATGTTTGAAAAACTTAGGTCCAAACCTTAAAGGCACAAACGTAACAGTTAAATGGAGGAATATGCACAATAATGAATAAAAAATGAAAAATATTTTCAATCTCAGATATTTTCAAAGATTGAAAATCATTTCAAAGTGGAGTTTATCTAAGGCAAAATATGTAAAAACATAGATTCTCTAAGACAGTGGATGAAAACTTATTTTTATAATGATTCCAGCTGTTATCTCTATCAGGCCTTTTTTACTCTGATACGGCACAAGAAAGAGCTCAATTTAGCAAAGCTGTTATCAGATCCATAAAGTCATTAATTCAGGGGCTCAGTGATCATTTTCAGAATGCCACAGGGCCCAAGGAGTCGTGGAGGGATGGCCCACCCTACACTACGGGAACACCATCAGAAATTGATGCAGGTTTTTAATCCCCAAGTGACATTTAGACCCCAGGATATTTGTTTTCTTTTATTTTGTGATCCGTATTTGTTGTTTTTCCTCTCTCCTTTATATGTTGTCCCTTATGATTTCATATCTTCATGCATTAGAATAAATCAGTTAGTCTCCCACACAGGTAAATTTCTTAAATAGTCACCTTATACTAGGAATTCTACATATTGTTTCACTTGCTTCATTTCTAACGTCAACTCGATGAGATGGATATCATTTATCTCATTTTACAAGTGAGGAGACTGAGGCCGAAGGTAGCAGAGTTGGTGTTTAGATTGAGTTGTAGCTCATTCCAAAGCCCTGTTTTCCCACTATGAAATGGTGTCTCTAAAGTTCTATAATAATGATATATATCCTTTCTGAACATTGGAGTATTAGGGAGAAAAAAACCCAGATGATATTTTGAGACATTAAAATTAAGCCTCTAAGAGGGCTCTTGTTCTATTTATTTTTATTTATTTATTTTTTTGACAAGTGCAATGCAACTCTAGGCTCTGCCAAATTCACTGTAGTGCTGAAGCTTTCGTACAGATTATGGGAATAGCTTTATCATACATGGTACTTTCTTTGACACTGGTTTTTATTATCCTTCTATAAGTACTAGAGAAACTGGTTGAAACTGAACCTTAAACTCCCATTTTGTACTGATCTTACTTGTTGTTTGCAGTTGAAGAATAACATCCTGCTGATATCCACTGCAGGACCACTAGGACCTCTGTTAGAGATTAAGCTCATGTTCTGATTGTAGACAAACCTTAGTGCAATTAGATTTACCCTAGTTTCTTATTTTATAGTGATTCTGCATCCTGAGATTTCAAAGGTGGAACTGATATTTTCAAATACATAGTTCATTGATAGATACAGGAACATTTTAAGATATGATCACACCATGAATAGACAGTTTTTAAAAAGTACAATTAGCAGTGTCCAATAAAGCAGTGCAAATATTTTACATGGTGTGAATGCAGGGGGATTATGGTTTTTATTAAGTACATTGTGATTGATCTCTGCTATAAAGATTAACACTTCACTAGACATCATAAACATGCAGGAGGAGCACAAAGACGTTATTCTTCTAGAATACAGGGATTTGACAAAAGAAGAAAACACATACTTGCATTTGCTACAAGCATGATGAATTTGCTTTTTTTCTCTCCTATTTCCAGCATCAGTGTAATGTCTGAAAGTTAGAAGAATATGGCAATTATTTGCAATCTGAAAAACAATGTTATGCAAAGGCATTCTATTTGCATTTTGAGAAACACCTTTATTTTCATTATTTGCTTCTGCCATTCTCTTCCACATTTACCTAGATTAGATTAAAATACTACTTTTGTGCTCCAAATAGTGTTCTGGTGCCCTTGTTTATTCAATGTGCTTTCAGCAACCATTTAATGGTGTCCCTTGTTTGAGGTACTCTGCTAAGGGCTGGGCACCCAGAGATGAACATGCAGTTCCTCCGTACCATGAGCTCAGCTTTGTGGGGGAGACCTACAATGCAGTCAGTGGTCTCCGTAATTTAAGCACTGTCATGGAGTACAATGCACCTGTGGGTTGAAGGATCTATTAGAAAGTATCTTCAAATGGAGAGATTCTTCCAGCATCTACTTACCCTCAATCTGAATCACTCTCAGTACTTTGTACTGCAGACCATTGTCCCTATTACTTGCCCCAAACATGCCCTGCCCTCAAAGAATGGCAATCCTCCCAGATGTCTGCTCATCTCTATTGAGTATTTCTGCAACACCTATGATTAAGTTGCATGATGACCATTAGAGGCCACAGCACCAATCAGGAGAGCAGCTTACAGGCATGAAGTCCGCGGGCACTTCCCACCAACGTTGGAAAGCAGCACATTCATGGGGTCAGGATTCATTCTGCTGTTGTTGTAAATCTAAATTTAAGTTCCTCTCTATTTTCACACAAAAGAAATCATATTAAATATATTGATCTCTAACTCGATTTGTTCTCAGATAATTTGAAGACCTTTTGGTGTACTCAAGTCACAAAGGATATTTGGTGGTGGACCTTGGACAATCCAAACCAAACCTCCAGGGAGAAGGCAACCAAGGCTGTTCTGGAGAGCCCAGAAGCAGCAAATCATTAAGTCATTTCCATGATGGACTCTACTCACACTGCCTTTTGCCTCTGGTTGTCCCTGTTCTACTTTATAAATTCCTAAGAGAGAGAATTTTTATCTAGGTTGAGCCACATGTCTGTCTCTGCACTAGACTCAGTCAACCATGGCAGAAGAGACGGGTAGAAGTGACCACTGGAAGCGTCATTATGAGCTCTCCGGCCACCCCAGCTTGTGCTCTGCAATTACACTAGCCTTTCCCTCATTTCCTTGAAAGGAGCCAGTTTCTAAATAAAAGCAGCTTGCCAGCACTGACTGTCAATTTATTGTCTCAAGTTTGAACTACTAGGCAAGGCCTCTTTTCTAAACTTTATTTCTTCTTACTTTATGTTATCAGGATCACTAATTTTTTTGTGTATATACATATATATACACACACATATTTTTTGTGTATATATGTGTGTGTGTAAATATATACATACATATATACACAAAAAGTGATCCTGATAAAGTGTGTATATATAATATATACATAAATAATATATAATATATAAATATAAAATATGTATAATAGATATAAAAAATATATATATAAAAATAGAGACAGGATCTCACTTTCACTATATTGCCCAGCCTGGTTTTGAACTCATGAGCTCAAGCAATCCTTCCGCCTATTTATATATTATATATAATATGTATATATCTATTAATATTAGTATCTATAATATATATCTATTTTGTTATATATATAATATATAAATAGAGACAGGATCGCACTCTCACTACGTTGCCCAGCCTGGTTTCGAACTCCAGGGCTCAAGCAATCCTCCTGCCTTGGTCTCTCCAAGCACTGGGATTACAGGCATGAGCCACCAAGCACAGCCCCAGGGCCACCAGGACCACCATTAACTTTTATTTCTACCCTTTTTCTGTTTTATTTATGAGTAATATTGTTTTGCCATAAGCTTCCATATGGCTTCACTGATCTTGATTTTATTCAAAAATGATTCCTGTCCTCTACAGGATTACGTGAGCTACGGCTTCCCATGTAGTGACTCTCCTACTATGGTGTTGTCTTCTGTGTGAGGAACTCTCAGTTACTTTTCCATTGGCTCTGGAGTGGGTCTTTACTAAGCTGAATTTTGACGGTAGAGGCATGAACAAATGAATGGAGGCAAAAGGAAGGAAATACTTTTAGGAGACACAGGAGTGCAGTATATGTGTGGATGTAAGGATAGCTGAGCCTGGAAAGGTAAGAATAGGCCATGAAGAATTTGAAAGCAATGAGAACCCCATGAAGAATTTTAAACAGAGGAATGACATCATTAGATAAGCATATCAAGAGGGAGGTTAGCTTGGTGTAAGACTTGGTGGTCGTTGAAGGGCTGGTGAAATAACCTCAAGAAATATAAACAAAGTTGAAACCAAGGTAGTGGCAGTAAAGGTGAAAAGTGGAGAACAAATATGTGAAATGTTTCGGAGGCAGAATTTATAGTACTGGTGCAGTAATGGGGGAGAGAGTTGAGGCGACTCTGAAGGCTTGGGGATGTTGTTGCTGTGACTTTGGAATGGCTGAGTCAAGCAAATTAATATAAGCCTTAATACTTACCATTTTTTTGTGTGTGTGGTAAAATCTCTCTTGGCAAGTTTTAAATTTACAATGCATTGCTATTCACTGTAGTCACCATGTTGTACAACAGATCTCCTGAAATACTCCTCTTATCCAACTGGAATTTTGTATCCTTTTCCCCAAATGTTCCTAATCTCCATCTTGCACCCCTAGTCCCTGGTAACCATCATTCTAATTTCTGCTTCTGTAAGTTTCATTTTTTAGATTCAACATATAAGTGAGATCTTGTAGTATTTTTTTTTTTTTTGTGCCTAGCTTAGTTTACTTAGCATAATGTCCTCCAGATTCATCCATGTTCCTGCAAAAAGCAGTTTCTCCTTTTTTAAGGCTGAATAATATTCCATTGTGTATGTACACTACATTTTCTTTAATCATTCATCCATTGATGGACACTTAGGTGGATTTCATATTGTGACTGTTGTGAATAATGCTGCAATGAACATGAGAGGGCAGATCTCTCTTCAAAAAATGGATTTATTTTCTTTGAATATATACCCAGAAGTAGAATTGCTGGATCATGTGGTAATTTTATTTTTAATTTTTTGAGGAATTCCATGCTATTTAACACAATGGCTATACTAATTTACATTCCTACCAACAGTGTGCGTAAGTTCCCTTTCCTCCACATCCTTGACAATGCTTGTTATCTCATCTTTTTCACAATAACTATTCTAATAGGTGTGGGGTGATGTTTCATTGTTGTTTTAATTGGCATGTATCTGATGATTAGAGAGACTGAACATTTTTCCATTTATCTATAGACCATTTGTATGTCTTCTTTTGAAAAATGTCTTCAGGTTCTTTGCCCGTTTTTAAATTGGGTTGTTTGTTTCATCGTTATTGAGTCATTTGAGTTTCTTATATATGTTGAATATTACCCCATCACCACAAGTGTGTTTTGCAAATTTTCCCTCCTGTTTCATAGGTTGTCTCTTCACTCTGTTTCCTTTGCTGTGCAGTAGCCTTTTAGTTTATTGCAATCCTATTTTTCTGTTTTTACTTTCATTGCCTGTGCTTTTGAAGTTCTGTGAAATTCTTAACCTCACAATCTGATTGCCGATTCCTAACTGATGGAGCACTCAGGATTTCTAACCCCTTCCTTGTTTCTAACCTCTGGTAAGCACTGATAAATTAATACAGTCGTTATGAAAACATCTGAAATTTCAGCCTGTTAATTTAAGAGTTAACAAAATAGGAATAGTTGTTTCATTTTTTAGTGATAAAATGTTACATTTTTATTAAAATTTTAAAGAAAATACAATGAAGAAAATAAATATAGAAATACACATTGAAAGATATAAAGTATCTCAAGATTATGTGCCCTACCCAGTGATAATTATTGCTAACTTTTTATTATACATCTTTTGTTTTTCCTTTCCTTTTTTCCCCCCTTGGCTTTTTTTAATTTTAAAACATAGTCTTGTTCTGTCACTCAGGCTGGAATGCAGTGGTGCAATCATAGCTCACTGCAGCCTTGATCTCCTGGGCTCAAGTGATCCTCCCTCCTCAGCCTCCCATGTAGATGGGACCACAGTTGCTCTCCACCATACCTGGCCAATTTTACAAATTTTTAGTAGAGACAAGGTCTGGATAGGTTGCCAAGCTGGTCTCAAACTCCTGGCCTCAAGCGATCCTCCTGGCTCCACCTCCCAAAGTGTTAGATTACAGGCATGAGCCACCACACTCAGTCTATTATATATTCTTTAATATTTAAATTGATGCCCTCTGGAGATTTTTCTGTTTACTTTTCATACTATCTAGTAAAAGCATTTTCATTTGACCGTAAAAATATAATCTACATCTTTTAATGTACACAATAGGTTAAGATTTTCATCATGCTCTTTGATGGTCACCTGATTTTCTCTTGGCTCTTCCATAATTTATGTAACTAATCTTCTCCTTATGGTCATTGAGTTATTTCCAATTTTTAAAATTATATATAACATTAAGATGGGTACATTTCTACTTCTACAAATATCTTTGCACATTTGCTGATTATTTCCGTAGCATGCGTTCTCAGATGTGAACTTTCTGGTCAAAAATAGGAATGTTAACATTGTAATGTATGTTGCCACATTTCTGCCATTAGTTTACAAGATTATTACTTTCTTCCTGTACTGTTGCCAAAAATTCTTTTAAAGTGTCTGCAATCTGATAGGCAATCAGAGTCTTACTATTGCCTGGCTCTCCAGGTTCTTATCCATATCTTGGGATCTTGTGCTGCAGCTGCCATGAATAACGAAGACTTCAGAAATCCATCATTTCTGTAAAGGGGATGTTCTTAGTATTGAAAAAAAAATTTGGGTTTTACTGCTTAAATTAACTACTTAGTAGTCACTCTTTTTTTTTGTTTGTTTTGGAGATGGAGTCTTGCTCTGTTGCCCAGACTGGAGTGCAGTGGCATGATCTTGGCTCACTGCAACCTCTGCCTCCTAGACTCAAGTGATTCTCCTGCCTCAGCCTCCTGAGTAGCTGGGATTACAGGCGTGTGCCACCACGCTTGGCTCATTTTTGTATTTTTAGTAGAGATGGGATTTCACCATGTTGGTTAGTCTGTTCTCGAACTCCTGGCCTCGTGAACCGCCCACCTTGGCCTCCCAAAGTGCTAGGATTACCGGCGTGAGCCACCATGCTGAGCCAGTAGTCACTCTTTTATCACTGCTAGATGAACCCTTTCTTTAAGTGATACCTCTACTACTAAAATGGTTAGCAAGAATCTCTTCAAGGATATGAAATTCCTGCAAGAACCAATTTCCTCTTCCACTCTTGCCTTAGAGAGATATGTTTTTACAAGAAAACATCTAGTCCTCTTGTTTCAAATATATCAACAATATTTGTTTGTATTCACTTTTTTTTTTCAGTAGGCAAATTGTTCATGTTTGGCCAGAACTGAATGGATAACATGTTCTATAACTCGGACAACCAGGGCAGAAGACCCTCCCCAAGTGATGATGGTAATAGTGCAAACTGATTCAAAAGCAGACTTCTTGGACAAGGCATGTGACCAGATTCTGTGGCTTAACTTCTGAACTCCAAAGGTTTACTCATACTTGGGGCCTTTCTTCCTTTTTGAATCACACTGACCAGCATTTTGTTGAGAGAACACACACAATGTGGGTAATGTTTCTGTCCCGTCTTTAGTTTTTGATATAGAGACTACTTTGCTGTAAAACTGAACTGTGTAACATTGATTAAGATTACTCAGGGGAACACTATATCACAGCAAATGGTTGAGGCAATTCTAAGACTATTGTATTTCATGTTTCCTTCCTTCTCATTCCGCTGGGGCTGACACCTGGCCACCTCTAGTCCCACTTCTATATCAAAGGTTTAATCATGCAGATACTTTCATGATCAATTTTTTTTCCCACTTCTTCACCAGAATGTGAGTTATTTAAGGTCACAGAATCTTTGTAAATGATCTTAGTATTCCCCACACACCTATCCTGCCAAAGGATTTATTTAGGATTCAAGAGATACTGAATGAATTAACTTTTAACTATGAGTCATGCTTCTAAGGAGGAATGCAGACATATCAAAGGTATAATAAATGCCTAAGCTTTTTCCCATTTTACTGCTACCAAGTTTATTCAGGCTACCTCTATTAGCTCACATCTCAAAGCTTTCCCAAGCAACATAGAAGAGATAAATGGCTAACCTTGGCAGTGATTACTCATGGTATTAATGTAGTTCACATCCGAGGAATTTAGTACTACTCAGAATGCATCTGGTGTCTAGTGATTCAAAGGTTGTCATTCTGCCTTTTATCTTGGGAGTGTTCTGGTTCTTTGCTCATGGTCTCACCGTGCCCTGATGCTGGTGGATTCCTTTGTTTAAAAGATTTGGTCTCTTCCATCTTTTGGAGGCAAATCTATAATGGCACTACGTGATGGAGTGCTCTTTGGAATATTGTCTAGGGATGTCATTAAAAGGCACTCTTTACATTACTTGGAAAGTAATGTACCCAGCACCTCCTTGAATCATCTGTGTTTACAATCATTTTCCAAAAAAGTGGGTTAAGATGAGCTCTATCCTTATGACTATGCTGTCACTTTTGAACCAGGATGAGAAATCCATTTGATGGGACTATTCATGTTGGGATCTAGGACTATGAGCAGACAAAAAAAAAAAAAAAAAAAAAAAAAAAAAATTTGAAGTTTGGGTTTATTTTTCTTCTTCTGCATCTGATGGTATAGCTTTCTTTGGAATACTTACATTTCTAACAATTTCCTTGTCCTGAGTCAAATAACAATTATGGACAGATCTATTCTTCATCTTGAACTTCTGGAATTCTTGGCAAAGAGAAAATGTAGCAATTTATGACATTTGATCTACAGGAAACCTATTATTTAGGAAAGATGAGAGAACAATAAATGGAGGAAAGTATTTTTCTGGACCAAATGCAGTATTTTTAAATTTTTAATCTGGTCATTGGTCCAAATCAGTTTCCCAAACCTTACTGCACATTAGAAATCCCTGGGGTGTTTTAATAACAGTATTAATAAATGATAAATAAAGGCAAAGGTCTTATCTCAAGTACTCTGATTCAAATTTGGGGTTTGTGCCTGGTTGTTTTGATTTTTAAAGCCCTTAAATAATTCTAATATGCAGCCTGATTTAAAACCACTGGTCTATGTAGCAACATCCCATGATATTCTGATATTGCCTTTAATATTTTCTTAACAAATTTTCATAGTTTTCTTAGTTGCTCACAGTGTTTGCAATATTCTTCTGGCATCTCTCAAACATCTTTCATGTTAAAATAAGAAAAATATGCTTTTCATAAAGAAGAGCCTCCACTGTGGATATGTAATTTCTCTCACAATGTGTTTTTATGACGTGGAAGGAGTGTGGCTCAAGTATGCAGGGATGGCAATGATTGCTTTGGCTTGGGCTTCTCTGGTTTTGTCAGGACTTTGTATCGGGGTCCTTATGTGTTTTCAAACTTATCGTCGATCTGCTAATAAATTCAAATTGTTTTGTACCAGAAAATCCTGAATGATTTGCTTTCAGTCGGTTAGAAACAACTATTATGCCTCGCTGAGATGAGTTCCTCCTAACCAGATGCTCTTCAAAGTAAATCACCTCTTGGGCAGCCCAGTCACTATTTCCTTCTCTGTGACTGTTGGCACACAGGTCTACAGGAAGGCCACGTGACACTTCTACTCTGTAAAAATAAATGAGATAATAAGTGACAAGGTCTCCCGAAAACACCTTTTCAACTTTAGGGTCAATGAACTCTGATCTAAATAAACACTTTAGCGGACCACCAAAAGTCAGACACAACAGCCAGAAGAATAGTCCTAATTTCTTCTGTAATTTTATTTGTTGCAGTTAATTAGAGCCACATAAAATTGTTATGCAGGGACATGGACTCCTAGCATGTGCACATACATACAGTATTTCATTAAAAATATACTACTGATGTCTAAGGCCCAGCACTGGCTGTCATAGGGACTATACACTTTCATCAGACATAATCTCTTAAGAAACTTACTATCTATCATCAGAGAGCTAAGGTAGGTACACACAGATGTGAAATACAAGGTCACAGTGATAAGGGCTATGAGACTGGTACACACTAAATCCTAGTATTTAGACAGAGTCTTTTCCACCAGCATGAGATGAGGAGAAGAGAGTTTTTCAATGAGATCCTGGGCAAAATCATGAAGGTGAGACAACTTTGAATGCTATATTTGAAGAAATTAGGGCAGCTCTTGATAATTCTCTGTCTCATTCTGGCTCCCAAATTACTAAACCAAATACATTTTTCTTCCTAAATCATGATTGAGTGTATTAATTTGTCCCCATTTCTGCCTCCTGGTCTAAGCTATAACCATTTTTCCACTGAACAACTAAAAAAGCCCCTTGACTCTTCTCCAAGTATCCATTCTTGGCCATTGCAATGACTATAATCGATTAAAAATATATACATATACATATTTTAAATAATTGTAGGTTTACACACAGTTATAAGAAATACCATGAAGAGATCCTTTGTACTCTTTACCCAGCTTCCTTCAATAGTAATATCTTGCAAAACTATAGAACAATTTCAGTAGCAAGATATTGACATTGATACAATCCACCAATCCGGTTTAGATTTTTCCAGTTTGACTTCTGCTCCTGTGTGTGTGTGAACACCTGTTTGTGTGTGTGTGTGTGTGTGTACATGTGTGTATTTATTTATATACAGTTTTGTCACATATGTAGGCTTCTATATCTACCACCACAGTCAAAATACAGACCAGCCCCATTACCGCAATGATCCCTCTTTTTGCCTTTTTATAATTACCCACCTCTTTCCCATTACCTGCTTCTCCCCATCCCTAAACCCCAGCAACCACTCATCTGTCTTACCTTTCTAGAATTTTTTTCATTTCAAGAAAATTATGTAAATGGAATTATTTTGGAATTGGCTTTTATCATTTAGCATAATTTCCTTGAGATTCAATCAAGTAGTTGTGTGTCTCAATAGCTCACACTTTTAAATTGCTGACTAATATCCCATCATATTCCATGATATGGATACATCAGTTTGTTTAACCAGTCACCCATCGAGGGCCACTTGAGTTGTTTTCAGTTTTGAGGTCTTAAGAATAAATTGGCTATAAATGTTTATGTACAGGTTTTTGTGTGACTAAACTTCCCTATCTCTGGGATTAAATGCTCAAAAGTGCATTGTTTAGTATAGTAATTGCACAAATCATCTCGTATCAATACAATCTGATTGGGTCACTCTCTTTTTTAAATCCTTTCAATGACCTCCCATTACTCTTAGCATCAAGCCAGCAGGCCTAGAAAGCCTTGAAATACCTGGGGTCTGCTCTTCTTATCCAATGCCTCGCCCTTCCTCTTCCTCTGCTTCTCTTCTTCAGACACGTGGGCTTTCCTTGCATTTCTTAAATGTGCCGTGCTTTTATCCTACCATAGAGCTTTGGAACATACAGTTCACTCTTAGAATTTTTCACTCTTCCCTTCTCTATGCTGTTTACTTAAACTCCCTCTCTTCTTTCATATTTCAGCTCAAATCTCATCCTTGTGGGGGATATCTTCAATGCTACCGGATATCTCCCTCTATTACATGTCCTGATGACACTTTATTATTTCCTTCTGTAGCAAGAGTTTGTATGATGTACTTGTTCTTGTGAATATTTGTTTCATGGCCATTTCTTTTTATTGGATCACTGCTCTGTGTATCTCACTGTTATTAGTGAAAACTCCTTCGTAGAACCTATGACTTGCTACTGACCAATAGAATATGACAAAGATGATGAGACGCCACTTCTGTGATTCCATTCCTGCAATTCCATGATTGTGTTACATCATTCTCACTTAGCAACTGAGACAGGGGGAGAAAGGGAAAAAGAGGGAGAGACAGAGAGAGAGAGAGAGAGAGAGAGTGAGAGAGAGAGGATTTGTCTTTCTGGCTTTTATGAAGTAAGCAACCCTGTTGAGACAGTCCATCTGACAAGGTACTGCAGGTGGCTTCTAGAAGCTGTGAGCAGGTTCCAGCTGATGGCCCAAAAAAAAAAAAAAAAATGCTGGGGTCTTCAGTCGTACATCCTTAAGGAAATGAATTCTGGCACAAACATGAGAGAGCTTTGAAGCAGATTCTAACCCAATTGAGTTTCCAGATGAAAATGGAGTCTAGACAAAACCTTTATCTCAGCCTTGTGAGATTCTGCACAGAGGACCCAGGTAAGCCGTGCCTAGACTCCTGATTTCTCCAAAATTGTGAGATAGAAGCTAACCCACTAGCTTCTGTTACAACACTGTAACCATGAGTTATGGTCAATGGCATGGGCACTGAAGTGTTACATATACTACCTTTGGGCTTTTCTCATAAAAACTTTCTGCAAGACCCTCCCCAACATTTTCCCCAGGTTATTAGCCTGATTTTGAGCAGGGATTCAAGTACAGTAGACTGTAGGGACTCTGGGCTGTTAATCATTGCATGGGCAGTTGCCTACGGAATGTCTGAAATTATTTATTATAATGTATCACTATGAATTTGGTGATTTCTTATTAAATTAGCTGATATTATTTAGTTTAGCCAAAACCCTGTATTCTTGAGATATAGAAATAATATGTGACAGCAGGATCAGGGCTTAATACCTTAACAATGAAAGCTGGAAAAATATCAGAAGGTAGGATGACAAAACAACAGGATTATCTTTAAAAATCTCCCTAATGTCTAAAGGAATGAAACTTAGACTGTTCTTATTCTATTACTAGGTCACTTAGTAATAATTCATACAAAAATTGCTGTTTTTCACACCTTTGAAACATTTTTCCTTGGAAATAACTTCAGGTCATGAAGATAAATTTGCCTGACCTTCAGAGTGCCCTTCTTGGGAATGTTTCTCTTCTTTGCTGGTTCTACCATATTTTTACAAATAATGAGAAACATCAGGTAAGCTAGCCAATAGACCATTGCATTTCACATTCACTCTCAAACCACTAAGCAGAACAAGTGGTTCCTTTTGTAGCCTCATCAGTGCTTTCTATAACATAATCTCCCATCCTTATATATAGCAAAGACAGTCTCTTTCTTTCAGCTGTTTGCTTTCTAATTGCATTGAGTTCTTCGGCCAATTTAGCAATCACAGCACTAACAGAATATTTCCATGCAACCCAAAACAATGTCATAAACTGCAAAAGACAAAGTAAAACTACAATGACAAAGGAATTGATGATTTTTTTTTAATTGTAGGAGATGTACTTTACATCAAATTAGTAGAACACTAATGTGATGGTTGGTCTGCAACTGATTAGACTTGCTATGAATTTTTTTACCCTGTCATCCAGTTCATAGTTCTTATGCTCTCCATCTCAAATTTAGTCATCTTAAAATACACTAAGCTTTCTTTTTTTTTTTTGAGACGGAATCTCACTGTGTCGCCCAGGCTGGAGTGTAATGGCGTGATCTTGGCTCACTGCAACCTCTCACTCCCAGGTTAAAGTGATTCTTCTGCCTCAGCCTCCTGAGTAGCTGGGATTATAGGCGCGTGCCACCATGCCTGGCTAATTTTTGTATTTTTAGTAGAGACAGGGTTTCACCTTGTTGGTCAGGCTGGTCTTGAACTCCTGACCTTGTGATCCACCTGCCTCAGCTTCCCAAAGTGCTGGGATTACAGGCATGAGCCACTGTGCCTGGCAAAATCCACTAAACTTTTGCATAATAAAGCTCATGGCACTGATGTCCATAGGGGTACATTTTTCCCTCACATCCACCATTATATCATCTCAAGGGATAACATTTCCTGCAAGCCAACTTTCTTGCAAGTCAATATGTATTGTTGACTTAATCTGAATTACTGCTTATATATTTTGATGGGCCAATTCTGTTTCCTTAATGGTAAAAAGTTTGTTGTTATACAGTTTGATGATTTAATACTCTATTGACATTAAGTAATTTTAATAATATGGAGATATCTTTCCAATGTTATAATGATGGATTATTCTTACAACAAAAATACATGGCTAATTTGTTTTTTTAAATAAAGACCAATAAAATAAAGTCTAAAATAAACAAGAAGTCTATTATGAAATGATGAAGAGATTTATTAGCTTTCATTATGGTCGCAAAATGTGGTCTAATTAATAGCACTAAACTGAGTCAATGCTAAAGTCATAGGGACTAAAATAGAATAAACAAGCAAACAAATAAATAAATGATTATGCTGTTTCTTGGCATCAATTATGCCATATATGTGTGTGTGTGTGTGTGTATATATATATACACACATATATATATTTCAAATCCATTTGGACTCTGTCCCCAAAATTATTTTATGTTGAATGAAATCTAAACTCATTCTTTAAAAATTAAGACATTTCCACTGACCCCACAGAAATACACACACACATACACAAACAGTGACTATTATGAACACCTCTGTGCACACAAACTAGAAAATGTAGAAGAAATGGATAAATTCCTGGACACATGCAACCTCTGAAGACTGAGCCAGGAAGAAATTGAATCCCTGAACTCAGCAATGAGTTCTCAAATGGAATGAGTAATAAAAAGCCCACCAACCAGAAAAATCCCAAGATCAGATGGATTTACAGCCAAATTCTACCAGAGGTATAAAGAAGAGCTGGTACCAATCCTGCTGAAACTCTTCCAAAAAAACTGAGGAAGAAGGACTTCTCATCGCCTCATTCTATGAGGCTAGCGTCATCCTGATAACAAAACCTGGCAGAGACACAACAAAAAAAGAAAACTTCAGGCCAATATTTTTAATGAACATAGATAAAAATTCCTCAACAAAATGCAAGCAAACTGAATCCAGCAGCACATAAAAAAGCTAATCAACTACAATCAAGTAGGCTTTATCCACAGAATATGAGGTTGGTTCAACATATGCAAATCAATAAATGTGATTCATTATATCAACAGAGCTAAGGACAAAAACTACAATTACTCAATAGATGCAGAAAGGCTTTCAATAAAATTCAACATTCCTTCATGTTGGAAACCCTTCACAAACTATGCACTGAAAGAACATATTTCAAAATAATAAGAGTCATCTATGACAGACCCACAGCCAACATTATACTGAAAGGAGAAAAACTGGAAGCATTCCCCTTGAAAACTGGCACAAGACAAGGTTGCCCTCTCTTATCACTCCTATTCAACATGATATTGAAAATCTTAGCCAGAGAAATCAGGCAAGAGAAAGAAAGAATGGGCATCCAAATAAAAGAAGTCAGAGTATCCCTGTTTGCAGACAACATGATTCTATATCTAGAAAACTTCATAGTCTCTGCCCAAAAGCTCTTTGGGCTGATAAACAACTTCAGTAAATTTCAGAGTACAAAATCTACATAAAAAATCTGTAGCATTTCTATACCCCAACAACATCCAAATAGGCAAATCAGGAACACAATCTAATTCATAATTGCCACAAAAAGAATAAAATACCTAGGAATACAGCTAACAAGGGAGGTGAAAGATCTCTACAACAAGAATTACAAAACACTGCTGAAAGAAATCAGAGATGACACAAACAAGTAGAAAAACATTCCATGCTCATGGATAGGAAGAATCAATACTGTTAAAATGGCCTTACTGCCCAAAGCAAATGACAGATTCAATGCTATTCCTATTAAACTACCAATGACATTGTATTAGTCTGTTCTCACACTGCTAGGAACAAATACCCAAGACTGGGTAATTTTTAAAGGAAAGAGATTTAATTGACTCACAGTTCCACGTTGCTAGGGAGGCCCCACAAAACTTACGATCATGGTGGAAGTCAAAGGAGAAGCAGGCACGTTCTTCACAAGGTGGCAGAATGGAAAAATGCTGCGTGAAGGGGGATGAGCCCCTTATAAAGTCATCAGATCTCATGAGAACTTCATTCACTGGTCCCACCCTTGACATGTGGGGATTATGGGATTATGGGAATTACAATTTAAGATGAGATTTAGGTGGGGAGACAAAGACTAACCATATTGAACGTTCTTCACAGAATTAGAAAAAAAAAATTTTTTAATTCATATGGAACCAAAAAAGAGCTGAATAGCCGAGGCAATTCTAAGCAAAAAGAACAAAGCCAAAAGCATCATTTTATTCTACTTCCAATCCTACTATAGGGATACAGTAACCAAAACATCAAGGTATTGGTACAGAAACAGACACATAGACCAATGGAACAGAATACAGAACCAGAAATGAAGCCACACACTTACAACCATCTGAATTTGGACAAAGCTGACACAAGCAATGAAAAAAGGACTCCTCATTCGATAAATGGTGCTGGGATAACTTGCTAGTCATGTGCAGAAGACTGAAACTAGACCGCTACCTTACGCCACATACAAAAATCAACTTAAGATGGATTAAAGACTTAAATGTAAAACCTAAAACTATAAAAACTCTGGAAGATAGCCAAGGAAATATCATTATGGACACAGGACTTGGCAAAGATTTCATGATGAAGATACCAAAAGCAAACAACAAAACCAAAAATTGAAAAATGGGATCTAATTAAAAGAAACAGATAATCAACAGAATAACAGACAAACTACAGAATGAGAGAAAATATGTGTAAGCTATGCATCTGACAATGGCCCAGTATCCAGAACCTATAAGAAACTGAAACAATTTTACAGACGAGAAAGAAATAATCCCATTAAAAAGTGGGCAAAAGGCTGGGCCAGGCTCAGTGGCTGAAGCCTGTAATCCCAGCACTTTGGGAGGCTGAGGCGGGAGGATCACAAGGTCAGGAGTTTGAGACCAGCCCGGTCAATATGGTGAAACCCCATCTCTACTAAAGATACAAAAATTAGCCAGGCATGGTGGCAGGTGCCTGTAGTCCCAGCTATTCGGGAGGCTGAGGCGGGAGAATCGCTTGAACCCGGGAGGCAGAGGTTTCAGTGAGCCAAGATCATGCCATCGCACTCCAGCCTGGGAGACAGGCAAGATTCTATCTCAAAAAAAAAAAAAGAAAAAAGAAAAAAAGTGGGCAAAGGACACGAACAGACACTTCTCAAAAGAATACATTCATGCAGCCAACAAACATGAAAAAATGCGCAACATCATTGATCATTAGAGAAATGCAAATCAAAAGCACAATGAGATACCATCTCATACCAGTCAGAATGGCTATTACTAAAAAGTCAACAAATAACCCATGCTGGTGGGGCTGTGGAGAAAAGGGAAAGCTTCTACACTGCTGGTGGTAATGTAAGTGTAAGTGTGTTCAGCTACTGTGGAAAGCAATGTGACAATTCCTCAAAGAACTTAAAACAGAATTACCATCAGACCCAGCAATCTCATTACTGGGTATATACCCACAGGAATAGAAACTGCTCTTCCATAAAGATACATGGATGCGTGTATTAATTGCAACACTATTTACAATAGCAAAAACATGGAATCAACCTAAATGCCCATCAGTGACAGACTGGATAAAGAAAATGTTACATACATCATGAAATACTATGCAACTGTAAAAAGGACGAGATCACGTCCTTTGCAGCAACATGGTTGGCACAGGAGGCCATTATCCTAAGCAAGGTAACACAGAAAAATAAATACCACATGTTCGCATTTGTAAGTGGGAGCTAAACAACAAGGACACATGGGTACTAGAAGGGGAACAGCAGACACGGGGGCCCACTTGAAGGTGGAGGGTGGGAGGAGGGAGAGGATCACAAAAAATACCTATCAGGTACTGTGCTTATTACCCAGGTGATGAAATTATCTCACACCAAACCCCCATGACACCCAGCTTACCTATATAACAGCTTTGAACATGTGCCCCTGAAAATAAAATAAAAGTTAAAATAAAAGGACTAACCAAAAAAAAGTTTGCTGTTTTTTTTCTTCAGTTTTACCTCTTAGCTTTTTTGTTTTTCAACTTTCCTAGTTTACTTCGTATTCTTTCTGATTTCTGCATTAAGAAGAGATTAGAGCAAGTGATTTCAATGTTCTTTTCATTCCGGGAATTAGGCAAAGGATCTCAGAATTATCTGCAAATAGAAAAAGTTAGACAATGGTATATTTGACTTTCATTTAAAATCTGCAAACTGATAAAACAAAAAAAAAGTCATATTTAAGAAAGAACTTATAGTGTGAATTCTTCGTATTGCTGTGATTTTTTTTTTTTTTTTTTTGAGACAGAGTCTCGCTCTGTCGCCCAGGCTGGAGTGCAGTGGCCGGATCTCGGCTCACTGCAAGCTCCGCCTCCCGGGTTCACGCCTTTCTCCTGCCTCAGCCTCCCGAGTAGCTGGGACTACAGGCGCCCGCCACATCGCCCGGCTAGTTTTTTTGTATTTTTTAGTAGAGACGGGGTTTCACCATGTTAGCCAGGATGGTCTGGATCTCCTGACCTCGTGATCCGCCCGTCTCGGCCTCCCAAAGTTCTGGGATTACAGGCTTGAGCCACCGCGCCCGGCCTAACTGTGATTTTTAAAAGCAGCATTCTTTTTATGAGATTCAGGCTTTCAATGAAAACAAAACTTCTTTCGCCATTTAAATTATCTAGAGTAGGATATTTAATTATTATTTTTCGATGCATAAGACCTTTGGAAAGGTAAACACGATTAACTCTAGCAAAGAACAGTGAGAAAAAGACAAATTTAATCTCTAAGTAATAGACAATTTATTATGCTTTCCAGAGAATTGTTCTGTACATTAATATAAAAAAGCATAATTTAATTTGCATGCCTTGCTGAATTTCCAAGGCACTGATGCTGGATCATCAAAGGAACAAGAATATATGTATGCAAAGAATTAATCTGAGGCTCAGCAGTTCTAATATATACACACTGAAATAAAAAATTTTTTGCTACCAACGGAGGTTTTCAGATCTGAGAACCTACTTCCTTTGAAATATCATGAAAAATCCCATTTTTCATTAATTCCTTGCTTCATTCATTAAGCTAAGATGTATTATATACCTACCATTCACCTGACACTGGGCTAGGTACAGAGATGCATTAATAAGCAAAAAGGTAAGGTTTCAAACAAATAGTGTGGCAGAAGAGTATTAAGTGTGTCGTTTCATATTGATGAAAGTGCTCAGAAGGAAAGGCTCACGACTCTGTGAGTTATAACAAAGGCATGGTTTAGGCTAGGGGGTTCCATGCAGGTATCTTGAGGAAGTGAAGCTTTAGGTTGGATCTGAAAGGCAAATTGAAATTAAGAGGGGAAATGAGGGGAGGAGCCAGTCAGAAGGAGCGCTCAGGCAAGGGCAGAGCACATGCAAGGTCCAGGGAGGAGAACATATGTCACAAACAAGACACGAAGAAAGCAATTGTATGGTTGGAATGTCAAGACAAAATGGAGAGTCTGGTGGGTTGGAGGTGGAAATGTACTCAGGAACAGGACCAAGCATCACAAACCATTTCAATGACTTCTGCCAATTGAACCCATTTTTCTTATTGCAAGTTAGTATCAACATTGTATGTGAGTACGAATAATTAATATTGGAACAAAAGACAGCAAATATAATGGAAATTTGGAAAATAGGAACTTAAGTATAACGTGAAATATCACAGGAAGTAAATGGAATATATTTTACCAACTAAGTTTCCAACATAATATTCCATGATGATTTTTCATCTAATAAACATTTTGGTGATTTGGAAGAAGAGATAGGATCTCTGTATCAGAAATGCTTCTGGCTGTAAAAAACAGAACTCCTGATTAACAGTGCCTTAAACCGTATGGACATTTACTGTTTACCTAACAAGAAATGTAGAAATAATTTTTTGAAATCACCAAGAATAAAATCTTGTTACATTTCTTTCCTACCAGGCCTAATGTCTTGACTTCTCATGGTTATGAGATGGTTGATATACCTCCAGAGAAAAAGAAAAATAAGGGCAAACCTATGTTCAAAGCAGAAAGAAAGGAGAAGAGGGAGTGCGAATTATGATTTTATACCTATAATTTTAATCAGGAAAGCAAAATACTTTCCCAACAAATCAAAGGCAGTCCTTCACTTATGTCTCAATGGCCGGAAAACAATAATATTTCCACTACTCCTACCTGGAAGGGAGCTGTGAACATGAGAATTTGGCATGTCTCAGACCTTCAGTAGAAAGCAGAAAAGCAGAGGCGGTACTGCCTGGTTATTCAATTCACAGTGCAAATGCCTGAAAAGACTGGGTTATGACAACACTTGCCCTGGAAACCAAGACAGGCAACGTTTATTTTGGACAAAATTATGCACCAGGCTTCTGTTTCTCCATTTGGGGTTTTGTGAATATTCTACAATAATTTCTTGGTTTTCTGTTTTGATTTTTATGATCACAGAGAAAAACTTGATGTTGGATCATACAATCATGTTGGATCACATGGGTGACTGGACTAGAACCTACCCCTATATTTGCTTGATGTTTAGATCACATTGACATCAATAGTACATCTTTGATGGTGATCAGCTAATGAAAAGATAGTAGAACATGATAAAGAAAGTACACCATTTTTGCCAGGCATGGTGGCTCACGCCTGTAATCCCAGCACTTTGGGAGGCTGAGGTGGGCAGATCACGAGATTAGGAGTTTGAGACCAGCCTGACCAACGTGATGAAACCCTGTCTCTACTAAAAATACAAAAAAATTAGCTAGGCATGGTGGCATATGCCTGTAATCCCAGCTACTCAGGAGGCTGAGGCAGGAGAATTGCTTGAACCTGGGAGGCAGAGGTTGCAGTGAACCGAATAGTGCCACTGCACTGCAGCCTGGGTGACAGAAGGAGACTCTGTCTCAAAAAAAAAAGAAAAAAAAAAAAAAAAAGAAAAAGTACACCATTCTTTCCCAGGAGTGAAGTCCAAATGATATCATGAAGCACTGTGCAAATAAAGGTTTCACGTGAGTTTGAGTAGAGAAAAGTGGTAAGTGAATTGAGTTACCAGATGGCACACAGTAGCACAGGCATGCTAAATGCTTTCAAAACCATGATGTGGCAGTCAGTATGATATTCAAATTTCAAATAGATTAAGATTCAGCATGTCAAGATGATTCATCATATTAAATTAAAAACATTAATTTTAATTTTATTGGAGTAATAGTTTGGTTTATAATTTGCAAATTTGTTTCTTACAGCTAAGTCCTGTGAGCATAAGATGTTTATACCTATTTTTATATTTATAAGCATTGAAGAATATAGTGAAAGTAATACAAGTCAACACTGAGTATATGAGTTAGTATTTTTTTCTTAAAAAGATTCTGTTCAAATTTTAGTAACATTGTATTAGAAGGTCCTTCAAGTTAGTCATGGAAGACCCTAAAATTACCCTTGCCTGCCCCCATGTCAAGAGTAATTAAAAACGTCTATTTCTGCCTTACTCTGTCTTTTGCTAGTCCACATTTTAAAAAGCAATGAATATACTCTTCCTGTGTGTCATTTAGGCTTTGCCCAGGTATTTCATACTCCAACTCAAGAAACAGATCAAAAGACACTGAAGTTTCTGAGCAGCGTCTGCTGGAGTCTTTTATTCAGTGTATACAATGAAGTGTTTACATTAGAGTTTTAAAGCTGGTAGTATTTATTAATAATTTGCTGAGGAAAAGTATTGGTGTTTATGCAGGAAGAGTTGTAAAGAAAACTTGATGAATCTCTAATAGAAATCTAATAGATTTGTTCAAACAGAACTTTGCTTTTTCCTCATAGTAGGCAATAACCCATTTTCATGGAACAGCACAGTCAAGAGAAGTCTTAGAGACCATCATGTTGTCTCCAGGAAACAGACTTCTGGAGGTTAAGTGCCCTGTGAAGGACATTTCATAAGCTTATAGAAATATAAGGATTGAGACCTGGATATCCAGAAGATTATGGGTCTTTTTCCTAGTATCATATGCCTAAAAAAAGGAACTATCTATTTGGGGTGGAAGTGGGGAGTGAGAACATTTGTATTAAAAACTGGTTCACTGAGCAGTGGCCTATGCCTGTCTTGCACACGTTCTCATTGCCGTATTATTAAATAAGTCAACACCATACTCACAAATTGTGATAAAGGCTATCAATAGATCAATCTGAAGTGTGCATTTAGGAAAAGTGATCCTCCAGTAAGCGCCCATCCTTTGTCATAAAGAAAACAGTACTAACGATCATGACTGCTTAAAGCCTCTTACGAAAATCTCTAAAGTTGATTCCACAATAAAATATTTACCAGAAAATATTCAATTATTTAAAAAAGGCAGTCAGTACACACAGGAGATTGGTCAATGTTTAGTCTTTAAACAAATGGATGAGGGCTTCAATTACAAATAATTATGTTAGATAAAATAATGAAGGCTCTGAGCAGTTTGAATGTTTCATATGGAATCATACCTCTGCACAAAGATAAAAAAATGGAGACATGATTAAAGAATCTCATTAAAGACTTTGGGGAAAACTTGATGCCTATTTTGAGCAAATCTTTCTTTAAAGCGATCTTTCTAGTTAGCTGGTATATCTTGACAGTCATTTGTGGTGGTTGCTTTTGTTTAAGTTGGGAGGCATATTTATGCTCAGCAATCACTACAACGTGCCAAATTTTGAAATATATTGGGCATGACTTAAATAAATACCACCCCCAAAATTTCCACAATTGTAAGTTAGAAGATTCAGCTCTAAAACTCCAGATTTGCTAAATGACTCCTTAACACTGAGTGCAGCAGCAGCTGAGCAGTGTTCTCTCTCTGGTGCAATCTGTATGTGTACCTGGCGGCCATATTTTCTTTTATCAGATACTGTTGCTAGGGCAACCACCTCCTTTGTAAGGGCTCAGGGTAGCTGCTGCTTTTTGGAAGGGGCCTCTGGGCTGGTTGCCAGGTTTTCAATACTCAAATTCAGGATTCCACTGTAGCTTACTTAACCCTTTCACTGGCCTGAGAGTAAATGGAGTGCAAAAGCTTTTTTAATTGTATTTTTAAAATTTTTAGTTTAAGTTCCGGGATACATATGCAGAATGTGCAGGTTTGTTACATAGGTGTACATGTGCCATGGTGGTTTGCTGCACTTATCAACCCATCATCTAGGTTTTAAGCCCTGGATGCATTAGGTATTTGTCCTAATGCTCTCATTCCCTTTGCTCCAGACCCCCTGACAGGCCCTGGTGTGTGTTGTTCCCCTCCCTGTGTCCATATGTTCTTTGTTCAACTCCCACTTATGAGTGAGAACATTAAATGTTTGGTTTTCTGTTCCTGTGTTAGTTTTCTGAGAACGATGGCTTCCAGCTTCATCCATGTCCCCGCAAAGGACGTGATCTCATTCTTCAAACCACTGCTCAAGGAAATAAGAGAGGACACAAACAAATGAAAAAACATTCCATGCTCATGGATAGGAAGAAGCAATATCATGAAAATAGCCACACTGCCCAAAGTAATTTATAGATTCAGTGCTATTCCCATCAAACTACATGGACTTTCTTCACAGAGTTAGAAAAAACCTACTTTAAATTTCACATGAAACCAAAAAAGAGTCTGTATAGCCAAGAGAATCCTAAGCAAAAAGAACAAAGCTGGAGGCATCACACTACTTGACTTCAAACTATACTACAAGGCTACAGAAACCAAAAAAGCTTTTATCCCCAAAGGGAAGCAGAAGCTATCAGGTGACAAATCTAGAAATACTCTTTTACCAGGACACATACTGTGTTGAGAAGGAAAATAAAGGAGATTTTTGTTTTTAATAATTAGAAGAAAATCATTGTTGATGTTTTTCAGGACAATTCACAAGGGTTATGATTTAAGTCCAACTTTTACTTCTCTGATTCTAACTCCATAGAAGGCAAAAATCAGTTCACATTAATGAAAGGAGTTTTAGTATATCCTTACTCTTCCCTACTGAGACTCAAAATGTAGCATTATTACAGAAGAAAAAAGCTTCCTAATCCAGTCTTCTTATAATCATTTCAGCAAACCATATTTCTTGAGTTCCTTCTAGCCTTACTTCCTTTATTGCTAGTCTCATTAGACTTCAAGATTGAGAAGGGGCCTCACAGGTGTGTCTACCTTCTGACTCTTTCCAACTCTATTTATGAAACTGTTCACTTTATCTTTGAACTCTAATGATTAGAAAATTTTTATATTTTGGTGCATTCTGAGTGAAACATCCATTTCTTTGTTCTACTTCTGTCCTTTGAAGTCATGTAGAAGATATCTCAACCTTGATCCATATTACAGCTCTTCAGTAAAATTAAAAACAGCCGTTATGTCTCCCAAGTATGGCAGCCATGGAGTTTTGACTTCAAAAGACCTACTGGGGGAGCGTACTTGATTGACAGCCTCCAATGGCTGCACCTTTGGATGCTTAGGGGAATGGAAGCCAGGCCATTCTTCCTTTGGGCTGCTTCCACCCCATGACTGAACACAGCTGCAATACTAGAACAAAGCCATTCCTGTCCTATGGGAGATTCATCTAACAGCTAACTTTAGCTTGCCAACTTTCCATGGGTCTGGCCAAGACGTTTGTTTTTTAGAACCTTGCTATGATTTGAAGCTCTTCGTATACAATCCTTGAATTCTTCTTTCCACAGGTGTCAGAGCTGTGCCAGAGTATTAAGACTCTTCCTATCTATTACTCCTCTCTTCCCCTTTATCCTGGTATACATCACAGATATTTTTCTAATGAATCTCTTGTGCATCTAGTCCTATCTGGCTATCTGCTTCCTGGGGGACTCTCACAGACACACTAAGTGAGTTCTTTTTCAGGCTAATATGCTCAGATCATCAGTCCTAATATACATGTAGTGCTTTGCAGACCTTTGTCTCCAGATGCATTCCAACCTCTCAGTGTTCCTCTTCAGTGAGGCACCGTGTAGGAAAAACATTTCCCAGGACTGTTTGAACAACACAGAGCTGCACTCATTGTCAGTTCTTGTATTCTGACTACAATGTTTTCTTAATGCATTTTAGGATGACATTAACATTTTGGGCAGTTTTATCATTCTGTTGATTCATACTGAGCATGTAGGAAACCAAATGAAGAGGTTGGATTTAGTCAAATAAAATTCAGGAATACTTCGACTGTCCTATTCAAGCGTTGTGGAATTTGAATCCACTAAGAGTTTTTCACATGCACAATTTGTAATAAAATTCCTCCTGTTCTGTCCTATTCAGGCAATTAACCTAGGCGTAGGTATTTACATCTGTTCTAAGTTTATTTTATTAGATAAATTCAGGAATTTCTACCACCCATTATATTAGCATTAGTATAAGCTATGCCTTGTACTTCCTACCACTTTGGAATTTCATAAGTATGACAGCAATATTTATATTACAACTATTGACCAAAATGCATACCCATCACGAAAGAGAAGTCACAAGATATGTTAAATCAATCGTAACCTTTGGGAAGGGTCATTAATTCTACTACATATCTGCAAAATTGTATTGCCATTCATAGCATGTTTCTCCGTCTTTTCTATAAGAAATTTTCAAGTGTATTACACAAACATAAGTAGAATACACTTCAAAGCATTTTTAGTCTATAGATAAATTATAATAAAATACTGTATGACTTGCTTTTAACCTATGTGGGTACTCAATGTTTATTAATGTCTTCCCTCCTTATGGCATACATTCCTATTTGAAGTTATTCTAAAAAGTAAAAGGGATGAGATAATTTCTGAATATGTCTATTATTAACAATGTTTACCTTGATACTATTATGCATGTAAATGGTTAATAATATTTCAACTCATTGTGTAAAAGCAATTTAGTTGTAAGATTTTTTTCTTAGTAAGACCCTTTTCAAAATGAGGTTCTTAGAACGTAGTTTGTCAGAGAATCATGACCAACCCCTTGCCTCCCCATCCCCATAGAAAACAAAACCAAAAACCTCACTGAGAAATGAAAAAGAATTCTAAGTGTAAAGAAAATTTCAGTTAACATGATTAAAGCTCACTTAGGTAGAATTTCTAAAACCTTTTGGTGTCTCTCATCAATGTTAAAGGAATTTGGAGAGTTGTAATACAAGATTATTTAATACTTAGCAATATTGTGTTTCCCATGGATAGTCACACGGAATATTGACTTAGGCTTTCCTGTTCTCCCTTCTTTACTTTTCAATAACATAAATCATTTGTGCATATTGGTCAAATACAAGTTTCCAAGCAAAATATTTTAAAAGAGAATTAAATGAACAGAAATACGTTTATTCTAAAACTACCAGGAAAGAGTACATGTTTGGAAAAAAATGTAGTGCTTCCATTCTTTCAAGAGTTATATGTGTGTGTGTATATCTATATCTCTATGTATCTCTCTAGATGTATTAAAGTTGGTGCAAAAGTAACTGTGGCTTTTGCCATTACTTTTAAATGTTATTTGGAATTGTGAGTGACATGAAAGAATTTTTTGTGATAATGGAAATACCTATACCTTGCAGGATTGTAGTGGTGATTGCACCGATGTCTACATTTGTCAAAGTGCACACACACAGACACGCACTTATCTATATATATGCAAAAAATTTGTATAAGGCAAAATTACAGTAATTTAAATGATATTTAAAATTTTACCAAATATTTAAAATATGTAAGATAAATTGTTAAAATGGGACCTACTGTTACTGACAGTCTCTTTTTATAAAATTTATAATATAAACTCACATCTGTAAAGATATCTACTGCTTGATTCTTTAAAGCATTTTAATCAAGCAGAGAATGAAGATGACACACATAGGTACAGACAATTTTAGAGATAGAAGGGATCATCGAGGGAACAGAATATTTATTTGAATTGTCCATTCAATTTAGGTATCCTCTATGAAATACCTTAAAATATTGACTTTGGGGTGGAAGAAACTTTTTTTTTTTTTTTTTTAAAGATAGAGTTTTGCTCTTGTTGCCCAGGCTGGAGTGCAGAGGTGCGATCTTGGCTCACTGCAACCTCCGCCTCCGGGTTCAAGTGATTCTTCTGCCTCAGCCTCCCGAATAGCAGGGATTACAAGAGCCCGCCACCATGCCTGGCTCACTTTTGTATTTTTAGTAGAGACGGGGTTTTCCCAAGTTAACCAGGCTGGTCTTGAACTCCTGACCTCAAATGATCTGTCTGCCTCGGCCTCCCAAAGTGCTGGGATTACAGGTGTGAGCCACTGTGCCTGGCCAATAAACATTTTTTAAAAATTAAATTTATTGGGTTATTGTTTACAACCAATAAAATATCCCATTCTAAGAATATAGATTGGTGCATTTTGACAAGTGTAGACACCCCTGTAACCATGCCTATAATCAAGATATATATTTCCATCATCACAGAAAATTCCTTTGTGTCATCCACAGCTCCAGGTAACTGCTGATTACTTTCTGTCACAATATATTAGTTTCCCTTTTCTATGATTGTATATAAATGTAATCATAATGTAAATGCTCTTATGTTCTGGCTTCTAATCAGCATGTTGTTGGGATTCATCCGTGTTTTGTGTGAATGAGTATTCTGCTACTTTTTATTTTCTTTGACTTTTAAGTTTCAGCATACATGTGCAGGTTTGTTATGTAGGTAAACATGTGCCATGGTGGTTTGCTGCACAGATCAACCCATCACCTATGTATTAAGACCAGCATCTATTAGCTATTCTTCCTGATGCTCTCCCTCTTCCTACCCCTGAGAGGTCCCAGTCGTTCTCATCGTTCAGCTCCCACTTATAAATGAGAACATGCAGTGTTTGATTTTCTGTTCCTCTGTTTGTTGAGGGTAACGGTTTCCAGATCCATTCATGTTCCTGCAAAGAACATAATCTTGTTCCTTTTTATGATTGCATAGTATTCCATGGATGGCTTCCAGCTTCATCCATGTCCCCGCATTTTCTTTATCTAGTCTATCACAGATGGGCATTTGGGTTGCAGAGATCTGTGGGAGAAGCATGGTTTTCTGCACAGGGTGGCACAATCACTCAGGGATTCCTGTGGCTGGGGGTGGAGGTTCCTTCACCTCTGTGCCACTCCTGGGTGGGCAGTTGCACCAGCCTGCTTTTCTTTGTTCTCTGTGGATTAAGTTGTTTTCCTAATCAGTCTCAATGTTAGAACCTGGATATTTCAGTTGAAAATTTTGAATTCACTGCCATTTTCATTCCTCTCCATGAAAGCCATGAACTGCAGTTGCTTCTAATTGGCGATGGTAAATTAGAATGGCAAGTTGGATAGAGCTAATACCCATTGGTATGCTGTCTTCAAGAGACCCATCTCATGTGTAAAGATGCACATAGGCTCTAACTGGCCATCTTGGCCTTTCCTATTCTGTTACTTTTTACTTCCTTTAAATGAATAGTATTTTTTTTATTCATTTACATGTTGATAGTCATTTGGATTTTTCCAATTTTTGGCTAATATGAAAAAATCCATGTATAATTTTATGACATATGTTTTCATTTCTTTTAGTAAATATCAGTTAAAATGCTTCATCATATAACAAGTGTATGTTTATAAAACTATGTCTAATTGTTTTCCAAAGGGGTCGGATTATTTTACATTTCTGCTAATAATATATGGGAGGGAGCTCATAAATTATTGGATTATTTTACATTTCCACTAATAATAATTCTGGAAGCTCTACATCCCCATCAGCACTTAGTATGGTCAGCCTTTTCCATTTACCTAGTCTGCTGGATGTGTAGTGGTGTTTCATTGAGGTTTTAATTTTCATTTTCCTGATCACTATTAAAATCAAGTGTATTTTTTATGTGCATATCGACTATTCTTGGATATATTCTTTTTTGAAGTATCTGTTCCAATTGTTTTTCTATTTTTAATAGGGTTATTTGTCTTCTAGTTATATTCTGGGTTTTAAAAATATTCCAAATACAAGCTTTGACATGTGTATGAGTGTTTTTTTTCATTCTGTGGCTTGTCTCTTCTTATTCTCAAAGAGGTCTTTTGAATAACAGGTTTCAATTTTATGAAGTATAATTTGTCAATTGTTTTCTATGTATATGATAAATCTATCTGTGATAGGCATGTTTATGTCTTCCTTTTGAAACTACGCCTTTTTTTTTTTTTTTTTTTTGCACTGGTGATACAATCCTGAATAAAAGTGATGAAAGCAAGAACTTTGCTTTGCTTCCATTCTTAGAGAAAAAGTTTTCAGTCTTTTATCATTAAACATTATGTTAGCTGTGGGATTTTTAGCGATACTTTTTATTAAGTTGAGAACATTTCCTTTAATCAGTATTTTAATATAATTTTTTAATCAAAAGAGACTTCAAATTTTTTGAAATGTTTGTTCTGTATCTACTGACATGATTATATAAAATTCCCACATTCTTATGTTAAAGGCATGAATTACCCATCAACTTTGCATTCCTGGGATAAACAAATTTCACTTTTTCAGGTTTCATTTTTTTGATGTTGTTGAATGTGATTTCTAAGTCTTGTATTAAGACTATTGTTTCTCAATAATAATAAGAATATTATTAATTTTCTCAATAGTAATATTCTTCTTAATAGTAAGAATATTACTTCTTAATACCGTGTTTGTGGTAGTCAGAATATGGTTCCCCCAAATAGGTCTACATCCTAATCCCCTTTATCTGTGACTTTGCTACATCACATGGAAAAAGGAACTTTGAAGATGTGTCTCAAGTTAAAAACCATGAGATGGGGAGATTATTCTGCAGTATCAGAGTGAGGCCAATCTAATGACAAGAGTCTTTAAAAGCAGATAAGCTTTCCTGGTGGTGGTCAGGGAGATGTGTCAACACAAGCAAGGTCAGAGACACGTGGTGTTGCTGGCTTTAAAGATGGAGGAAAACAGCTGTAAACCAATACATGCGGGTGGCCTCTAGAGTCAGGAAAAGGCAAGGAAAGGGATACAGCCCTGCCAATCCTTGATTTTATTCCAGTGTGTCAGATTTCTGACCTACAGACCTATATGATAATAAATCTGTGTTCAGCTACTAAGTTTGTGGAAATTTGTTCCAGTAACATCAACAACAACAAACTAAGACAATGTTCATGAAAGATATTTGTTGGTAGGTTTCTTGTAGTTTTCTTCTTATTTATTATCAAAGGTAATACTGGCCTTATAAAATGAGCTACAGACTGTTCTGTCCTGTTACATTTTATAAAAAGATTTCTGTTATTCTGCATTACTTCTTTCAGAAATATTCAATAGATTTCACCAATGAAGCTCTCTTAACCTGTACCTTTCTTTGTGAGCAGATTCCAAATTAAAATTTGAATTATTTAATGGTTATAGAGCCTTTCATAGTTTCTAAATTCTCTTGTCGGTTTTTACATTTCATATATTTGTTTATTTTAGTTAAATCTTTGAGTTAATTAAATTCCTTTAGGATTTTTAATGTCTGTAGGATCTATAGTAATATTCTGTCATTGATTCTTAAAACTGTTAATTTGCATCCTCTCATTTTTACTTTACCATTAATGCTAGAAGTTAATCAATTCATCTACATTTTCAAATTAGCAGCTTTTTGATTTTTTATTTATTTTCCTGTTTGCCAGATTTTTATGTTACTGATTTCTGCTCAGATTTTATTATATTCTTTCTTCTATATACTTTGGATTTAACTTGCTTGCTTGTTTCTTAAAATAAAACTTAGACCATTGATTTAGCCCTTTTATAATATAAGTATTTATAGCTATGTATTTTTCTTTACTCACTCTTTTATCTTCCCTTTCAAAATTCTGTTGATTTAATTTTATTTTCCTTCAGTTAAAATGATTTGGGTTTTCTTCTTTGACTCATGGAGTATTTAGAAGTGTGATGATTAGTTTCCAAATACTTGCCAGTTTTCCAGACATTGCTTTTTCCCTCATATTGTTGTGTTTTATTTCTAATTTAGTTTTATTATAGTCAAAGGACATACTCTGTAAAGTGTCAATACTTTAAAATTCATTGGGAATTATATTATGACCCAGAAAATGGTATAACTGTGACATTTTCATGTGCATTTGAACAGACTGTATTAGGCAGTAAAGGAATGTGGTATTTAAAAATATGAGTTACATCAAGTGTGTCTGCAGTGTTCAAATGTTCTGTATATTTACTGATTTTATATTTACTTGAAATTACTGGAAGAAGAATGTTGAAATCTCTAAATATAATTGGAAAATCTCTACTTTTCTTTGAAGTTTGTTTTGCTTCACACTTGTGCAGCTCTGTTATTAAATGCATACATACTTGGGATTATTACGTCTCTTTGATGAATTGAACTTTTTTTTGTATTGTGGCTGTCCCTTTTTTCTTTTGGCAGTATTTCTTCTTATGAGGTTTACTTTCTCAAATATTATTATAGACATTTCAACTGTCTTATAATTGATGATTGCATGATATAAGTTTTTCCATTCTTTGGCATTTAAACTCTTGGTCACTTTATAAATAAGTGGAAAGAGAAATTGATTAATGGGTACAAATAATAGATTTTCATAGAAGAAATAAGATATAGTGTTCGATAGAGGAGTAGGGAGACTATACGATAATCAATTGTATCTCAAAATAGCTAGAGGAGAATAATTAGAATGTTTCCAGCATAAAGAAAAGAAAATATTCAAAAGTGGTGAGTATCCCAATTACATTGATTTAATTTTTACAAATTATGTGAATGTATTAAATTGTCATGTGCATCCTGAAAATATGTACATTTATTATGTATCGATAAAAAAATTTAAAAGTGGTATACAGATAGCATGTATTTGCTTACAGACAATATATCGTTGGTAATTATTTATTTGGATCTTTTCTCTTTTCTTCTTTATTAGTCTAACTAGTGACCTATCTATCTTATTAATCTTTTCAAAAAACCAATTCCTGAATTCTCTGATCTTTTGAATTTTTTTGTGTCATGATTTCTCTCAGTTCAGCTCTGATTTTGGTTATTTCTTGGCTTCTGCTAGCTTTGAGGTTGATTTGTTCTTGGTTCTCTAATTCTTTCAGTTGTAATGTTAGGTTGTTAATCTGAGATCATTCTAACTTTTCAATGTGGGTATTTAGTGCTATGAATTTCTCTCTTAATACTGCCTTAGCTGTGTCCAGAGATTCTGGTTTGTTGTATCTTTGTTCTCATTAGTTTCAAAGAACTTCTTGATTTCTGCCTTAATTTCATTATTTACCCAAAAGTTATTCAGGAGAATGTTGTTTAATTTTCATGTATTTGAAATGTTTTGAACAATTTTCTTAGTTTTGACTTCTGTTTGTATTGCACTTTGGTCTGAAAGTGTGTTTGGTATGATTTCCATTCTTTTGCATTTGCTGAGGATTGTTTTATGTACTGTCATGTGGTCAACTTTAGCATATGTGCCATATGGCAATGAGAAGAATGTATATTCTGTTTTTGAATAGAGACTTCTGTAGATGTCTATTGGATCCATTTGGTGCAATGTTGAGTTCAGGTCCTGAATATCTTTGTTAATTTTCTGCCTCATTGGTCTGTCCAATACTGTAAGTGGAGTGTTGAAGTCTCCTACTATTACTGAGTGGGAGTCTATATCTCTTTGTGGGTCTCTAAGAACTTGGTTAAGAATCTAGGTGTTTCAGCGTTAGGTGCACATACATTTGGGATAGTTAGATCTTCTTGTTGAATTGAACCCTTTACCATTATTTAATGACCTTCTTTGTCTTTTTTGATCTTTGTTGATGTAAAGTCTGTTTCATCTAATAAGAGCATTGCAACCCTGCTTTTTTTCTGCTTTTAATTTGCTTGGTAGATTTCCCCCCACCCTCTTATTTTGAGCCTATGTGTGTCATTTCATGTGAGATGAGTCTCTTGGAGACAGATTAACACTAGGCTCTAGTTTTTTATATACCTTGCCACTTTGTGTGTTTTAAGTGGGGGCATTTAGCCTGTTTACATTCAAGGTTTTTATTGATGTATCTGGATTTGATACTATCATTGTGTTGTTAGCTGATTACTATGTTGACTTGTTTGTGTGGTTGCTTTATAGTGCCACTGGTCTGTGTGTTTAAATGTTTAAACACACAGCTGGTCATGATGTTTTCTATATTTAGTGTTCCTTTAAAGATCTCTTGTCAAGCAGGTCTGGTAGTAATGAACTCCCTCAACATTTGTGAATTAGTCTGTTCTCACATTGCTATGAAGAAATATCCAAGACTGGGTACATTGTAAAGGAAAGAGGTTTAATGTACTGTTAGGTGAAAGGAAAGCAGAAGCAGGCACTTTCTTCCCAGGTTGGGAGGGTGAAGTGATTGCGAGCAGGGGAAATGCCAGACACTTATAAAACCATTAGATCTCATGATACTCACACATTATCATGAGAAGAGCATGGGGGAAATTGCTCCCATGGTCCAAGTACCTCTACCTGGTCCTGCCCTTGACATGGGTGGATTATGGAGATTACAATTCAAAGTGAGATTTGGGTGGGGACAGAGCCAAAGCATATCATTCCACCAGTGGTTCTTGCCAAATCTCGTGTCCTCACATTTTAAAACACAATCATGCCCTTCCAACAGTCCCCCAGAGTCCTCACTTATTCCTACATTAACCCAAAAGTCCAAGTCCAAAGTCTCACTTGAGACAAGGCAAGTCTCTTCCTCCTATGAGCCTGTAAAATTAAAAGCAAGTTAGTTATTTCCTAGATACAATGAGGACACAGGCATTGGGTAAATATACCCATTTCAAATGAGAGTAACTGGCCAAAATAAATGGGCTACAGCCTCTATGCAAGTCTGAAATTCAATAGAGCATTTATTAAACCTTAAAGTCCCAAAATGGCCTGGAGAATGGTGGCCGTCTTCTCACAGCTCCACTAGGCAGTGCCCCAGGGGGTACTCTGTGTGGAGGCTGTAAACCAACATTTGCCTTCCTAACTGCCCTGGCTTAGATTCTCCATGAGGGCTCTGCCTCTGCAGCAAACTTCTCCCTGGACATCCAGACATTTCCATAAATCTTCTAAAATTTAGGCAGAGGTTCCAAAACCTCAATTCTTGACTTCCATGTGCCCACAGGTTCAACACCACATGGAAGCTGCCAAAGCTTGGGCCTTGCACTCTCTGAAGCAGTGGCCCAAGCTATACTTTAGCCCCTTTTAGTCATGGCTGGAACTGAAGCATCTTTGACACAGGACACCATGTCTCACAGCTGCACAGACCAGGGGGGCCCTGGGCCCAGACCACAAAGCCACTTTTCCTTCTTAGATCTCTGGCCTGTGATGGGAGGGGCTGCCATGAAGGTCCCTGATGTGGCCCAGAGACATTTCCCACGTTGCCTTGGTGATTAACATTCAGCTCCTCATTACTTATGCAAATTCTGCAGCCAGCTTAAATTTCTCCCGAGAAAATGGGTTTTTGTTCTCTATCGCATTGTCAATCTGCAAATTTTTCAAACTTTTATGCTCTGCTTTATTTTTAACACTTTACACTTGGTAATTTCTTCTGCCAGATACCCTAAATCATCTCTCTGAAGTTCAAAGTTTCACAGATCTCTAGGCAGTGGAAAAATGCTGCCATTTTCTTTGCATAGCAAGAATCACCTTTACTCCTTTCCCAAGAAGTTCCTCATTTCCATCTGAGATCACCTTAGCCTAGACTTCATTATCCATATCACTATCAGCGTTTTGGTCAAAGCCATTCAACAAGTCTCGAGGACATTCCAAACTTTCTCACATATTCCTGTCTTCTTTTGAGCCCTCCAAACTGTTCCAACCTCTGCCTGTTACCCAGTTCCAAAGTTGCTTCCACGTTTTCAGTTATCTTTATAGTAGCACCCAACTCCTGGTACCAATTTACTGTATTAGTGGATTCTCACACTGGTGGGAAGAAATACCTGAGACTGGGTATTTTATAAAGGAAAGAGATTTAATTGAATCACAGTTCTGCATTGCTGAGGAGGCCTCAGGAAACTTACAATCATGGCAGAAGGTGAAGGGGAAACAGGCACCTTCTTCACAGGGTGGCAGGATGGAGTGAGTATAAGCAGAGGAAATGCCAGACACTTATCAAACCATTAGATCTCGTGAGACTCACTCATTATCATGAAAGCAGCATAAGAGAAACTGCCCCCATGATTGAATTACCTCCACCTGGTCCTGACCTTGACACATAGGGATTATGGGGATTACAATTCAAGGTGAGATTTGGGTGGGTACATAGAGCCAAACCATATCAATTTGCTTATCTTAAAAGGATCTCATTTCTCCTTTGCTTAGAAAACTTAGTTTGGCTGGATATGAAATTTTTGGTTGAAAATCTTTTTTCTTTAAGAATGTTGAATATAGGCCCCCAATCTCTTCTTGTTTGTAGGGTTTTAGCTAAGAGGTCCACTGTTAGTCTAATGATATTCTCTTTGTAGGTGACTCACCCTTTTTCTCTAGCTGCCTTTATCATTCTTTCTTTTATTTCAACCTTGGAAAATCTGAAGATTACATGTCTTGGGGTTTATCTTCTTGTACAGAATCTTTCAAGAGTTCTCTGTATTTCCTGAATTTCACTGCTGGTCTCTGTAAAAAGGTTGAGGAAGTTTTCATGGATGAGATCCTGAAATATGTTTTTCAAGTTGTTTGCTTTCTCCTCCTCCCTTTTAGGGATGCCAATAATTCATAGATTTGATCTCTTCACATAATCCCATACTTCTTGGAGGTTTTGTTCATTCCTTTTTATTCTTTTGTCTTTATTTTTGCCTGACTGTCTTATTTCAGAGAATTAGTCTTTAAGTTCTGAGATTCTTTCCTCAGCTTGGCTTATTCTTCTGTTAATACTGGTAATTGCATTCTGAAATTCTTGTGTTGTGTTATTCAGCTCTGTCAGACCCATTCAGTTTTCATATATATATATACACACACACACACACACACTCAGTTTTCATATATCTATAAATATATAATATATATAAAATAACATAAATATATATAGAGAGACATAGATGGATACATATATTTCATACACACACACACACACACACACACACACACACACAGACACACACAGGGTATTTTATCCTTCAGTTCCTGTATTGCTTTATTGTGATTCTTATTTTCCTTGGATTGGGTTTTACCATCCTCCTGAATCTTGATGATTTTGTTCCTATCCATATTCTCAATTCTATTCCTATCATTACAGCCAGTACAATCTCTTGCTGGAAGACAGGTGCGGTCTTTTGGAGGACATACAACATTCTGGCCATTTGAGTTACTAGAGTTCTTGCATTCGTTCTTACTCATCTCTGTTTGTAGGTATTCCTTTTACTGCAGTGTAGATTGAGTACGATCAATAGACTTCTTCTTTTTTTTTTTTTTTTGATATGTTCACTGGGCTGAGGCTTTATGCATGGTTTTTATTTGAAACTGACTTCTCTCTGGTATCAGAGGTGAATGTATTAATAAAGCGTTTTGGTGTTGAAGGTTTAGGATGTGATTCAGTAGGTGGTACTTAGGCTTATTGGTCAGTTGGGAAACTCTTGCTCAGTTGTGTAGCTCCCTTATCTTTCCTTACAGTGGCTGTTGTGTTCCCTTTCAATGCTCTGAAAGTGTGAATTCCTCTCCCACTAGAGTGCTGTCATAGACTGTGATTTGGCAATCCTGGGCTGTCCACTTCAGCCTCAGGCAATCTCAGGGTTTATATTCCTTCCCCAACTTGGAGGCAGCAGAGGAAGGGAACTTAGTAAGTGCTTGTGGCCAAGTGTATTTTGCTTGTCTCTTAGGGACTCCACCCCAGAGAGATGCAGATCAGCAATTGCTCAGTGCGATCATCCCGGGATGGAAAGTCTGTCCTTTGCGCCCAAGCCAGGGGTTCCCTATATGGTGACAAGCAGTGGGGTGTGTGTGGGACCCATAAAAAATGGAATGACCTCCTTTCTTTGGATCTACTGAAGCTTGTTGGAGGTGCAGATAAAGCATTTAGGGTCTTTGCTCCTTCATTAGTCTGAGAGTAGTAAGGGCAGATCCACTGGATTGGCAGTAGCAGGGAGGCTTTCAGTTGACTCAGGAGGCTCTGTCCAGGGTGTTGCTGAGTTGGTGCTGGCTTGATAACTCTGGTGGGGGGCTGGCTGGAGGCCCAGGTCTGAAGGACCTGCCTGGTGAGAAGATAATGGACACCCACATAGCAGTCTGGCCAGTTTTTTGTAGGGCTGCTGTGGTATGTTGGGGTCCCAGTCCAGTCACTAGTCACCTCAGGTTTTCCAGTACCTGGAGGTCAAATTTTGATTTGTTCTATTTTTATCCTCCATTCCTCCTCATTATCGTCAGGTTTTCCTTTAAATGTTTCAGAGAGTTTATTAAAGCTCTTTCAAAGTTCTTGTCTACTAATTTCATCTTCCTTTCCATTTCTGAATCTGTTTCTATTTATTGATTTTTCTTATGTTTATGTGTCACATCTTTCTACTTCTTGTAATATATAGCACTTTTATGGGAAGCAGGGCATTGCAGTAGTATGTTGTTGAATACTTGGATTTTGTATTTTTCTTTTAAAGAGTGTTGGATTTTGTTTTGGCAGACAATTAAGTTATTGTGGGTAAGCTTGATCCTTTTGTAACTTATGTATAAATTTTATTAGAGTGGACCTAACTTAGCCTTTACCCTTAAACAAGCTTTAATATAGGAGCTGGTATATGTCTATAATTACGCTCTACACAGTGGTTAGGATGTTCAACAAAGTGTCTCTATTCTTCCTACTTGAAACTCAAACATGTCCCAGACCAATGTGAAATTATTGGAAATTATTCAGCTTTTTAATTCTTTGTCTCATAAAGTTTCACCCTATGTGTATGTATCATAGTATTCAGCAACATATTTAAGGGAATGCGTGTGTGTGTATTTTTGGAACTCCTTTTCTTAGTAGCATCCTTTTTCTGTGCTCTGTCTTGAAAACTCCAGGTATCTCAGCCTGTCTAAACTCCATCTGTCTTTTCAAACCAGTGAGGTGATGGTGCTCTGCTTGGCTTTCTTCCCCCTACTCCATGGTCTAGAAAATGTACCAGGTAGAAGTCTAAAGTGACCAAGGTCTCATTTTTTCCTCTTCTTTCAGATATTACAGTATTCTACTGTCTAATGCCCAGTGTCTAAACTCAACTTTTAATTTTTTTTTTCAGTTTTATAGCATTTTTTTAAGTGATGGGAGGGTAAGTTATTATTTCATGTCCAGGGACCAGCACCCGGTTTTAAAAAACAGATTGTTTCTAAGCTCTGTTTGAAGTTTTATGGTAAAAACTTATTTATGTTTTCTTGAAAAACTTAAATTATGTCATGTTCTGTTTTTATATATTTAGCTGGGATTTTGCTTCCTATAACTTTTTCACAGATTATAGTTATATCTTAAATCTGTAGGCTTCAGCTACATTGCATAGATCTGTTTCTTCTTCTTTTTTTTTTTTTCACATGACAGCTGTTTGAAATTTGAAGACAGAAAGTACTTTTTTTTTCCCCCTGAGAAATGGTTTTCTGAATCTTTCATAATCTTGGATGCTTTTTGGATATTGTCAGGTTCAAAATATTTTTTCTAAAATATATTTCCTATAAATAATAAAAACATTCCAGATGTGGTCTGATGAAATCATGCATATGGGATCGATCTTGTGTTATCAAATGATTAATAACTTTTATTTAAATATTGTTACTAGCACACTACCATAGAATCTATATAATGTCAACAAAATGCCAGTTTTAGCCTCTTTTTTATTACAAAATATAGGGTTATACAGTCACAGAATTCGAAGTAGAAAAAAACTATGGGAACAGTTTACACAACCATGCCATTCTACTGAGAAATCTTTTTTTTTTTTTTTTGAGACGGAGTCTCACTCTGTCGCCCATACTGGAGTGCGGTAGAACGATCTTGGCTCACTGCAACCTCCACCTCCCTGGTTCAAGCAGTTCCCCTGCCTCAGTCTCCCAAGTAGCTGGGATTACAGGCACATGCCACCACGCCCGGCTAATTTTTTTGTATTTTTAGTAGAGATGGGGTTTCACCATGTTGGTCAGACTGGTCTCAAACTCCTGACCTGAGGCAATCCACCCGCCTTGGTCTCCCAAAGTGCTAGGATTACAGGCATGAACCACCACGCCCGGCCTCTACTGAGAAATCTTTATTGCCTCCCTGTCACTTTCAGCAGAGCCCAAAGTCTTAATGGTGCAACCACAGCCTTGTCTACTTTTCTTCATTTGTTATTCATCTTTGGCTCTATGATTTTTTGCTTCAGTAATCTTTTGTATTTCATAAATAGATTTCTTTCAGGGGTTTTTTTCCATGCTGTTTTCTTGCCTAGAATGTCCTTTCTAACATGATTTCTTACCTAAAATTACATATCCTTTAAGAATCTTTACAGATACTGATTCATCCAGGAAGACTTTCTTCTTTTTAAAGCACTAAGGATGAGCTGGCTGCTCCTTCTCTTGCACCCGTAATTTTTTGAATAACTCTATCATTGCATTTAGTACATTTTACCATAATATCCAAAGTACTTGTCTATCTGGAATACTGAGGATCTTGACTAGTATTATTTATCATTGTATCACTAGTGTTTAGTAAAACATCTGGGACATAGCATAAGTGAAATAAATGGCTATTAAGAAGAAAATGAGTTTTACAAATTGGAAAATTGAGTTCTGAGAAACCAACTTGTCTAAGGACACAGAGCTAAATCATCATAATCAAGTCATAGAACTGAAATTCTACATGTTTTTGAAATTGTAGTTTAATTTTCGAAATGTTAGTTTTTGCATCTTAAATAGAGAAAGCTCATGCCAGGCAACATAGTTTCCTAGAAAGTAGTGTTAGGCAAATGTTTATGTTTTAAGACTTTCTTGGGGAGTGTAGTCTTTGAGATGTGGGAGAGAGGGAAAAAGGAGTGAGGCAGGAAGTAAAGAAAATGAATATGAGGGGGTGTGTTACTGAGTTAGCCATCGCTTGACGTCAAGTATAATGACTGTTTAATTTGGTAGGACTATTGCTGGAGAGACTGCATGATCTACTGGTCTTATGACAGTCCTTCTAGAGAGAGGAAGTGAGATAATTTATGTGCCAGATTCGTCTCTTACTGGTCTGAGATTGGTTCCACAAAGATGGCCTCTCTAAGGTTATAGATTGAATAGCATGACTGTCAGTTGGGTTCCAGGACATCTCTAAATGTCAGGGAGGACTTATTTCAATCTGCTTCAATTGTACCATGAAAAATATGTCACAACTTTCTTATATAGTTCTTATTTGTTTTATGAAATTTTTACATAATAGAATTGGCTCTTTGCTAACGTTGAAACTGCATTTTGACTGTTTTTCCTCTCAAGCATTCTGGGCACTGGAGTGGAGAAAATGAAGTAAACAGAAAAATGGCAAGCATGATGTGTAATGAATTAAAGTTATTTCCCCTAAACTTTCCCCCTAATTTTCTAAATGATAGACACTAAATCCAAGAACCTTTTTCGGGAAATAGTGTTGTCCCTAGAGATTCCTAAGAGCTTTGGTAGTCATTTTAATTCATCATTTTTAGAAGTTCTAAACTGTTTTTATGTTTTTGAATTTGATAATTATCATTTACCAATTTCTCCTACCCTGAGAGATAGTATATAAAGCATGTTCTTTAGTAGACTATTGCAAGGACAGAAAACAATGGTCAGAAAACAAAATAACACATAAAAACATGCTTAGTCAAGGCTTTTTGATTCCCTTATCAACTCTTCAGAGATAAGTATGGTTAAAAGTTTGGTACATATTCTTCCAATTTTTATGCAACTTATGTGCAAACTTACATCTAGAGAAACTTTTCTATATTCCCTGCTCTGTACCTAGTCTCTTAAGCTAGCTAGCTTTCTTTTCTCTTTCTTTTTTCCTTCCTTCCTCCCTGCCTTCCTTCCTTCCTTCTTTCCTTCCTTCCTTCCTTCCTTCCTTCCTTCCTTCCTTCCTTCCTTCCTTCCTTCCTTCCTTCCTTCCTTCCTCCTTCCTTCCTCCTTCCTTCCTTCCTCCCTCCCTCCCTCCTTTTCCTTTCCTTCTCTTCCTTTTTCTTTCTGTCTTTCCTTCTTTTCTTCTTGTAATTACACACATTACTGTGATGATTATTCTATCTGCATAACAACTTTGGGTAAATTCGTATGTAATCACTAAAAGTGGAATTGTTTGTTCAAAGGGAAGGCAGGATAGGTATTGCAAAATATATTGTACCATTGGACCCTCCTTAAATAGTTGAGAATGCCTGGTTTCTTCCTCATTCAAATGAGTATTAAGTATTTCAATCTTTGCTAATCTGATGCATAAAAAATCTCATTGTTCTGATTTGTATTTATTTGATTATTAAGATTCAAGATCTTATTATTTGTTTATTGGTCAATTCTGTGAATTGCTTTTTGAAGTTTTTTCATGTTTGTTTGTAAAGTTGGTAAACTAATTATTTTTATTCTTTTTTATTTACAAAGATAGGTCTGTTTATTTTAGTATTAATTTGCAGATAGTTTTGCTGTTTTGCATAGTAACCTATTTCAAATGGATAGAAAACTTTTTTCCATTATTTTAAAATTTGCTTATAGTGTTTTATAATTTGGTTTGTGGGATTATTTGTTATGAAACATTTGAATGACTAAGTTCTCAAATGTATTGATCTTTTCTCTTTATAGTTTCTGTGTTCATATTACTATTATAAAGATCTTTTTCATTTTAAAATTATGAAATATTCTTTTTGTTTTTACATTTTAATCTTTAAGTTGTCTTGATTTTACTTGTAAGCATAGCAAGAGGTTGTGTAATACCTAAAACGAAATAGTGACTCCAATTTCTGCACGCAATACATATTAAGTAGTCTACCTTTTACTCATAGATTTAAAAGGTAATCTCTATTATATATTGGAGTTTCATGAATCTTTGGGATCTTATCTTGTCTGTTGATATATACTCTTATGTGCTATTATGATACAATTTTATTATGAATTCATAGTATATTCATACATTTGCTTAGTCATTTGTCTGTTTTAGGTACCGTGTGAAGGTCTGGATATATAACAGGAAACAAGAAAGATAAAGCCCTTGCTTACATAGAACTTGGTGAAGAATCTAGACCATAAGAAGCACACAGAGAAAATGTATCACAAATTGTGCTAAAGTTCTGTAAAAGGATTAAGATGGAGTGTCACAAGACTGAATTAGACAGAGTGCCCTTGAAAGAGGTCAGTTGATGAGCAGTCTTTATTTCTTATGCAAGTTGAATTCCCCTTTATCACATAACAGAACATATTTACAGGTTCCAGGGATGAGGCCATGGACCTTTCCGGAGGCTCATTATTCTGCCACCTGCAAGAGGAGAGAGAACTGTTGTGCTGTGTGTGAGACGAAACCTGGGATGAGCTAAGGATGGAAGCTATGGTCTTTTTTATTATGGCAAAGAGTTTAGATTTAAGTGAAAAGCAGTCATGGGGGTTTTTTACAGGGCCATACCATGATTTGATGTAATTTTTCAAATATCTATTTTTAACAGAGTTTAATTGTCAATACAATCATTTACTCTTAGTTGTTGACCCTAGAACAGAAAAGCTAAAAATTTTTCAAAAAGAAAAAACAGGAAGAATATTGTTTGAACCATGCTGAGTTTATTGAAATATTTTATCAAGTGGTATCTTTATAATATTTAGTCTTTTGACTGTACAGGATTTATACTTCCATTCATTTGTGTTTTTAAATGTATACTTTTAAAAAATACTCTTTATCTTGGAACTGTGTATTTCATGTGAGATTTAACCTTATATATTATGTAAAATTAAAAAATATTTTGATGTTATATCACTGATTATTTTTAGTTAAATTAAGTGCTATTGATATTTTTGAAAAATCTAGCAACCTAGTAAAATTCACTTATTCTAAAAATTTTCACTCAATACTTTTAGGCTTTCCAGTTAGATAATTTTCATATAATCTTAATTCTTTCATTTTATATTTACACATTTAACTTAAATTGCACTGATAAAGGCTTACAGTATAGAAGTGATAAGTGTAGGTATTGATTAGTAATGAATACTTACTTTATTAAGTAACTTACTTTAGCATGTATCATTTTTGTCCATTAGTGTGTAATGCAATGAATTATATCATGATATTTCCTCAGTATTAAACTATTTTTTATTTCTGGAAACAATGAACACTGCTTTTCTCTTGGTACAATATTCTTTACTTCTGCTGGACTTTATGAGCTAATATTTACATTTAAGATATCAATAAAGTATATACATAAGTGATGTTTATCTATTATAATTTTTATGCTATCTTTATTCATTGAATATTAATGATATAGCAGCTTTATGAATAATGTTTGAAGGATCTCATGTTTTTCTAGTCTCTGGAGCAAAATTAAAAACTTGACCCTTTGCTAAGATTTATGAATCTGGTGCCTTTGTTATGGGTCTATTCAGGGTTTCGAAATATTTTGTGAAGTTGGTCATTTATATTTTCCAATAAAATAATTGTATTGGCCAGGCACAGTGACTCACAGCCATAATCCCAGCACTGTGGAAGGCCAAGACAGAAGGATCACTTGAGGCCAGGAGCTCAAGACCAGCCTGGGCAACATAACAAGCCTCTACCTCTACAAGAATTAAAAAAAAAAATTAGCTAAGCATGGTGGCATGCAGTTATAGTCCCAGCTGTTTGGGAGGCTGAAACAGGAGGATTGCTTGAGCGCAAGAGTTTGAGGCTACGGAAAGCTGTGATAGAAACACTGACTTCGAGCCTGGGTAAAAGAGTGAGACCCTGTCTCTAAAATAATAGTAACTATTAATATTATATTTATAAGTTTATTGCTATAAAGTTATACTTTATTCCTGTATAACACTTTGACCTCTAAATTTTAGCCTTTAATCTGTGTCTCTATGGATGATTTTTTAAAAATCTTGTTTCTTTATTCTTGGGAATATCTGTAAGAAGTTTTTATTTTAAAAGTATTTTGAAAAATGTAGCTTACTTTAATCAATTATGCTTATTTAAAGTATTAATTTCTATTTTCCTTTTATTGTTTCTGCCATCTAACTTTCTCTAAGAGAAGACTGACTACCAGTGCACGTGGATGGATAATTTCTTGATAAAATGGATGTCTCACTGTGCTGAAGAACAAAGAAACAAATTTCTGAGTTCATTATGCATTTCACTCCTTAGATAGAATATTTACAACTTTAGCACTTAGATTTCTAAATTGTTTTGATTCTTCTTTGATTCATTTATCATAGTATCTTGCTCTTGATTTATGGATGCCATATGTTCTAAATTTCCATGGAGAATGCTAACTTTATCTCTTTTTTATTGTATTAACTCTTGTTTCATTAGAGAAATGATATTTACTGCCTTTGAGCTTCTTTTCAGAATACTGAGTATGTTCCTGTGTCACCTTATTTGCCAATAGTGCCAGTTTTTAGAATGGAGGGTATAGATCCATCCTTTGCAACTGGGGAGGACCTCCTCAGTAAGGCACGGAGCCAGGATTCTATGCAGCCGTGCAAACAGGTAAGTATGCTTACCTTCCTCTCCGGGTTACAAAGTCAATTTGCGTTGCTGCAGGCATATCTTTTCACCATGACAACACTTGGTGTTTTTTTTGTTTTGTTTTTGTTTATTGTATTTTCTTTACTAGGGAAACACTACACACACAATGAAAAGACATTCTTTTCCTGTCTGTGGTGGAATCGTCCAAGTTGTTTGGCTTGATTTCCAGTGTCGACTTTCTAAACCAACAAGATTTTAATCCTCTGATGGCAGAATGTTAGGAGTGTCTGTTTGTGGGCTGGATTTTAGTTGCCGAGGTGGTAAGTATGTGGGGAAAGAATTACTGTAGAAATTAAAGTTTCCAGGGATTTTATTGCTGTGCTGAGTCATTTATCCTTTTTGTGTGTTGGGGCTAAAAGTTATCTGGAGAACTATTTATCTTTTCTCTCTCTTCTATTGCCAGTAATCGAAGTCTTCTTTGCCAAAGTCCCAATTTTCTATTGATCAAGCTAAACTTCTGCATGATCAAGCTAAACTTCTGCATGGTGTGAATGCTATAGTTAAATGCATTCTGTGTTTAGGAAAGGCACAGTTCTTAAAGTCACGCTGCTATCTCACACCAGGCTTCCATATCACTTCCTCTTTCAACCCTGAGTTGTGTGTTATTTTGTTGAAAAAATATTATTTCTAATGTTTCAAAAAGCTTTCCTTTGCTTGAGTTCAGTTATGAGTGATATCTACTTGTCATCATCAATAAATTTTTTAGCTGATGTGATGACTGAAGCCTGTAATCCCAGGACTTTGGGAGACTGAGGTGGGAGGATCACTTGAGCCCATGAGTTCGAGATCAGCCTGGGCAACACGGTGAGACCCAGTCTCTCCGAAAAAAAAAAAAAAAGAGAATTTCTTCAATTTCTTGTCCGTTGATAGTACATGTCTCTGGCATAATGCCTTTCTTTCTCTTCATTTTTCTTACGTGCATTTTTTGTTGGTGATGAAAATAATATTTGGGAAAGAAAAAAATGTATCCGGATCAAAAAATTGGAATTTGTAATTTGGTTCATTTAACAATTAATAGTTTTCCACACGTGTTTCTTCTTCCAATAATTTCTAGGGCATTCTAAACTTTCAAATGTCACCCATGCACTTTGTCACTTTTAGTGAAAGCTGAGGAGTTACAGTAGAGTTTGTTCAGAATCTGTGGCTTCTCAGTGATGGAGAGCACTTTGTTAAGCATTTTATTGAAATGGGAAGGCTTAATGGCCTTGTTTGTCCTGAGGCTTTTTTTTTTTCAGTCTCTGAAAATAAAATTATATGCTAATATGTAGATGAATTCTATATTTTTTGAAGTTACACAGCTCTTTACTGGAAAGGACCTCGAATACAATTTCTCTAAAAACTAATGTAGATCTCTTCTATTATTCCAAAAAGTCTGCCTCATTTTTTTAAACCTGTCAGGCATGTTTGGTCTAACCCTCCATATCCAGGTGGGTAAGTTGTCATTTAACTACATTTTGCAAGTGTGGCAAGTGAGGCTCATAAAATTTAAGTAATTCTCAAGATACCTAGTAAGAAAACGCTAGAATCTAAACTGTCTATTTCTAGTTAAAGTTATGCCGCTATCTCCCACAGGGCTTCCATATCACTTCCTCTTTCAACCCTGAGTTATGGATTATTTTGTCAAAAAAACTATTATTTCTAATGATTAGGAAAGTTTTCCTTCCCTTGGGTTCAGTCATGAGTGATATCTATTTGTCATCATCAAGAAATGTTTCAGCCGAGCTGCTCCTACATCACATGTGCTCTCTAAATTTAATAATAAAAAATTAGTAAAAAAAATTTTATCAAGTATCTAATCTGTGCAATATACCACTATGGCCAGAAGGGATGTGCAAAAGTGAATATGGCATGATTCTGAAGAGTTAACAATGATCAGGTTGAAGAAAAAAGCAGGGAAGATCTAAAATCACGTCACTGAGCTCATTGACAGAGACAATAACCATTATAAACAACCGGAAGAACAATAGAAAGATGCACAGTAAGCACAGGTTTTTATTGTCAGAGTAGCATCTTTATGATGTTATAGAACTGGAGTTGCTTCCGGCATGTTAACTTAAAAAAGTTACCTGGAGTATCCTGGAGAATTTGATGTCTCTAGAAGCTGTTGCCTGTCTTGTGTCATCATGGATGCTTCCTGGGCTCCCGGTGGCTCCTTGGCTCCAGTTATTGACCATGACATTTGGTGTCTGTCCTACTTGGCTTTGGATGTTCTTGACCCCTGGATGCCCCTGTTCACCCCTGTGACCTGGGCCTCTACCAGGATCTGAACCTGCTGATTCCTCGCTGCTTCCTTGCTGCTTTTCAGTACTGACTTCTGCAAATTCCTGGTTTAAATTCTGCTTAGCCCAGCAGTGAGTGCCAGTGGGGACATATGTAGGCAAAGCGAATGGAGGGTTACATAACTGCCCAAACAACTCTTGCCAAATTCAGTTCAGCCAGAGGTATTCATTTTGATGGGGGTTAGATATGTAGAAAAGGAATCTTTTTATCAGACCTCTTAATTTAGTAATTCTTGGTTTCAATATGCCATACAATAAAGGAGTCCTAGTTTTATTATTATACAATACACTGAGTAGAGACAATTAAAATATATTCTGTAACTAAGAGATCTGTTGTAGAAAAGATAACTAAAAATAGGAAATCCCAAATGCTATCATTCTGGATAGAGGGCAATCCACAATAGTGAGGTAGGTGTAAAAATATAAAATTATCCTATTTTATTTGGATAGTTCAGGACAATGGACACATTTAGTTTTACATTATTTGAGCCTCTGGGTTAGAAGGAGATCTCTTCCCTCTCTTTCTCTTTCTCCTTCTCCTCCACCACCCACCTTCTCTCTCCTTTCCTTCCTTTCTCTATCCCTCTTTTTTCTTTCTCTCTATCTCTCTGTCTTTCAAGCTGAGTATACCCATTATATGTAAAGAGCAGTTAGAGGGACCTTGGTCTCCAAGATAAACTAATTGTAATAAATGTTTTCATAGAAGTGTCTCGTGCAAAACAAGTTTGCTGAAAATGGGAGAATTTTGTCTGCTTGTTTGTAAGAGGTGGTTCTTGAGCAATGTTATAGAGGAAAAGACCCTATCTCTCATGGAAGACTGCTATATTATCAGTACCAACCTACAACCAGAAACAAAACATAAAGCGGTCAAGCTTTATGAATGTTCCAGTTGGTCTTTATGTTCACCTGTACTTTGTAATTTTTTTCTGAATTTTAGGCAATTCTCCAGGTGTATAGAGGTTACGGTTTTAATTTGCATTTCTCTAGTCACTACTGACATTGAATACATAATTCACAATCTTGAACAACTTTCACGTAATTTTCTTAGTTGCTACCCGTATGTTTTCTCTGGTGAATGTTTATTCATTCTTTAACCCAAGTTTCATTTGCTATCTTCTTATTATTCAATTGTAAGAGTTCTTGATGTAATCTAGATACACATGCTTTATCAGATATGTGTTTTGTAAATATATTCCTTTGTTACAGAATGAAACCTGGTTCAAGTTGCCTGGCACAGGAAAGCCAAACATCCACACCAAGATTTTGCAGCTAGAGAAAAGAGGGCATTTATTCGCAGGGCACCAAGCAAGGAGAATTGGTTAACTCACACTTAAGACCTGATCACCCTCATGGCTTCCAAGCAAGAGTGTTTTTAAGTTAAGGGTAAATTTCAGGAAAGAAGAAGTTACAGGCAAAATTGTAAATACACACAGGAGGCTGTATATTGGTTTAACCTAAAAGGGAGGGATATCTTTTAGGTAGGGCTTATAGAACATGGGCAAATTTAAAGATCCTCTGATTTGCAATTGGTTAAGGAAGAAAAGCTTTGTCTAAAATCTTGGGGTCAGCAGAAAGGAACGTTAAGGTCTGGCATGTGGGTGTGACTTTCTCCAGGCCCCTCTAAAAGATCTCCAAAAGAGATTTAGAACAAAGACTGTTGGTAAGAGTTCAGTCCTCAGTTCCCCTTTATCTGAGGTCTATGTGCTAGCAGATGGCATTTTCCATTTGGTGAGGGTCCAGTATTCTGAAAAAACAGCTCAAGGACATATGTTAAGATGTTATCTCTAGTTTTTATAGGGGGCCAGACATCCTGGGACTCTAACATTTTTGGCTATGGTTTTAAGCTGTTATTACCTTCTTGCTTATCAGATTGTTTATTTACTTCTTAGAGCTAGCTAGGTGCCTTGAATTTCCCTTGACGGAACTCAAGATTTTCTTTTCTCTCCACGATTTTTGGGGATGCTGGCAGGCCCCTAAGAGGAGTTTCAGCTTTGTCTGCCTTTTAGTCTGTGGTCTGTCCTTTCATTTTCTTAGCAGTTTTCAAAGAACCAAAGGTGTTTTGAGTGATTTCAATTTATATATATTTTTATAGTTGATGCTTTTCTTCTTCTAAGAAGTATTTGCCTAATCTAAAGTTACAGGATTCTCTCTTCGGTTCTTGTCTAGAAGTTTTAGAAGTTTTATAATTTCAGCCTTTAAAATTAGGCTTGTGAAATTATTCTATCACTTTAGAAAATAATTTGGCAGTTTCTGATAAGTCAAGCATATCTTTAGCATGTGATCTGTCAATCTCACTTCTAGGAATTAACTCAAAAGAAGTAAAAACATTTATCTGTATGAAGTCCTAGGCATATATTTTTACAGTGGCTTTATTCATAATTGCCCCAAATTGTAAATAGCCCAAACATCCATTAACTAATGAATAGATAAACAAATTGTGGTAAATTCATATGGTATAATTAAAGTAAAAACTGATGCATGTAATAACATGGGGTCAGGTCAAAAGCATTATAAGGGAAAATGTCAAACACAGGACCATTACATAGTACACTATTCCATTTATTGACATTTCAGAAAAATCACAGAGACAGAAACCAGATGATCATTTATCAGGTGCTAAGGGTGAGGGAAGGGGATTGATTACAAAGTGGCTAAAATAAACTTTTTGGAGAAATGGAAATGATCTATATCTCAGTTGTGTTAGTGATTGATATGGTTTGGATCCATGTCCCTGCTCAAATCTCATGCTGAATTTTAGTCCTAGTGGGGGGTAATTGGATCATGGGAATAGTTTCTCATGAATGGTTTAGCACCGTCCCCTAGGTGCTGTTCTCATGATAGTGAGCGAGTTCTCACAAAATCTGGTTGCTTAAAGGTCTGTGGCACCTCCCTCCTTGCTCTCTCTTCCTCTTGCTCTGGCCATGTAAGATGTAAGATGTACCTGCGCCCCTTTGCTTTCTACCTAATTGCAAGTTTCCTGAGGCTTCCTCAAAAGCCAAGCAGATCCTGGCACCATACTTCCTGTACAGTCTTCAAAATTGTGAGCCAATTAAACCTCTTTTCCTCATAAAGTACCCAGTCTCCGGTATTTCTTTATAGCAGTGTGAGAAAAGACTAATGCAATGGTTATGTGACATTTTATGTTCTTCAAAACACATTGACCTGTATATATAAAAATGGTGAACCTTGCTATATGTAAATTTTACCTGAAAAAAAATCTGAGTAAATAAAATTTCTTTCAAAGGGTTCAAGCTTTTACAAAAGTATTTTCAAAGAAAAATTTTGGAATCTGTTTGGAAATCTCTCACTCACATTTTTTTCTATGAATGAGCTAATATTTTCTAGGATGTGAGGTAGTCCAACAACAAATTCCTAGCTCTCATATAGGTGCCCATAGATATTGCATAAATTTTCTCCATTTTTATTATAAACAGCACCTATGTCAGTGTTTCCGGCTAGAAAAATTAGACACATATTAGCTTTTTGCTCTTATCCTTAATAAGTTATCTGTTCAATTATTGCTGCCTTTACTGCCTTTGAATCAAATTTATCTTCTTTTCTCTCCTTTCCTCTCACTATGTTAGTCTAGGCTTTTGTGCAATTTGAATTGAATCTGTAAATTTGATCTTAAATTGCTTTTCCTACCCATTGGCTCTAATTCTTTCAGTTCATTTTGAATATGATGACCCAAAACGTCTCAATATGCAGACTTCATCAAATTGCCTAACATATCATGATTACACCTTCCATTTGCCTTTAAATGCTTTGGATAATATGGCTTCAAAGAAAATGTTCTCTAAAGAATAGGTGCTAAAGCATTTTGTTTGGTTTAGCAATTATAATGTATACTGGGAAATAAAGTAAGAATTTATTTTTTCCAAAATTATCCTCCCAAATTAAAGATACGCTTGTGTCCTTACAAAGCCTTCCAAATTTGGGGGTACTTCATCTACTACTTTATTTTGGCTAATAATATATAATTGATGAAAGGCCTTTAGTCTTTAACGATGTCAATAAAAGCTAGTTTAGATGCTCATAGAGGTCTCTTGTTGGAGTAAAATACAGATGCTAAGAAATTTAATAGGGATTCAGTGAGGGATGTGGTCTCACTATTACTGCAAGACTGTACATTGTAAACAAGTCTTTACATATGTTTAATTGATTTCATAAGCTAAATTAGCTAAGAATATATTTCACTATGGTTTAAGTTGGCCAACTTTCTCCTCCCTGCCTTTTGGATGTTCTCTCTCTCTCTCTCTCTCTCTCTATTTATCTATCTTAGAATCCAAATCAGTTGAGAATAACATTGATATATCTACTGCTTATCTGGATTATTTTGACTATCACTGAAAGTTTAATCAATCCATATACTCTATATTTATCTTCTTCAACTTCTAAAAGAAATCAACAACAGATTTTCTATAGAATTTGGTGATGATTGACAAAATTTTGGTGACTTAGTTCACAAAATGCCATAGGTTATAACAAAATGCCATAGGTTGAGCAGTTTATAAAGAGCAGAAATTAATTTCTCACAATTCTGGAGGCTGGAAGTCTGAGACCAGGGTGCCTGCACAGGTGAGAGCCTTTTTGCAGGTGGCAGATAGTCAACTTCTCATATACTCGCATGGTGGAAAGAGAGAGAGCTCTCCGGATTCTCTTTTATAAGGGCACTAATCAAATTCATAGAGGCTGCACCCTCATTACCTAATTACATCCAAAGGCCTCATCTCCTAATAACATCACACAGGGGATTAGGATTTCAATGCATAGGGGACACAAATATCCAGTTTATCACAGCTGGATTTATCGAGCTCTTGATACCAAAAAGTTTTGGAAAATATCTATGCTTGTACCACCTCCTCTCATTAGTCTATGGGAGTACCTTCATAGAAAAATTGAAGCTTTATAGAAAATTGAATTCTTAGAAAACCTTTAGGACTTTGCATTTTTTCAATCATATCCAAACATCTGTTAGAATTTGCCCTTTTCTTATAGCCATTTTTACAACATAATCAATAAAATATGTAATGTACACTGGATAGAGAAGTCAGTTGATATTTAGGAGTCTTTGTCTTTAGCCCTGGGTCTCTGGTCACTTTCCCCTGGGCTTTGATTAGTCACCCTTCAAATGGAGAAGGCAGGTGATACAGTTTGGCTGTGTCCCCACCCAAATCTCACCTTGAATTGTAATAATCCCCACGTGTAAAGGGTGGAGCCTGGTGTAGATCACTGAATCATGAGGGTGGTTTCCCCCATATTGTTCTCATGGTAGTGAATAAGTCTCATGAGATCTGTTGGTTTTATAAATGGGAGGTTCCCTGCACAAGCTCTCTTGCCGGCTGCCATGTAAGACATGACTTTGCTTCTCATTCATCTTCTGCCATGATTGTGAGGCCTCCCTAGCCATGTGGAACTGTGAGTCAATTAAATCTCTTTTCTTTATAAATTACCCAGTCTTCGGTGTGTCTTTATCGGCAGCGTGAGGACAGACTAATATAGTAGGACTGGAAGTTGTGCAGAATCCTTTCAGGCTTTAACACTGATCATATGTTGTTCATAACCATGACAGATACTTACATAGATGTGATATACTCAATATACTCAATATTTGCTATACTCTCCTTTCTTTTAGTTGCAAAATTAATATTTTATTATATGCAGATGGCCTAAAAGATGGGGGCATATTGGATGTTTATTGTGGTTTAGAGTAGAAAAGACAATACCAAAAGTTTATTTTTTCCTCTCTGCTGTAGGAGGGCTTGTGAGGGGTTGAGCCCTATTCGCATTGTTAGCAAATGTTAATGCAAACAGAGGTGAGTCAGCATATCAGTGACTCATAATAACTGTCATAATTGGGCTCATATTTATACATTTTTCTTGTGAGGAGAAAAACAAGCAGAGATAGGAATAATTTTATGATTTTGTGATGATAAATACCTCAATAGGTAGTCATACAGTCAGGAGTAGATGCTACCAATTAACTTTGTGACCAGAAAAGATCCCCCTGTGGGCTTGGGGATCCTGTGTTTACAGTAAAAGTCTCAGCGACCCAAGCCCACGGAGGATCTGAGTGGCAGAGTGTGTGGACAGATGGCCTATTTTCTGCTCTAGGTTTGTGGAAGTTATTACTTTTCCTTTCATGCTTAAATATCTTATATTCATTCCCTGTCATAACTAATATTCTCTATTTCGACTTGGATTTTCCCTCATAGAAACATGATGGTTTTACTGCTGCAGTGAAATTATTTAGGTCTGTAAGTCAAAACTTTTCAAACTATAGAAGGATGATCCAGTTATCTTTCTGAGCAGTAACCATAATTCTCAGACATAAAATCAATATATTCAAATGAAACTGATAAATATAAAACATAAGTGGACTGCAGAAAACCCAGAAAAACCAGACTACACCATTTTCAAATTCATCTAAGATTTACTGTGGAGCCTCCATGTATCAGGCATTTCCCTAGAATTTCAGAAAACCTAAACATAGTGACGACCTAGGAGAAACTTCTTCCCAGGTAAAGAATATTCCGAAGAGAGTATCTCAATTATTTACTGAGAAGTATAATTATTACAAGATTTTCTTCCCACCCAACATAGAGCTCATTTTGACATGCGGAAGGTTAGAAGATATCTTGTAGGGTAGGGACCTTTGTGACTTTATGTGCTTTCCCAACTTATCTGTAAAAATATCTCCTCCCGCATAACCTAACTTTTTAGCCTAACTGGGTAGCCAACTATCGTTTTATTAATTTTAGCAAAAATATCTATGGTTGTGTGTGTGCATGTGTGCATGCATGTGTGCTTGTGTGTTTGTGTTGCTCTGCTTAATAAATTGAGATGAAATTTGTGCTTCCTCTGGCATTAGTTGAGAAAGGGAATAAGTGAAAGAAGCTGAAGTTGTAAAGAGATAGAGGAGATAAGGCAGGGTTCTAGAAGTAAAAAACTCCCTGTAGTGTGAATGGATTTAGACAAAGGGATATGAAATGCTCAATTTTATGTTTGAAGTTCTGTTAGGCTTCTGTGTAACACCGTACTGTTACTTTTTGAATCTCTAATAAAAGCCTATTATTTAAAACTGCTTGGTGAGAGTGGTGTTTGCCAGAAATCAAGATTAAAAGAGACTGTGTACGAGTTGGAGTCAACATAGGTTTGAAGGAAGTTGCCGTTGCTAGAGGAAAGATAAAAGTGAGTTGGGAAAATCAGGAGAGGCAGGGAAGGCTCAGAGCTAGAAGTACAGGTACTTAGGAGAAATATGAGCCCTGATCAACTCCTGTAATTGGGCCTGAGTCGTTTTGCTTTCTTCTTCTTTCTTTTGTGGAAGTTATGACTTTCCCTTTCATGCTTAGAGGCCTTGGAGACATGGACATGGAAGTAACCACCTGGACTGAGATAGAGAAAAATTCTGAAAGTAATATTTATAAATTTAGAATTCCTCCGAAAATCTCTAAAGAAACATTATGATGTCATATCAGCAAGATGGCAGAGTAAAAGATCCCAGTCTTTGTCCTCTATAAGAAAGAATTAGACAGCTCCCTATGAATTAAAATAGCCCTGAGAGCACTCAGGAGCCAAATTAGGATACTGCGGCAACACAGTAAAATAAAATAATGGAGACTAACTCCACAGAAAGGATAGGGAGTATAGTTTCTTTCTGTCTGCATCATTCCATCCTCCATGCAACATGGCTTATGTCAAAAAGATTCTCCTTGGCCCAGAAGTTTTCCTCATGGAGAAAAAGTACAGCAAGTGACCTACCAGCTACCCTATCTTTTCAGGTCACTTCTCTAATGACCTGCTTCAGCTTCACTGCACCCAGATTGCTGGGAAGATCAGCATGCTCAGTATATCTGGGATGTCTGGAGACAGCTGGAACAAAGAAGAGCTGCAGGAGCTGTGAGTGTCAGTCACAACGTGGGTACCACTCTGGTCCTCAGTGGCCTGCTCTTCAAAGGACCCCAGCAGCCTTCACTGCCGAGGACCTCAGTAACCCTCATGGTCACCAGAGAATCCTCACTGCTTCCACCAATGAGAATCCTATCATGTCTGCTTCAAACACCAGAGCCACCACTATGGTAAGTACACCTGTGCCCTGGGCCCTGAAGTCATAATTATTCCATATGTGTCCATGCTCTGTACCTTGGTTTTGCAGCCACCCTGTGAGTGTCTATGCATCACAAACTGGCAAGACCACAGCCATGAGCATTCCTGTGTGCCAGATCTGGCACTAAAATATATCCCCTTAACCATAACTCCCTCTAATGGGAGAAACAGCGAATAGGTGAACCCCAGCAGCCTTCTCCACTGAGAGCCTCAACAACATTCACTGCTGTCACAGACATACACAGCCTTGGTTACTGAGGAATTCAATGGTCTTCTGACCTCAGCTGATGGAGAGAAGTAGACTATATCACTGTGCCCAGAGCCAGAAGCACCTCACTCTACTCAGCTAACACACCCATACCCACTGTAGGTAAAGATCTTTCCTCACCAATACCAATCCATAAATCCTGAAAGAGGTAAATGCTCTCCTAAATGTGCAGATATCAATGCAAGGAAAACAAACAAACAAATCAGGGAAACTTGAAACCACCGAAGGAAAACAACAATTTTCTGGTAGCCAACTGCAATTAAATGGATATATACAAATTATGTAAGCAAAGGTTCAAAATAATCATTTTTAAAAAGCTCAGTGAGCTATAAAACAAAGACAGACAGGCAGACAGTCAACACAACCATATCAGGAAAATAATGCATGAACAAACCTAAAAGTTCAACAGAGATAGAAATCATAAAAAAGAACCAAACAGAAATTCTACAGTTGAATAATTCAATGAATGAAGTTAAAAAATGAAACATAGAGGTCGAACATCAGACTCAATCAAGCAGAAGAATGAAACTACAAACTCAAAGATGGTTCATTGGAAATTATCCAGTGAGAGGAGGAAAAGTATAGAAACAAAAAGAGTGAAGACAGTGCTATGTGATAAAAAATATATATATATATAATTAATAGCCAAACTAGAGGACAAAGAGAATTTTGAAATTAGCAAGAGAATAGAAAAGACCTAGCAAAACCGTATTTTAAAAATTAAGGAGAGATTAAGTTTTCCTCATCCAAACAATCACTGAAGGAGATTTTTAGCACTATACCTGCCTTACAAAAAATACTTAAGGGGATTCTTCAAATTGAAACAAAAATACGCTGAACAGCATAGAAAAGAAAAGAATATTAAAGCATAAATTTCACTGATGAGGGTAAATATGCAGAAATATGTAGATTAATGTAACATTGTAATGGTAGTGTATAATTTAGTTTTAACTCTATTATAAAAGTTAAACGATAAAAATTTGTTTATAGATACACAATATAAAAAGAAACTCTGACTACAGGAACGTAAACTATGTGTATATGTGGGAGTAAAAGTGCAGTGTTTTACATAATTAAAACAGAGAATTACAGCCACGAACTATTTTATGCAAGCTTTGAGCTGATCACAGGAGAAACGTCTCTAATACACAAAGAAGAAAAAGGATGAAAGCAAATTACTAAAAAAATTATCAATTAATAAAGAAATATGGAAACAGAGGAAAAGAATGAGAAAACAACCACAAAATAGACAGAAAACAACAAAATGACAGTACTAAGTACTCACCTATTAATAATGACCATAAATGTAAATGTATTAATTTCATGAATCAAACAGAACAGCTTGGATGAATGAATTAAACAAAATACAATATCCAGTGATATGCCATTTACAAGAAACTCACTTTAGATTTAAAGACTTGAAGTGGCTGAAAGTAAGAGGATAAGAAAGCTATTTCACATAAATGGTAAACAAAAGAAACCAAAAGTGGCTACACTTACATCATAAACAATATATGTAAAGTACAAAATGATCTCTAAAGACTAATGTCATTATGAAATGATAAAAGGGTCAATTCAATAGGAAGATATAACAGTTAAATAAACACTCAACATCAGAGCACTTGTATATAAAGCAAGTACTGCCAAATCTGAAGATAGAAATCGACAGCAAAAAAATAAAATCTCAATATCACACACAAAATATTGAATAGAACATCCAGACAGAAAATCAGTAAGGAAACAGCTGCCTTGAACAACAATATGCCAAACTGACGTAACAGACATGTACAGAACTTTCTACCCAATAGGAGATGGGCACTCATTCTTCTCAAATGCACATAGAGCGCTCTCTGGGATATAGCGTAGGTTAGATCTTAAAACAAGCCTTAACAAATTTAAGAAGATCAAAATCATGCCAAATATCTTTTCTGAACACAATGAAATGAAACTAGAAACCAAAAACAGCAAGAAAACAGAAAAATTTACAAATACTAGGAAACTAAACAACACACTATTGAATAGCCATTGGATCAAAGAGGAAATCAAAAGGGAATTTAAAAATATCTTGAGATAAACAAAAATAACACAACATACCAATAGCTATGGGATGCAACAAAAACAGTACTAACAGGAAAATTTATTGCAGTAAACTACTACATTAAAAAAGGAGAAATATCTCAGGTAAAATAATCTAACTTTATACTTCAAAGAATTTGAAAAAGAAGCAAAAACTAAGCCCAAAGTTAGGAGAAGGAAGAAAATAATAAAAATTAAAGCAGAAATAAATCAAGCAGAGAATGAGAAAACTACAGAAAAAATCAGCAAAATCTTTTTTTATTTAAATTTTCAATTTTTATATTTCGTAGGTACATTCTAGTTGTATATATTTGTGGGGTATATGAGATGTTTTGATACAGACATCCAATGTGTAAGAATCACATCATGGAAGATGGGGTATCCATCCCCTCAAACATTTTTCCTTTGTATTACAAACAATCCAATTATATTCTTTTAGTTAATTTACAATGTACACTTTAATTATTATTGACCCTAGTCACCCTGTTGTGCTGTCAAAGACAAGGCCTCATTCATTTCTTCTAACATTTGTTTTGTACCCATTAATCATCCCCACCTCTTTGTCACCCCTCAACCACTACCATTCCCAGCCTGTGGTAACCATCCTTGTACTCTATATCCGTGGGTTCAATATCCATGGGTTCACTTACTTGTGAGATCTCACACAAGTAAGTGAGATCATGAAATGTTTATCTTTCTGTACCCAGCTTATTTCACTTAACATAATGACCTCCGGTTCCATCCATGTTGTTGCAAATGAGTGAATCTCATTCTTTTTTATGGTACTCCATTGTGTATATATATGACATTCTCTTTATCCATTCATCTGTTGATGAACACTTAGGTTGCATTCAAATCATGGCTATTGTGAACATAACTGCAACAAACATGGGGTGCAGCTATTTCTTTCATATATTTATTCCCCAGATTTTGGGTATATACCCAGTAGTGGGATCGATGGATCATATGGTAGTTCTATTTTTAGTTTTTTGAAGAATATGCAAGCTGTTCTCCACAGTGGTTGTAATAATTTACATTCCCACCAACAGTATATGAGGTTTCCCTTTTCTCTATATTCTTGCCATCATTTGTTATCGCCTGTCTTTTGGATATAAGCTCTTTTAATTGAGCGTGAGATAATATCTTATTGAAGTTTTGATTTGCATTTCTCTAATGATTAATGATGTTAATCACCTTTATGTCTCTTTGCCATTTATATATCTTCTTTTGAGAAATGTCTACTCAAATCTTGCCCATTTTTAAAACAGGTTATTAAATTTTTTTCTATAGAGTTGTTTGAGATTCTTATATATTCTGGTTATTAGAACATTGTCAAATGAGTAGTTTGCAAATATATATTCTCCCATTCTGTGGGTTGTCTCTTTACTTTGCTGTTTTTATTTTTTTATTATTTTTTCTGTGCAGAATCTTTTTAACTTGGTGTGATACCATTTGTTTATTTTTGCTTTGGTTGCCTGTGCTTGTGGGGTATTGCTCAAGAAATTTTTGCCCACTCCAATGTTCTAGAGAGTGTCTCCAATGTTTTCTTGAGTAGTTTTATAGTTTGAGGTCTTAAAGTATTTAATAGATTTTGATTTAATTTTTGTACGTAGTGAGATACAGGGGTCTAGTTTCATTCTTCTGCAAATGGATATTCAGTTTTCCCAGCACCATTTATGGAAGAGACTCTTTTCCCCAGTGTATATTCTTGGTAACTTGGTTGAAGATGAGTTCACTGTAGGTGTTTGGATTTGCTTTTGTGTTCCCTATCCTGTTCCATTGGTTCATGTGTCTGTGTTTATATGGTTACCATGCTGTTTTGGTTACTATAGCTCAGTAGTATGATTTGAAATCAGGTAATGGGATTGCTCTAGTTTTGTTCCTTTTGCTTAGGATAGCTTTGACTATTCTGGGTCTTTTGTGGTTCTATATAAAATTTAGGATTTTTTTTTCTATTTCTGTGAAGAATGCCATTGGAATTTTGATAGAGATTGCACTGAACCCTTAGACAACATTGATTCTTCCAATCCATGAATATGAATATCTGCCCATTTTTTGGTGTCTTCTTCAATTTCTTTCATCAGTGTTTTATAGTTTTTGTGATAGAGATCTTTTAATTTTTTAGCTAAGTCAGTTCCTAGGTATTGAATATTATTTGTGACTATTGTAAATGGGACTACATTTTAAATTTCTTTTTCAGTTTGGCCACTGTTGGTATATAGAAATGATACTGATTTTATTATATTGATTTGGTATCCTGCAACTTTACTTAATTTGTTTATTAGCTTTAATAATTTTTTGTATAGTCTTTAGGTTTTTCCAAATATGAGATCATATCATCTGCAAATGAGAAAAATTTGACTTTCTTTCCAATCTGAATGTGAGTTATATCTTTCTCTTGTTTGATTGCTCTAGTTAGGACTTCCAGTACTATGCTGAATAACAGTGGTGACAGTGGAAGACCTTGGCAAGTTTCAGATCTTAGAGGAAAGCTTTCAGTTTTTCTCCATTTGGTATGATGCTAGCTATGGGTCTGCCATATATGGCTTTTATTATGTTGAGTATGTTCTATATATACGCAGTTTTTTAGAGTTTTTATCATAAACAAATGTTAAATTTTAGCAAATACTTTTGCAGCTTCAATTAAAATAATCATATGGTCTTTGTTCCTCATTCTGTTGATTTGATGTATCACATTGATTGATTTGCATTTGTTGAACCATCCTTGTATTCCAAGAATAAATTCCACTTTGTCATGATGAATGATTTTTTTAATGTATTGTTTAATTCAGTTTGCTGATATTTTGTTGAGAATTTTTTAAGCAGTTTTTTTTTTGAAAAGAAAAAACAATGGAAAAACCTTTAGCTAGACCACCTAAAATAAGAGAGAATGGACTCAAATAATAGAATCAAAAATGAAAGAGGGAACATTACAATACATGCCTCATAATTAAAATGGGTCTTAAGGGACTACTATGAACAATTATATGCCAACAAACTGGATAACAAAGAAGTCATAGATAAACTCCTGGAAACACACAACCTGCCACAACTGAATCAACAGGAAGCAGCCCTAACAGACTGATAACAAATAAAGAGATTTAATCAGCAATTGGAAAATCCCCCAAAAAAGAAACACCTAGGACCGGATGACTTCACAGATTGATTCTACCAAATATTCAAAAAAGCATTCATATAAATCCTCTTTAAACTGCTCCATTAATTTAAAAAGGGAACACTTTAAAACTCATTCTATAAGGCCAATGTCATAATGTGTTAGGTTGGTGTAAAAGTAATTGTGGTTTTTGCCATTAATTTTAAACCATCCTAATATAAAAACCAGACAAAAACACTATAAGGAAAAAAAAATCCTACAGGTCAACATGCATGATAAACATAGATGCAAATATTCTTAATAAAATACTAGCAAACTAAGTTCAATAGTACATTAAAATAATCTCACAGCATGGCCAAGCATAATTTATCCATGTGATGCAAGAATGATCAGCATATGCAAATCAATAGATGTGCTATTCTACATTAACAAAATGAAAAAAGAAATCATCTCAATAGATACAGAGAGGGCATTTGACAAAACTCAACATCTATTCATGATTAAAACTCTTAACAAAATAGGTATAGAAGAAACTTATCTCAACACAATAAAGGCCATATACTCTAAGCCCACAGTTAACATCATACTCAACAGTGAAAAGTTGAAAACTTTTCTCCTAAGATCAAGAGCAAGATAAGGAGGCCCACTCTAATCACTTTTATTCTATATATTTCTGGAAGTCCTAGCCAGAACAAGTAGAAAAGAAAAAAAAAAAGGTATTCCAATAAAAAAGGAAGAAGTAAAATTATATCCATTTGCAGACAACATGACCACAGAAAACCCTGAAGAGTAGATTTCAATTGATCTTAAAAAAAAATAATAAAAAAGGTATCTTTGTGAAGTAAAAAAGAAGAGAAAGCCCTACAACACAACAAAAACCCCTGTAATAATTAATAAACCAGTTTAATAAAGTTGCAGGATACAAAATGAACATACAAAAATTGTGTTTCTATACAGAAATAATACACTATCCAAAAGGAAATTTAGAAAGCAATCTCATAATAATCACAAAAAGGATAAAACACTTGGAAATGAACTTAACTAAAGAGGTAAAAAGTTTGTATACTAAAAATTATAAATAATTGATAAAGGAAATTGAAGAAAATACTGAAAAATGGAAAAATTATTCCCAGTTCAGGGGTTGGAGTCTTAATATTGTTAAAATGTTTATTCATACTACCCAAAGTGATGTATAAATTCAACACAATCCCTACCAAAATCCCTATTATATTTTTATAGAAAGACAAAACCAATGCCAACATTCATGTGGAACCACAAAGGACCCCAAATAGCCAAAACAATCTTGAGCAAGAACAAAGCAAGAGACATCATGCTTCCTGATTTAAAAATGTCTTACAAAGTTACAGTAATCAAAACAATATGGTACTGGCAGGAAAGAACAGATATATAGATCAATGAAACAGAACCTAGAGATAAAAGATAAATCTATCAGTCTATGATTCTTTGATCTCAAGGGTGCCAAGAATGGCTACAGGTGCCCGCCACCATGCCAGGCCAATTTTTTGTATTTTTAGTAGAGCTGGGGTTTCACTGTGTTAGCCAGAATGGTCTGGTCTTAATCTCCTGACCTCGTGATCCATCCTCCTTGGCCTCCCAAAGTGCTGGGATTACAGGAGTGAGCCATCACACCCTGCCCATACATTTTAAATACATACAATTTTTAATTGTAAATGACACCTCACCAAGTTGGGGGGCTGAGGGAGGGAAGAAACGTTATGACCAGAGTTTTTCTCATTTAAAAATTGCATTGTTAGAACAGTAGTGGAAGTTTATCTATCCAAAGAAAGAAACAGCATAAACTAAAAAAAAAAAATTCATAATAATAATAATAATAATAATGCTACTGGACTAGGCCCTCCTGAACTTCCAGCTGAAAACTTTTTTCCAAACTGTGAACTAGGGAAATTGTACAGCTCATTTTCTTTATTTCTTGTCTTTCAGGGATCACTGTCTTTCATTGTCTGATATTTATTGAAAACTTGTTTCTTTTCAGCTTTTTATTGTTTCAGGTAAGTGTGTCAATCCAGTCACTGTTCCCTCAGCTGGGTTGGAAGTGGAAGTCTTCTTGAGAGTACTGTGATGTTCTGTCCCATATTTGCCTTTTGCTTTAAGCAGAGCCAGAGTCAAGACTTAGGTGCAAGTAGTGTATTTGGAACATGATTCCAGGAAGCAGGTGAAAGAGAGATAGTTGAAGGGATTGCCAATAAAAATGTTTTGTCGAGTTATTCCTCTTACTGATTATTCAAAATTACCATGTCTCCAACAACTTTTTAACTCATTTATGTCAATGTGAACTTAAAAAAAAATTAAATTAGATGTCCTTGTGGGTATTATTGTGCACAAAAAATTAGCTTAGAGTTGCTTTATTTTTTATATTAATATTCCATTTACTAAAATTTAAATGTAAAACTGTTAAACTCTGATTTATCATTTAGCTTTTAACTACATATCTGATTATTGCCTTGGTAAAGCTAATACATTTTAATGATTACATTAAAGACAGTTTTACAAAAGGATTCAAATATATAACATATTTTACTATTTTTAAAATCATAATTTTAATACATTTGATTCTTATTTTAATGGGTATCATTTTCCTCACCCAAAATAAAAATGAAATTCCCACATTTAAAAATAGTTATTGGAAATCTAGAAAATTAGACTTATGCCTTGGCTGACTCCAATTATTTTAAAGGTCTAATTGTTTTGTAAGGCTAGTGGAATTTCAAGTTAAAATTGTGAGTAAAAAAAATTAGTTATATAGACACATTAAGTTTAAATTATAAACTAATCTGCTACTGCAATAAGGAAAAGTGTCTTAAAAGCTACATAAACTAAAAACATAAAATATGAGAATTTTTCTTTAATACAGAATTATCACTATTCAAGATTTAATTACCTTTGTCATTAATACTTAATTTTAAAACTTTAAGAGTAAAACATGTTTAACCAGTAGTGAATCAGCAATACCATTTTAAGAGGATTTTAGAATCAGTTTTCAGGCTTAATTGTTTTTGGCTTAAATGCTCAGTTCACCTAGAAAATAGTCTGCAATAACACATATCAAGCTGTTTGACAGTAACTTCATCTGCAAAGGCAGTAGTATTGACAGAGGAGAAATGAAAGGGGGATTTTTCACATTTACTCCATTTACTTGTAGGTTGTTTGATTTTTAAAAATAAACATGTTTTTATGTATGACAAGTAATTTCCTAAATTCCTCTTCACCATAGAAGACTTGGAATATGTACAATATGTTATCCCTTTAAAAAATGCTCAGTTGGCTTAGGTTGTGTGGCAACCAAGTATTAGGACAAGATAGGAAATCTTGGAGTAGCAGATTTTATCCATGATTTTACCTGCCAGGTGAGCCAATTTTTAAAAATAGTTGGTCCATAAATGAGGAGCTCTCTTATCCCATCTCTCCCTTATTAAACTGAAACATTCCTAAACTTCTGATTTACTGGAATCCCCAAGTAGGTTTTTACAATTGCCACATGAGTTTTACATATTTTATTCCATTCGCTTATACTATTGTGACACTAATTCATCCTTTTAGAGATTACTTTTTGAGTGTTTCCTATGTGGCCAGCATTGCTCTAGGAAGTTGAGAATATTGTTGAACAAGACAAAAATTCCTGCCTTGTAGAGCTTACACACTAACAAAAGGAAAGAAACACTGAATGACAAGGATGCCAGGTAAATAAAAGGTTTAGTAGGTACACATAAGTAAATTATTTGATATGTTAGAAGGGGATAAGTGTTAAAAAATAAAGAAAAATATTGAACAGAGTGTGGGATTGTGAATGCTGTGGAGAAAGTGTTATCAGGATGCAAAAATTGTATAAGATGGTCAGGAAGGATCTCCTTAGAAGGTGTTATTTGAGAAAGAGATTGAAGTAATTAAAGAAGCTAGTCCAAGTGGTTATTAGGGGAAGGGTGGTCCAGGCAATGGGTACTGATAGAGCCAATGAGCTAGGGCTAAAGCATGCCTATTGCCTTTGATGAAAGCAATGATTGGTGTGGCCAGAAAGCTGTCAGCGGAAAGACGAATACAGAGGGCATTGTAGATGATTGTCAGGTCTATGATATTATGATTCAGGATATGAAGACCCATGGCTGGGTTGAGGAATGACACAATCTGGCTTAAGAATCCCTGTGGCTGCTGTATTGGGAATAGAATGTGGAATGGTTGGCAAGGAGAAATTAGAAAGATTTATTAGAAATCCATGGCAGTAATCCAAGAAAGAAAGAGTGGTTGCAAAGTCCAGGTTGAAAGCAGTAGATGTGGTGAGGATTATGGACATGTTTTTAAGATTAACCTACCAAATCTCCTGGCAGATTGAATGTGGGATGTGAGAGAAAGGAGAGTGTCAATATGGCACCAAGTGAATTATGAGAAAATGGAAAGATGGGATTGTTATCAGGTAGGATGATGAATGAGCATCTAGAGTACAATCTAGTACATGTTGAGAATGAGCTTCCTACAGGACATCCAAGGAATGATTCAAATCAATAGCTGTAGTGATGTTCAGAGCCCAATATGAAAACTTAGAATGTAGAAGAACAAAAATGATGGGAGGGATAGGGATCTTGGAGCAACTAACACAAAGAGAAATTGTGTCCAGTTATTGAGATGACTTCGGGTGACTCAATGTAGTTAACAGTGACGAGGCTAAGATAGGTAGAGATGAGGCAGGCTGGAATCTTGGAGCCCCTCTTGATCTGTGATGACAACAGTTGAAGGCTATACACTCAGTATAACTCTTCACCAGGATGGGGGAAACCCAGTCTAACTTGAGTGTGAACTTTGTCTCTTGTGTGACCTGAACACTTCCACGGAAGGTGCAGCGATCCCACCTGTGACTCCCGTCACTCCTGATGAGAGTGACCTGAGGCCCGGTGCAGTGGCAATTTGGTGCCTCTTCTTGACCCTAAATGATGGTCTCAGTACTGGGACTTTTACATTTAATTCACTTCCTCCAGTCCATTTTCTATATCAGTGGTCTCCAAATTAGGGAGGGTAATGTCTAATTAATAAAATATATTAACTCTTCTATTTGTGTTAGTTTTATATAAAGCATTGTGTAGATTCAGGAAGTTCACAAAGATCACTCACATATTTTTTCCTCCTCTGATTTGCAACTACTTCTACCTTTTTTAGTTTACCATCTTACTATTTGTCAGTCTTTTAGAGACAGAGTCTCATTCTGTCACCCAGGCTAGAATACAAATCAAAGCACACTTCAAAGCACGCAATCAAAGCAGACTTCATCCTCAAGCTCCTGGGCTTAAGCTGTTATCCTGCCTCATCCTGTCAAGTAGCTAGAACTACAAATGCACACCACCACATTTGGTTATTTTGTTGTTGTTGTTGTTAAGGGATGGGGTCTCACTGTGTTGCCTAGGCTGGCTGGCCTTATACTCTTGACCTCAAAGGATCTTCCCACTTTGTCCTCCCAAAGTGCTGGGATTACTGGCATGAGCCATTACACTAAGCTCCTATTTATCAATCTTTTGTCAGAATGGAGAAAGGAGCTCTTGAATAGCTTCCATACTAATTTTTTTTTAAAGCTTCTAGTTTTAGTTTTGTGTTTTTTCCTCACTTCTATGAATTCCGACTGCCTCAGATTTCTTAGTCTTTTGGAACTTTGCAGCATAAATTAGGATGTTATAAAATGACTTTTCACACTTAGCTTTAGCTTAGCTTTAATTTCTTAAGTCATATATCCCTAGTCCTTGTACTTTTCAGCTTCCAACATTTTATTGCTGTGGTCTCCTCTCTATTTTTCTTTGTGGTTTAATGATATTCACATTACATTTTTACTGTTATTTATTGGGGTTTGGGGAGAAAGCCAAAGTAGATGTGTATGTTAAATATGGTAACTTTACCTGGAAGTATTTTATGTGTATTAAAGTTATTAATATTCATGGCATATAATGATATAACTTATACTTGAAAGCACATATATTTTACTGATAGGTTGCACAAGACAAATTTTGGAGATCAATGTTCACATTGGCCAGAATGTTCCTTCTAATTTAATAAATTATATTGATTGTAAATTGTGCCAGAGATTCTGCAGAGCTTGTAGATTTCCTATCAAACAAAACGTGTTCGTGTGAAACATCAATTCCTCTATATTTGAGAGCAGACACAAATCTTTTTAAATAAAGAAGCTATTTAAATCTGGTGGGTGAGCATCAAGAACAGTGAGACATCTGTCCATTTAAATTATTGGAAAATTGAGTACTTCAAGACATCAAACACGCAGATGCTCTTATGCAGTAAAATATGTACAATCTAATGATGTGGCTTTAGTGATGAGAAAGGGTCAGGTGAAGTACAGATCCTGCATCGATTCCCAGTTGTAGAAATGTTGTAATACCCTAATTTCACAGCTGCAATCTACCTTCAGCATAATAATGTCTGTGACAATAAAGTGCCACTGGTACAGTGTCATAGAAACTGCTCACCTGGAAAGAATTCACGAAAACATTTAGGTCTGGGTATAGGAATCAGATCAATTTTTATTTTTGAGAGCTCTTTGGTAAAACTTAAATCTGATAGTTGAGACCACTATTTGCTTTAACTTTACATATGACTTTAAAGTGTGTGTGTGTGTGTTTTTTTTTTTTACATACTATTGGATAACAGACTTTAGCTTTGATTATTGAGAAAGTTGGATTTTTTTTCTCCCTTTCAGGGATTAGAGGGTGTATATTATTTGGGGCTAAATTGTTACGCTATGCCAAAATGATTTTTTCTTCTTAAAATATTTGTTTAAATTTTGTAATAAAAAGAGAAATCAAATAAATCTTGATCTTGGTCATTTCCTGTGCCCCTTCATCCTGTGTTATATTAAGATGTAATGATATCTGAAGCATCCTCTTTCTGAAACCACCATTCATTATGTAATTACAGGTCTGCCAAGTACCAGCCTTAAGCCAGCATAAGGTATAAAATGAATGAGCCAAGACTCCGCCTGTGACATGTTACTGTACACCTCAAGAAGAACCCTGGCAGTATGTTAAAAAGTAAAATATTTTAATGCAATTTAGTTTAGACTGTGTTTCTTTCATTCTGCCTTCCTTTCTATCACATGTCCCTTCACGTAGGGTGGATCAGGTCCATTTGGGATTCAGGTAAGGGGAGGTAGAGACAGTGATACCATTGGTTTGTGTTCGGGGGATATGACTGGGTGTGTCACAGTCATGTTCACGTATAGTTCAGTTGTCATCTATTTCAGCATTTCCTTTAGCACACAGCACTGGGTATATATGAGTTGTAAAGAAACACATTTTGAAATGTACAGAAGCAGAAGCACGTCATTGGAAAATGTGTCTCGTCATTGGATGTGTAAAACTGAAGTGCAAGATTTAGCTCTCACTGAGCTTGTTGAAACAGAGAACCTTTCCTTTAAAACCGGACTAAACAAAGCAGTAAATAAAATTATAAGCACACCACATTTTACTTTGTATGGAAATCATGTAAAACACATTTTATTGGAGTTCTCAGGTTTTTAGGACGCAAATGTGTGGCAGCTCTACAAATAGCAAGACCGTCTATATGTGCAGTCATAAGCTTTATGTATCTCAACATATCAGATCCTAGTGGATCTGATGCAGTTTAGTCTGCTGAATTCTAATGGTTCAATATGAAACTGCAGGAAAAAATTGCCCCCAGCATAGCAAAATGGCCCACCAGTCTTACATATTTCATCATTAAGTCAATATATGCTGTCTAAGAATGACTTTATTACACAAATATGTAGCTCAACCTCAAATAGTGACAATTTAATCTGACAGCACTGTTAAAAAATAATTTTCAAAAGAAATTTCAAATCGTGACTTCATGCAGATGGAAAAATGAATCCGTGTTAAGGATTTTATTTAACTCATTAATTAGGAAACTGGGAAGATGTTTAAGTAGCTGAAAGGGAAATCCAGAAAACATATTTAAAGATCAGGAATATGGAAATGAATGTGCGAATGGAAATAAAACTCTTCAGTCACAATGGGGGAGAGATGCTTTCTGTGTCTACAGACAAGAATTTGATTATTGCTATCAATTATTGATAGCCTACAGAGCTATAAAATATCAGAATCAGAATAAGGTAACTCACAAGGTGTGCTCTAGACAGGGGTGGACAAACCTTTTCTGTAAAGAGCTACGTAGTAAATATTTTAGACCTTGTGGGCCATATTGTCTTTGCCATAACTACTCAACTCAGCCACTGTGGAGCTGAAGCAACCATAAATAATATGGAAATACATTGTTGCGACTATGTTCAAATACCATTTGATTTACAAAAACAGATGATGGACCGGATGTGGCCAGAGGCTGTGGTTTGCCAACTTCTGCTCTAGACAATGTGCGGTGGTTCATTGATGCATGTCTTTCCTCTTATACTCTTAAGTTCTAGGCTGAAGAATTCCTGATCATTGCTCAGATGTTCAAAGCTAGACTGCAACTTTGGGAGAGCACTAGTTTAGTTGTGATTCACACTTACTCTGAAATCTATTTTTTTTGAATTTGTGCATAAAGAAAAGGAATAAATTAGGATTCCTGCCTGAACATTTCAAATCTCAGGGGGACCATGGACTTGATGTTTTTCCTTTGGTCTTGCATTGTCATCAAAATTCAATTATGTCTCAGGATTTTTCTCCCATAATTAATATGCATACATACATACATACATACATATATATATATATGTATATATTCTCAGAGGCAAAAAGTTTTGAGTGCTGACCTTGTCTGGTTTCATTCATTTCTTCTTCTAGGTTTTGGTGTAGTAAAAAATTATGTGAGGGTTGTTACTTTTAGGAAGATTTTTAAAAAGAAAATTAACCATTATATTTTAGTGTCTTTGTCTGGAGGGTTTGTCTGAATTTTTCAGTTAGCGTTATTGAACAGAAGTCTCATTCTGTTGATTCTTTAAATACTTTAAATGTCCACTTAGTGTCACATAAAATAATAAAATGATCTTCACTGAATATTTTTCTGACTTTATATAGTCTCATTAACAATACTAAGACATATTATTTTGCTCATTCTTTTCTATTCTGAACCACTTCTTTTGGCTCTAGAAAACCTGGAATTAATATGCTTTGATAAAATAATTAAAGATGATACTACACTATTTGGAATATCTTAACACTGATTTCATAAATGATGAAGTGTGTTTAGATATTTAAAATACATTTTTATTCATTAATGTTGAGTAACTTTTAAAAAATGAATCTACTATATAAGAAATTTTATACATGTGTCTGACTACAGATGTAATCCTTTAGGGATAAGAATAGTGTTCTGTATCCCAAATTATAATTTTTTACTTCTACCAAACCACTCAAAGTAAGAAAAAAGGCAAAATTATGAGACCACATGTATGAAAGCGGTAAGGAAATCTATTTTAAATAAGCAAAAATTATAAATTACAAATAAATTTAAACATTTAAATATTTTAAATTAAAAGCATAGTCTCTATGACAAAATGTATGTTACACAAAATACAAAGATGAAACACAAACTAGGAGATGACATTGATAATTTATAGATACAAATTGTTAATTGATATATACCCAGAATCTAGAATGAATGGCAATTTAGAAAATATAGCCAATGCAATAGAAAAATTGGCAATAATATGAATTCCTCAATGCTGAAATTCTCATGGCTAATAATCCCGAATGGCCAATAAACTGATGATGAAGTTCCCAACCTTCTTATATGCTATCAAGGGAATTAAAACCAAAAACTTAAAAAAAAAAGAGAGAAATAACTTTGTACTCTTAAAAATGGTAAATATCACAAAACCCTTCTGTTTGTTAATTGTCCAGTCATATGGTACCACCTAAACCTATGTAGTGCAGAAATGCCTGGAAGGGAGAGAGACCAGTGCATTTGTTGAATGGCACAAATGCTCTCAACACCATACATAACCAATTGGTAATGTCTGTTAAAGTCGAAGCTATGCGTAAGTGATGACTTGGCATTTCAACTTCTAGGAATCAGTTGAAGATACTTTTGCACATGCACAAAAGGAGGCACAGAAAGAAAAGCTTTATTTTTTGTTTTATTTTTTATTATTTCAGTAGTTTTGGGTATCAGATGATGGTTGGTTACACGCATAAGTTCTTTAGTGGCGATTTCTGAGATGGTGATGCAACCATCACCCAGCCAGTGTGCACTGTACCCCTTGTGGAGTCTTTTATCCATCCACTCTGTCCCACCTTTACCCTAGTATCCCCGGAGTCCATTATCTCATTCTTATGCATTTGTGTCCTCATAGCTTAGCTCCCACTTATAAGTGAGAACATACCATGTTTGCTTTTCCATTCCTGAGTGGCTTCATTTAGAGTAATGGTCTCCAACCCCATCCAGGTTGGTGTGAATGTAATTATTTTGTTCCTTTTTTTGGCTGAGTAGTATTCCGTTTTATATATATATATGTTTATATATATATGAATGTATAATAGGGATATATATGAATATACAATAGGGATATATATGAATATATAATAGGAATATATATACCATTTCTGTGATATAGATATACAGATATATAATATATATTCTGTGATATATATGATATACAGATATATATATATTTTATCTATCTATCTATCTATCTATCTATCTATCTATCTATCTGTCTATCTCACAGTTTCTTTATCCACTCATTAATTGATGGGCATTTAGGCTGGTTCCATATTTTTGCAATTGCAAATTGTGCTGCTATAAACATGCCTGTGCAAGTGTCTTTTTCATGTAATGACTTCTTTTCCTCTGGGTAGATACCCAGGAGTGGGATTGCTGGATCAAGTGGTAGTTCTTTTTTTTACTTCTTTAAGGAGCCTTCATACTGTTTTCCATAGTGGTTGTACTAGTTTACATTCCCACCAGCAGTGTAAAAGTGTTCCATTTTCACCACATTCACACCAACATCTGTTATTTTTTGATTTTTAATTATTACTATTCTTGTAGGAGTAAGGTGGTATCGCATTGTGGTTTTGATTTCTCTGATCACTAGTGATGTTGAGCATTTTTTCATGATTTTTGGCCATTTGTATATATTCTTTTAAGAATTGTCTATTTATGTTCTTAACCCACCTTTTGATGGGATTTTTTGTTTTTTCTTGCTGATTTGTTAGAGTTCCTTGTAGATTCTGGATATTAGTCCTTTGTTAGATGCATAGATTGTGAAGATTTTCTCCCACTCTGTGGGTTGTCTGTTTACTCTGCTGATTATTTCTTTTGCTGTGCAGATGTTTTTTAGTTCAATTAATTCCTGTCTATTTGTCTTTATTTTTCTTGCATTTGCTTTTGATTTCTTGGTCATGAACTCTTTGCCTAAGCCAATGTCTAGAAGAGTTTTTCTGATGTTATCTTCCAGAATTTTTATGGTTTAATGTCTTAGATTTAATTCTTTGATCTGTCTTAAGTTGATTTTGTATAGGGTGAAAGATGAGGATCCAGTTTCATTCTTCTATATGTGGCTTGCCAATTATCCCAGCATCGTTTGTTGAATCAGGTATCCTTTTCTCACTTTATGTTTTTGTTTGCTTTGTTGAAGATCAGTTGGCTGTAAGTATGTGGCTTTATTTCTGGGTTCTCTCCCCTTTCCCCTAGGGATGGGGCTTCCTGAGAGCTGACTGCAGTGATTGTTACTGCTTTTCTGGGTCTAGCCACCCAGCAGGGCTACCAGGCTCTGGGTTGGTGCTGGGAATTGTCTGTAAATAGTCCTGCAATGCGATTCATCTTCAGATCTCCCAGCCATGGATAACAGCGCCTGCTCTGTTGGAGGTGGCAGGGGAGTGAGGTAGACTCTGTGAAAGTCCCTGGTTGTAGTTTTTTTTTTTTTTTGGTGCACTGGTTTTATTGAATGCTGGTTATGCTAGCAGTGACGTCGTCACGTGGACAGACTCAGGACCTCTGGTTAGCCAAGCCAGGATGTTGCAGGTGGTGGAATTAGCTGTTGTTTTCTCCTTGTATGGAGCAGGATTGTTCTGTTGTAACTTGGCCTACAGCCAGGTGGCACTTTCAAGTGATCACCAGCTGTGGTAACAGAAGAGGGATATAAGCTTGCCCTAAGTTGGCCAGGTATTCACATTTCTCGGGCAATGGGTGGGGCCATAGAGCTCCAAGGAATTTATGTCTTTTGTCTTTGGCTACAGTGCAGGTAGAGAAAGACCAGCAGGTGGAGACAGGATTAGGCGTGTCTGAGCTATGGCTCTGTTTGGGTGGGGCTTGCTGTGGTCACTGTTGGGGGTAGGGGGTGGTTCTCAGGACAATGGAGTTATGTTCCAAAGGGGATTATGGCTGTCTCTGTTGTCTCATACAGGTTGCCAGGGAAGCCAGAAGTGATAAGCTTCACCCAGCTCCTATGCAGCCAGCAGGGGCAGTCTCACTCCCGCTCTGCCCCACCAACAGTGCTGAGTTTATATCCAGGCAGCTGGTGTGTAGTGCTGAGATCTTTTCCCAGGCTACAGGCCTCCCTGCTGAGAAAGCAAGCAGGGTTTTCAGGCCTTGTCCCTCTCTACCCACCTACAGCATCAGCTGTGGCTTCTGTGCTTATATCCGCACTTCCTGTTCACCCCCTAGATTCTACCCAGGCAAAATTATGCGCAGTCAGAATTGTTACAACATTCAACTAGAAGCTTCTTTCACCCTGTAGCCCCTCTCCAATTCTGTGGCCTGCCTTCATCAAGGACCCCTGTGAGATAAAGTCAGGGTTGGCTTCCCTGGGTTTGAGCTGGGGACAAGGAATGCCTACAGGGCTCTTCTATCTCTCTTTCTCTTTCCTTCCTTCCTTCCTTCCTTCCTTCCTTCCTTCCTTCCTTCCTTCCTTCCTTCCTTCCTTCCTTCCTTCCTTCTTTCTTTCTCTCTCTCTCTCTCTATCTTTCTTTCTTTCTTTCTTTCTTTCTTTCTTTCTTTCTTTCTTTCTTTCTTTCTTTCTTTCTTTCTTTCTTTCTTTCTTTTTCTTTCTTCTCTCTTTCTTTTCTTTCTTTCTCTCTTTCTCTTTCTTCTTTTTTTGACAGAATCTTGCTCTGTCACCCAGACTGGAGTGCAGTGGCATGATCTCAGCTCACTGCAACCTCTGCCTCCCAGGTTCAAGTGATCCTTGTGCCTCAGCCTTCTGAGTAGTTGAGATTATAGGCACCCACCACCACGCCTGGCTAACTTTGTACTTTTAGTAGATACTGGGTTTCACCATGTTGGCCAGGCTGGTTTCAAACTCCTGACCTCAGGTGATCCACCCACCTTAGCCTCCCAAAATGCTGGGATTACAGGTGTGAGCCACTGTGCCTGGGTCCCACTGTTTCTTCTACTTTTATATTTCTCTTAGCTCCCTAAATCCATTTCAACTCTAGGTAAGGTTAAATCTTTTGCCCATGATCTGGATTATCAGAATACTCAGTGGGGATGTATGTTCAGAGACAGACTTTTGCTCCTCTCACACTTTGGGAACTCAGTTTTTTGCCTCTTCATGGAGTTTGCAGCAGCACAGCGCTTCTTTCAAAGCCTCTGAATTCTTTCAGTTTCCCTGGTATGTTCCTAAAGTGGTACTTTGATATGGTTTGGCTGTGTCCCCAACCAAATCTCATCTTGAATTTCCATGTGTTGTGGGAGGGACCCAATGGGAAGTAATTGAATCATGGGGGCAGGTCTTTCTCATGCTGTTCTCGTGATAGTGAATAAGGCTCACGAGATCTGATGGTTTTAAAAAGAGGTGTTCCCCTGCACAATTTCTCTTATTTTTGGTCTGTCACCATCCACATATGATGTGACTTGCTCCTCATTGCCTTCTGCCATGATTGTGAGGCCTCCCCAGCCTCTGTAAGTCCAATTAAACTTCTTTCTTTTGTAAATTGCTCAGTCTTGGGTATGTCTTTATCAGCACCATGAAAACAACTTAATACAATAAATTGGAACAAGTAGAGTGTGGTGCTGCTGAAAAGATACCTGAAAATGTGGAAGTGACTTTGGAACTGGGTAACAGGCAGAGGTTGAAACAGTTTGGAGGTCTCAGAAGAAGACAGGAAAATGTGGGAAAGTTTGGAACATCTTAGAGATTTGTTGAATAGCTTTTAGCAAAATGCTGATAATGATATAAACAATGAAATCCAGGAAGAGGTCATCTCTGATGGAGATGAGGAACTTGTTGGGAACTGGAGCAAAGGTGACTCTTTTTACGTTTTAGCAAAGAGACTGGTGGCATTTTGCTCCTGCCCTAGAGATTTGTGGAACTTTGAACTTGAGAGAGATGATTTAGGGTATCTGGCAGAAGAAATTTCTAAGTAGCAAAGCATTCAAGAGGTGACTTGGGTGCTGTTAAAGGTATTCAGTTTTATAAGGGAAGCAGAGTATAAAAATTCAAAAAACTTGCAGCCTGACAATGTGATAGAAAAGAAAATCCTATTTTCTGAGGAGAAATTCAAGCCAGTTGCAGAAACCTGCATAAGTAATGACGAGCCAAATGTTAACCCCCAAGACAGTGAGGAAAATGTCTCCAGGGCATGTCAGAGATCTTCATGGCAGCCCCTCCCATGAGAAGCCTGGAGGCCTAGGAGGAAAAAATGGTTTCGTGGGCCAGGCCCAGAGTCCTCATGCTATGTGCAGTCTAGGGACTTGGTGCCCTGCATCCCAGTTACTCCAGCTGTGCCTAAAAGGGGCCAAGGTACAGCTTGGACTGTGGCTTCAGAGGGTGCAAGCCTCAAGCCTTGGCAGCTTCCACATGGTGTTGAGCATGGGGGTGCACAGAAGTCAATAATTGAGGTTTGGGAACCTAGATTTTGGAAGATGTATGGAAATGTCTGGATGCCCAGGCAGAAGTTTGCTGTAGAGGCAGGGTCCTCTTGGAGAACCTCTGCTAGGGCAGTGCAGAAGGGAACTGTGAAGTGGGAACCCCCACACATAGTCCCTACTGGGGCACTGTTTAAAGGAGCTGTGAGGAAGAGGACCACCATCCTCCAGACCCCAGAATGGTAGATCCACTGACAGCTTGCATCATGTGCCTGGAAAAGCAAAAGACACTCAATGCCAGCCTGTGAAGACAGCCAGGAGGGAGTCTTTACCCTGCAAAGCCACAGAAGTGGAGCCTCCCAAGACCATGGGAATCTACTTGTTGCATCAGCACGACCTGAATGTGAGACACGGAGTCAAAGGAGATCATTTTGGAGCTTTAAGATTTGACTGTCCCACTGGATTTCGGACATGCACTGGGCCTGTAGCCCCTTTGTTTTGGTCAAATTTTCCCATTTGGAATGACTGTATTAACTCAATGCCTGTACCCTCATTGCATCTAGGAAGTAACTAAGTTGCTTTAGATTTTAAAGGCTCATAGGCAGAAGTGTTTTGCCTTATCTCGGTTGAGACTTTGAGCCATGGAGTCTTGAGTTAATGCTGAAATTAGTTAAGACTTTGGGAGACTGTTAGGAAAGCATGATTGCTTTTGGAAGGTGATGACATGAGGTTTGGGAGGGGCCGGGGTGGCATGATGTGGTTTGGCTGTGTCCCCACTCAAATCTCATCTTGAATTCTCACATATTGTGGGAGGGACTTGTTGGAAGGTATTTGAATCATGGGGGCAAGTATTTCCTGTGCTGTTCTTGTGATAGTGAATAAGTCTTATGAGATCTGATAGTTTTAAAAAGAAGGGTTCCCCTGCACAAGCTCTCTCATTTTTTTGTCTACTGCCATCCATGTTAAGATGTGACTTGCTCCTCCTGGCTTTCTGCTATGATTATGAGGCCTCCCCTGACACGTGGAACTTAAATCCAATTAAACCTCTTTCTTTTATAAATTGATCAGTTTTGGGTACGTCTTTATTAGCACCGTGAAAACAAACTAATACATTCTTGGAGCAAAAGTTCAACATGTGAGTCTCCACACACTGTTTTGTCAAAGTGGAAGCTGCACGTTAGTCCTGTCTCCTATCCATTTTCTTCTCTCAAGAAAAGTGTTTTAGTAGCATTGCTTGCAGTAGAGAAACATGTCTATCAAAGGCAGGAGATATAAAGTTGTTTTGGTGTATCATAAAATGGAATATTTTTTAGCCATTATGATGCATAATCTAGCAATCGATATATCAATTTATATAATTCTTCAGAATATATAACAAATGAAAAACAAAGTAGTTGCACAATGTTATATAAAATGATCTCTTTTAAAAAACCTTGTAAAATACCAAAACAGGAATATGCAATATTTAAAAATATCTATATATTATAGATTTATATGTATATTATATTTATAGTTAACACCATGCAAGCATTGACAGGAAGTGTATATGGTATCTTTAGGAAGATGCATTATCTCTGTGGAGAAAGGAGGGTTTGCGTTTGATATGGTCGTGGACTACAAGGAAGACATTCCTTATGTTACATTTTCTCCAAAGTGATTTAAAAGAGATAAGGCAAAATATGCAATATGGATAGTTTGTATGTGGGCATTTGGTATGAGACTCTGTTAACTTTCTGTTTATCATTTTTTTCTAAGAAAAAAAATAGAATAAGAGACAAGCCATGTATTGGATGAAGAGGGTGGAAAGAGTGGTCCGGCCGAGACTGAAGTGTCCTGCCACACATGAAGCTTTGTAAATTATCCTACATATTTGAAACCTGACTTCCACACCTAGCCATATTTCACAAAGATATCAAAGTTTTAAATTACCATTGAGTAAAATTGATGCTCAGGAAGATGACATATATTCCTATTTCTTCCAGTTTCTTCAGTCACTCTAGATTGGATTTGACTTGATTTGAGCATGTACTTGGACCCCCAATGATCTCCCCTCCTCTGAACTCTTGTGATAGTTTCTAGATGAGGCAACTGTTGTGACAAAAATTCCACTGCCTTGGCCGGGCGCGGTGGCTCAAGCCTGTAATCCCAGCACTTTGGGAGGCCGAGGCGGGTGGATCACAAGGTCAGGAGATCGAGACTATCCTGGCTAACATGGTGAAACCCCGTCTCTACTAAAAATACAAAAAACTAGCCGGGCGTGGTGGCGGGCGCCTGTAGTCTCAGCTACTTGGGAGGCTGAGGCAGGAGAATGGCGTGAACCCGGGAGGCAGAGCTTGCAGTGAGCCGAGATCACGCCACTGCACTCCAGCCTGGGAGACACAGCGAGACTCTGTCTCAAAAAAAAAAAAAAATTCCACTGCCTTATGCAATTGCTTTGAACAGTTTTGTGAGTATTATCTGTGCCTGCCCTGTGGACGCAAGCTCCTGAAGCTGTAAATATGCTCTAATCTACTTATATAAATGCTTACCGCAGTGCTAAATTGATGAACAAATCCTCTTAATATGTCTTATGGCATTCAGAGGTTTTATGCTATCATCATGCTTATTGGTAGAAAATAGCTTGTGTGTGTGTGTGTGTGTGTGTGTGTGTATGGATGTGTGCATGTGTGTGTAAACACTTGAAGTAGATCAGGATAGAAATACTTAAAAGGCCATTTGCTCTTTTAAGTTAGAGAATGGCAGAAGTACCTAGCAAATGATTATATGTGTGTGCCTTGTGGACATATCTGTTATAACACAATATGTGTGTTTCTGAAAAAAACAAAAACAAAAACAAACCCTTATATTCTGCAGAATCATTGGATCAAAATTAAAGAGGATAAGAGGATTATGCCGAACATAGGGTCATAGGTGGGCCACTAAAATCACGCAGCTTTGTAACTAATCTACTAACACAAATACTCCTAATAAAAATACTAGTAAAGCTAATAATGTATTAACTTTCTAATGAATATGTAAATACTTCAATAAATTTTGAACTTTACCTTAAACAAAAGAAACAAAGTCAGTATAGCAGTAGCTTGACAGAAAGATAGAGATTACTGAGTTGTGGAGAAAAAGGGAAAATGGGCAGGGATCAAGGAAATTCATGCCACAACCTTTCCAAGACAGAGACCGTCGCTCAGTTGAGTTCAAGAAAAGGACATGGGGTGAGTGGGAGTCACAGAGCGAACGAGATTTTTTCCATGGGTGCGTCCAACAGGGGGTGACTGCTTTGAGTTTGGTTGCTATTGCACAGGGACACAACGTATGGTTAACTTGCTTTATTAATTTTATGTCTTTTGTTATCAAAGTACTTTAAGACCTTCTTCTTATGATTTTCTCTTCTTTCTTAATCGTGGATGCTACTACAGTTTTTTTTGCGATATCTGAGCTTTAAGGAATTTAGCTTTTATATAACGCATAGTGACTCAGCATATGTACTTCTGTGTGGCTACCATAAGGTAATGCATTGTCATCTTTGTCTGGAGAAAATTAAAGTAATAAGAATTTTACATATCATTATGCATTTATATTTTTGCCAATAAGTATGGATTTTGTAAATAATATCTATTTTAGATAGTAAAACTAGGTGAGTGCTATGCTAATATTTATATAACACATTTGGAAGACAACAGGATTGTAAAGTGGCTTTGATAAGTAAACATTAAATTTATTTTCTATTTGATATAAAATTGTGTTTCTAATTACTTTCTTAGCAAAGAGGTTATTATTCATTAAGAATCATCAAATGCATTTTATCCTAAACTCTTAGACTGACAGGATAATGGATTTCTGCTAATATGGTGATTGATGGTTGATGCTAAGCTTGAATATTTTTCCCCAAAGTTATACTATAGAGACTCATCTTTGGATAATAATCAGCCATAGCTATAAAAGATTTTCACTGAATAATTTGTGTTGCTCCACATTGCACCCTAAGGCATTGAACTGATTACAGAAAGGTAAATTACCTTTATGCCATTTTCTTCCTATGTGGGTGGCAAGTACAAACATTGAATTCTATCTTGAATTAGATAATTCTTTCTTAGTCTAACACTGTATAAAGACTTCTTTTTCAATATTCTTTACTAAAAGTGTTCCTTAAAATTATAACCAGATGTCTAAAAATAAAAATGAATACATTCAGGCAGAAACTGCTACTCAGCTATCTTTATCTCCTATAACTCATTTTTAAATAAAAAGATTTTAATAATCTGTGATCACATAACCATTTAACAAAATTAGCATGTATTTTGGCCTCAGATTTTCTGATTTTCTATTTTCTCTGAGTAAGTGTTATGAATCATGTTACTCTAAAGTGTGCTAATTAAGAAGAATCTAATTTTTCTGACCTAGTTATGAAACACTTCAGACTTTAGAATTTTAAGATCAGTACCATATTTTTCAACTTGACTATGAAAAAAGCCTCAAATCTCCTTTGAAATGATTGAGTATTGAACTAATAGGAACTGTAGATTATGATAATGTCTAAAATAAAAGTGAGGCAATAATTTTAATTAAGGAAAACTACAGTCAAAACATATGTATGTTCTGCGATCCTTTTCTTTTTCAAAATGTTGGTATATAATGCCTTTAAAATATATTCTAAAGCATTAAAATAAATTAGAAAACTTAAAATCAGTTTTCTTTATTTTGTAGTTAGTTGGATTTATCAAAATATCACTCTTTTCAGTGATCATGGTAAGTTGCATTTTCAGAAAATACTTTTGACTGTGATTTATATTCAAAAGATTATTGTCACTCCTTTCACTTGCTGTAATGGCTAAAAAGAAATAGGCTGTAAAGACCAAGTGTTGGTGAAAATGTGGAACAATTGGGAATCCCATACATTAAGGCTGGAAGTGTAGAATGGAACCACCAGATGGAAGAGTTGAGAAGTGTTTTAATAAATTTATTCCTACGCCTACCTTATGACACAGCAATTTTACTGCTGGTTTCTTACCCAAGAAAAATTAAAACTTTGGATACAAAAAGACGTGTACAAAAATGTTCATACCATCTTTATTTTATAATAACACAAACTGAATACAACCCAACAAGATATCCTTAGTTGAATGGGTTAATGAATTATGCAATATGCACACTCAGTAATGAAAGGGTACAAACTGTTGATATACACAACAGTCAACAGTGGTTATGAATGCTGAAACATTACCTGAAGTTAAAAAAAAAATCCACGTTTATGAATTTGGAGCACAGATAAACGAAATGACGAGGACAGAAACCAGATCCATCCTTTTCTGGAGGAATTAGGTAATACACTGGAGAGGAGCATGAAGAAACTTTAGAGAGTAATGAAATTGTTTTTATCTTAAAGTGGTATACATATGTATGAACACAATTATCAAAATTCAACAAACTGTGTACTTAAAATTAGTACATATTATTGTATATAAATTGAGTGTAATAAAAATAGTAGTAAAACAGTAAAAACATAAAAAAATGCCCATTATTTGAAGGACTGGCTAACATTACATTTAAAAGAACTGCTAGGCCAGATGCAGTGGCTCATGCCTGTAATCCCAGCACTTTGGAAGGCTGAGGCGGGCAGATCACCTGAGGTCAAGAGTTTGAGAGCAGCCTGGCCAATATGGTGAAACTCCATCTCTACTAAAAATACAAAAAAATTAGCCTTGCATGGTGGCCAGCACCTGTAATCCCAGCTACTCGGGAGGCTGAGGCAGGAGAACCACTTGAACCTGGTGGGTGGAGGTTACAGTCAGCTGAGATTGTGCCACTGCACTCCAGCCTGGATGACAAGAACAGACTCCAGCTCAAAAATGAAAACAAGAAGAAGGAGAAGGAGAAGGAGGAGAAGAAGAAGAACTGCTAGTGTTATACAGAAAGATCCATTTTGCATCAAAAGAATGATTATAGTGACAATACAATTGAGTATCTAAACTAGGGCACTTTTGAGAGTGAAAGGGAAACTATTAATACGATACATTTGGTCAAAAGGACTAAATCAGTGCTTTTCTAGAATAATCAAAGAGTTTTGTTACCACAGTGTTGACTGTTTCCCCAAAATGTTGGTGTTAACTCCAGAACAACTGCTTGTAGAGGTATATTCACTGTGTATATATATATACATATATGTGTGTGTGTGTGTGCACGTGTGTGTGTGTGTGTGCTCACTCGTTTCCTTCAGGCCTTCTTCAGTCATTTGCTCACTGAATCAAGTTAGTAAAGCTGCTGATGATTTGTATCTGTGTGAAGTTCAAGGGCAGCTGACAATTTCCAGGAGCTATCTGCTACCATGCAGGCGGGTAAATCCTCAGGATCCACAACTGATAATGAGGTGCGAATCAGACGTGCTGGGTGATGTCTGCAAACCCTGTGGTTCTGTTACTGAAATAACGGAACAAGTTTTACTCTGTGTTTCATCCACACCTTTGCATTTGATCTTGCAGACTTGTTAGATTGCTTGTTCACACCCAAGACTTTCCCAGAAGACATACAAAATTACCTTACAAGTGGAAGTTGTTGCCTATACAATGGGATTTGTCTCTCAAAGACTAGTACATGTTACTATTTCTCCCCTAGTCAGACTAACATAGACTTATTTACAGGGAAGAGTGGGTATACTAAAAATTAGAATTACAAGCAAATTTGAAGTAGGAAAGGCATTCTGGAGAAGGCAATATTTCAACTGAGATTTTAAGCATAGTAGGCATTATATAGGCAAAGAAAAATAGAACCAAGGTCCAGGCAAATAAAACAGCATGAAATGTGCTGAAGTTTCAAACAGTATGAAAAATTCAATAATGTACAAGAAGATGGGTATTGCTACAGAGAGCAGTGTGTGAGGGGAGAGGAAGTGGGGAAAGTAATGAGAAAGAAGTTTCCTATACTCAATTTTCTCTCTTGTATTGTGGGTATGCTATAGGGCCCCTAGTCTAAAGTACATAATCAATTAAATATATAGACAAAGAAAACATGGCAAGCATCGAGTTTCTCATTATTCTTAAAGAAAATTCCAAGCATAGCATGTTTCTTATTTAGCACAATGTTATTGTAATTTGTGCAAACAGTATACATCTTTAAATGTTTTCACATTGTTAATGAATTCAAACATATAACATAGAAAGTAATATGAGCTTGTGTTTCAATATATTTGAGTAGTATTTATTAACACTCATGTATCAGTTAGCTTTTGCTGGGTAACAAACCATTGTAAAACACGGTGGCTTGAAACAGCAATCATTTATTATTGCTCATAAGTCTGTAGTTGGCTGAGTGCATTCAAGCATCTGTAGTCCACTGTGGGTGGATAGATGTTGCTGCAAATCCCATTTATGTTCTGCATGCTTGAGATCAATTGGCTGTCAGTTGGTCTAGAATGGTTTGTTTTCTCCCCATAGTCTCTCACCACTTAGCAAGCTGGCCTGAGTCCTTATAAAGAAGGAAAATATGGTGGGCCTTGAAAATTGAAAGCAGATGAGAACGGAGACTAGCATTCCAAGACTCAGCAATACTCAGAACAAAGGTCAGACTATGCATGGAAAGTTAGAAGATATAATAAAGAAAAGAGCTCAATTGAAGCAAAGGGATATGTATTAGTCATCTGCTGCCAAAATAATGCCACATAGGATACTGCCAAAACCTCAGTGGCTTATGAGCACAAATATTTATTGACTGTGGTTTGACTGATTGGGGCTTGGCTTGACTGCATGATTCTGATCCAAACAATTATCATCTGCAATTGGCTCTAGGCTGTGGATTTTAGACGAGCTCCATATTTATTCATTCTGGGACTCAGGTTAAAGGAGCATCCAGTACCAGGGTGAGCTCTTCTCATGGTGGAACACTATAGTTTAAAATTCAAGCCAAACCACCTATCACACTCAGAGTTTCTGCTTGTATCATATCTCCTAATTTTCAACTGGCCAAGTTAATCCCAAGGCCACACTCACTATCAACAGAGCAGGGACATACACTCCACCTACCCTGAGAAAGTGGCTATTTAATAAACAATAATCAAAGAAACCAAAGGGTATATTTGGTGAAATAAAGGAGAAATGAGGACATAAGATAGAAATCAAATAGCCATATGATTTAAGTTGAATAATTAGGTTAAAATCCTACGAGGGGAAGCACCTGGAATTTTCCAAGATGGCCACACCAATATCCCCTATTCCTCATGCTCCTGTGGAGGTATAATGTGACATTGATCCTCTTCCATTAAGAGCTAAGGTCTATATCTGCTCTCAATTGTGAATCCATCGAGACTGGTTTACCAAAAGTGTACAATGAAAGTGACACTATGATGTTTTCAAGCATGGATTATCAAAGGTCACGTGGCTTCCCCCTGCTTCTCTGGAACAATCGCACTGGAGCCCTTAGCAGCCGTGAAGCATCTGACTGTACCAAGCCTATGAAGCCAGGAAGAAGCGCAAATCAGCACAGGTAGAAGGACCACATGGAGAAGCTCTGATACAGCATGAAGGGAGAGGGATGCCTCACTCGCCCCCAGCTGTTTCAGTTCCACTATTCCAACTGCAGCCTCCCTCTGACTGCAACCTCATGGAAGGTTGCATGCCAGGACTACCCAGGAAGCACCTCCTAGATTCCGGACCCTCAGAAACTGTGTGAAATAATAAGAGGATTATTTGAAGTCACTTGGTTTTGAGATGATTTGCTATGACACAATATATAACTAGAAATATATCTATAGCAGGGCATAAATATTAGGGAGATAAATTTGACCTGTTTAACAAGGAAGAAAGAGCAACAGAGTTTTGCTGGGCAAAGAATAGCAGGATACAGGCAGTATTTCAGAGCGCTCAGGCAAAGGACAGCATGAGATCACCTGAGGACAAGGGTACCTGGAAGCAGGGACATGATCTCAGAGTGTTCCTGACAGCAAATGCACATGCTTTGGCAATTCATATTTTAGAAAAGTTAAATGTGTCAGTTTTGGGGAACTTATGTATATTTTATTGATCTTGACCTCTTTTTTTTTTTTGAGACAGAGTCTTGCTGTGTCCCCCAGACTGGAGTGCAGTGGCATGATCTCGGCTCACTGCAACCTCTGCCTCCCGGGTTCAAGTGATTCTTCTGCCTCATCCTCCTGAGTAGCTGGGACTACAGGCACGTCCCACCATGTCTGGCTAATGTTTGTATTTTCTTTCTTTTTTTTTGAGATGGAGTCTCGCTCTGTCGCCCAGGCTGGAGTGCAGTGGCAAGATCTCGGCTCACTGCAAGCTCCGCCTCCCTGGTCCATGCCATTCTCCTGACTCAGCCTCCCAAGTAGCTGGGACTACAGGTACCTGCCACCACGCCCAGCTAATTTTTTGTATTTTTAGCAGAGACTGGGTTTCACCATGTTAGCCACGATGGTCTCGATCTCCTGACCTCGTGATCCGCCCGCCTTGGCCTCCCAAAGTGCTGGGATTACATTGCAGGCGTGAGCCACCGGGCCCGGCCAATGTTTGTATCTTTAGTAGAGATGGAGTTTCACCATGTTGGTCAGGCTGGTCTCGAACTCCTGACCTCATGATCCACCCACCTCAGCCTCCCAAAGTGTTGGGATTACAGGTGTGAGCTACCGCAACCAGCCAGATCTTGACCTCTTAAGTGAATACACTATTGAGTCATTTTATGAAAATATGTTTATCTCCTAGTACATCTGTTTGTTAAATGTGGGTTTTTATTAATTGGTTCAATGGCCTTACTTATTAGTCACTTTTTGTTCATTTTTTAAAAAGTCTCCATTTAAAACTGCTCTTGTGTGGAAACCAAGAGATTTTATTTGCATCCCATTATAAATAATAAGCTAACATTAGGCTTTTTCCTAAAAATGATTTTAAACCACAAGATTTAGTATACATTTCAGCAATTAGTACATTTCATGACATAGTACCCTTAAGTCCAACATCATTAGCTCATCTGTTCTGCAATGTAGGGAAACTTTGAGTCATATTTATATTGTTGCTGATGCTTCATAGCCATCTCAGACTGTGAAGCATGTGATTTGTGACATGTGTAGACTGTGTGTCAGTTGTTTTCTCTGTCATTGAAGATCATCTCCTTCTATCACATTAGAAAAGCAGGAGGGGTTGTCTCATAGCTACCCTTGTCATGTCCGGTATGCAACTGCTCCCAAACATGATGTGACCTTTCGCTCTGTGCCTGCTTCACCGTGAACCCTCAACTCACTTCATTGATGTCCACCAAGTGGAACTGCTTGACCCTTCAGTTCATGCCATTTCCTGCATTCAAGGCCAGCTGACAGGTATATGTGGGGTGGGCCATTCATCCCTTCATTGCTTGGTGCTTTCATTTTCTACAGTTCTATGGCCGAAAGTTCTAGAAAGTATGCATCAGATATTACTTAATGGGACTTAAGGGAAATTTTAAACTATAAAGGAAAAATTTGGAAATACACACCAAATATTTGATTCCTAGTGCCCAAAATGCACTCTAGAACGTAAACATTTTTATGTTTGAGTGTTCTGGAATGCCCACCCTGGTCCTGTCACTGTGCCTCTTTTAGAGAGATACATAATTTTCTTATCTCCATCATTAAAGTTTTACTCTTCTTTTGTGAAATTCCCCTCACTACCCGTAGATCCAGCCCAGGATCCAGCCCCTTACTTCACACTTACATTTTTCAAGGTCAAGAGTAGTTTCTTTTCCTAAGGGTAATGAAGGGGGCAACAGCAGGATGGTCTGTGGTGGTATTCAGCATGCCAAGTACTGCAAGTGGCTCAGCGGGTGAACACCCCAAGTATTATCCTCTTCCCCATTTATTCACCCATGTACATTGCAGGCTATATACTCTTCAGATTATTACTCTTCACATAATCTCCTCCTCCTCCTTCATCCCCATCTTTTAAGGTCAAATGTTGGTTATCAGAGATTGTGTAATCTAGCTCCGCATTGCAAAAGAGAAACATACCTAACCGCTTTTAAGCTGGAGATACTACTTCACATTATTGAAAGTGATGACCTAAATTAATCAAGTGAACTAACATGTAAATGTTAGCCATGTTGGTTGCCAGCCATATTAGTTCACTTAGTTCAGTTTTTTCCTGCATTCCTCTGATATTTTGTCCCATCAGATCAGTTTAGAAATGGAAACAGATCTGCTGATGAGCCACTCACCCTTTAATATGGCCACTCTTTGTAGCTGCAGAGAGGATATAGAGAGATCTAGAAATTTGTTCAATTAAATATCAAGCCAGGCTTGGTTGCTCATACCTGTAATTTCAGCACTTTGGGAAGCAGAGGCAGGAGGATTGTTTGAGGCTGGGAATTCAAGGTGGCAGTGCGCTATGATCATGCCATTGCACTCCAGCCTGGGTGACACAGTGAGACCCCATCTTTAAAAAAAAAAAAAAAAATTGAAGATACCTAAGCCTTTCTTGTGTGGGAAAAAGAGGAAGTATTGTTTTATTTTCCATGAAATAGAACTTCTACAAGAATTTGTTTTGTTTACTGCATATTTTATCCTATTTTATTATTTATTCATGAGTTTAGAATGTATTAAATGACTGAGGGATTGCCACGTGAAGGTTTGGGATGAGGACATGCAGACAGAAACATAGCTGTTGCAGAGACAGAAATGACTTTAGAATGTTTGAGGCAGGAAAAGGCCAGGGTGGCTGGAGCATAGAATTTCTCCTTATCTTCCAAATAACTTTACTTTAGAAAGTAGAGAATGGAGGGGCTGAGCAGGTCTCGTATTGAAAATTTTGTATTCTTATCTGGAAAAAGAATCAAGTTTAGAAGGATGTTTTAGATCTTTCTCTCTTGACCACCCACTATGTCTAAGAGCCATCTTCTATAAGGAAAGACAGGAGAAAGAAGAGAATGATGGTGGTGGAGAGCGATGTGGACATTCTGCACCTCTTCAGAAAGAAGGAATAAAAGATTTTGAACCGTTTCACGTGGAGAATTTGACCTGCCTTTCTGATGTGTTACTGTGGTTGAGTTTCTGCCGTGCTAATGTTGAAACCTGTTGTTTGCTAACATACTGTTTTTTTCTTTCTGGGACTGCAAGCCTGTTAACATATTTAATGGTTCAGGTAGAACAGCGGGATAAGTTTACTAGTAAAAGATTTTGGATATTCCCAGCACTTTTGGAGGCCGAGACGGGCGGATCACGAGGTCAGGAGATCGAGACCGTCCTGGCTAACACGGTGAAACCCTGTCTCTACTAAAAAATACAAAAAACTAGCCGGGCGTGGTGGCGGGAGCCTGTAGTCCCAGCCACTCGGGAGGGTGAGGCAGGAGAATGGCGTGAACCCGGGAGGCGGAGCTTGCAGTGAGCTGAGATCCGGCCACTGCACTCCAGCCTGGGCGACAGAGCGAGACTCCGTCTCAAAAAAAAAAAAAAAAAAAAAAAAAAAAAAGAGAGAGAGAGAGGCATGATTTTAGTGTCAGCAGGCAAACAGTCCTGTTGGAGGGCATGCTGCCTGCTGCCAATCACGAAGATTCTCCCAGTTGTCAATCACTGGGATACCAAAGTTTTGGTCCTGCCAAAACTTGGGGAACTTGCCAAGGAGAATGCTGCACGCTCTGTGCTGGAGAATTTTTTTTTTTCTTTAGCAGCATAAAGCTCCACAAAAATATTGTTGAAGTAATTAAAATATAACAATATGCTTGCTTAAAGCCTTTAAACCAAACAATGCATTTTATCCTGCTCTTCTGATGACCAAACAAATTCTTTCTAGTATGGTAATTGGTTTTCATGTACTTTTTTTACGTAAGAATAGCTATACAGGTGCAGAAGACTCTGAGTTAAGGTGATCTTTTCCGTTTTCAGGAATGCTGGAGAGGATGATTAAAATAATTAAAATACTGAAAATAATTGCTAGGTTTTAATTTAGGTCATTGCTTTCAATGACGGTAAGTCATTACTTTCTCTCTCTCACACACATACGTGAGTTTTGTTCACTGGAAACTTTTTGCTATATTTTATACCATTCTTAAATATGAGATATTTCAACTCTAAAATGTATTCAACTTTAAGATATTCAAATTTAAGTTTTAATTCAACTGTATATTATTTAGTTACAAGATAAAATTAGAAGGTCTTTCTTTCTTTGCTGATTAACATGGTGTAGGTGCTTTCTCAGTTCACACATAGACTTTTGGGCAATAATCAGTGGAATGATCAAATATGAAGAATTGTTTGCAATGGCAAAATTTTGAGTGATTGTTCTGTTTAAAGAGAGAATTTAGATGTTAACTTGAGGGGAAAAAAAAAACAAAAAAACAAAAAACAAAAAACTAGTAACATTACCAAGGAGGAGGATACTGTTAAAGGTAAAGCAGAATGAGATGCCCACTCACTTGTGGATAGGTTGTACACTTTGTTCAGAGCATGAAATACAGGACAAATGACTTCCCACTGAGTGGAGAGAAAGATTATACCTTCTTTCTCCCTTTTTCACTGAGCCATTAATTACAGAGGCAAGTGTGACTCTTGTTCTTTACCTTTATATTAACTTCAAATTATAATTAATATTAACTTCAAAGTATAACCTTAAAAGTGAAAGTCAACCCACTACAGCCCTGGATTCTGGCAGCCCCAGAACTGTTACTGCTTTATCCACAGCAGTGTCAATACTGGCTTCCTATTTCCATCTGTACTTACAAGATTTTTAAGATGTATTACATCTATAATTAGTGTACTTTTAGCCATTATTTTACATATAGAGAAAGAGGATGATGTAAAAAACATTAAAAAGCTGTAAGTCTAGTATTTGGAAAAGTAACAACCAATATAAAAAACATAGACAGTGTTGCACACCTATAACACACACATATTTTCTTGAAATGTCAAGTTGTTTATTTTTGCATAATTTAAACAAAACTGTCCAAATCTATCTTTTATTAAATTCAGTTTTATCCTTTTTTTATGGGTAAGTTTGGTCATTTCATTTCTGTCCGTGAACATTACCTAAAAAATAAAAATGGTTTTGGTCGTTGGTGTAGAGAAATTGAGTCCTTGCTAATAGCAATTGTATCTCCTTACTCAATATCCTCCTTCACCCCACCCTCGAGAACATAGTACAATAATAGGCCATCAGTCAGTTCTCAATAAATATTTTGTATTAGTGTGAAATCTGAAAAATAAAAGCGATCTACCTGTCTGTCTATTATCTGTCTGTCTCTATCTATCTATCTATCTATCTATCTATCTATCTATCTATCTATCTATCTATCTATACATCCATCTATCTATCTCATCTATCTGCCTATATAGCTAATATATTAAATAACCTACTGTCTATTTTTATTTCTCTGTCTTCATTTTAATTTTACCTAATACCCTATTTTTTACATTTTAATTAATTGTTAAATTGAAGTTTTTAGTTAGAAAACATATAGTGGTGTTTTAATAAAGTGTTACTCCCCTACTTAAAAAAAAATAAACTGAAAGTATTTGATTAATTCTTTGTTGAAGATGAAAACCAAAAAGGTCTTAATAAGATTTTATTTAGAGCCTTGTTTCTAATTAGAATTTCATTTTTTTGTTGTTTTTGTAAAACTTGGGAATTATTTTTATTATCTTTTTGAAAAATTTACACATATAATTTATTAAAAGTAATCATTTTGTTTAAGGCATTAACATCTTTTTGTGTGTGTTTTTTTAATTTTTATTTCAGTAGGTTTTTGGGGAACAGGTGGTGTTTGGTTACATAAAAAAGTTCTTTAGTGGTGATTTCTGAGATTTTGGTGCACCATCACCTGAGCAGTGTACACTGTACCCAGTGTGTAGTCTTTTATCTCTCTCCCCACTCCAACTCTTTCCCCTGAGTCCCCAAATTCCATTGTATCATTTTTATGCTTTTGCATCCTCATAGCTTAGCTCCCACTTATGAGTGAGAACATACAAAGTTTGATTTTCCATTCCTGAGTTACTTCACTTAAAATAATGGTCTCCAATTCCATCCAGGTTGCTGTGAATGTCATGATTTCATTCCTTTTCATGGCTGGGTAGTATTCCATGGTGTGTGTGTATATATATACACACACCATATTTTCTTTATCCACTCATTGGTTGATGGGCATTTGGGCTGGGCTGGTTTCATATTTTTGCATTTGTGAATTGTGCTGCTATAAACAAGTGTGTGCAAGTATCTTTTTCATATAATGACTTGGTTCCTCTGGGTAGATCCCCTGTAGTGGGATTGCTGGATTACATGGTAGATCTACTTTTAATTCTTTAAGGAATCTCCACACTGTTTTCCATAGTAGTTGTATTAGTTTACATTCCCACCAACAGTGTAAAAGTGTTCCCTTTTCATCACATCGATGTCAACACCTATTATTTTTTGAGTTTTTGATTATGGCAGTTCTTGTAGGAGTGACGTGGTATCACATAGGAGTGAGGTGGTATCACACTGTGGCTTTGATTTGCATTTCCCTGATCATTAGTGATACTGAGCATTTTTTTTCATGTTTTGTTGGCCATTTGTGTATATTCTTTTGAGAATTGTCTATTCATGTCCTTTGCCCACTTTTTGATAGATTTTTTTTCTTGCTGATTTGAGTTCCTTGTAAATTCTGGATATTACTCGTTTGTTGAATACATAGATTGCAAAGATTTTCCTCCACTTCATGGGTTGTCTGTTTACTCTGTTGATTATTTCTTTTGCTGTGCAGAAGCTTTTTAGTTTAATGAAGTCCTATCTGTTTATTTGGTTTTGCATTTGTTTTTAGATTCTTGGTCTTAAAATCGTTGTCTAAGCTAATGTTTAGAAGGGTTTTTCCAATGTCATCTTCTACAATTTTTATGGTTTCAAGTCTTATATTTAAGTCTTTGATCCGTCATGAATTGATTTTTCTAGAAGGTGAAAGATAAGGATCCAGTTTCATTCTTCTGTATATGGCTCACCAATTATCCCAGCACCATTTGTGGAATAGGGTGTCCTTTCCCCACTTTATGTTTTGTTTGCTTTGTTGAAGGTCAGTTGACTAAAAGTATTTGGGTTTATTTCTGGATTCTCTATTCTGTTTCACTGGTCCATGTGCATATTTTTAAACCAGTACCACACTGTTTGGGTGACTATGGCCTTATTGTATACTTTAAATTTGGGTAATGTAATGCCTCCAGATTCGTTCTTTTTGCTTAGTCTTGCTTTGGCTCTGCAGGCTCTTTTTTGGTTCCATATGAATTTCAGGATTGTTGTTTTCTAGTTCTGTGAAGAATGGTGGTGATATTTTGATGGGAATTGCATTGCATTTGTAGATTTCTTTTGGCGGTGTGGTCATTTTCACAATATTGGTTCTACCCATGAGTGAGCATGAGATGAGTTTCCATTTGTTTGTGTCATCTGTGATTTCTTTCAGCAGTGCTTTTTAGTTTTCTTTGTAGTGATCTTTCACCTCCTTGATTAAGTATATTCCTAAGTATTTTATTTTTAAATTTTAGCTGTTGTTAAAGGGGTTGAGTTGTTGATTTGATTCTCAGCTTGGTCACTGTTGGCATACAGCAGAGCTACTAATTTGTGTACACAAATATTTTATCCTGAGACTTTTCTGGATTCATTTACCAGTTCTAGGAGCTTTTTAGATGAGTCTTTAGGGTTTTCTAGTTATACGATAGTGTCATCAGCGAACAGTGACAATTTGACTTCCTCATTACCAATTTGGATGCCCTTTCCTTCTTTCTCTTGTCTGAGTGCTCTGACCAGGACTTCCAGTACTATGTTGAACAGAAGTGATGAGAAGGGCGTCATTCTTTTGTTCCAGTTTCCAAGAGGAATGTTTTCAACTTTCCCCCATTCAGTATAATGTTGGCTTTGGATTTGTCATAGATGGCTTTTATTTCCCTAAGTTATGTCCTTTCTATGCTGATTTTTCTGAGAGTTCAATCAAAAGGGAATACTGGATTTTGACAAATGCTTTTTCTGTGTGTACTGACATGATTGTAGGATTTTTGTTTTTAATTCTGTTTATGTGGTATATCACATTTATTGACTTGCAGATGTTAAACCATCCCTGCATCCCTGGTGTGAAACCCACTTGATCATGGTGGATCCTCTTTTTGATACACTGTCAGCCTCGGTTCACTAGTATTTTGTTGAGGATTTTTGCATCTATGTTCATCAGGGATATTGATCTGTAGTTTATTTATTTATTTATTTTTGTTATGTCCTGTTCTGGTTTTGGTATGAGAGTGATACTGGCTTCATGGAATGATTTCAAGTGGATTCCCTCTTTCTCTATCTTTTGAAAGAGTGTTGATAAGATTGGTACCAATTCTTCTTTGAATATCTGAGAGGATTCAGCTGTGAATCCATCTGGTTCTGGACTTTTTTTTTTTGTCGGCAATTTTCTTTACTACCATTTCAATCTCACTGATTGTTATTAGTCTGCTCAGAGTTTATATTTCTTCCTGGTTTGATCTAGTAAAGTTGTATCTTTCTAGGAATTTATTCATCTCCTCTAGGTCTTCTAGTTTATGTCCATAATGATATTCATAGTAGCTTTGAATGATCTTTTGTATTTCTGTGGTATTATTTGTAATATCTCCATTTTGTTTCTAATTGAGCTTATTTGGATCTTCTCTCTTCATTTTATGGTTGATCTTGCTAATGGTCTATCAATTTTATCTTTTTTAAAAAACTGGCTTTTTGTTTCATTCCTCTTTTTTATGTTGGCTTCAATTTCACTTAGTTTTGGCCTGATCTTGGATATTTCTTTTTTTTCCTCTGGGTTTGGGTTTGTTTTTTTCTTGTTTCTCTAGTTCACTGAGGTGTGAGCTTAGATTTGTGCTTTTCAGACTTTTTGATGTAGGCATTTAACGCTATCAACTTTCCTCTTAGCATGACCTTTGCTGTATCCCAGAGGTTTTGATAGGTTGTGTCACTATTATCATTCACTTCAAGGAAAATTTCCATTGTGAACCCAGAAAATTTGAGACAGGTCTCAGTTAATTTAGTTTATTTTGCCAAGGTTGAGGACGTTCCCATGACACAGCCTCAGAAGGTCCTGACAACATGTGTCCAAGGTAGTCAGGGTACAGCTTGGTTTTATACATTTAAGGAGACATGAAACATCAATCAATATATGAAAGAAGTAAATCTGTTTTGTTTGGAAAGGCAGGACAACTTGAAGCAAAGACAGGAAGACTCTAAGCAGGGAGGGTGCTTCCATGTCACAGATAGGTGATATACAAAAGGTTACATTCATTTGAGTGTCTGATTAGCCTTTCCAAAGGAGGCAAATCAGATATGCATCTATCTCAGTGAGCAGACGTGTGACTTTGAATAGAATGGGAGGCAGGTTTCTCCTCAGCAATTTCTAGCTTGAGCTTTTCTTAGTGATTTTCGGGCCAAAGAAATTTTCCTTTCACACCATTTTGATTTTATTGTTGAGGCAACAATCATTCAGGAGCAGCTTGTTTTATTTCCATGTATTTGCATGGTTTTGAGGGTTCCTTTTGGAGTTGTTTTCCAATTTTATTCCATCGTGGTCTGAGAGAGTACTTGATGTAATTTCAGTTTTCTTAAATGTGTTGAGACATGTTTTGTGGCCTATCATATGGTCTATCTTGGAGAACGCTCTATGTGTTGTTGAAAAGACTGTATATTCTGCATAGAACGTTGGGTAGAATGTTCTGTAAATATCTGTTAATCCATTTGTTCTAGGGTATAGTTTAAGTCCATTGTTTCTTTGTTGACTTTCTTTCTTGATGACTTGCCTAGTGCTATCAGTGGAGTATTATTATTTTTTTAAAGTCTGTTACTATTATTGTGTTGCTGTCTATCTCATTTCATGGGTCTAGTATCCATTCTGCCATTCTGTATCTTTTTTTTTTTTTTTTTAAGACAGAGTCTTGCTCTGTCACCCAGGCTGGAGTGCAGTGGTGCAGTCTGGGCTCACTGCTACCTCCGCCTCCCGGGTTCAAGCAATTCTCCTGCCTCAGCCTCCTGAGTAGCTGGGGTTACAGGCATGCGCCACCATACCCAGCTAATTTTTGTATTTTTAGTACAGGTGCGTGCCACTGCATCTGGTTCATTTTTGTATTTTTAGTAGAGACAGGGTTTCACCATGTTGGCCAGGCTGGTCTCAAACTCCTAACCTCAGGTGATCCATCTGCCTAGACCTCTCAAAGTGCTGGGATTACAGGCATGAGCCACCACACCTGACCCATTCTGTATCTTTTAGGTGGAGCATTTAGGCCATATACATTCAATATTAGTGTTGAGATGTGAGGTACTATTATATTCACCATGCTATTTGTTGCTTGAATAACTTGTGTGGTTTTTCCCAGCCTCCAGAGCTGTGAAAGATAAATTATGCATTTTTTTAATGGTCCAAATAGATTAAGACACGTTCCTGAGAGCATTACTCTTAATATGTGTAAGGTGGAGTAGTTAGGAATGAACTGTTTTTTTAAACAGGTGATTTGCTTGATACAGTCCTAATACAATGAATGCCACATGTAATTGGAAGTCCAGTGAATTACTTTGAAATAATTTCACCTGCTACAGAGAATACTCCTTCCCTTTACTATATCAAGTTTTTTGAGGTTAAGAGTAGGCAAATATCAGCTGTTTGGAACTAAGTCCAGCATAACACTTGTTGGGAGATAATTCTGCATGGGTTTCTCACAATTCTGCACATCTTGTGAGCAGAGACACCGGCAATCTTTGTTTTGGGCTATTTTTTTTTTTCAAGGATGTTTCAACAACATTGGAAGGTAGAGGTAATATCTCCTCCTAAGCTTGGGGGTCACTTGGCTGGGATGCAAACCCAGTACATGCACAGCATCCTCTTGGGTGCCTCTCTGTCACCCCTATGGGACTTAGAGAGCAAGAGGAACCAACACAACCATGAGACTCATGCTTCCTGTTGTGCTATGAGTAATAAAGGCCTTTGTTTCTATTTCAGGAGTCTTGTGTCTTTGTTCAGCCTCCATGAAACTGTGGCACACAAACTTGTTACATTGCACATGGGGTGAAATCTCAGGTCCTTCAAAATTCTTGACAAACTTTTGATGGGTTAAACAGAACCAGGTAAGTTGACATTTTGCCAAGGAAAGAGGAAGTTTAAGGGGCCTCTGACAAAGTTGCCTTAATCCTCTTCTTAGTAATTAAATACTCTATTTACAAGTTTTTGTTTGTTTGTTTGTTTCTTGTTTTTAAAATGGCCAAGAAAATTTGTTCTAAAGGAGCGCCAGGCAAATAAGAAAAAAGAGTGTTTGGATAAGGTATAGAAGGCTTTGCTAAGGTGGAGTCAACTCCTAAATGTGCAACTCCAGCCATCAGATAGAATGACAAATATATGTGATTCCTAATAGAAAGATACATAGGCTTTTGCTCAATAAATAGCTCATTCATAATTTATTCTCCACAGTCCTCTTTTTAAATGGAGATGCAAATATAAGTTATATCAATAATTTATTTTTACATAGCAACAAACAGTGAATTTGATATAGTTTTCTATAAAATAAGCGATGTTTTTGATTCTTTTTATTTGTTTCTTCTTTCAAATTTGACTTAATTATCCCTTAATAATTCCTCTTTACTGAGTTTTATTCCACCCTTTATTGATCCGCATGGTAGCAAAAAGTTAAGAGTTTTAAAGACAACTTGTCAGTTTGATATATCAGATAAAGCAGCTAGTTAAGCTATACTTCTTACTTTTCCTCATGTGACTAAAAAGTCACAGTCACTCTCTTTTTTACATATCACAGAAAGTCTCCAAATAACTGGAATCCATCAGGTGAATTAATATGCCTAAAGGCAATCTGTGTTATAGCTGGTGGATTAGATAGGTGTCTAAAGTTTAGAAACTTATGTATTTGAAAATTCAAAAATACTTAGTAAAATATATCAAATACATCAATACATCAACAGACTCAAGCTCCACTGTAAACAGGTCACACTAGGCTGATGCGTCTGCCTCCCTCTTTTGAGGACTTTTGTGATAACACTGGACCAACTCAGATAATTCAGGATGACCGCCCTGTTTCAAGATCCTTAAGCTAATCACATTTGTAAAGTCTCTTTTCCCATGTAAGGCATTATCATATTCACAGATTTCTGGACTTAGGGCAGACTCTTTGTTGGGTCATTATTCAGCCTGCTGCAGACCTGTAGGAAGTGGGACACCTATCACTTAGAACGAAGTCATTTGCAGTACTGGAATCTAACCTCACTTTGACTTTCCAAGAATTTAATTAATCTCTCTACCATACACAAATACCTTAGTGAAAGCAATTGAGAGAGATAAAAAAGATGTTCTTCTATTTGTGATTGGATGAGCTATAAAACAAGGACAGCATGTGTACAATCCATAAACTAAAGTCATTCAGCAATTAGATCAAAGAGGCATTTGAAGCCAGTAATGACATGAGAAGGTGAGTCAACTCCTTGTTATAATGAGGAGAGTGTCCGAGGATTTTCAGAAATCATGAAGCTTTTTGGACTGTCCACAAATCATGGAATGAAATGGGTAAGAGCTAAAGTACCCTTCTTATAATGGGTCATATTAGTTGCTACTCAGGCTATACTAGTATATGCTGTGTAGAGACTCTTTGATACCATGAGAAGACTTAGAATGAAATCTGGACTCTTAATTTCTGACTCTGGAAGTATAAAACATTAATTCCTCAAGGTATTTTTTTCTCATCTGCAAAATTGGAATTATAAAGCCTATCTTATGTGATATTATTACAAATAAACGCCTAGCATAGTGCCTTCAAGAGTAGACTGTGAGCTGTTTCCTTTTTATTTTATCCTATGAATGGACTTTGTCATCATCTCCTCGAGGCATTAGAAAATGTAAAAGTGGAAACTGGTACATTTAAACTTACATAGAACTTGAAGGGATTGTGTATTATCTATAAATGTTAAAATGAAGACTCTAGTTACTAGATAATGTTCATTTTTTGACATATCCATAATGTCCCCATACTCATTTTTTATGTGTGTATATAATAGTGGAAGCTGTGTTTGTAAAAACAATTTTAATGCCATTTTCCTTATTACAAAAGTAATAATTAGAGTAGAAAATTTTGGATTTACAGATAAGCAATATCAAGAAAAGAAAAATCAACCGAGGTCTCACTGCTCTAGTCATTAATATTTTGGTTTATTTTATCAAACCTAATCTCTTAGTCTCTATGTCCATATTTTATAGATCTATATACACACACACACACCATATATGTATCTACATATTGACTTGTATGTTGCCAAGAGCTTTACAGATAATATAGGCTAGGGACTAGGTTTATTGATAAATAATTTTCATCAGTTTGTTTAAAAAGAATTCTCTCATTAGTGTTATATACTAAGACGAACAAAAGGTGGACCAGGTTTGGCAATATAATATGGGAATATGCCTTGGGTCACCCATACCAAGGTATTTATTTGGCTTCTGATAAATTGCTGGGTTTCCTTATTTTATGCTATTGCTTTTCTTTAAACAACTATTTTATGCAACCAATAAAAATTCCACCTTGCTTATAAACTCTACCTGAGGATATCTTTATAAATTGGATGATTTTGCCTTGTTTGGGTTGGTGAGAGGGTCTGCATAGACTTTGAAGCATTTACACTATTTATATTACAGCGGTACTATGCTGAGGAGAGTGTATATTATGGAAGTTTCTAAATATTTACCTAAAGGTGGTTTTCATGCTCAATTCTTTTGATCTTATGACTAACTGCCTTCTTCTGAGACCTTGACTTTGAGGAATATTTACCAATTTTCTTCAATTACGTGATGACTCATAAGCTACATCAAACCTTAAAAAGAATTTCCTTGCATTGTTTCATAATCTACTGCTTTCAAATTGTGGAAGCAGAGGTGGCTGTTTGTACTCACTTGCTACAAGAGATTTTCTTTAATTTTAAAGGGAATGAAACTGTAGCTACTTTGAAATTTTTAATACTTGTGTTGTTACGGCTGAAAGTGTTTGCTCTCATCAAAGTCCACCAACTTTTCATCTCTCTTATCTCCTTTTTACTACTAATCTGATTACTCCAAGCAATGTTTACAATAGATTAGGAATATTTTGCGCTAAAATAGAAGACCTAGTTGAAATGTATTTTATAAAATGTATCAAAGTTCTAAAAGCAGAGGCCATTATATTCCTTGGGGAATTGGAAATTCCTTCAGTGGTCAGATGCGTACTGTTCGGGAAGGATTTTTAAAATCTCTAATCAATAAAATCATCCCTAAAGGGTTCTTTGAAAGAACAATTTAGAATTATCTACAAAACCTCTCAATGATCAGTGTTAATGTTTGTCACCCACTGAAAAGTAATAAGCATTATTTGCACGCTGTACATATGTTATCTCTAGCTCTCAGACCCGAAAATCAGATTTTACTGATGCCCTATCTGACATTAAGATGTCATTATGAAATCATTGAAGGACCCAATTAATTTTAAATGAAAATTTTTTTAGCTGGTTCTAAGTTTCTGCTGGTGAGATTTGTACCTTTCCTCTCAGTACTCACCAATTTCATTTTCATGTATAAAGATGTAGGTAAAAATATTTTATGTAGCTTTATCCCTTGGGTCTGTTATTACAATGTTTGATATTTATTATTTATTTAGTTTATTATGTTTTTTTTATTAATGTACTTGCATATTGGCTCCAGGAGTATAATGACATGAAGAGACAAAATAAGCTAATAATTCTGAGAGCTGTCTTATTTCAGGGTTGCCTAATTAAAACTAGTTTTAAAGACAGAAAACAAAATTAATGTTTATAACAGGATGTAATACATGTAATCTTGGAAGGATGCTCAAGATTCCCTGGGAACTGAGGAGGAGCATTCAACTCAGATAGGGAAGAATTCCAGGAAGTAACACTTGAGCCTTTGATTAACACTGCTAGAACTAAATATGCACACTGGAAAAAAATACAAATAATACAGAAGGGTATAAAGCCAACAATGAAAAGACTATATATAATGTGGTACCCTAGATTAGATCTTGAAGCAGAAAGAGGATATTAGTGAAAAAACAGATGTAAACTGTATAAAGTTTGGAGTTTGGTTAATAGTAATCTACCCATGTTGTTTTTTTAATAGTTTTGTGAAATCTATTGTGGAAATGTAAGATATTAACAATGGGAGAAAATAGATGAGGGAGTATTTACAAATCCTCTGTACTGTCTTTGTAAATTTTCTATAAATTTAAAATTATTCCAATATAAAAAGCTTATTTAAAATAAGCAAATAATAATCTTTTCTTCCACTGACATATTGTAATAACACACTGTTCTATCTTCACCCCCAGCAATATAGGGTTCACTTTCAGATCAATATATATGAACCTACCTTATTTTAAAAATGCCTGTAAGATGTTCCATGAAGCTAATTTACATATTTCAAAGTCATTTAGTTATCTCCATTTTTATGTCTTAGAAAATAATGTTGCAAAAAGCATCTTTGCAAAAATATTCTGGTTTAAAATTGCCAAAAAATAAAAATATTAACATTTTAACATAAATGTTTAAAATTGCCAGCAAAGAAAGAGGAAAAATTGTTTTTCAAATGGTTGTTGGAGTTTATAAACCTACCAATATTACATGAGAATGCCTTTTTTCTCATGTCCTTATTAAAATGGATATTAGCATTTAAAAAATTGCATTCTATTAGAAAGCAGGTGGTATTTCAATTGAGTTGTGATGGATGAATGAATACTAGCTAGGCAAATAGGAATCTGCAGAATAATGGGTAAGATGAAATCATGAGCAAATGTATGGCGGCACAGAGGAAGTGCTGTTCTCAAAAGATGATATTTTTCAGAAAAGCTGGAATTTATCATGGCATTGAGGATCAGCATTATAGAGTTGGCTGCTACCATCATGAAAGTTTGCATCCCTCATAAAGGGATAAACCTTGAAAAGTTAGAACCGATCACAGTTTTTATAAAGGGAAGACCATATTCAGATTTTCACTTTAGAAACATCTCAATGAATGCATTGTAGGAGCCTGGCTTAAATGAAGCTAAATCTGGAAACAGGATCATCAGTTAAGAGGCTTTTGATATGATATGATAAACATCGGTGCTGAGGCAAAGGAAGCACTTCGAGAGAGGCATTGGAGACAGAAGCTTCGGGACTTAGCGACTGATGAGACCTGAAGGGTAAAACAAGTGGAGTAGACAGGTTAAATCTCAGTTCCATTTTTAGTGTCAATGGCAAAATTAGAGCTCATAGGGAGAGGAGTAGATTTGGGAAAGAGATGATTAATTTTTTCTTAGATATGTTTCATGAGAGCTGCCTGTGAGACTCAAAACTGAAAAGTACAATGGACCAAGAGGCAGATTTCAAGCCTAGTTCTGGCTCAGAGATACCGATTTGAGAGTTATTACTGTACCAGTGGAAGAGGAGACTGTGTCATTACTGACATTGGGGTGGATAAATCTTTGTTGTGGGACTTCTGCTGTGCACTGTGAGATGGTTAGCAGCACCCCTGGTTTCTGCCCACTTAGAAGTCAGTAGTTCTTTCCAAGCTGTGATAACAAAAAATGCCTTTAGATATTGCCAAGTGTCTCCTCAGGGTAAAGTTTCCCTGGTTGATAACCATTGAACTATGTGACGTGAGAAGGGGAAAAAGCTGGTTATGGATCCCTGGGGAACTCTGGCATTGAAATGTGTCAGTAATGGTGCATGGGAGAAATGCCAGGTAGCTAGAAGTAAAACAAATAAGAAAAAGTAAGTGGTATCATCAAGGACAGGGCATGAGATGAGACAAGAAGAATCAAATAGACATTGATGTCAAATACTGATAAGTCAGCTGAAGACTAAATTTGTTAACTCTAGGTGGCAATTTCAAGGTCACTGGTGACATTAACAAGAGTAGTTTTTCGGATGTCAGCTTCAGGTGCCACTTGGAACTGGTTGTTCTCCAAATTCAATAAACTCTCAGTTTTTGAGGAATGGCTGTCTCACTGCTTTCTTGGGGATTTTAATGACAGTTTTATTAACTCTTCTGATCCTCACTCAGTCTAGGTATTTGCCTTAGAGAAACACTGAAACCTCTACAGGAGTTTCTCACTCCTGGTTCATTTTTGGACTTAAACTTTTAATAACCAAATGCCTTTCTTATTTTAATGTGATGACTCTTTCAGTTTTTACTCTATTATTGTAGTCCCCTCATCCTAAAATACCCAGTGGTGTGTCCCGATGTTAACTGGAGTGGCAGACATTATCTTTGCCAGAATCTTCTCTTCTCTCTTACTCTTGAACCAAATTTAGATGACTAAAATCTCTTCACTTTCAGGGTGAGTTCGTTTCAGTGGAGTGCTGGAGCTGGTTTGAGGGCTGATTGTAAAATCTGCAGTAACTTTGGAGCCAATTGTTAAACAGCATCATTCTAAAAATTAAGTTATAAAATCTGACAATTCATTTTAAAACAACCGTGGTAAATATTCAGCACTCATCACTTTTAAATGATTTTACTATTGTCTAAGTTATTAAGGTTATATCTACTATATCTTAATGGTGAAAGTGTCATATGATGTGGTACTTCTGTGCATCTCTTCTCAAATTTGCGTTCAATGATGTCAGATTGGTAGCTTGAAATCAGCCATGGTGGAAGTTTATACGTTGCAGATATTGTCAGAGCCTCATATATTTTTTAACTGTATAGACTGTATAAGGTAATGGATAAACTATAATAATGACTGATTAAACTTAAAAGTATCTTGCATCTATAGCTGTTACATTGTGAATAGCACACACGGTGAAAATATTCTGGTACCTAAATACTAGTATCCAATCGGCAAATCAATCATTCCGGTCCTTGAAGAATGAGTGAAGTTTCAACACGTATCTGTATCGGTTCAATGTCATCTTACTCATTAATAAGTTAACATTCATATTAACCAACATTCAGTTGGAATTATGCTCATTTATTAATTGCAACACTAGGTTGACTATATAAGAATTTGGCAAAAAATAAGACCATTTTGTGTGTATAAATTCACCATAAGAAATTTACAATAAAGAGTAATGTATATCTTATTTGCAAATTATATGCTGCATATCCTTTATATCAGTTAAATTTATAATGGACTTAGGTTTGTATATCTATATCTATACATATATTGTTCATACACAGCAATTTTTTCCCAGAAAGTCAACTATTAAACATTTGCTAGCATTTCTTTCTTACAAGACTTTCCATATTAATTTCCAGGGGCTGACTTTTAAGGTCAATAGATACCAAAATCTGAGGTAAATACACTTTAGACCTTATCAGAAAGTGTTACTATGCACTGGTATCTCTAAAATTGGTCTCTTCTCTGTTCTTGCTACTGTCCTTGTTCCACATTTTATTTTAGCATATATTTACAAAATTACTCTATATTCGCCTTCCTGTATCTACTTATCGTACAATATTTACCTTGCAATTATTTCGCCAATTTTTATCGTGTAAAATTCACATTGTTCTCTGGATTTATCGTTCCTAATCCTTTTCTGTGACACTATTGCATGTGGTATGAATTTAACTGTACATACTGAAGTTCTACATATTTTGGTCCCATTATTGAATTTTTTTCATATATACTTCTGTTTTTTATCTCTCTATTGAATCTAGTCTCTCTAGTCTCTGGATGGGACTCTTGATTGAAAGAAGGTTTTCTGTTCCTAGGCATTTTCTACGCTATAATCAGTTATAGGCATTTATCTCAAGTGCAGTAGAAGAGAAAGTGATAGGCCCATTCAATGTTTCCATGGGTTAGCTTCCCCAAGTTTTGAACACAATGGAAACAAAATAACCTGGAAACTTGAGAGCATCTAGGGTGACCTTCTTCCCTCTTTCTACATCTATGTTCAATTTCTCTTTTTCTATTTTCTTGATCAAGTCATACTGTTAGGTAAACTATCCCTTACCAATATTCAGCCCTCACTCCCTGCTCCAGGTGGCAGAATGTTGTTAGACTGTAGTAAAATGGTGGTCTTTCCTTTAAAAGCACTTATTATCTATAAGAGGTTACATTGTGTCCTCTTCCCCCATGCCGAAGTCATCTGTTGAAGTTCTAATCCCTACGACCTCAGAATGTGACCTTATGCGAAAATGGGGTCATTTCAGATTTAATTAGTTAAGATGAGGTCATACTACAGTAGGGTGGACCCATGAACCAAAATGGCCAGTGTCCTTATAAAAAGTGGAAATTTGGACACACACACACACACACACACTCTCTCTCTCTCTCTCTCTCTCTCTCTCTCTCTCTCTCTGCCATGTGGACATGAAAGCAGAGGTGAGATTGACGAGTTTACAAGCTGAAGAATGCCAAAGATTTCCGGAAAACCACAAGTAGCTAGGATAGAGGCATGGAACAGATTTTTCCTCATAGCCAACAAAAGGAAGCAACTGTGTTGATACTTTGATCTCAGAATCTTTGCCTCCAGAACATTGAGGTGATTAATTTCTTTGTTTAAGCCACGAAATTTGTGGTACTTTGTTATGGCAGCCAGCCAACTAGTGTGTCATCTAATTATAATACTATCACTGTGACTTAATTAAATCTTCTATCACACATATAGTAAAAGTGTTTTGAGAGCAGGGACTGTGTCTATTTTGTTCATAATTGTATTCTTTGTGCCTACCATAGTGCATGACATATACTAGGCTTTCAATCAAACACTGTTAATTGAATGAAAATCCTCTTCCTCAACAGAATTTACTCTTATGATGGTTGGGAGAATTTTAGTTGTAAACGTTCTATCAGATTTTCTGGTTGCAGATTCAAGGGGATGGAGAATTTCTTGTGTAAATTTGTCTTTGAGATGGAAAAAGGAAGGAAACCTCTTAGTTGGGTGGGATGCATGTGTCTGGTGATAAGCGTTCTTTATTTTCACATAGGCTAAATTTGCTCACTCTTGGCCATAGCAACAGAATGCGTGCAAAAGTCGAGAGAGTAGTGTGTGGAATGTGAGGACAGCGCCATATGGGGAATTGTGTGGTACGTGGTTGATATGATGTATTTTAATGTTTAATTTAAGAAGGTCTCATTTTGACAGTAAGAATTGGGGACTAAAAATAGAACCAAATGATAAATATGGAATAGAATTGTGTGATACTAAAAAAGACAAAAACAAAAACAAAAACCCTTGTGACGTAATAGTTCATTATGTTCTATCTTTATATATAATGCTTTCATGCAAAACAATACCATTTCATCGCTCTCATTTACCTAATTTGCATTATAAATGCATATTGTAATTTTACATGTGAATGTGAGAAATCTGTACCGTTTTTCTCTATTTCAGGCTGTTTATCTTGGGTAATTGTTTTATTGCTGGGTCCATTTTAAAGATACTCTTTGTTAGCTATTTTTAACCTCATATAAATAGGATATTTAAATCCTGACAACAGAGTTTTGGCCACGGGTTGATTTATATATATTATAGCATATGGATTAGCATAAGGAGTGAGACCAAAAAAATCAGAGTTCATTCCAGAGGAGCATATGTCATTTCAATGTTTGGTGTCACGTACATTAGCTAGATAAAATAAAATTGATTCCAAAATATATTTTCTAAATACATACATGTTAGTTTATTTTTAAATAGACTTTATGGTTGTAGTTAACATATATATTTTTCCTATTGCTGTGCTAATTAAATACAATTCTTTCCCCATCACCCTAGCATATCTATATAATTATTATGTAATTTGATAAAAATATATTTAAGCGATATCTATAATAACATATTTTAGTCTTTTATTACTATAAGCCTTTGAATGTGGAGCCAAGCAAATAAATTCAATTTTATACATTTAGAAAAAGAGTAAGAAAGTATTTTCTAGTAGTACATATACATGAACATACACACACACACACACACACACGCACACACCAACACAGGCATACACACACACACACACTCCAACCATCATGAAATCACTGAATCAAAACACAATGCTTTGGAAGCTAAATTTGCTAAGTTTAATCTAACTAAAATGTTTGAGCTTTTAAAACAATCCTTTAAGGATTTTAGTTTATGAAAGTTAAGATAATTTCTAATTCTTCAAGAATAATTTAAAACAAATTTAAACATTCAAAGGTTTTCTTCAACTTCATAAAACTTTGCATAATAATATATGTGACTTTGCATAATAATAATAATTAAGGACTAAAAGTAGGTGCAGAAGGGAGAAAATAGAAAGACAAATTGTCCATATTCAAATATAAAATGGTCCAGAATTTTCAGAAATGAAGAATGACATGAAACACACACATACATATGAAACTAACCATGAAGTTTAATTTTTCTATTTCTAAGTGATAGATTAAATGTTTAGTAAGAGATGTTTCAAGATGGAAAATCTTTTATAAGTGAAACACCCACACTCTTAAATATTACTAGGTTTTCTCTCCTCTTATATTATTATTAGACCCAGTATAACAAAATAAATTTTCTTCTGAAATGTTATCCTGAAATTTTGAAAGGACAGAGACTAGAAAGATGTGTATTTATTTGGGGAAACATTTGACAAATGTAAGCATAGCAAATAAAATGAAATATCTCCCCCATGGTAACGAAGGGTTCATTGTATCATCCTAGAGCTAGAGAATAATAGTACCAAAATTACAAGAATTATTGGCATTAGTGAGCAAAAGAAAGACAACATGTAAACAAAATGAAATCAAGTTATTCTATGAATTGTCTTCCCGTTAACCTTTAAGCTGGGAACTCAGAACTAGCCACGGGTTTTTTGAAAAGGCCTGAATAAGCTAAATAAAATTAAATATTTCTGTAGTTTTTATGTCGAATCTGTCAATCATATGATGTCATTTAGAAGATGTCATAATAATCACTGTGGCAAGTTATAACAAAGTAATGGCTTTTAAAGGACGACAAAGTACAATGCACAGTAAAATCCTTTAGATAAATAGTAGCTACTTGAGATTAGTATAAAATAAATGATTAAAGCAATGTTATTTTGCTTTTATTGGCAGTGAAACAACAACAAAAAATCATACACTTTCCATGGGGAGCACATGACACACAGGGGAATGCACCCTGGCTGTGAGGCTTCCTGTTTCAATGCCAGCATGGGGTTGGAGTTGCAACCCAAATCCTGCTTTACTTGAGCTCTCTGCTTGAAAAGATCTGGATACTTATAATGGTTGGCTCAGGGTCTGAGCTGGAAGTGAGCTGCTATCTCTGACTCACCCACGTCATACTGGAATCATAAGACTGGTTCATGCACAAACTTAGTTTTTACTTTCCCTACATTCACTCCTATCTTGTGATGTGAGATTCCAGAAGTAGGATTTTCACCTCGGACCTTGTTTAGAATTGTTTCTTTCTGTAGAAACCAGGAAAGATCACAACAGTTGCGGAGTTACTACATCGAGAGGCTTCTACTCCCCAAGGGATGCATAGGAGGAACTGGATAAATCTAAGAACTGCACAAAATTAACTCACAAAGAAGAATTAAAAACAGAAGACGTTTACCTATGTAACAAACCTTCACATCCTACACATGTATCCCAGAACTTAAAATAAAATAAAATAAAATTTTTAAAAAGAATATATAAATAGCAGGTAAGAAAATCTAAAACTAAGAGATATTCTTAAACCTAACAATGAAAAAATTCACATCCAAGTTGAAATAGAGTTGGTGGGACCCTTTTGGAAGCAGATTTCAAAATAAATATAACAAAAATTCTTAAAAGAATAAGTAAGTAAATAATACTCATGAAAAAAGAATACAATTATGCAACAAAGTAAAAGTAAAAAAAAAAAATTCTTTACTTTCTATAAGGGATTATAGATAGATATGAGAAATTGTTCCAGAGTAGAGCCAGATACAAAAATAGAAGTCACAGGACCTAGAGAACAGAATGAGAAGCTCTAACAGAAGACTAAAAGAAGGTGCAGAAGAGAGAGAAAATAGAAAGACACATTGTCCATATTCAAATATAAAATGGTCCAGAATTTTCAGAAATGAAGAATTACATGAAACACATACACACACACCATCAAACAACAGAAAAGTCCCTTTCATTTCATACATACATGAAACGCTTAAAAAGGAAGAAGTAAACAACATCAAAAAAAAGCATAGGACTAGAGATGAAATAGAGATTTAAAATACCATGATAGAATTTCCAATGAATTTGATGATCTATGTCAAATTGATTTTTAATACAAATATAAAAATTAACAAAATTGACATAAGATGAAACAAACATCACTAATAGATGAATAACATGAACCAAATTTAACAGGTATACAAAAAGTGACCTATTTTAGATGTCACTTCAATTGTGGAAACGGGGAGTTGCTACATGTATATTTTTTAGGAGATAATGTTTTTCTGGGTTTTAAGCTAATACTTCTTAATATTGTTCCTATTGCAACAGTTTCAAACAATGAAAGAATCAGAACCCTTGTGTTTTTCCGTTTTTGCAGCCTAGACCAAAGACGTTTACATCCTGGAAGAGAACTTGCTGGCTTTTCAGCTCAGCAAGTATGGGCCAAACTAATATAACAACAAGGTAAAATGTTTTCATTGGCACCTATCTCCTGTTATGATGCTTACACTAAGGTTATCTATCTTTCAAGCTGATGGCTGGTTGGTAACTGTTGTAGCACTCTACCTCTAGGCATCTATCCTGCTCGTTACTGAGCCTTCCACATTCTTTTCTATCTTACCTCATTGTTGATTAAAATCAATCGCGACTCTCTAAATGGCTTCATATTCAATAATAGTAATAAGTTCTTAGCACACCATATACATTTCAAATATTAAAAGAGCAGAAAATGGTTGATGTTTCAGAAAATGTTTTCAGAAAATGGTTGAATTTTTCATAGAACTTTAATTTTGTATTCAGTTTATAATGCTTCTTTAATTTTTCTTATAAATCAACAAGATCATTAACAGTTCAAGAGAAAGCCAGGCAAAGCTATGAACAGAGTTCACAAAGAAATATAAGCAACCAAAACATACATTAAAATAAACTAAATCTCAAGAACAACTTTAAACAACAGAAATTAAACAATATTGAGGTAAGCTTTTTCATCTGGATGGTCTAAAGTAATGCATTAAAATTGGCATATTCTGTTTATAAACTTATTTAAAAATTTTTAGCAAAATTAAAATACCTTTGATCAGGCAGCTCTAATTCCAGAAATTTAAACAATGAAATTACTCAAACACTTACCTAATGTTTAGTGCAGCTTTTTAATAACTTGGAAGTGATTTTAATCTTGCTAAAGGGATTCTAATTAGATATATTACGGTCAATTTAAACAATGAAATAATACCCTGGCCATTAAGAAGAATGCATCACTGTATTTGAAAGTGATATGGGACAGGGGAGTTTGGGAGGGATAAACGTGTTATTTCTCATTTCATCAAATGAGAATTTTTACAACTTAATTAATATTTAAAATTTAAAAAGCCAATTAAATATTAAAATGATCTATTGATATTACCTCAACATTATAATTCTGATATAAATATTATTGGAGTGTGGTGGAATGGAAAGAATACATACACATTTGATTTGGTTTGCTAATTTCCATTTAGAAGTTTGAATCTGTATTCACAAGTCAGGCTGTCCCTTGGAGTTCCTTGTGTACTCTTGCTGGGAGCTGGTAATACATTTGTAAGATGGAGCACTACAAAAGCACCATTTTTCTCTTCTGCCTACTGAAGAATATTTTTTTTTCCCCTCAGTTAAGGAAAATGGTAGAAAACAGTTTTGGGGAGACTTTGTGGGATTTTTCTTTTTAGATATAAGCCTGGCAGATCACAGATAAAAAAGAAGATAGTGAGACCATTACAATCTTCTATGTGACTTAACATTAAGTCCCTCCTCCTGGTATAAATGTGAGGGGCTCCCAGAGCACTCAGTTAGTCTAAGTGCTTCTTGGTTATTGGAAAGAAGGGATCAATGGTCTTTAAACATCTGTCTCCAAGATTCAGAATTCAAACATTTTTGGAATAAATTTGGGTGGGTAAAACCAAGATACAGAGGTAGGGAAGTGATTGGAGAAACTGAAGTAAAATTATCATGATGTTAGGGATGAGGCATCCAGGGGGTTGGTTTCAGCTGGGAAATTGAGAGAAGAAAGGAAGAATGTTCTCCATCACGTCCTGTTGGAAATGGTTTGGACCTAGGAGAACTCGTTTATCTGAGAATTAAAACATTAAGGTCGTCACAGCTGTGATCATACTTGGGGACAAGTCAAATTGACCGGATGCCCTTTTGTGAGCAGATTTAACCTAAATAAATTCTTTGGTATCTGGGCCTTGTCTCAGTGACAGACCAACTCTTATTCTGGAGGGATCCCAGAAATTGTCCCCAATTTTCACAGCTTTAACCACCATATAGGTGGGGTAATGGAAAGCACTTACTCTCTAGAACCTGGCTAGATTGCACACTCTATTTTTTTTGTTGTTGAGACAGAGTCTCGCTCTGTCGCCCAAGCTGGAGTGCAATGGCGTGATCTCAGCTCACTGCAAGCGCCACCTCCCGGGTTCAACAGATTCTCCTGCCTCTGCCTCCTGATTACAGGCACCCGCCACCATGCCCAGCTAATTTTTGTATTTTTAGTAGAGATGGAGTTTCACCATGTTGGTCAGGCTGGTCTTGAACTCCTGAACTCATGATTTGCCTACCTCAGCCTCCCAAAGTGTTGGGATTACAGGCATCAGCCACCGCACCTGGCCTTTTGCACTCTTTTCACTGGGAAACTGGTCAGCCCATCCTGGCCACTTGAAGGGCTCATACTGAAAGACAAGATGCCACCTGTTACATGTGTTAGTTACTGAAACAGGAACTTTTCTTGAGTTACAACATTTATCACAGACACTGTTGGTCAGTGATAACAAAGACATGAGATTTTTGATATATCAGCAGTAAGTTGTTAATATAAAAGAGTAGAAAAATACGCTAAAACTATGAAGTGTAGGGGTGAAACAACCATATCATTAGATAAGCATTAGAATAAGTGTAACAAGATTTTATCATTTGAAGTTATTTAACTTTGCAAAAGTATAAATAAAACATAAATCTTTCTAATAATGAATGAACACTTGGAAATTTTAAAATCCCCCAACTAGAATTTGGTTTGCAATAAGTTAGCTTTCATTTATATCCTTCAAATATTCATCCCTCAATTTTATGCTGGCAATTTGTCAATGGTCCAAAACTTAGTGATTTCCTGTAATAGTTCTTCAGGTGTTTGTTTTTTTCTTTGAAGAGAAGGTAAACAGAATTCTTTTATTTAAAAAATTTTCCTCATAAATACCAAACAGGAAATACTATTAACAATCCCATTTTTTTCTGCACAATCATTTGACCTCAAAATGACATTTTTATTCTTTCAATAAAAAATATTGGGCAAAATGGATTTTAAAGATAATAAATACTAATAGTGGCAAATATTTTAATAGCAGTTTAGCAAGTAAATGCATATATCTATTTAGTACAGTTGGTGTCCATTTGTAATTGGTTCCAAGACCCAGGTGGGATGCTCAAGTCTGTGAAATGAAATGGCATAGTTTTCTCATCGAACTTTTAAATAATTTCTATGTTACTTACAATACTTAGTACAACATAAATGCTATGTAAATCGTTGTTATACTATAGTTTATTGTTTCAGTGTTATTTTATTATTATTGCATTGTTACGTGTTTTTTTGTTTTTGTTTTTGTTTTAATATTTAGATCCTTGGTTGGTTGGAATCAGTTGCACAGGAACCTGTGGATATTGTGGGTGGGCTGTGTTTTTCTAATTCCTAGCGTTCATTTTCTTGGTAGAAAGAATACTTGCCCACTCTGTTCTGTGTTGTTTTTGAGTGCTTTGCTCATATGTTTCTCGGGTGAGGGATTGATCTAGAGAATCTAATTTTCCATTACACTAAGGGCTGGATATGGTTGGAGGAACATGAGAAAACATAGAAGGGAAACTGAAGGTAAATAGTGAAATGACAGATGAGATTTTTAAAGGAGAAGGGAAGTGCTAACATTCAGAAAGCAAATACTAGTGTTTCATTAGTTTGAAAGCATTGGCGTTTATAAAATCTTTGATCAAATTAGTTTACATAGAAAATAACCCCCCCCCCCTTTTTTTTTTTTTTTTTGAGACGGAGTCTCGCTCTGTCGCCCAGGCTGGAGTGCAGTGGCGCGATCTCCGCTCGCTGCAAGCTCCGCCTCCGGTGTTCACACCATTCTCCTGGCTCAGCCTCCCGAGTAGCTGGGACTACAGGCGCCCGCCACCTCGCCCGGCTAATTTTTTTTGTATTTTTAGTAGAGACGGGGTTTCACCGAGTTAGCCAGGATGGTCTCGATCTCCTAACCTCGTGATCCATCCGCCTCAGCCTCCCAAAGTGCTGGGATTACAGGCGTGAGTCACTGCCCCCGGCGAAAAATAACCTCTTTGACACAGGTTTTGTCAAATATGTCACTATGTAAAGCAATATTCCTGATTAACAACCTTTCAATCAATTCATCCAGTTTGAATTTTAGTTGGTCAAGAATTATTTCATTGTTTGCTCCTTTTTATAACGAAAGTTCTCTTTCCAAATAACTTGAAATTGACTCACAATGATGAGTTTTGATAATTATTGCTAGTTTTGTTCCTTCTTAGATATTTGGATTTTACAGAAATCAAAACTTTCACACTAATGGTAAATTTTTGGTGCTTTAGTTATTTTTTTGACTAGTGTTTGGAAAAATAAGCTGTTTCTATGAAATAGCTAATTCTATGAAAGCATTAACAGTATTTTTATTTTCACTGAAATGAAGTAAAAAATTTAAGAAAATTTTAACACTATTTTATATATAACAAATTAATATTAATAGGAAATATGCTACTAATTTAAATTTATCTCCCTTTGGTCAACGGGATCTTTCAGAACATGTCTCCCCTAGAGCTTACAAATATGTGTGTTTCTGATAGTGCATGTAGTAAAAGTCCATTTTATCTGATATTTACATATGGAACATTTCAGATTTGTTGTCTCTCAATTCCAATTTCAATCCCAGACACAGATAGCTTGAATGCTTGAGATGAAAACACACGCATTACGTTGGAGACACACACACACAAACACATATGCGCACACACAAGTTGGATAGCCTTTATTTGACCTTCTCAGTAGAGGTGGGGTATTTCTCAACCCTGTACTGTGATATTTTCCTATGAAAACTTCTTTCCACGCCATGTGCCATCAGGTCTGTTACACATTTTCTAGTTTCCTTCTTTTAAACGGAGCAAAGAATGTAAGTCTAAGACTCATGTTTACGTTTCTAAATCTACTTGCCAATCAATCAAGCAATTCCTAAGCACCAGTTACTAGTGAAGCTGCTGGGTGGGCCTGCCACACAACCACAGCCACACGACAGTGAGCCCAAGTGGAGTTAGACAGTTTCGCTTGCATCACTTCCTCTTGTCCTGCCAGTCCCAAAGAAGGTGATGCGGAGCAGGCCCAGGTGAATGCTGCTCACACAGTGGGACGTGGTTATGCCTGAAGAATGCTGAGCTTAGGAAGCTCTCCAACCTTATGAGGGAACCACAAGCACATTTGCCTTTCTTTCTCTCTGGAGAGAGACATTATCTTTATAATTCTAATCAGACACAAATTTTCAGGTCAGAAAACAAATTTGCCTTTGGACAGAGATGTTACTTTTACCACCCTGGAACACGTCAGGAGATGGGAGGAGGACTCTACTTTTAGAAATTTGGAATCTAAGCAAATCCGCTTCCTGTCCAGAAACGTCTTTGCAAACACCTTGGACAAGTTTCCTTGAACAAGTTGCCAGTGCCTTTTGCTCAGATGTGCAGAAATGGCAGCTCCATGAATCATCTCCCAGCACTATCTTTTTCTTACCTTTGGTTCCTTTGCCGAAACTTGACTCCTGTTTTGCATTTTGCATTTTTTTCTTTCTCTTTATGTATTACAAAAACAAAATTTTATTATTTTCCTAATTATCCTTCAAGACAGCAATTCCCCATGTGCTTTACTAGATATAAACAAGTGCATATGCTTGTCTTTGAGGTAATGGAAATTTGCAATTGAAGAGGAATTAATTTTTTTTTTATTTCCTGATACAGACACTTAACTCTGATTACTTTTTCAGATTGAATCAGTGTCAGTGGGACATTTGACCTTACAAATATCTTTCTATTACAGAAAGAGATAAATTTGGATGTATGATCACTGCTTTGGGAAATGCTAATATGATGTAAATTCATATTAGCAAGAGACACAGGTATCAATATACCCCTGATAGAGCAATAAGGGGAAAAATACATTGTTCATTTCAAATTCACAAATACTAAATTTCAAAAGTGTAATCTATTAAAGATATGATTACTAGGTATAGGGTCATATTTTCCTACCTCTGTAGCACCTGAAATCCATCTCAGATTAAATCAGGCTACCCTCGATTTTTGCTTTTTTTGATTAATTATTTTTTCTTATTACCAGAAGTCTTGAGAGGAGGTGGTGGCCAAGCTCCATGTCTTGCAGCCAAGCAACACTGTGGGATGGAAGGTGGAATGTCATGTGTCTGGTTTACTCACATATCAGTTGGCAGAGTTAACGGAAGTGCTATTGATTGGCAAGCACCAGAAACATCAGGCAGAAAAACTGCTCACACTGATGCTTTAGCCTTGGAGATTCCTGAGAATTTTCACAAATGCTTAACCTCATTTGCTGAGAGAGGCCAATGTGGAAACTTAAAATTAATTAATTCATTAATTAGTTAATGTAGAGGAACACAAAGTCAAGAATGTGCTCCTTGCTTATCTTTGTTTTAAATTTGGCTGGGCAGTTGAGCAAATGGTCTGAATTCTTCTAAATATTGGAAACCTGTTGTCTGGGCACAAAGCTAGATTTCTGGCTTCATTGAGGAATAAATATATTTGTTGTTCCACTCAACAAGCAGAGATCAATACATTATTCTAGGTCTATCAATCGGGAGGAGGGGCCATACATGATAACTTACCTAGTGCTTTCTGTCTAGCAGCAATGGAGTTGGGATGTACATCTGCCAAAGGACTATTTTAGTGGGACTTTGGGACTGTTGGATAATAAACTGGTCAATGCGATGAAGACCCCAGTCCCTCTGAACTCTAGGAGCTTATGAAAGTCTAGATATCAAGCCAGAGAAATTGTGAAGATTATTCTTCCGAAGCAACAATCTCCAAAAAGATCAAGATGTATGTTCATATCTATTGATTTTGGGGAAGCTACTATTTTCTATAATCCCTCAACTGGGGGTTTTATGCTCACCCTTTTCAACGTTCACTGATAGTGAGATTGAATGAGTCATCAATGAGAAGAGTGGTTTGAAAATGTGTAATGTAGTATATAAAGATTATGTAGAATTAAGAAGGCAGCATAATCCTTAATAAGGTCTAGATATTCAACTTATAGTTGAAGCTCTAATTAGTACTTCCACCTTTTGAAATATACAATTACACTGTTGTGCATACCTAAAAGAATTCACAGTTAGATGTTACAAAAAATACTACGGTTCCCAAAATGTAAAGTCATAAGCCTATGTTTATAAAAACAATTGCATTATGTACCTGGGATATAATATTTATCTCAATCATTCAGCTTACAATACTATGAGAGGGTTGATGTGAGGATTTCACCTTGGTTAACTGAGTGAAATAATATTTTGTTTAAGATCATCAATATGTGGTCAACTTGAAATAAGAGCTTCTCAGTGTTATGAAAATTGTGACCTTCTAATGGGTAACACAGTCAGACTAAAATAAGCCTTATTAAAGCAGATTTCTCTAAGGGTACTTCTGCTTCATTTGGCCAATTCTGGACTCTGCAATCTTAATTTCAATGGTTAGGGAGTATGTTCTCACTCATAGGTGGGAACTGAACAATGAGATCACTCGGACTCAGGAAGGGGAACATCACACACCGGGGCCTATCATGGGGAGGGGGGAGGGGGGAGGGATTGCATTGGGAGTTATACCTGATGTAAATGATGAGTTGATGGGTGCAGCACAGCAACATGGCACAAGTATACATATGTAACAAACCTGCACGTTATGCACATGTACCCTACAACTTAAAGTATAATAATAATAAATTAAAAAAAAAAAAAAAAAAAAAAAAAAAAAAGATCTACTCCCTCTAACGCAATACATGCGTTAACTTATGCAAATCTAACTTACGATTGTAAGTTAGAATTGCTTGCATATAATGTAATAGAGAAGCTGCATTCAGCTTACTCAATTAGCAGAAATGTATATGCAACAGGTATGATACACACTAACAGACTGGAGTGCAAATAGGAACATATCTCTCATTTCAAAATTAAAACTGGTAGGGACCCCATTTTTCAGAATAGGAGAAAGTCCAGCATCTTTCTAAATAAATCCCTCACTGACTGTAAGATACCTCAGAGACTTACTCAATACCAACTACCCATTCCAGAGTCCCAATTTTATTTAAAGACAAACTGTAGAATTCACTCAGTGCACAAGTGAAATCAGGTTTTTGCCTGTATTTGTTCTTGTTGCTGTCATAACATGTCTCTGTTGCAAGCTGCTTCATGAAATCCCGTGTGTGGCTAACACACACAGGTTGGCACAGTCTCTGCCTGAAACGTGGAGAGGCTCCTACTTGGATTTCTCAGGTCAGGCTCCTTGGTTAATGCTTACATGTTCAGACATTTTCCCCAAAGCATGGTTTCTAATCCAGGATGGCTGGTCCAGCCTGGGCTTCCAGCCACAGCTGGTCATTTTCCCAGAACCAGCTCTGGTGTGCTGCTTGAGTCACCAGCTCTGACCTTCCCTCCCTTTTGTTAAAGTTCCCTTTAGGGGGCCTTGACGTCCTTTTCTGCTACTGTGGTTGGGGAAACCTCAGTCTCACAGAGGATGTTCTCCTTTTCTTTTTGACTGTATGCTGTTAAATCCTGGTCTTTGTTCAGGAACAAAAACAAAAACCTCAGCTCTTTACAAAAACTGAGTTTTCCATTTATAAGTCTAATTTTGAAAGCATAGATGACACATGATTACTCTTGAATCTTTTATCCACTGGATTCCATGGAGAAGATTTTGGGAGACTGGTGGGTTAGAGAGGTACAAGATTATGAGGGCAATTTCCCAGCCAGTAAGAAAAGCCACAATCACTCTAATCATTAGTTATATAATTACCTCCAACAGTAGCAAAGAAAAGATTCTGCTTTCAAATGACAGAAGCCCTGAAAATCTCATCTAAGGAACTGGAAATAACTTGTCTGTATTTTTTTCCTCTGTGCTCTAAATTCATTTTTAGTAACAGTGGAAGCAATTTGAAACGAAATACAACACTTAAAGCAAATGAAACGGAAATGAATGCCAGCAGTAAATGGCAAGAAGAAATCCAGTTCAGTGTGTTCCTCAGAAATCCTGTCTCTTGGGACTAAATACTGCACATTTAACTCTTATCCTTGTTTTTCAAGTTTTACCATCTCGAAGCTATCCATTTTATATTAAATTAGTTCTGTTATATTATGTCAATTTGTATTCTTAAGAGCACAAGTTTGGCCTCAAATAGACCTGAGCTCAGATCCAATTCTTTAATTTATCTGTGCTGTTTTCTTTCTCCTTAGCTTTAAAGTGGAAAAATGCTACTTACATTTCATTTATGAAGGTTAAAGATAAAGTGTCTGATATGGGACCTATCATATGTGGTAGGCACTTAATACATTGTAGCAATTATGATTATTATATCTGATACTAGTATTATTGTAATGATTTGTTTTCATCTTTGAGGTATCAACTGTTTCTATTACATTTGTGGTTAATACTCCTAAACAGAGTTTTTAAGTTCAAGTGTCCAAAGTTGTTAGAAACAAAGATATTTGACAATAACAAAATCATATCACATGACCTCATGATTTAACCACCTCCCAAAGTTATCACCTCCTAATATCATCACCTTGGGGGTGAGGTTTCAACATACGAATTTTAGAGGAACATATACATTCAGACCATAGCAATAATGAAGCTAAAGAGTTTATTCATAGATAAATGTTAAGAAGTAGATACTGTTTGTTAGGAAAAGTGTCCACAATCAGGGAGAAGTTAGATGTCTGGTGTCATCTTTAATTTTTTGTGTTTCTTCCTGAACCCTGTTGCCTGGCTTCCTACAACATTTCTTGTTGTCTTTTTCTTGTAGCTAAACTTAAGCATTTTTTCCTTGAGTACCATTCTACAATCAATTGTGCTTTTATCCAATGGACTTTCATTGAATGTCCCCTATTGGAAATTTTAACAATAATTTAACAACCATTTATTTGATACTTCATGTATAACCAATATTATTCAACATCCTAGGAACACATACATAAATAAAACTTGATCTCTGCTCTCAAAAAAGGGGATCTATTTGGAAAAATATCAAGGAAGTAAACAACCGCAGCATTATCACATGATTTGGTAATAACATAATTTCTTAGGGTGTCTGTGGTTGGGGGAGGAAACACCAGGAACTTTCTTGGAGGAAGTTGAAGTTTTTGTGCAGTCTTTATGAATGAAAGTTTATAAGCAGGACAAGTATAGAACTAGAGTTTCTGGAATTGGGAACATCATAAATAAAAGTACACATGCAGAATATCACCATGTGATATGTGGAAAACTGAAATTGGCTTGTAAATTATAGGGTTGGGGGTAGTAAGTGATAAAGCCGTAGAGATGCACGGATGCCCGATGTGGGAGGGTCCTGTGTAGAAGGCTAAAGTACATGCATTTCATCTCAAAGATAATGAGAAGCTCCTGCAAGGGCGGTTTAAGTGAAGAATAATGTGCCATTTAGAGTTTATAAGCGCTGAGTAGCAGTCATCTACAGTTCAAACCGATTCTGATTCATACTAACAAAATTGAGAGTTCAGAAATAATTTGGCAAACATAGAAAGAGGTATTCAAAGTCAAGATTCAATTCTCCACATGAATCCCGTTCCATTCGCTCAAGCCCTGTATGCCTGAGAGAAATCCAGTGAAACTGCCCTTCGCTAAGGATTTGAGAAATACAGTGTTGAGGAAATCACAAAGTCTTTTTCTAATAGTGATTTACTCATTGTTTTCTCTAAGGTAGAAATGCTGGTGGCAAACACTACAAATAAAATGGGTTGTTACCTTGGTGTCTACCAAAGAGAAAGGCCTAAGGCAAAGGCTGTTGTTAGGGAATGCAAACCAGGAAAGTAGGGGTAAGACAGAGAAGGAGGGAGAACAAATAGCTGAGTGTTAATAACAGGCTGGCTGCTGTTTAGTATGAAGTAAAACTGATAGCTGGCTCTTATAGGAGTGTCCTGTCAACTACATCTGAGGACAGTACATCTTGGAGGATGAAAGAAGAATTTATTCATCAACTACCGTCTCCATTGTATTCTTTTTGTGTGTCCCTAATACTATCTACTTGGTTTTGCATCTTAAAATCCAGCAGGGAAGCCCTGGGTGGGAAATGAAGCATATGTGGCATGATGGCATGAGGGAATGTACTATTGGATTATACTTACATGAAGTCATTAGAACCCATACAGACTGAGCCACTTCTATTGTGGGCAGGTGTGGGTGGTGGTGATCAACAGTCCTGAGGTTGAGACAAATCTGAAGACTCTCATATGGACACCCTATGGTCAATGGGGATGAAACAGTCACAGTGTGCAGAGACTGGATTGGAGCACATTCATCTTCAATAGCTAAGTGGATGTGATGTTTAAAACAGAGGGTAGGACTGGCATTATCATCACATCTCTGTGGTTTGTAGAATCTGCTGAGTTCTTTCACACGGTTAGTCGGTAGTCAGGTATCTAGGATTGTTTCTGTTTCTGATAATCATTATGTTCTTCTACAGTTGTTTAAATATAGGAATTCCAACTCTCATGCATAGAGATCTGACTTGAGTAAACATAATCAAGATTATATGCACCTTTTCCCGGTATCAGATAAAGTCTCAGGGTGAACATAGACATAGACACTTTGAAGGAAGAAAAACCACTTGGGTTTCCTGAAAAGGGGCTTCATGATGGCTGAGTAGAGGCATTCAGTACTTCCCTCCCTCACAAAAAAACAAAATTGCGAGGAGGTCATTATCCTTCAAATAGAACATCTAAGAGAGAATGCTGGAATTAAACAGAGAAGTTACAGGAAACACCTAAGGCAAGAAAGGAGAGGAAAGTGAGGCAATCTGCCCATCGAGGTTCAGCCAGGAGTCTGGAGAGGCTTCCCATGTAGGGAAAGAGTAAGTGAGTGATTCTCCCATGGTTCATATTTCCACCACAGACTCCTGTAAACCTTGCCACAAAAGAAACTGCCAACCCAGGGGGGCCCTGAGACTAAGACAGGTGGCTTCCTGTGGAACGCATCATGGATTGCTCCAAAGAGGGAACTCACACCAGGTTCCACACCTGCCTCCTGAGTCCTGAGAAGCTACAGAAAAGCACTATTTTGAGATCCCAGCTCCTGCCGAACTGCATCTTACCCTGGGGCCCAATAGCCCTTCATCTCCACATCCTTGGAGCCCAATACTGCCACTGAAAGCAATCCCACTCTCCCTAGCAGCAAGGCTGCAGCGTAGCCACTGCCACCCAACCTGAACAATCGACCAGGAGCCTAGGGATCACCCCACCCCTGCCTACCACAGCCAGTGCCCACATGTTCCACTGGAGAAACTGGGGACTGGTCTGCTGACCTGGTTTCCATCATCCCCCACCCAGCATCAGACTCCTAGGGGTTACCCTACTCATTCACTACAATTGGCACCTTAGCACTTGCCATGAGGGCCTGATGATGGGCCCAGCCAACCTGTTGCTACCAGAACAGCTGGCACCCACCCTCATGCACCACATCCAGGCCTAGGAACTGACATGCACAGTTCATTGCAGCCACTGCTAACAGTTAGATAGAAGGAATACATTCTAATGTTCAATGGCATAGTAGGGTGATGATAGTTAACAACATTGTATTGCATATTTCAAAATAGCTAGTAAGAGAGGACTTGAAATGTACCCAACACATAAATTGATACTAGAAGTAATGGATACCCTAAATACCCTGACTCCATCACTACACATTCTATGCATGTAACAAAATATCACGTGTACCGTGAATATGCACAAACATAATATCAAAAACAAAGACAAAACCTAACTATTTAGGGAAGGACCATGTTATAACAAGACAAGAACATCAAAGGGACTTTCCATTTAGTCTTCCCCATATGACTCACAGTCATGTGCAGAGATGCTAGGTAGTGGTGAACGAAAAACACCTAGGATTTTCAGGAGTGGTTCGTGTTGGTTCTGAGGTAACATTAATTTCACAGGACTCAGAATTTCAATACATCCATGTAATTTTGACTTCAGTCCAAATTACGGAAAGTCAACAGAGACCTTGAGCATATTTATGGTCATCATCCAGGTACATAATGGTGGGGATAGATGTCCTTCACACCAAGCAGAATCTCCACAATAGTCAATGTTTCAATCACTCTCTTGTGAATTCTTTTTTTTTTTTTTTCTTTTTGAGATGGAGCCTCTCTCTGTTGCCCAGGCTTGAAAGCAGTGGTGTGATCATGGCTCATTGCAGTCTCTGCCTCCCAGGTTCAAGCAATTCTTCTGCCTCAGCCTCATGAGTAGCTGGGACTACAGGTATGTGCCACCATGCCTGGCTAATTTTTTTGTGTTTTTGGTAGAGATGGGGTTTCACCATGTTGGCCAGGCTGGTCTTGAACTCCTGACCTCAGGTGATCCGCCTGCCTCAGCCTCCCAAAGTGCTGGGATTACAGGCGTGAGCCACTACCCGGCCTCTCGTGAGTTCTCTAAACTCTTCTCTCATCTCTTGTACTCACGATCTAAAAACCCATGCCGCATACACTCCTACCACCTGCATGGATAAACTCAGCTACCTGCCTTCTCTAGGTCTGTAACCACGAAACAGATCACCTGTTAGGGAAACACACACACCCCAATGTCAATGCACATAGTCTTCAATCCTGTATTGCTTCAGACAGTTTGCTCTCACTCTTCACAGCAACAACTTCAAATCTTTTCTACTCTTCTCAAAGCTGTAATAGCCCATTTCAAGCTCCTATTCTGGGAAGAGAGCCTTGCCTCCTTCTTGAATGAGTCAATAACAGTTATTAGGTGGGAATTCTGTCAATTTCCCCCAAAAATATACAGATTGAAGTGTGTCTATGGTCACAGTCCTCTTTTTACTTTATGTCACAAGGCAGGAAGTGTCCCTTCAGGTTTCAAAAGGTAATTTTTCCATGTATGCTCTGAATTCTCATTTCCAGAAATCTTACAATTCTTTTCTCTTTTTTATGTTCCCCACTTTTTCCCTCTCAGGCCCTGCTTTAATATCCCCTATAACCAGAAATGCTTTCCTAGCTTCAATATTATCCTCAGGCTATGCTATCTGCAGCTCTTCTCTCATTCTGTTCACAGTTACAAGTATCTAAAGGGGTCTTTAGAAAGGCAAGAGATGCAAATATTGGAAGGAAGGAAGGAAGACATAGCCTCAACTTTCTAAGCAAATTGTATATGGAGTATGAGCAGCCTCATTGAAAACATATCAAGGGAAGTGTCCTCAGCAGAGACCCTAATTCAGGTAGGTCAAAACATAGGGAAACTCAGAATTTATTGGGGCTTTATTATCTTGCCAGAGAAATATTAGTGATCACAATGGTGGGGTATAGTGGTAGGAGAAGAAAGTGAACAAGGGAAAAGAGAGAAGAGATGAATTCATCGTAGGTTAAGAGCACACAGTGAGCTGTGGAGATGACATTGTTAGAGCAGTGTTTCCCAAACTTTCCTATGCATAAAATTCAACTGCACCCAGGTGAAAATACACTTCTCCAGTTTTCATCCCAGGTATGATCCCCAGAAGAAGAAATTTGAACTTTTAACAAGCACCGTGGGTGACTTTTTTGATGAGGCAAATATGAGAGGGGTACATTCTTAGAGGGTCCTTAGAGGGTGTGTATTTATATGCATAGATGCTAGTACTTAGCTGTTAAACAAAGATGATGGACATGGAGAATTTGGGTTCTAACAGTTTCTTGGAGCTCCATGGATCTTTGGACCACACAGAATTACCTGTGGCTTGAATGGTTAATTGTCTGATAAGTGTGTCCCTTAGGTGTTCCTTTCGGTGTTTAAAGCTGGCATCTATGGTTGTTGTATCAGCAATCAGCACAACAAGGCAAGTGAGTATGAGATTCCAGCTATATTATGACCATGGTTATGTGGCTTAGAGGATTGAAGCCTCAAAGACTTGAGGCAGTTTCAGTTCAGCAGTGGTGTTCTTAGGGAGTACCTGGCTGACATTCTTGACTGGCTTCAGCACATGGCTTTTTATTATGTTCAGCCAAAACTGTGTTATAAGGGTGAACCAGGGCAGAGGTGTCAGGGGGCAAGATGAGAGGCAGAGTCAAGAAATTTCTAAGCTATAACTGTGAGAGGATTTTTTGATTGATTATAAGGGAGAGACAGAAAGATAAAGGAGATTTCTGCCTTGGAGATTAGATACTGGAGATGCTGTGGATGGACAGAAAATGCAGGATAAAGAGCCTGTTTTCTAGGGTAGAAAAGCTCAGTTTTGCATCCCTGGAGTTGAAGGTGCCTATGCTACATTCACCTGGGAATGTTCAATGTTGCATGTTCATGGAACTCAATAAAGAGAAATGGGTGGAAGGACCAGGATCCATAATGTGATGGTTAATTTTATGTGCCAAGTTGGTTGGGCCATAGTGCCCAGATATTTTGTTAAACATTATTATTGATGTTTCTGGGAAGGTATCTTTTGAATGAGATTTACCAGTGGTCCCCAAACATCTTGGCACCAGGAACCAGTTTTGTGGAAGACAATTTTTCGATGGCTGGGGTGGGTGATGGTTTTGAGGTCAGGCTTAAGTCTCATAATGAGCCACAACCTAGATTCCACATATGTGCAATTCACAATAGGGTTCGTGCTCCATGGAGAATGTAATGCTGTAGCTGATCCGAAAGGAAGTGGAGCTCAGGTGGTAATGCTCACTTGTCCGCAGGTCACCTCCTGCTGTGCAGCCCGGTTCCTAACAGGCCACAGTCCAGTACGGATCCATGGCTCAGGGCTGAGGACCTCTGAGATGATTGTTTAGATCAGTGGACTTTAAGCAGATTACCGTCTTTAATGTGAGTGGTCTCATCTACTCCATTGAGGGTCTTAATAGAACAAAGACTGATATCACCTTGTCGAGAAGGAATTCTGCCACTGTCTGCCTTCAGGCTTAGACTGTGACTCTTCTTTTTTTTATTTTATTTTTATTATATTTATTTTTTTCATATTTATTTATTTATTATTATACTTTAAGTTCTAGGGTACATGTGCACAACGTGCAGGTTTGTTACATACGTATACATGTGCCATGTTGGTGTGCTGCACCCATTAACTCGTCATTTACATTAGGTATATCTCCTCATGCTATCCCTCCCCACTCCCCCCACCCCATGACAGGTCCCCGGTGTGTCATGTTCCCCTTCCTGTGTCCAAGTGTTCTCATTGTTCAATTGCCACCTATGAGTGAGAACATGCGGTGTTTGGTTTTCTGTTCTTGTGATAGTTTGCTAAGAGTGATAGTTTCCAGCTGACTGTGACTCTTCTTGCATCTCCAGATTACTGGCATACCCTGCAGATTTTGAACCTGTACTTCCACTTTTTGAAAAGATCAACAAAATTGACAGACCACTAGCCAGACTAATAAAGAAGAAAAGAGAGAAGAATCAAATCTACGCAATTAAAAATGATAAAGGGGATATCACCACCGACCCCACAGAAATACAAACTACCATCAGAGAATACTATAAACACCTCTACGCAAATAAACTGGAAAATCTAGAAGAAATGGATAATTTCCTGGACACTTACACTCTTCCAAGACTAAACCAGGAAGAAGTTGAATCCCTGAATAGACCAATAGTAGGCTCTGAAATTGAGGCAATAATTAATAGCCTACCAACCAAAAAAAGTCCAGGACCAGATGGATTCACAGCTGAATTCTACCAGAGGTACAAGGAGGAGTTGGTACCATTCCTTCTGAAACTATTCCAATCAATAGAAAAAGAGGGAATCCTCCCTAACTCATTTTATGAGGCCAACATCATTCTGATACCAAAGCCTGGCAGAGACACAACAAAAAAAGAGAATTTTAGACCAATATCCCTGATGAACATCGATGCAAAAATCCTCAATAAAATACTGGCAAACCGGGTTCAGCAACACATCAAAAAGCTTATCCACCATGATCAAGTGGGCTTCATCCCTGGGATGCAAGGCTGGTTCAACATTCGCAAATCAATAAACATAATCCAGCATATAAACAGAACCAAAGACAAGAACCACATGATTATCTCAATAGATGCAGAAAAGGCTTTTGACAAAATTCAACAGCCCTTCATGCTAAAAACGCTCAATAAATTCGGTATTGATGGAACGTACCTCAAAATAATAAGAGCTATCTATGACAAACCCACAGCCAATATCATACTGAATGGGCAAAAACTGGAAAAATTCCCTTTGAAAACTGGCACAAGACAGGGATGCCCTCTCTCACCACTCCTATTCAACATAGTGTTGGAAGTTCTGGCTAGGGCAATTAGGCAAGAGAAAGAAATCAAGGGTATTCAGTTAGGAAAAGAAGAAGTCAAATTGTCCCTGTTTGCAGATGACATGATTGTATATTTAGAAAACCCCATTGTCTCAGCCCAAAATCTCCTTAAGCTGATAAGCAATTTCAGCAAAGTCTCAGGATACAAAATTAATGTGCAAAAATCACAAGCATTCTTATACACCAGTAACAGACAAACAGAGAGCCAAATCAGGAATGAACTTCCATTCACAATTGCTTCAAAGAGAATAAAATACCTAGGAATCCAACTTACAAGGGATGTAAAGGACCTCTTCAAGGAGAACTACAAACCACTGCTCAGTGAAATCAAAGAGGACACAAACAAATGGAAGAACATACCATGCTCATGGATAGGAAGAATCAATATCGTGAAAATGGCCATACTGCCCAAGGTTATTTATAGATTCAATGCCATCCCCATCAAGCTACCAATGAGTTTCTTCACAGAATTGGAAAAAACTGCTTTAAAGTTCATATGGAACCAAAAAAGAGCCCGCATCTCCAAGACAATCCTAAGTCAAAAGAACAAAGCTGGAGGCATCACGCTACCTGACTTCAAACTATACTACAAAGCTACAGTAACCAAAACAGCATGGTACTGGTACCAAAACAGAGATATAGACCAATGGAACAGAACAGAGTCCTCAGAAATAATACCACACATCTACAGCCATCTGATCTTTGACAAACCTGAGAGAAACAAGAAATGGGGAAAGGATTCCCTATTTAATAAATGGTGCTGGGAAAATTGGCTAGCCATATGTAGAAAGCTGAAACTGGATCCTTTCCTTACTCCTTATACGAAAATTAATTCAAGATGGATTAGAGACTTAAATGTTAGACCTAAGACCATAAAAACCCTAGAGGAAAACCTAGGTAGTACCATTCAGGACATAGGCATGGGCAAAGACTTCATGTCTAAAACACCAAAAGCAACGGCAGCAAAAGCCAAAATTGACAAATGGGATCTCATTAAACTAAAGAGCTTCTGCACAGCAAAAGAAACTACCATCAGAGTGAACAGGCAACCTACAGAATGGGAGAAAATTTTTGCAATCTACTCATCTGACAAAGGGCTAATATCCAGAACCTACAAAGAACTCAAACAAATTTACAAGAAAAAAACAAACAACCCCATCAAAAAGTGGGCAAAGGATATGAACAGACATTTCTCAAAAGAAGACATTCATACAGCCAACAGACACATGAAAAAATGCTCATCATCACTGGCCATCAGAGAAATGCAAATCAAAACCACAATGAGATACCATCTCACACCAGTTAGAATGGCGATCATTAAAAAGTCAGGAAACAACAGGTGCTGGAGAGGATGTGGAGAAATAGGAACACTTTTACACTGTTGGTGGGATTGTAAACTAGTTCAACCATTATGGAAAACAGTATGGCGATTCCTCAAGGATCTAGAACTAGATGTACCATATGACCCAGCCATCCCATTACTGGGTATATACCCAAAGGATTATAAATTATGCTGCTATAAAGACACATGCACACGTATGTTTATTGCGGCACTATTCACAATAGCAAAGACTTGGAATCAACCCAAATGTCCATCAGTGACAGATTGGATTAAGAAAATGTGGCACATATACACCATGGAATACTATGCAGCCATCAAAAAGGATGAGTTTGTGTCCTTTGTAGGGACATGGATGCAGCTGGAAACCATCATTCTTAGCAAACTATCACAAGAACAGAAAACCAAACACCGCATGTTCTCACTCATAGGTGGGAACTGAACAATGAGATCACTCGGACTCAGGAAGGGGAACATCACACACCGGGGCCTATCATGGGGAGGGGGGAGGGGAGAGGGGGGAGGGATTGCATTGGGAGTTATACCTGATGTAAATGACGAGTTGATGGGTGCAGCACACCAACAAGGCACAAGTATACATATGTAACAAACCTGCACGTGATGCACATGTACCCTACAACTTAAAGTATAATAATAATAATTAAAAAAAAAAAAAAAAAAAGAATTTTAGTCCCAGAATTATGAGAAATAAATGAGAAATAAAGTAAAAAAAAAAAAAAAAAAAAAAAAAAAAAAAAAATCTCTGTCTCTCTCTCTCTCTCTCTCAGTATATTTATACATATAGGACCATAATGCATATGGTATATACCGTCAGAGAGAGGGATGGGGAGAGGACAAAGAGAGAGATAGGAGGGAGGAAGGGAGAGAAAGAGAGAGAGAGATTTAAATATACACACACAGAGTCATGAGTGGCTTAACACTGGGGATATATTCTGAGAAGTGGTTTTGATATGGTGTGTCTGTATCCCCACCCAAATCTCATCTTAAATTCCCATGGGTTGTGGGAGGGATCCAGTGGGAGGTAATTGAATCATGGGGCAAGTCTTTCCCATTCTGTTCTCATGATAGTAAGTAAGTCTCACAAGATCTGATGGTTTTATAAAGAGGAGTTCCTCTGCTCTTTCTTTTTGCCTGCCACTATCCATGTAAGGAGTGACTTGCTCCTCCTTGCCTTCTGCCATGATTGTGAAGCCTCCCCAGCCATGTCTCAGGTATGCAGCAGTGTGAAAACGGGCTAATGCAGTGTTCATTGTGTGAACCTCAAAGAGTGTACTTACATAAACCTAGAGGGTATGCCTACTACACGCCCAGGCTACATGATGTATCTGTGTGTATATATATATCTCCTATATATATATATCTCCTTTTGATATATATATATCTCCTATTGATATACATATCTCATATATATATATACACACACACATATATCTCATATATATATATCTCCTGTACACATGGTACTGTACTGAATACTATAGAAAATTTAACGTAACGGTAAGTATTTGTGTATCTAAACATATCTAAACAGAAAAGGTAGTGCATTGTGCTACAACACTGTGATGGCTACAGATTTATATAGTCACTAGGCAATAGGAATTTTTTTTTTTTTGAGACAGAGTTTCACTCTTGTTGCCCGGGCTGGAGTGCAGTGGCGCGATCTCAGCTCACCGCAACCTCCACCTCCCAGGTTCAAATGATTCTCCTGCCTCAGCCCCCCAAGTAGCTGGGTTTACAAGCATGTGCCACCACGCCTGGTTAATTTTATATTTTTAGTAGAGATGGAGTTTCTCCATGTTGGTCAGGCTGGTCTCAAACTCCCAACCTCAGGTGAAATGCCCGCCTCGGCCTCTGAAAGTGCTGGGATTACAGGCCTGAGCCACCACGCCCAGCCAGTAATAGAATGTTTTTAGTTCCATCATAATCTTATGGGCTTGCTGTTTTATATTCAATTGGTGCCCAAAATGTCATTATGTGGCACATACTATATTCTGCCCCCCGCCCTCCCACACACATCTCATTGGTCCTGTTTCTCGGAAGAACCCAATCTTCTCTGAAGATTGGAAGTTGTCTAACAATAATGCATGCTTTCCTTTTTCTGTATTGTACTTGGTAGCCTAAATTCAGGAATAGACTCAGCACTATACTGTTCATCTATGGTCCTAATGTAAGGTAACATTAGCAAGTTAGATAATGTTTCTTGTGGATAGAGATTAAGGTCAACATCAGTGGGGTCCAGGCTTAGTGGAGAATGAAGTGATGACAGGAGGGAACTGGTAGTCATGATAAAAAGGGAAGGTACATTTTAAAAAAGAAAAATCTCCCTATCACCTTAGACTCCAAACTATATTCTTAAGGCAGTCATTTTTCCTTCCATGGCTTGAAGAATTACCCCAAAAGCCACCACTGGTGCTTGCTAATTGACCCAGAGAATTACTCCAGGTGGCTGCAACTCTCACCATCTGCTTTGGACCCTCTCTCCAGTCTGGTGTCCCAGATTTCTCTGCCATTGGCACCATTACTTGGAAGCTTTCTCTCTGCTTGGCCCCAGCAGATTGATTACCTATTTGGACAGTCTGCTGTTCTTTGGACAATCACTGCAACATGTGCAGCTTCTCAAATTACCCCCTATGGCAACTGTGGCCAGCAGTAAGTGATGACCCACCGTCCAACACAGCTCCCAGGACACTAAGTGCTTGCTTCATGGGAACATTGAGAGGCTTCATTGCCATGTTCTTACGCCGAGCAAATTTTGTGTTCAAATTTCTCTTGAAAACAGTGACACAGTTAATATACTGGTTATATTTTACAATACCCACAACCACATAGGGGTGAAGTATGAATGCTAAAGGGAAATAAGCATTAAGAATTTTATAATACTTGATAATCAACACAGTTATATTGATAATCAACACAGTTACATGAAAATGTAGCTCCCTTCAGAAGATACCTTGCTGGGATTTAATCTCACGTTTTACAGAGAATTAGGCTATCATCCTGAGCTCTCTTATTTGTTGAATCATCGTCGTGCCTTCTGGAATTTAGGAGCATGACTGGTCAGGATGGTCATTATTTTGGGCCCCACTGGGTTTGCAGTAAACTTGAAACTATGAAACAATTCAGCCTTGACCTTTGGACTTTCTTAGCAGGGCCAGCTGTAGACCTAGTTCTGCCTACTTTTCAGGGAAAGGTCATTGTTTTCTATGACCAGGTCATCCATCCAGTAGAGAAACTGCATGAGCACCTCAGTGTTTTACATTGCTCTATAATGAATACTTGGATGCCATTTTTCATTTATCATAGCTGGTTGACACGGCGTTATTTCATGATGAAAAGAATATGGCACTTAGAGTCAGAAAAATCTGGAATTTGTTTCTTACTTTATCGAGCTGTCACTTTAAGAAATTACATCATTTTCAGGTCTTTAGTTTCTGCATCTGTAAATTTGGTCTGTTGTTCCATTCTTAAAGTAGATGTAATCATTAATATTGAACTGTAACCTAAGTTATAAATTGACTTCAATTTTACAATAATATTACACATACATAAAATGTACACAGTGATTCTTGTTCTTTAGCTTTTTTTTATTATTATAAATGATATCATGTAAAGACCACATCTTTCTTTTTATATGGCACTGGAGTGTCATATAAATTGTTAAAACTTGTGGTCCATTAAATGTAAAGCTGGCTGATGATAATTGATTTTCTTCTTTTTTGGTAGTGTTTTCTTGTATCATTTTCTTTCTTTTTTTGATCGAAAAACATATTTTAAGTTGTTATGCTTGTACTTCATTATTACATACCCAATGTCAATCAATATAAAAAGCATTTATACTAGTAGTTGCACAAACACATATGTGGTCAACATTTGCACCAAATTCAGAACATTTTTTACCATCTTTTAAATGTATCTTCCCTTAGGTATGTGATAATTAACATAGATTTATTTTAGTTCTTATATTATTACCAGTCCTTGTCCTTCTCCCTCTACTCTTTGTCCTTCAGAAAAATCTCCCCTAATAAATCTTTTGCATGTCTATTTTGTGTAATTTATGATATGTTTCTATATATCACAAATGTTACTATCATATAGGTTACTATGTTTTTCCTTGATACTTTTTTTGTGGAGTTTATTTTGAGGTTTATTTATTTATTTTTTATTTTGGTAGGTTTTTGGGGAACAGGTGGGGTTTGGTTACATGAATAAGTTCTTTAGTGGTGATTTCTGAGATTTCAGTGCACCCATCACTCAAGTAGTGTACACTGTACCCTTCTTTTATGTCTCATCCCCCTCCCACCCCTTCCCCTGAGTGCCTAAAGTTCATTGTATCATTCTTATGCCTTTTGTATCCTCACAGCTTAGCTCCCACTTACAAGTGAGAACATATAATGTTTGGTTTTTCCATTCCTGAGTTACTTCACTTAGAATGATCTCCAATTCTATCCAGGCTGCTATGAATGCCATTATTTCATTCATTTTTATGGCTGAGTAGAATTCCATGGTATATATCCCACAATTTCTTTATCCACTTGCTGATTGATGAACCACTGGGCTGGTTCCGTATTTTTGCAGTTGTGAATTGTGCTGCTGTAAGCATGTGGGTGCAAGCATCTTTTTTATGTAACGACTTTTTTTTTCTCTGGGTAGACACCTGGTGGTGGGATTGCTGGATCAAAAGGTAGTTGTAATTTTAGTTCTTTAAGGAATCTCCACACTGTTTTTCATAGTGGTTGTACCAGTTAACATTCCCACCAGTAGTGTAAAAGTGTTCCCTTTTCACAGTATCCATGCCAACACCTTTTTTTTTTTTTTTTGATTTTTTGAATATGGCTATTCTTGCAGAAGATGGCATCACATTGTGGTTTTGATATGCTTTTCCCTGATCATTAGTGATGTTGAGCATTTTTTTATATGTTTGTTTGTCATTTGTATATCTTCTTTTCAGAATTGTCTATTCACGTCCTTAGCCCACTTTTTGATGGGATTGTTTAATTTTTTTCTTGTTGATTTGTTTGAGTTCCTTGTGGATATTAGTTCTTTCTCAGATGTACAGATTGCAAAGACTTTCTCCCCCTTTGTGGGTTGTCTGTTTGCTGATTGTTTGTTTTGCTGTGCAGAAGCTTTTTAGTTTAATTAAGTCCAATCTATTTATCTTTGTTTTTCTTGAATTTGCTATTGTGTTTTTGCTCATAAAGTCTTTGCCTAAGCCAATGTCTACAAGAATTTTTCTGATGTTATCTTCTAGAACTTTTATGGTTTCAAGCTTTAGATTTAAGTCCTGGATCCATCTTGAATTGATTTTTTTTTTAAGGTGAGAGATGAGGGTCTAGTTTCATTCTTCTACATGTGGCTTGCTGGCACCATTTTTTGAATAGGGTGTTCTTTCCCCACTTTATGTTTTTGTTTGCTTTGTCAAAGATTAGTTGGTTGCGATTATTTGGCTTTATTTCTGTTTTTATTATTATTATTATTCTGTTCCATTGGTCCATGTGCCTATATGTATACCAGTATAATGCTGTTTTGGTGACTATGGCCCTATAATATAGTTTGAAGTCAAGTAACGTGATGCCTCCAGATTTATTCTTTTTGCTTAGTCATGCTTTGGCTATGCAGGCTCTTTTTTTGTTCCATATGAATTTCAGGATTGTTTTTCCTAGTTCTGTGAAAAATGATGGTGGTATGGTGGTATTTTGATGAGAATTGTATTGAATTTGTAGATTGCTTTTGGCAGTGTGGTCATTTTCACAATATTGATTCTATCCATGCGTGAGCATGGGATGTGTTTCCATTTATTTGTGTTGTATATTATTTCTTTCAGAAATGATTTTTAGTTTTCCTTGTAGAAGTCTTTCACCTCCTTGGTTAGGTATATTCCTAAGTACATTTTTTAAATTAAATTAAATTAATTTTTTTTTTGCAGCTATTGTAAAAGGGGTTGAGTTCTTGACTTGATTCCCAGCTTGGTCGCTGTTGGTATATACAAGAGCTGCTGACTTGTGTACATTAATTTTGTATCTGGAAACTTTGCTGAATTCATTTACCAGTTCTAGTTGCTTTTTGGAAGAGTCTTTAGGATTTTTGAGTTATATGACTATATCATCAGCAAACAGTGATAGTTTGATATTCCTTACTGATTTGGATGCCTTTCTTTCTCTTGTATGATTGTTGTGGTTAGGATTTTCAGTACTGTATTGAATAGAAGTGGTGAGAGTAGGCATTCTTGTCTTCTTTCAGTTCTCAGGGGGAATGCTTTCAACATTTCCTGGTTCAGTATTATGTTAGCTGTGGGTTTGTCTTAGATGTATTTTATTACCTTAAGGTTTGCCCCTTCTACACCAATTTTGCTAAGTGTTTTAATCATAAAAGAATGTTTGATTTGTCAAATGCTTTTTTGCATCTATTGAGATAATCATGTGATTTTTGTTTTTAATTCTGTTTATATACTGTATCACATTTATTGACTTGCATATGTTAAACCATCCCTGCATTGTTAGTATGAAACCCACTTGATCATGGTTGATTTTCTTTTTGATATGCTGTTGGATTCGATTCACTAGAATTTTGTTTAAGATTTTTACATCTACAGTGATCGGAATTATTGGTCTGTAGTGTTTTTTTTTTTTTTTTGTCATGTCCTTTTCTGGTTTTGGTATTAAGGTGATAATGGCTTCATGGAATGATTTAGGGAAGATTCCCTCTTTCTCTATTTTTTATAATAGTGCTAATAGAATAGTACCAATTCTTATTTGAATATCTGTTAGAATTCAGCTGTGAATTCATCTGATTCTGGAGTTTTTGTTGTTGTTGTTGGCAATTATTTTTATTATCATTTCAATTTCACTGCTTGTTATTGGTCTGTTCACAGTTTCTATTTCTTCCTGGTTTAATCTAGGAGGGCTGTATATTTCCAGGAATTTACCCATCTCATCTAGGTTTTCTAGTTTATGCGTGTAAAGATGTTCATTAATCTTAAATGGTCTTTTATATTTTTGTTGTATTGGTTGTAAATATCTCATTTTGTTTCTAATTGATCTTATTTGGATCTTCTCTTTTTTTTATTGGTTTATCTAGTTAATGGTTTGTCAATTTTATTTACCTTTTTAAGGAACCACCTTTTTGTTTCATTTATCTTTTGTATTTTTTTGTTGTTGTTGTTTTAATTTCATTTAGTTTTCCTCTCATCTTTGTTGTTTCTCTACTTCTGCTGGGTTTGGGTTTGGTCTGTTCTTGCTTCTCTGGTTCCATAAGGTGTGAGCTTAGATTGTCTATTTGTGCTCTTTCAGAATTTTTTCTTTTGTTTTTATTTATTTATTTATTTTTGAGATGAAGCTTCTCTCTTGTTGCCCAGGCTGGAGTGCAATGGCGTGATCTCAGCTCAGGTTCAAGTGTTTCTCCCGCCTCAGCCTCCCGAGTAGCTGGGATTACAGGCATGCACCACCATGCCCAGCTAATTTTGTATTTTTAGGAGAGACGGGATTTCTCCACATTGGTCAGGCTCTTGCAGTTTCAGACTTTTTGATTAATCATTTAATGCTATGAAATTTTCTCTTAGCATTGCCTTTGCTGTATCCCAGAAGTTTTGATAGGCTGTGTCACTATTATTGTTCAGTTCAAAGAATTTTTAAATTTCCATTTTTCTTTCATTGTTGGGTCAACGATCATTCAGGAGCAGGTCACTTAATTTCCATGTATTTACATGATTTTGAGGGATCATTTTGGAGTTGATTTTCAGTTTTATTTTACAGTGGTCTGAGAGAGTACCTGATATAACTTCAGTTTTCTTAAATTTTTTGAGACATGTTTTGTGGTCTACAATATGGGCTATCTTGAAGAATGGTCCATGTGCTGATGAATTGAATATGTATTCTGTAGTTGTTGAGTAGAATATTCTGTAAATACCTGTTGAGTCCATTTGTTCTAGGGTATAGTTTAAGTCCATCGTTTCTTTGTTGAGTTTCTGTCTTCATGACCTGTCTAGTGCTTTTAGTGTAGTATCAAAGTTCCCCACTATTATTGTGTTGCTCTCTATCTCATTTCTTAGCTCTGGTAGTAATTGTTTTATAAATTTGAGAGCTCCAGTGTTAGGTGCATCTATATTTAGGATTGTGATATTTTCCTATTGGACTAGTCCTTTTATCATTATATAATGTTCCTCTTTATCTTTTTTAACTGCTGTTGCTTTAAAGTTTGTTTTGTCTGATATAAGCATAGCTACTCCTGCTTCCTTTTGGGGTCCATTTGCGTGAAATGTCTTTTTATGCCTCTTTGTCTTAAGTTTATGTGAGTCCTTACACGTCAAGTGAGTCTCTCGAAGGTCGCAGATACTTGGTTGGAATTCTTATCCATTCTGCCATTCTGTATCATTTAAGTGGAGCACTTAGGCCATTTACGTTCAATGTTGGTATTGAGATATGAGGTACTATTCTATTGATGATGCTATTTGTTGCCTGAATACCTTGCGTTTTTTCTTTCATTGTGTTATAGCTTTATACGTCCTGTGAGATATGTGCTTTACAGAGGTTCTATTTTGGTGTATTTTTCAGGATTTGTTTCAAGACTTAGAGCTCCTTTTAGCAGTTCTTGTAGTGTTGGCTTGCTGGTGGTGAATTCTCTTAGCATTTTTTTTTTTTTGTCTGAAAAAGTCTGTATCTTTTCTTCATTTATGAAGCTTAGTTTAGCTGGATACAAAATTCTTGGCTGATATATATATATATATATATATTTTTTTAAAGGAGGCTGAAGATAGAGCCACAGTTCCTTCTAGCTTGTAGGGTTTCTGCTGAAAAATCTGCTGTTAATCTAATATGCTTTCCTTTATAGATTATCTGGTGCTTTTGCCTTATACCTCTTAAGATTCTTTACTTTGTCTTGACTTTAGATAACCTGATAACTCTGTGCCTGGGTGATCTTTTTGTGATAAATTTTCTCAGGTATTCTTTGAGCTTCTTGTACTTGGATGTCTAGATCACCAGCAAGGCTGGGGAAGTTTTCCTCTTCCATTTCTTCAAATACGTTTTCCAAACTTTCAGATTTCTATTTTTCCTGAGGAACACCAATTACTCTGAGGTTTGGACATATGACATAATCCCAAACTTCTTGGAGGCTTTGTATGTTTCTTTAAATTCATTTTCCTTTGTTGGATTGGGTTAATTCAAAAACCTTGTCTTTGAGCTCTGAAGTTTTTTTCTTCTGCTTGTTTGATTCTATTGCTGAGACTTTTCAGGGTATTTTGCATTTCTCTAAGTGAGTCCTTCATTTCCAGAATTGTGATTATTTTTCGCTTATGCTATATATTTCACTGGAGATTTTTCCCTTCATATCTTATCACTTTTTTTGATTTTATTAAGTTGAACTTCACCTTTCTCTGATGCCTCCTTGATTAGGTTAATAATCAACCTTATGAATTAGTTTTCTGGCAATTCAGGGATTTGTTCTTGGTTTGAATCCATTGCTCATGAACTAGTGTGATCTTCTGGGGTTTAAAGAAATGTGTTTTGTCATATACCAGAATTGTTTGTCTGGTTCCTTCTCATTTGGGTAGACTATGTCAGAGGGAAGATATGGGGTTCAAGGGCTGCTATTCAGATTCCTTTGTTCCACAGTTTGCTTCCTTGAGGTAGTGCTCTCCCCTTTTCCCTAGGGATGTGGTTTCCTGTGAGCCAAACTGCAGTGATTGTAATTTCTCTTCTGGATCTGGCCACCCAGCAGAACTACTGGACTCCAAGATGGCGCTGGCAGGTGCCTGCACAGAGTCCTGTGATGTGAACTATCTTCAGGTTACCAAGCCATGGATAGAAGCATCTGCTCTGTCACGGGTGGCAGGGGAGTAAAATGGACTCTGTGAGGGTCCTTAGTTGTTGTTCATTTATTGCACTAGTTTTGTGTTGGTTGGTCTCCTGCCAGGAGGTGGCGCTTTCGGGAGAGCATCCACTGTGGTAGTATAGGGAGGATCAGGTGTTGGGCAGGGCCCTAGAGCTCCCAAAAGATTATGTCATTTGTCTTTGGCTACCAGGGCAGGAGAGAAAGACCATCAGGCGGAGAGAGGGTTAGGCGTGTCTGAGCTCAGATTCTCCTTTGATGGGACGTGCTGCTGCTGCTGTGGAGAATGGGGGTATGGTTCTTAGGCCAGTGGAGTTATTTTCCCAGGGGACTTATGGCTGCCTCTGCGGCCTCATGCAGGTCGCCAGGGAAGCAGGGGAAAGCTGGCAGTTACAGGCCTCACCCAGCTCCCATGCAGCCCAAAAGGCTGGTCTCACTCCCACCATGTCCCCTCCTAAGAGCACTGAGTTTATTTCCAGGCAGCTGGTGAGTAGGGCTAAGAACTTGCCCCAGGCTGCAAGCCTCCCCATTGAGAAAGCAAGCAAGGCTTTAAGGTTTTGCACCTCCCTACCTGCCTTGGCTTCTGTGCTGTGTTTGCACTCCTGATTCACCTCCTCCAGGAGTTCTGTCCAGGAAACTTCCCATTTGGTCGAAATTGTTACAAAGTTCAGGGAGAAGTTTCCTTCTCCCTGTGGTCTTTTCCCAGTTCCCCTGTGAGCCCTCCCCAAGGACGTCTGCAAGACAAAGTCAGAAATGGCTTCCCTGGGAACTGAGAGACCCCACAGGGCTCTTCCCACTGCATCTTCGACCGCTATATTTTGCTTGACTCTCCAAATTTGTCTGATCTCCAGGTAAGGTCAAATTCTCCCATGATCTGGACCTTCCGGTTCCCCAGTGAGAGTCTGTGTTCTGGGGCGGATGATTGATCCCCCTTTGACACTTGGGGCACTCAAAGTTTTTCAGCTCTCTCCTGGGTCCTGCAGGAGAAATCTGCTTCCTTCAAAGGGTCTGTGAATTCTCTTGGCTTTCCTGGTATGTTCCTGTGGTAGTTCCTGGAGCAGAAGTTCAGGATGTGAGTCTCCACACACTGCTCTGCTTCTTTAGATTTTCTTCAATGAGGTTTAAGCAAAGGGAAACTTTTGATAAAGTAACCAAGTGCCTGTCAACATTTGTATTTTAAAGTGATTGCTGACCTTTGATTATGGTAGAAGTGATAAACATTCTGTAGTGTATCTTACCAGCAGGTAGTAGAAGCAAATGTCAGAACAAACTTCAGTGACATCAACATCACAGTTTATGAGAAAAATGAGGGTTGAGCATATCAGATATTCTCAAACTGTACCCTTTCACATTCCACTCACTTGTGGTCATTGCCTCATAATTGAGAAATGGTCTTTCATTAAATCACCATTGTCACTGCAATCTATTGTAAAATAAATTAATTTAACATTTATTTATTTCTATTTCATCAATATCACTAGAGGAGTTTTACCCACAGAAAGAGTCACTCAATTGTTGAAAATTATTATCTCTGTATTTGCATTTTTTTGGAAATATGTTTTATTATGGAATGGAATAATACAATTTCCCTTATTGAACTGCCTTATCCACAATGAAAGTTTTCTAATAAAACTCTAAAACTCTAGTCATTACTGTGTTGTATTCTGATATGTCTGTTTGCTCTTCTAGCTGAGAATAAATTCTCTATTTTAAATCATGACATAAATTACTTCTTTGGTTGCAAAAGAACAAATACATCTTCATGCTTTTTGAAATTTGAATAAATATTTGACTGTGGAAGGCAAACTCACTCTTTTATAGGAAATAAAGTATACTCTATCAATTTTTTCATAACTACAGAATAGGTGACGATTTTGTGTGGCTTCAAGTAAATTTACTGCACTAACAATGGTGGTCTAGGAACCATTCAAATGTTTAGGAAAAACTTTGCAGCAAGTGCTTAAAATAACAGTGCAGCATATATTATGGGATTCTGTTATGTGAATATTTTCTTTAAGTGGGCAACAGATTATAATTTATTTTTTATGGGTACCTTATTAATAGAACTGATTTATATGATTAAATTTTACCATATAATTCTATAAGAAACTTTGGATAATAGAGGGCACTAAACTAATTGCAGTAATTTACAGAATAACTCTTCCATGATATTTATCAAACAAGTACATTAGCTGATTTTGACCCCAGCATCAATAGACCTGTGAAGAAAAGTGCCCATTATAAGAGGACCAATATTGATATCTCCTATTCTATGAGACAGCTGGGCTGTCACAAATTTCGGAATGAAGCTGGTAATTAGGCAAAGAAAACTACCATGTTCCTTTTTAAATTTGACAACAGTTAGACAGAAGGAATAAAATCTAGTGTTCAAGTAGCACAATAGGGAGACTATAGTTAAAAATAATTTATTGTATTTTTCAAAATAACTGAAAGAGTAAAATTGGAATTTCCTGCCAAAAGGAAATGATATGTGCTCTAGGTGATGGTTACTCCAATTACCTTGATGTGATCTTTACATGTTGTATGATTGTATCAAAATGTTGCATGTGCCCCATAAATGCCTATATTATGTATCTATCATGATTAAAATTTAAAAATTAAAAAATTCCAATGCATAAGATTTACATATTTTAGCTATTTTATGCACCTTCCTTTTCTTGACACCCTACTAGGTGTCTTGTTACAATACTTCATGTTCAAATAAGATACTGAAATGTTAAACTTTTTTTCTCTTCTTCATTTTCTTTCCTCTTTCATTCCTCTCAGTTACTTGCATTATAAGACAGTGTGCCTCAGAGAAACTAAAATATTACAGAAAAACAGAAGATTTTAAATATTGAAAATCTAGGACCCCTTGGGACTTGGGATATAAAGAAAACACGCATGGGACTTGGGATATGAAGAAAACCTGGTGAATCTGAATAAGTCTAGATGAAGTTTTCTTAGGTTTGGGGAGGAGAAGAAACAGTCAAAGGAGTAAGGAAGATATCTAAAGAGCCAATGTGTCCCTCAAAAGGGTCCTCATACTCTGTATACAATTTCAGAGTTCTAGACAACAAAAGAACAACCCAACCGGAAATAAAAGTAGGCAGAAGACTTGAATACACTTTTCTCTACAGAAGATCTATAAACAGTCAACAGATACATAAAAAGATACTTAATAACATTAGTACATTAGTAATCAATAAATGCCACTTCATACCCACTAGACTGTCTAAAATAAAAAAGACAGAAAATAAATGCTGGCAAAGTTGTGGAGAAACTGAAACTCTTACATGTAGTTGATGAACTTTTAGAATGGTGCAGTCATTTTGGAAAGCATTCTTGGTAGTACTTCAGGATGTTAAACATAGAGTTACTACATGACCTAGCAATTCCACTCCTAAGACTATACCCAAAAGAAATGAAAATTTACATGCATACAAACGCTTGGATATGAATGATCACAGTGGCATGATTCATAATGACCAAAAGATGGAAGAAACTAAAGTGCTCATCAACTGATGCAATGGGTAAATAAAATATGGTATATCCATGCAATTGAATATTATTTGGCAATAGAAAGAAATAAAATACTAATGCATGTTACAATAGGGTTGAACCTTGAAAAGTGTTATGCTAGAAAAAAAATTCAAAAAGGAAAAAAGAAAATTAGAAATGAAGGAGAGATGAAAAAGAAAACCACTTTAAAAAGTGTTATGCTACGTGAAAGAGGCAAATCACAAAAGACCACATAGAGTATGATTTTATTTATGTGAATAATATAGGCAAATTTATAGAGACAGAAAACAGACAACTGACTGTTAGGGGCTGAAAGAGAGAGAAATGTGGAGTTATACTGCAAAAAGGTACAGAATTTTTTTTTTTTTTGGAAAGGATGAAATCTTCTAAAATTAGGGTTTTAACAACTGGGAATATACTAAAGAGCATTGAGTTGTATATTTTAAAAGGATGCATTTTCTTTTATGTGAATTATAACTCATAAACAACAGCCAGCTAGAATGAATGCAAGGGTATCTTGAATCACTGAATCTTGAATCATGGTCTCTTCTCTTATGGGAGAATTGTGATATGGTTTTGAGATGTGTCTTCTCCAAATCTCATGTTGAAATGTGATCCCGAATGTTGGAGGTGGGGCCTGCTGGAAGGTGTTTGGGCCATGGGGGTGGATCCATCATGAATGGGTTGGTGCCTTCCCTATAATAATGAGTTCTCTATTAGTTCAGGCAAGAGCTGGTTGTTTAAAGAAGCCTAGCATCTCTCTTGTTCTCTCTCTCACCAGGTGATATACCTGCTCCCCCTTCACCTTCTATCATGATTGTAAACTTCTTGAGGCCACCACCAAAGGCAGACGTTGGCACCATGCTTTCTGTACAGTCTGCAGAGCTATGAGACAAAATTAACATCTTTTCTTTGTAAATTACCTGGCTTCAGGTATTCCTTTATAGCAATGCAAAGCAGCCTAATACAAATTGTCAGTGATTAGGCAGATTTTCAGAATGTATGGCTAAACTGGAATTTCCATTTGTCGTATATGAGAAGAGATTTGAAATAATTCCATAGAATGTTATGAGTGCCCTGGGAGAAGACAAAGGGTGATTTTTCAGAAGGAAAAGAGTATAAGAAAAACATGAAATTCAATTTTCCAATGACAGTCTTGAGAACACTTAAACAAGGAGGGATGTGGGAAGTGATTTTTAAGTCTTTATCTAGAAATAGGAATTTCTAAAATAACTGAATCTTTTTCTGGAGAGATTTAAAAAAATACTAGCATTATTCACCAAGCAAGTAAAAGCAACCAAACTAGCATGTTCCTTAATATCATTAAGTGTAATCAATTGAGCGCAAGTGGAATCCGATCCCTTCCGACATCCTCTGGACACTAGGGTGCTAGGATACAAAGTAACCTTAGAAAACACAGTGATCATCCCAAGAGAGATTATATTTCTAAGGTAACCACTATGGGTTCAACGAAACCAAAAGTCATACTTATACTTTTCCAATAGGAAAACTAAACACACCACAATAATTATATGCATAATGAAAATGAGGCTTAGGAGGTTATGGAACGTATGCCAAGAGTGTATACATATTTATTTCTTGAGAATCTAAGCAGTAGACTTTAATTTATTTTTTCTCTAGTATTGCAGATTTTCTATGTCCAGAGACAGAAAAATGACTCTGATGATAAGGAGGAAGTGGTGCAGAATATGGCTAGGACATGGCACCCCCACCAGTTAACCTGAGTCCATTGGGAGCTCCCTCTGAGAAGGGGAATTGTGCCTGCATCCATGTCCACATTTCATGTGTAGCATTGAGGCTAGTGTGTAGAGAACAAAGAGCTTCTTGAAAGAATCAGGGGTTACTCTAGTTCCAATCTTAAGGGGAGTGTGAACTTTACCTTTATCCAGCCTCATTTACCCATCCATATCTGTTTATATCTGTTCATGTTGGAGTTGGGGTGGAGCTACTGATATCTATGGGTCATATGCTGATTGGCATGTGAGGAGTAGTATTTTGGAGAAATGAGTTCAGAATATAGTTTCAGAATATAGTACAAGTCCACAAAGAGATTTTATATACATGTTTACTGTATATAATGTGCATATATATTTATAAATATATAAATTATCTTGCAATCCTGAGCGAAAGAGAAATAACAAACAAAATGGTCATACCTGAAGAGGTCTGACATAAAGGAAAAGAAATATAACACAGCAGTATTTCTACTTGGACATATAATTATGAACAGCACAGGAAGATGAATATTTCAGAAGATGTGTCTGTAGATAAAAATGGCAGAATCTCAGATTATAATGCATGTATGCACACACATACATGCATATACACATCTGTGTTCCCTAAAACTATGTAAGTCCCCTGGACGTTAGTTCCAACTATAGGAAAATGTATTAGGTAGGAACTTGAAAATAAGTTTCTTTTATGCGATCGGATTGATGCTCAAAATAGAAGTATACATAAGAAATAGAAACCATAGTCATACTTGAGTTATGGGCTTACATTTGTTCATCTGTAAAAATAGCTTCTTAAGCGAAACAAAAACAAATGACTTCAAGATCTCAATCACGAGCTGGTCAGCTTCACGATAGCTGGCATCACTGTGTTGATACAGATACTGTCAAGAACTGTAGTTAAGTTTTGCTTTGAGAATAACAAGTCTGAGTGTTTGTACTATGGTATAAGAGCTTCTTTTATGTCCATTACATAAGTGAGTTGTTCCATTTTCATTTCATTTTGTGGGAAAAAAACATACAAAAAAAGCAACATTAAAAAATGGTACAGAGGTGGAAAAGAGTTTTGATGTGTGCTCATGGTAACCACTGTAGTAGAAAAGATGACCTGAATTCACATGAAGATGGGGACTGATGAAAATATCACCTGAAGATGCAGCAGAAATGACACTGTGAAACAGCCGTGGCATCTCACTCGATACAAACAACCCAGCACTGCCTTCCTCGCCGAGCCTGTGTCTTGTTCATGCAGGTGCAAAGAAGCCAGTACTCTTGAGAAATGCACACTGCACCATCGTGCTCACAGGCTGTCATTTCAATCTTCTGCCCTTGGGGAATTGCATAAACCTTGGATTTCAAATCACTTGTTTAAATGAATTCTAAAATCCTTCCTAATTTGAAAATCTAGGGCAGTAGACCTTATCATTAAATTGACACTGACTTTTGTTGTACCTGAAGTTTGAATTATTGCTAGATCAGTTTTTACTTTGACAAAAAATATAACAATATTTACTTTTCCAAGTTTTCTTTATTTCTTTTTTTTCTATAAAGCTGTTGAGAAAATGATTGCACGCATGCTCCCGTTAGGGGAAACCTTTCTATTTTATTGACTCTTACAAGTGCCAAGATGAGAGCAATAGTTTCATCTTATGGCAGGAGAGCAGTAGTTTCACTAGGTTTTTATAAAAAGAAGTATAGTGATTCAATTTATCAAAACCTAACATGGAAAACTAAAAATATATTGTTGAAACGATTACCAGGAAGGATTTTTGGCTTCATCTCTCAGAGGTAAAGAGCTTAAAAGTCTTCACTTCAACATTAAAACAAGAAAAACCCAGAAAAACTAAAAATCAATGATTTTTTCAGATCCACCAAAGAATTGAAATTGTAGTCCAAACCAGCACTCCAAAATCGGGAAAGACAGGTGCATCCAGAAGGGCACCGCTGAGATTGACTAACCAAGAACAAATTTCGCTGGAGCCACAAACTCATAGAAATATGAAAATAGTAATTTTGACCGATTGCTGGAAGGTGAGTATGGACTAGTGTGAGTGTGAGGACCTCCTGTAGGCCCCAATCTTAAGGGTTTTCCACCTTTTCATAGGCTTTGCCTCAAAGAACCTTACTAGGTTCTCAGGATGAAGAGCTGTTTGTCTCAACCTCATCAGGGAAGAATATCCTTAGTTAAAACCTGGATTTCATATGCATGCATATGTTTGCAATTAGTTTCTTTATATTGAAATTTTGAAGAAACAATTGCAAATATACCAATGACTTCCTTCACTCTTCACTTAATTGCACAATTTTGGCATAAATTTTTAGGCATAAATCTTTTGAACAGTATCCTCACCTTTCTACCTATCTTATTAGTAAAACATTCTCTAAATATATCTTTAAATGAATTTCTCTGATTTCAAACAAGTAGAACAGAAGAGGCAAAGTTGCAAGTTTAGATATAAAGATTTTCTTGTTATTTACCTAGTGTTTTCATTACCACATGTTAAGCAAAGAAGCGGAGTTATAAATTTCTCGACTAGATAAACCCATAACAGCTTAGAATATATTTGTTTTAAAATGTGATTAAATTATTATAATAAAGTTCTCATAACTCTAGGAAATATCTACTACCTTTGTACAAGGTATATATTTTTTCCTTATGAGAAGAAATAGTAAGATTCCTGAATCACTTTAATTATATAAGGATAACTTCTTTGGGAGGCCGAGGTGGGTGGATCACCTGAGGTCAGGAGTTCGAGACCTGGCCAACATGGTGAAACCCTGTCTCTACTAAAAATACAAAAATTAGCTGGGTGTGGTGGTGGGCACCTGTAATCCCAGCTACTTGGGAAGCTGAGGCAGGAGAATCACTTGAACCCAGGAGGCAGAGTTTGCAGTGAACCGAGATCATGCCACTATACTCCAGCCTGGATGACAAGAGCAAATCTCCATCTCAAAAAAAAAAAAAAAGCAAAACACTAACTTTTTTTGTAGTTTCACAGGGTTTTTGTTTAAAAAGTCATAATCAGTCAAATCTTCTGAGCTATTGGATTTAAATAAAAACTAAACAGAATATATGTTTTATTGTCAACCCAGTAATAGCGCAGTGCATGACGTATTGTGGTTCAAAGCTTATCTGATGCTGTTATAATTTTAGATCACTCAGTATAGTTTCAACTAAACAAAAATGGAAATGGGTTATTTAGGTTATTTGGTAGTGTCATAAAGTAAAGTTTTGTCCACTGTCTTTGATTAAGTTCATGTAAAGTTTTCAGGAAGAGGTCTTAAAAAGTCTCTTTTAGAGCTGTGGCTTACCTAAGTGAGGAAAAGCAAACCATTTCCATTTGGGCCATAGATCAATGAATAAGCAGCTTGGCTCCAATTGGAAAGCTGCAGCTGCATTGCCAGATAGGAGCAGTTATTAACCCGTCCCTCAGCAGAATGTGTTATTTCCATTACTTTCATCTCTCCTGATGAGCAGATAAATTGATGGAAAAAACTTGAGTTGAACAAAATAGAGCTGAAGATGATGTATTTGCAGGGCACCAAGGTGTAAATGAAATTCCTAACAGCTTCCATTGTACCTGAACACAGTAGAGCAAAACAAGTCAAAGGAACAAAAACTGCCTAAGTGTGACAATATGGCACCATTCATGTTTATTTTGGATTAAAAAAGCTAAGCACAAAGGAAAAGGAAATAGAGACCCTGCCCTCAAGGAGTTTACAGCTGTGAAAACAGAAGGAAAAGAAAATAAAATGTAAGAGTGTCATAGGTATAGTGACAACAGTGACCCCGTGGTATCTGAAAGTACACTAGCAAGGAACCTGGTCCATAATATTAGGGCCAGCAAGACGTCCTGTATTGAGTTTTTAAGGATGCATCAGTGTTAGACAAATGAATGAAAAGGAAAGGGGGAAAGAGCATTTTATGTAGAGAGAAGAGAAGGGCTAAAGAAAGAAGCTTTGAGACACGGAGGCAGGAATAAAAACTATAAGTGTGTGTTTTAGCATGGCTGAGGTGTAGGGTTTGAGTGTTATGAAGTAAGAAATGAGGTGGATATGTGGAGAAGATAAAGATTGCCTTTTCAGAGAAGATGAGAGGAAGGACTATTGCTAAAGGAGATTCAGAATAAAGACATTTTATCAGGACCAACTAACCTGCATATAGGTTGAGCGGGAGCAGCTCAATAGAGAGGAGAAGCTGAAAGACACAAAGGTGTGAAAAATTCTTTTAAAAAACGACTAGAGTCCTATCTTTCAAGTGTCTAGGTGAAGAATGTGAAGCAATATTGAGTCTGCAACTATGGGGGAGGGAGATTGGCAAAGTTCTTAACAGACTGTCTTTTTTTACCAGAGGAACGTGGTTCTCAACTCGGGGGCAATTTTTCCTCACTACTAGATGTCAATATTGGACAATGTTTGGAGACACTCTTGGTTGTCACAACTGGTAGAGGCACTGCTACTGGCATCTAAGGCATGGAGGCCAGGGATGCTGCTAAACATTCTGCAAAAACACAGCAGAATACCCTTCAGCGCAAATCTGTGGGTGGTCTTGTATCAGCCCAGGTTTCTCTCCTTTATAGTTTTCAAGAATAACTGTAGAATGTATGGGAATGCCATATCTTGAGATAAAGCGGAGGTGGCTGAAACAGGCCTAGATCTGTTTTAACCCTGACCCTTCCCCAAGCAGGATGTCTTTGAACATTTTAGCCCAGCATGCATGTGACCCCCAGGGTACAAAACCCAGGGCAAGCTGCTTTCCAGGGGCCCTCAGCTGTGGTGCAAGGGGGACAGACATAGTTCAGACTCCATCTGCCCCAGGTAGATTTCCTGAGTAATAAATCCTAGGCTTCTGTTGTCTCTTGTTGCCTATCTGTAAATAATGAACCCACTTCATGTAACTTGCTGTGTGTGTAAATGTCCGGCCAGACTCAAAAAGTTGGTAACTAGTGCACAGTGAACCTACTTTGCACCTCCCACATAAAAAGAACTATTCAGCCCAACATGTCAATGGTGCCTAGGTTGAGAATGCTGCTTTATGAAGTAGTAGATGATGTTATTTGCAGAATTAGGAATTTGAAGATTAGTTGGGAACTTTAAGAGAATAGACTGAGTTTGGAATAGCTCTTTACCAGAATGGTGGACATGATCAGGATGACTGATATACAGACAAGGGTTGGCCAAAAATCCATACGGCTACAAAACTTAGTGTGTCCAAGTAGTAAGGTAATGGACAAAATTCAACTGAATTACAAAATAATAAGCAGGAAGGCAAGTATTGTGCTACGGGTATGGAGGGTGGACACCAAGTTCACTATGTAGGAGGAAGGTTTGGGGCTCATAGTGGGCAAGACGAGGCTGGGACCATGTCATTGTGTTGCCTGTCTCTGTCATTCAGACCTCAACTCACTGGCGATCTGCCTTCTCCTGGCTCCTCTTTACTGAAACTGCTTTCACCCAGGATGCCAACAACTTTGTTATCCTTTAATTCAAGAGACACGCTTCCCTGCTTACTTTCCTTGATATTTGAACATCTGTCCTTGTTGACCACTTGATTCTTCCTAAAACAAACTTGACTCTTGGTTCTTGTGATGTTGAAACTTCATGTTTTTTTAGCCACTGTGTAATTAGTCTTCTTTCTGGCTTTATTTCTGCATCAGATTCTTAATCTTTCACTTTAAAAAAGTCTCTGTCTTTGGCCCTCTTCTCATCTCACTGCCTTCTCCATCTGAATGTTTCATAAGCAACTTAAATTCCATGTATGCAAAATTGAACTCCTTTTCTTTCCCTGACAAACTCCTTCTTTTTGTATTTTTTAGCACTGAGTGATATCAACATAAATAGAGATAGCTATATTGGTTAAGATGATGAATGTGACAGAAAACTCAAATTGATGTTGGCTTAACCATCCTAAGTTTTATTCTGTTATGTAAAAAAGGCCAGAAGTCAGCAGTTCTGGGCTTGTATGACAGTTCCATGCATTTTTAGAAATCATTTTCTTCTAGATTATTCCTCTGCCACCCCTACATTTCTCTCCAGTTTAGCATTGTTGCAGATAGCTGGTGGAGCTTCAGCTAACATCATCATCATCATCATCATAACACCAGATAGAAGAAAAAAACCACCGTTTAAGAACACTTCCATGAAACTGCACATGCTACTACTGCTTAGAGCTTTGGACTCAGTCCCAAGTCCAAAGCAAGCTTCAAAGGAAGCTAGTTAATGTAGCCATCATTTCAGGCAGCCTTGAACCCAACTGAACAGATGTTTCTAGTGCCATAGAAGGGATTAACAGCCCTTGCTATGCAGTCCAATGCCTAGAAATCTAGGCACAAATCTGTTTTTCTTCTCCCACTCTCACTTGTCATGTACATTCAGTCTCACATCTATCGATTCCAGCTTTCGAATTTTCAAATGTTTATTATTGCTTTCATCTGTGCTGCTGTAGTCTCTCAATCAGTTTCCATATCTATAGACTTGGATTAGGAAATATATTTACAACATCGAAGACACATTACTAAAACAAATAACTACCAAAATTTATTGTTACTCTGCACTAACAAGTTATCATTAACTGCAGGATAATGTCTAAATTATTAATGACATTTACGTCTTCTGAGATTTATCTGCTCCTTAAAATACAGAAATTTGTTTCCAAAATGCTATCCCATGACTTGTTAAAAGCCTAGTATCTTCTTAAAATGTCAGTGTATTTCCAGAAAATTTAGTTTCTCATGATCAACTCTTTCTCTAAGCATCTGCTTTATGGAAATGGTTTACTTTAAAGGTGGATGATGTTCCTGTTTTGTGCTAGGTCTAGAACTAGGCATAGGACTCAGCTATTTTGCTCGAATGACAGGTTAAAAGTAATTGCTAAGTATTGATCAATAGATTGGATATTTGATGATACCAAAGAGATTAGCACTTAGCCCTGTGGCAATATAAACAGGTTTAAAATTGAAGATGAAGTATTATTTGTTATTCAACAGTTTCCTGTTTTTTATTAGCCTAAAGAAATTTCCTTGTTTTTACGAGCTTAAATCCAAGCTATAAATACAAAAAGAAAGAAAACTTGAAAATAAACCCTACCATTTCATTACATTTAGATCCCCATAATAATAACTACATTTATTGATTGCTTTCCACGTGCCAAGCACTGTGTTTGGTATTTTATATACATCTAATTTAAGTGACCTCCTTCTTTCTTTCCCTAGGTTTGATTTTAGATGAGGCATTCTTAACTCTAAAACTCATTTTAACTCCTTCACCACATTGCTGAGTCATTCTTCTCCCTCTGCATAGGTCAATTCCTTTTCTTTCTTTATTCCGTTAATCCTGTTATATTCCCAAGGCAGTTGAATTTAATCTCTTCTGTTGCTTGTTAACTTCTTTCCTCAGGGCTCACCTTTTATTTCAATAAGTTGCCATGTTATTGTCCCAAACTGTATTAGTCCGTTTTCACAGTGCTATAAAGAACTGCCCAAGATTGGGTAATTTATAAAGGAAAGAGGTTTAATTGACTCACAGTTCAACATGGCTGGGAAGGCCTCAGGAAACTTACAATGATAGTGAAAGGTGAAGGGGAAGCAAGGCACGTTCTTCACAAGGTGGCAGGAAGGAGAAGGAATGCAGGCGGAACTACCAAACACTTAAAAAACCATCAGATCCCGGCCGGGCGAGGTGGCTCAAGCCTGTAATCCCAGCACTTTGGGAGGCCGAGATGGGCGGATCACGAGGTCAGGAGATCGAGACCATCCTGGCTAACACAGTGAAACCCCGTCTCTACTAAAAATACAAAAACTTAGCCGGGCGAGGTGGCAGGCGCCTGTAGTCCCAGCTACTCGGGAGGCTGAGGCAGGAGAATGGCGTGAACCCGGGAGGCGGAGCTTGCAGTGAGCTGAGATCCGGCCACTGCACTCCAGCCTGGGTGACAGAGCGAGACTCCGTCTCAAAAAAAAAAAAAAAAAAAAAAAAAAAAAAAAAAAAAACCATCAGATCCCATGAGTACTCATTCACTCACATCACGTAAACAGCATGGAGGAACACGCCCCCATGTTTCAATTAACTCCACTTGGTCTCTCCCTGGACACGTGGAGATTATAGGAATTACAATTCAAGATGAGATTTTGGATAGGGACACAGTCAAACCATATCATGAACCAAGACAGTTTCTGCCTTAAGTGGAATGCTTACATTAAGATAATAGCATTATTTTATCCTATTTCTCATGCTTTATAATTTTCCTAGTGATTTATCTTTTCCTTCTGTATCCTTTTCTCTTGCCACTCTGATCTTCTCTCTCTCTCTCTCCCTTTCTCTCTATCTTTCTCTACATGCTCTGGACATTGACTCCTAATGTCCTTCTTCACTGTAGCCATCCTCCTCTCCCTACCTAGCTTGTAAGTTACTCAACCTGGTATTGCAGCTTATGCATGTTTTTTTCTCTTGGAGGCTATACCTGAGTCTCACCGAGTCTCAAAAAAGTGGGGTATGTGCTTCTGCCATAAGTTCTATAATTCTCTTTTTGTATTTTCAATTTCCTTTTTTTCTCCAAGTATTTCTATTTTAAAACACTCTCTTCTATTTTTCCAAAAACATCTTGGACTTCTCCCACCCTACCATCCCAAATTTATCTATCTGACACAACCAAACATCTAGATAAAATCTCCTATACCCACTTCATCCACTTCTTCACTTTCAACTTACTCCCCTGATACTCCTGTCTGCCTTTGTTTCCTTTGACTTCAATACATTTGCCTTTTTCTATGGTGACTGCTGACCTTCGTGTCACTAAATCCAATGTACAATTTTCAGCTCTTTTATTGCTTTATTCTTTAATAAGGGTTGATTCTTAATTCCTCCTTGCCTTTTGTTTTTAAATTTGGGTATACTGTAAGCTTTTTTATTTCTTGGTGAGAAGGCAAGGGATGGATGAAAAGGAATATGTAGAGCAACAAAAGTCTACCTCTGATTTCTGATCTCTATTTCCCTGGGTCTGCTTTTAACAAGAAACCACTTTTAGCAGTCTCTCATCAATCTTCGCAGATGGGGGAAAAAAATATATATATATATATATGTACATATATATATATATTCATATCCACTCAACATCTCCATTCATTTTTACACAAAGGCCCAATATCTTGTTCTATAACAAGTAACTGGTTCTCTAATTGTATGTGCATAAATATTTTGCGAATTCTTTATTGTTAGAGACGAATCTTTTTCATGGCAGCGTAACAGTCCACGGTATTCTGACACCGCTGTTTAACTGATCTACGGAGTGCTTTTTTCACATTGTAATTATTATTAGTCTCAAGAAGGAGCCCTGGACATTCTTAAGATATAATAAAAAATTGCTGTTATACATCAGTTTTTGAGAGCAGATAGAACTACTGTATGATTCTGCTGGGCATTTCTCTGGGGACTTTTTTCAGGATCATTGCTTGGTCTATAAGTATAAAATAAGAAAGACCAGGATGCATTAGATTTTTAGCTTTGAAACAGTATGGGGCAGCTTTCCTCCTGGCAACATTTGACTTTTAGAGATGACTTTGGCCAGCATTTTCTCAGGTGCACCCTTGTGAGTATATGAGTTGTTGTGACTGTTGAGCTGTCTCAATCCATGGCTTCCATTTATTACAATAATGGAAGCCCATGTGTTTTAATTCTGAGAAACATTCCTAAAACTTTTTTGACTGTTTCTTCCCCTCCATTTTTTTAATTACATTTTTTGTTCTTGGATATTGGTCATCTTGGAATCATCTTCTTATTTTCTTATCTTTTCTCTATTATTTTGTATTTATTTGTCTATTCTCTAATTTCTGAGACATTTTTTGAAATTTACCTTCCATATCAGTTTCCTATTGCCTTTGTAACAAATTACCACTCACTTATAGCTGAAAACAAGAGAAATTTATTACATTACATTTCTGGAGACTGGATGTCTGAAATGGGTCTCACTGAGCTAAATAAAGTTGTCAGTATAACAGGATCCTCAGGGTGTTGCTTGGCTAGCCAGAAACCTCTGTGGCTGGTGGCACATCTCCTTGAGTTTTGCTCATGTCTGCTGGATTTGTTCTGCCAACTCATCCCAGAAGGCTGTGCTTGGCTTGCACTACCAGCCCAGATCCTATGCCTGCAAAGGGTGAGTTAGGCCTGGAGCCGTGAGGGATGTGTGAGTGAGTAAATGCAGGGTCCAGCCAGGTATGTTGGCTGCTGCAGCAGAGTGGGTAGCTCCAGGTGCTGGCAAATGCACTGGCTCTGCGAGGCTGCAGCTGTAACAGACATAGTTAAGTGGCTCCTGCTGCAGGCACTAGTGTTTGGATGAGGGGAATGCAGTGGTGCCTGAAAGCTTAGAGATGCAAGGAACCACAGAGCCCCAAAGAGGGTGTTACAGCATGTCAGAGCCCTGGCTTGGGGAGCCCTGAGGTCTGGGATCCCAGAAGGGCAGCAGCTCTTCTTTCCTTCTCATTGCCCACAGCTCAGTGAGGTGGGAGACATGGTTGGGCAGGGGAACGTGTTTCAGCTCATTTGTGTTACAGCTCTCTCAGTCCTGCCACCCAGCTCCAACCCATGGCTCCTGGGCTGGACTGGGCCTGCCACTGTTTCTCATAGCATGGGACAGCTGCCTGTCACCTGCAGCAGGTAGGAGGGCTGTAGTGTTACAGACCCTTTAGCTATCCCCTGCAGCTCTGTGAGCCAGCCAGAGAAGAATTACAGCTCTTTTTGCTCTCACTGTTAGGTGGGTCCTGAGTTTTCACCCTGTGTTTAGGAAGAATGAGGTTACACAGACAACTGGAGGGTGAACAGAGTGGAGAAGAGATTTACTGGGCAACCAAACAGCTCTCAGTGAAGAGGATATGTAAAGTGGACAGCTCATATCCACAGGCAGGTTGTTCCAATGAGTGGCTGAGTCTGGCTGAGTCTAGGGTTTTTATGAACTCAAGATAGAGGAAGCGCATGCTGATTGGTTCATGGATGGGAGGAAGTGTGTGCTGACTGATCTATGGGTGGCCATGGGTGGGCCTGGACAAACCACCATTGTATTAGGGTTTTCTAGAGGGGCAGAAATAACAGGATATAGATATATATCTTCATAGCTATATAGATATATAAAGGGGAGTTTATTAAGTGTTAACTCACATGATCACTAGGTTCCACAGCAGGCCGTCTGCAGTCTGAGGATCAAGGAAAGCCAGTTCAAGTCCCCAAAGTGAAGAACTTGGAATCCAATGTTCTAGGGCAAGAAGCATCAAGCATGGAAGAAAGACGTAGGTTGCGAGGCTAGGCCAGTCTAGTCTTTTCACATTTTTCTGCCTGCTTTATATTCCAGCCGTGCTGGCAGCTGATTAGATGGTGCCCACCCAGATTAATGGTGTGTCTGCCTTTCCTAGCCCACTGACGCAAATGTTAAACTCCTTTGGCAACACTCTCACAGACACACCCACGATCAATACTTTGCATCCTCCAATCCAGTCAAGTTGACTCTCAGTATTAACCATCACAACCATCCAATTGGCTGAGAAGCATCAAGGCAGTTCTTACTCTGGGTTGTGAACTCCACCCAGAAATGGCAGCCGACCCCCTAGGTTTCAGGCCATTCCTGACTTGAGGGTCAGACTTCATCATGGATCTGCCCTTCCCCTCCTAGGAACCTGTTTGCCTCCCAGCACCATCATCAGTAGGGCTGCCTCCCTTTCTGGAGGCCCTAGGGAAGGCTCCAAAGGAGAATTCATCTTTTTGCTTTTTCCAGTTTCTAGAAGCTTCCTGCTTGTATTCTTGGTTTATGCCTCCCTTCCATCTTTAAAGCTAGCAATGACCCGTTGACTCATTTTCACATTGGACACTGGAACTTCCTCTTCCGCGTCTAAGAACCTTGTCATTACATTGGGCACACCTGGATAATACAAGCTTCTCTACCTATTTTAAGGTCAATTTATTAGCAATTTTAATTCTCTCTGCATTTTTAATTCCTCTTTGCCATGTAATCTAATAACTTCTTAGGTTCCAGGGATTAGGACTTGGACATCTTTAGGGACCTTTATATATCCTATTACACCTCCCAAACTTGCAGGGGTTTTTTTTTTTTTTTTTTTTTTTTTCCTGCTGCTGTGATCATCTGTTGTCTGAATGTTCCTTTTCATGGAATGCTTTTCTTTTGCTTTTTAAAATGGTTTCAGTATCTTGTCTCTCTAAGAGCATTCATGATCCTTTATTGTTGTAGTTTTTAAGTTTTCTTTTCCTTACACAGTCTCTGTGTTCCTTTGTCCCTTGCCTCCTCATTAGTCTTGTTCTCTACCTTTCATGTTAAAAGCCTCTTCATAGGATATTTGTTAGGTTTGGGCATTATCATTTATTAAATGGCTTTCCTGAGATAGTTGGCAATCCTTCATTTTATCATTATTTTCAAAAGTGAGAGACTACAAAGATATCAGAAAACACTGCTGTTCCCTCTATTCTAATTTGTCTTCTTTTATTTTTTTTTTCTATTCTTCCATCCAATTCCCCCTCATCCTTTACCTCTGAACTGAAATGACACTATTAAAGGGTCAACTTTTTAAATCTCCTAGATTGGGTAAAAATACATTTGGTAAAGGATCCAGTAACATCTTGTATTTTCTTTTCAGAATCATCGCGCTCTTAATGATGTCCAATACACACACCTTATTTGAATCCACTGGGACCAGAAAAAAGGAAACAAATGGATCAGTGTATTAGTCCATTTTCACACTGCTGTAAAGAAATGCCTGAGACCAGATAATTTATAAAGGAAAGAGGTTTAATTGACTCACAGTCCTGCATGTCTGGGGATGCCTCAGGAAACTTACAATCATTGCAGAAGGGTAAGCAAACACATCCTTCTTCACAAGGAGGCAGGAGAGAAGGAGTGTATGAGAACACAGGAAAAACTACCATTTATAAAATCATCAGATCTCATGAGAATTCACCCACTATCACAAGAACAGCATGGGGGAAACCACCCCCATAATCCAACCCCTTCCCACCAGGTGTCCCTCAACATCTAGTGATTAGAATTCAAGATGACATTTGGGTGAGGATACAAAGCCTAACCATATTAATCAGTATTGAGCGGACTATCATTGGGAAGTAGTGGCCCTACTTACCTTCCTGCCACTGAAGCCAACAACACAGTAGATCTTCCTTAGGAGAGCATTGGAGGGAATGGCATTCTGTCTCCTCAAGGCTAGGCTAAGTTTGGTCCAGATTACAGGAGAAAGAAAAAGGTGAGTTTATCTACAATGTGATTTAAAAGTGCAAAGTGAAAAAGACGAGTAAAAGACCAGGTAGATACCATGAAAAGGTATTCTGCTGGGGTTAGGGAAGGCTTATACTGGGGATAATAACATTTCACTCTCTAGCTCCTTTAATATGAAGTTTTCTTTCATTTCAGATATTACCCAAAGTAGGCAGATCAAACCTAGTTTTGATCAGTCATGACTAGTCTAACACACTGTGCTCTGTGTTTATCCCTTTGACTCTAATTCCCTAAGTTTAGTTTATTTCTCTCAGGTTCCAATTTACAATTGTCCCTGTTGGCAAACCATACAGATTTCTTTCTGAGACATTCTGACTTCAGTTCCCTGCTCATCTCTACAATGTGTGCTCTGCCAGTTTGACATTGTGTTCAAGCTCCAGTAAGAAACTTGCCCTCCCTATTCCAAGCCAGTTGGAATTTCTGATTGTCTCTCTAACAGGCTTTATATTTATCCCTTTTCTTTTCCAGTCATGCATATAAGGGGAGCAGTATTTGGGAAATTGAATGCACTACATATTACTAATAGGAGCAAAAGTAAGCACTGAGTTGGCAAGACTTGATCTGAAATGCTGGAAAAATTATGAATGTGAAGATCCATGAGGACACTGGGACATTTTGCTTCTTCACACTTATCATTCTTAAACATATGACTTTCCACTTACCGGCATAAAAAATGTTCTGTAGCCAATTTCTCTGATATCTGGGACATCAGTGGCTATTTGTTATTCTTTTCTGTCAAGATTTTGAATCCTATTTAAGAGGCATTTGGAATCTGTATGGCCCCAATATTCTGGCTCATAGCCATTGCCCAAAACTTCTTGGTTATTAATATAGATAATGGATGTCTTTATTGTAGAACTCTTACTCAGGAATCCCCAAATTTAGAAATTTGTACAAGTATAGTTTAAAGGAACAGATAAAATTAGCATATATTATTTAAATGATTTTAGTACCGAGTACATCTTTGACAAAAGTACTATTTATTCAATGATTTGTCCCTCTACCCCTATTAAATTCTATAAAGAATCTATAAAAGATTTAATATAGTTTAAAACTATGATTTTAATGACTTTAATTAAAATAACAAATTGCTTTTGATTCTTCAGTGGCTATCGCATTTCTTGGCTATATGAAGTAACAGATTCAGTCCCATGTTTTAAAATTAGCTTTGAAAAACATTAAAACAGGATGAAGAACATTCAGAATGGTTTTGTCCTTTATGTCTTTCTTTTCTAAAAGCGTTTTGGCATCTTTTACTCATAAAAGATGGAAATATATAATGAGAAAAGAATAAGCGACAATATGGAGAAACAGATAAAAAACAAATTTTATTAATGCAATGCTTGATTGCATGGAAACAATATATTATAGTTACTCAAATATTACGATTTTTCCATCAATTCGTTTTCCATTGTTATCTCTTTTGTATAGTCAGTCCCTTTCTAGTTCTTTACTGCATTCATAAGGGTTTGGTATCAACACCAGTGAATACTCCCATCTCAACCATGGTAAACTAGGTTCAACTTCAGCCAGGCTAACAGACAATTGGTACATATCAGTGGTTTAGCAACAAAGATTTCTCCCTTATGCTGTGGGTCCAAGATGGGCTTACCGAGGCTCCACTCCATGTTTTTTGAAGGACATAGGCAGACATTGTGGCAGAGGGACAGAGCCCCTGAGAACCTTGGACTGCTCCTCTGATTTAAAAATGATACATGTGCCATTTCCATACACATTTCATTGGTCATAAAAGGTCACATGGTCATGCCTGAGTTCAACAGGCTGGGAATGTAAAGCTTTTCCAAAGGGAGGGTGACTAAAAGATCCATTGGATATAAAGGTGACTAAAAATACAATATACCTCATTTTCTTCTTCTGCATGCCGAAGATTTAGTACTTTGAGGTTAAGTAAACTATTCAATGTCACACAACAGGTAAGTTATAACACAAAGGTTCACATGTAAACAGTTTAATTTCCAAAGCATGATATTACAGTTTTACTGTGTGCCTCTTTCCTGAACATGGTTAAATGGGTTGAGATTCTCCTGGCACCAAGAAAGTATGAAAAATTAGATTTCTTGAAAAAATTATAGAGAATCCATGTTTATCAGAACTGTTGTGCATTAATAATGGAATTCAAAATTTCCTGTTTTTTTTTTTCTTTTGTCCTTCCTTTGGTCATATCACAGTCATAACCTTGATCTTTACACTCAATTTTTATCTGTTTCTTCATGCATACAAAATCTATGTAGTTACTTGACGGTATTCCTGATGAGAAAGAGAACATCAATGTTTAATCAAACATAGGATACCATGAGGTCATGGGAAAATGACATATGCATATAATGTCTTCTAACTTTTAAAGTAGATGACAGTTTGGTTTCAATCGTTGTGGTTTTAGTTTCTAGTACTATTTTACATTGTTAGGCTTTCTAACTAAACAGTTCAAGAGAATTGTGGTATAACTCATTTCTCTTTAATTGCTATGGACTATTGCAATATCATTCAATTACATAGTCTCATAAAATGCTTAGGGTCAAAACTTTTATGGATATTTGACACTCAGAATTACATTTAAGACATTTGTATGTATCTCTAGAGAACCTATAGTATTTAGACATTATATAGATTGTTCCTTTTCATGAAATAAATATATGGATTTTGATGATTCTTGCCTCTCTGTAACTGTGCAAACATTTTAAAAATAATGTTTTGAATAGCTTAATTTAACTGTGTTTTAAATTGTTGATATTTATGTTTATATATTTTTTTAAATAATGTAGAAAATATAGTTTATAATCTTAGGCTTGCTTGATATTTTGTTTGTAGAATGTTCTAGGTGCATGACAATTCTTGTGTAACATCATAAAACACATCCTTGTCAGTGCTTGGGGATTAACTGTTAACCATTTCATTTCTGATTTTTTTTAACTATATGTGGTATTAAGGTTGGGGGAAGACAAAGAAAAAGATTTTGAGGACAAAAAATAGGAGGTAAATGAAGATTTATTAAGAATACTATTCCAAGGATGTTAAAGTAAGTAAAATGCTATAAATATTCATAGCATTTGACATTGTTCAAACTAAATATTTTATTAGAATATTAGCATTTCTAGTATTAATTATATCCTATTTGAATATAATGATTCCTAGGCTGGGACATGTGTTATTACTACCCAAAATGGTACTTGGCTCAAAGGATATATCATACATTATATATTGAATAAATAAATAAATATTGCAGGAGAAAAATAACAAAATGCTTACAATTAATTTTATAACTGGAAATTAACTTCTTGTGGAGTTCTTTATTTGCAGTTAAGTATAATTTATAGATATTTTATTAAGGATAAAATAACAATAATTTAAGATAAAAATAACACTGAAGAAGTGATTATATTTTAAAATTAATTTTAGGAGGAACTGTTGAGGAATCTAAAAGTTACTTTGGGCTACTTTTTCTTTTTGTACTTGACTTACCTGGTAATGGAATGCAGGTTTTACAACTGACTCTTGCATAGTAAATATTCACTATTTCAGGTTTCAGTTTAACAACACCCTAAGAGTCTATTAAAGTTTCCAGGCACAGAAGTCAGATTTCTAAAGTCCACAACAACATCTAGTTGGAGAAAAATTTGGCTTTATTAAATATTTTCTTCTAAATGTAAGATAATCTTACTTCTCAGTCAAGTCTGATGCAAATTATTTTTATTGGAAATAAAATTATCCAAGAACAAATTAAATTTGCGCATTCCAAGTTATTTTCTGATGTGTTTACTGGATTGGTTCAAATTATATAGTCCATTTTGCTAAATAAGCAGGTATCCTTATAATGAAAATTTAATTTAGACACTAAATATTAAAGAAGATGTTTAAATATTATTTTAGCTTATAATTCTTCATAATAGCTAGAAATATGAAAATCCTTGTAGTTCTAATGTTCCCTGTAGTTTGTTTCCAAGTATATAAATAAGAAGCTAGACTTATTAACTATGTATTTTAAAATAATGGTATGTATTTGAATAAAAATCAATACAAACTTCTTAGAAGTTCATAATCTGAACTCCATATGTTCACAAAGTCTTTGGGGTTCAAAACACCAGTATTACAAAAATAATTCCTTTTATTGTAAATTGCAATTTTGATAACATTTTATATGTTTTTTCTCATATGATCTTCTTAACAATTATATGTTGCAGGCAGATTATTTGTTAACTTAATAGACTATAACTTAGAGAGTTTCAATGATTAGTGATGTTTACAAAGTTAGTGATGACAGAATTAAGACTTCCAACTTCAATTCTAGCTCTTTTCAGCACAGCAAATGTTTTTATATGTTTAACATATTTTTTATTTATAATGTCACAATACTTACATATCATTCCATGTTGAGTTTTGTTATCTTGAGTAAATTCTTATTAACTTGTGGAATTTCCCTTGCAGTATTATATTTCAGGATTAAAAAAAATCTTTAAAGCAGAATCCCAAACAGTATTTCTCAAATTGTGGTTCACAGATCACTTGTTACAGAGCGAATTGTTTTGATGGATGGAACTGCAGGTTCCTTGGCTCTACATACTGATAAGAATCTCTGAGGAAGGGTCAAGGGTCTGCATTATAACAAGCTCTCTGGGTAACATAAAACATATGTAACAATGAAGGAACAATCTTACCAGGAAAGAAGCTAATAAAACTGGTAGATAAATCATGGTTAATCAGGAAATGCCTTTTAATACAAAACTAAGGTTTTAGGATTAGATGGTAATAAGTTATTACGCATTGTCAACCAAAGGAGGTTATGAAATAAATATTATTTTATATAATAATTTACCTAATAATGTTATGAAAGGTAACAAAAAGTATTAAGATAATTGAAAACAAGGTAAGTTTTAGAAGGCTATTTCACAAATTCAGTCATAAAATGGTGTAAGTATAGAAGAGGATAAGATTAATTCAAGGCAAATATAAAAATAGAACATAGGAGGATCTTCGAGGGAAGGAAAAACATAAATTTGATATAATACATGAGGGGATGACTTTAGGTTTCTAAACTAACCATCAAACACTTGGTGGTAGTAACACAGTGAAATAGGGAAGGTTCCTAACTTGGGTTAGGAATAATTTGCCAACTCTAAGCATATTAAATTTCAGAATTCAGTCAAGATATTCTAGGTAGAAATATGGATTGTAGCAAACCTATGAGGTGGAGTTAGAAAAATGCTTTGAGAATTATTAGCATGAAAGTTAAATCTGAAAGAATGGAAGTATAAGAAATATCTAAGAAAATGAACACAAAGGAGATAAAACATTGATGACTGAGAAATCTCAGAGTCACGTAAATGGTAAACACAGAGCATAGTCCTTGGCACTTCATATGTTTGAATTCAGTTGATTGCACAAAAGCCCTATGAGAAGGGTACTATTGTAATCCACTTTTTAGAGGTAAACGTGGATCCAAAGAGGTCTAGAAATGGCTTGATTCCAGCAGTAGAAAGTAGCAGAAACAAAATAGTAACCCAGAATATTTGGCTTCAGAGGCGATGCTCTCTGTAGTCTACTTGATTCTTATGCCTCAGTTATGAAAGTTAATGAGCACAGGGGGCCAAGGAAGAAGAGTATTGAACTTACACACATCCAGATAAAGAATGAAGAGAACTAAGTTATGGGAAACTGTAGAATAGGTATAAGGAATCTCTATACAATCTTTTTCATTTATTAACCCCTGACTATGGATACAACATGAATAATAAAGGCAAAAATTCCTATCATGGGGGAAATTTGAAGGTCTGAGAAAGAGATCATATTTCGGAATTATTGACCTCTGTGCGAAAATAAAGGGCAAAGATATAGAAAGGTATAGTCCTAATCATCATGTTGCCACATATAAAAATTAGCTTATTAGAAAATAGTAATTAGGCAGAAAGACTTAAAACCATAAAGAGAAAAATGTTTCTCCAGTTCATTAACTCTGAAGTGATAAGTGAATTCTTTCCTAATCCAACTAACTTGGGAATGTGTCAAACATAAATAACAAAGAATATAAATACAACTTATTTCCAGTAAATCGATATGATAGAATGGCTGATCAAGGACACACACAATTACTACACTGAAATTGTATCTAAATTCTATTGAAGAGGCAATTGAAGTGAAGTTAAAAAAGACCAAAAAACAGTATGTAATATTTATATTCCTCTTATGTATAAGCATTGCATATCCAACAAGATGAAAAGGGAGCAAGTTAATCAAATACATTTCTACTCATATGTGATATAGATTTGATGGAAAAGACAGGCCTGAACTTTTTTATGCATGTTCATGGCTAATACCTGTTCCATATTTTTGCAAGCCCAGTAACATACACTTTGGGTAATCCTTGTGTCTTAGTTACTTTAGGCTGTGTATTAGTTCTTTTGGGTTGCCATAAAAAATACCTTAGATAGGGTAATTTATAAGCAACTGTTGCTCACAGTTCTGGAAGCTGAGGATTTCAAGGTCAAGGCACTAGCAGATTTGGTGTCTGGTAAAAGCTCACTCTTAGGGGAGGGTGACCAAAATTCAGACCATAGAAAGATGCTGTAACAAAATAGACCAGGTGGCTTAAACAACAGTTCTGGATGCTAGGAGGTTTGAGATCAGGGTGCCAGCATGGTCGAGATCTGGTGAGGTCTTGCTGACTTGCACATATAGCTCCTTTTTCACTGTGTCCTCAAGTGGTTTAAAGGAGAAGTTCTGGCGTCTCTTCCTCTTGTTCGAAGGACACTAATCACATCACGAGGGCCACACTTTCAAGACCTCATCTAAACCTAATTGCCTGCCAAAGGCCCCACTTTCTAATATGATCACCTGGGGGTTAGAGCTTCAACAATATGAATTTTGGGGATACATATTTAGTTCAAAGCACCTTGTGTTGATGGGAATTGACTCAGGCTGATCACTAAAAGTGCACAGTCCATTTTGCTATTACCTTCTTTAGGATGAAGACAGAATACAGGTTAACTATTGTTAATGTCTCTGAACTTTCCTCCTTACTCCACATTCTGCAAAAATCATTTTTTCTGAAATACGGCTCATTGATTCATTCATTGTTCAACAAAAATATGTTGAGTTCCTGCTGTATGCAAGGCATTCTGTTGGATGCTGTTTTAATTATCTTCCTTTTACATTTAAAAAAATGGTAGACTAATTTTCCAATGGTTTTTCGTTTACGCTTATGCAATATCCAAGTACAATTACTGCATTACCTGCAAAATAAATCCTAACTCTTAAACCCCAGAGTGTTCTAAAGTATAGTCTTGACCTTTTTGCCTTTCACTTTCTTCCTGCTGTTCTAGCTGGATAGGAGTAATTCTTCTTTCTTATACATGCTTTCTGGATTATTTATCTTTGTTCAATATTTCCTCTCAAGTCCATTTTCTAGCATTTTATTCCATGAATGTCCTGTTCATCATTTGAAGCATAACGCAAATGTTATTTTCTACAACAAGACTTTTTCCCATTTTCTAAAATCTATCCTATTTCACCCCTTCATCCAAGTAAATCTTTTCATAGTATGAATTCTGGTAAAATTCTATCTATGGTCTTCCTAAGACACTCAGTTTCTAACTAATGAGCACTTACTGTGTGGCAGTCACCATCCTGTAGCCTGGAATGTGGTCAGGAAGGAATAGACAACACAATTTAGTCTCTGAATTTAAATTAGGTCTCATGAGAAGATTGGCATATAAATAGAGGAGTAAAAAAAATTTGGTAGATGCAGTATCATGCTAATGGTAAGAAATGTGAAATCAATTTGGCAAACAACTGTGAACTGAAATACAGAATGTAAAATGAAGAAAATGGGAGAGGTAGGACTTGAGAAGGGACAAGGGTCAGTGCCAAGTTACTGATGAGCTGCATGTGCCATGAGATGGAGTTTGGGATGTTTTTCAAAGTGTCCTCTACATATAGAGTTCTCCCTCAATCATAGTACAATATGAAACACTTTCTCCCTTACTACCGTGAGGATAGTAATCTTTTATGATGAAGCCTTCACATTTCAGACTTAACTATTTCTCTCTTAATGTATCAAAACCCACTTAAAGCTTTCATGTACTGTAAAGTGGCATAAAACTTAAAAGAATAAGAATTATGTGGATATAGATGAGAATTTTTTGAGGCTAAAGTTTATAGCAACAGTGAGATCAAATAAGATGAGATGAATAAGTGAAACTCAGATGACGCAACTACTTCATCACACTCCAGGAAGGATCTTGATATTGGCTGAAACTACGAGAAGCAATTTTGATTTTCAGGATCATTTCAAATTTTAAAATGTCAAAGGATTTTAATACTCTTTTTAAATTGGCAATTTTGTTCTATGCCAAATAAAACTTTATCCTATTACCTTTAAAATGTGACATCCAGGAAAAACTAAATGAATGATACTTTATGAAATCAATATGCTTAGGATATTTTCTCCATGATAAAAATATTTAAAGTAAGTCAAAGATTTGGTCATAAAATACTATGATTAAAATCATTTTGAGGTCAAGCATAACAAATTGCAGAATTCTGCAGAAAGTTCAAGTCCAGATATTATATATAGAAACTAAAAATGTAACAGTGAAGAATTGCCGATGTACAGATAGACCTGCAAATTTGAAAAAAAAACCAACAAAAAAACCTACTGGTCTTAGACCTAGTCCTTCTTTACTTATCAGAAAAGTCATTTAACTTCTCTTGAGTTGTATGTGTTCTTATACAATGAAAAAACTGGACCAGGTTGGTGGTTCTGATAAATTAACAAAATATACATGTGTATATAGCTATTATTTTCATTTGAAAATTTGGTCTCTGTTAGAATTACACACATTTAAAATTTCATTACACAAGGTCCTCAACTTACGATAGTTCAACTTAGGATTTTTATGATGATTCAACAATGATATGGTTTCAGTAGAAACTGTACTTCAAGTTTTGAATTTTGATCTTTTCCTGGGCTAGCAACATGTGATAGGATACACTCTCATAATGCTGGGAAATGGCAGTGAGCTTCTACTCCCTGTCAGCCCAGCCATCAGGAGGGTAAACAACTGATATTCTGCACTGGGCTATGTGGCCAGTTGAGTTTGCCTGACTGTAGGTTAAATATAACTGTTCTGCGTATGTTTAAGGCTGTGCTGTTTGGCAGATTAAGTGTATTAAATGCATTTCCAACATGATATTTTCAATTTATGATGGGTTTATCAGGACATTACCCCATTACCCCACTGTAAATTGAGGACCATCTATAATTTCTTTTTTTTTTTTTTTTTTTTTTTTTGAGACAGAGTCTCACTCTGTTCCCAGGCTGGAGTGCTCTTGCACCACCTCAGCTCACTGAAACCTCTGCCTCCCGGGTTCAAGCAATTCTCCTGCCTCAGCCTCCAGAGTAGCTGGGACTACAAGTGCCTGCCACCATGCCCGGCTAATTTTATATTTTTAGTAGATATGAGGTTTCACCATGTTTGCCAGGATGGTCTCGATCTCCTGACCTTGTGATCTGCCCGCCTTGGCTGCCCAAAGTGCTGGGATTACAGGCATGAGCCACCGCGCCCGGCTGCATCTGTGATTTCTAGACCCTGGTCTACCTGAGAAAATCTATAGTCTCTTCCATCCTCTTGTTTCAACTTCTATAGTTCTATAAATTAGAACACCACAATTTTGCAGTATTTTAGATTGTATGAGGATTTCTTTAACATTATTTTACAAGATTTTTGGCAGGTGTGGTGACTCACACCTATAACGCCAGCACTTTGGGAGGTTGAGATGGGAGAATGGCTTGAGCCCAGAAGTTAGAGGCTGCAATGAGCCATGATTGTGCCACTGCACTCCAGCCCAGCCTGGGTGATGGGAAAAAGACCCTACATGTAAAAAAAGAAAAAACAAGTCTTGAGTAAAAGAAAAAAAAAAAAAAACACATTCTGTCTTCTCATTAGTCAACTCACTTAAAATGGTGATTTAAAAAAATTGAGACCAAAATTCTAAATTCTCTATCAATTCAAGCCTATAAAATATTGCATAAAATATTGCTCAGTGACAAGAAATGATCTCTATGATGTCTCAAACATAAGGAAACCCTCAAGATGTTATAACTTATCTTTGAGACACTGAAAATTTAAAGTAAAAATCTTTTAGGTCTTTTTGTGTAGGAACCAGAAAGCATTTCTTAGCGACATACTATATTGCTGTTGTATAAGTAGATACTCAACACATGAAATAATTTTTATAGAGGAAGGAAGATTTCAGCTCCTACAGTAGAAGGATACCCAGCCCTAGGAAGATAAATATTGGCCAAAGCTTTTCTCATTGCACACAATGGCATTTGGAGCTCTAAAATAGCTGCCTTATCGCTAAAATATTATCATCAGTTCAAGGATATAGTCATTATCAAGCTAAATGTAAGGGAAATTAAATAATGTGGCTCTTACAGAACAAATGAAAAATCAACAATAATTTAATAAAGACATATAAAAACTTAAAGAAGAACTTTACATAGTTATTACCTTGTTTGCAAATGTGTAACTTACTACCAAAATAAAGGATCAATCCAGATTATCCTATGGCTATATTACAATGCAAAGAAGTAGAAGAGTCATATAAAGAATCATGTCATTGAATTTTTTCCTAACAGAAAGTACATTTAAAAATCAATATAAATATATATATTAATTTTGTTCAGCGTCAGAGTTGATTACTGAAGCTGAGAATGCTTGTCAGTATAAGTGACAATAGCTGTTATGACATTAACCCAAGTAGATTGCATTCTGATGACCAAATTGATTTTAAAAATACATGTAAAGTAAACTTTTCATAGTATGAATTTTTGAAAGGAATACTTTTGAAAGCATACATAGTTTAAAAGACAACTGTATGTGCTGGTTCAAAGCAGCCTCTGGAGCAAGGGTTTGACTCCTGGCTCCAACACTACTGCGGTGACACCTGCTAGCTGCCTCATCTTGGCAAGCCACTTAAATGTTAATGTTCTCATCTGAGAAGTGCGATGATTATATACCTAGTCCATAAGGTTATTGCAGCAGGTAGCTCAGATTCTATGTATGAAATACTTAGGACATTGTCTGACAGATGGTAGTTGCTATAAAATATTTGCTGTTGTCATTATATATTTTATTATTGGGCCCAATGAATAGGTATAAATTTAAAGTCACACTTACGTTTTAGGTAATGTTCCAGATTATTTTAGCCCCAAGGTACAAAATATTGATTGATATAAATAAAGATGACAACGTAGTTTCTCATTTTGTTATTAGCAAATGTTAATTGTCTTTAGGTCACAGGCACCTTCAAGACTCAAATACCACCTGCAATACTCAAATTCTTTTATGTGAGAAAAATGTATTCATATATATAGCTTTGCCACCTATTTTAGGGGATTCAAGGAAAACATATTAGTAAACTCTTACATAATGAATAACTTTTGGATATAGGCACTGAAAAGAATTTCATGACAAAGACACCAAAATAAATCACAAAAAAGCAAAACTTGACAAATGGGATCTAATTAAACTTAAGAGTTTCTGCACAGCAAAAGAAACTATCAACAGAATAAACAGACAACGTACAAAATGGGAGAAAATATTTGCAAGTGACACATCTGATAAAGGTCCAATATTCAGCATCCATAAGGAACACAAACAAATTTACAAGAGAAAAACCAACAACTCCATTAAAAAGTGGGCAAAGGACATTAATAGACACTTTTCCAAAGAAGACATACATGCAGCCAACAAACATATGAAAAAAAGCTCAATATCACTGATCATTAGAGAAATGCAAATAAAAACCACAACAAGATACCATCTCACACTAGTCACAATGGCTATTAAAAAGTCAAAAAATAACAGATGCTGAGGTTGCAGAGAAAAGAGAACTCTTATACCCTGTTGGTGGGAGTGTAAATTAGTTCAACCGTTGTGGAAAACAGTACGGTAATTCCTCAAAGAGCTAAAAGCAGAACTACCATTCCACCCAGCAATACCCATTACTGGAATATAATGGGTATACCCAGAGGACTGTAAGTCATTCTACCATAAAGACACATGTGAAAATTCATTGCAGCACTATTCATAATAGCAAAGACATGGAATCAATCTAAGTGCCCATCAAATAAAATATGGTACATATACACCATGGAATACTATGCAGCCAAAAACAGAACAAGATTATGGCTTTTTCGGAAACATGGATGAAGCTGGAGGCTATTATCCTTAGCAAAATAATGTTGGAACAGAAAATCAATACCATATGTTCTCACTTATAAGTGGGAGCTAAATGATGAGAACTCATAAACACAAAGAAGGGAACAATAGACACTGGAGTCTCCTTGAGAGTAAAAGTGGACTCCTAGCAATGACTCAAGAAAAATGCGTAACAAAAAGACTTGTCCACAAAAATACTTTTTATATGATGTCCATGGAAGTTTTGTTTACAATAGTCAAACTTGGAAACAAACCAAATGTTTATCAACTAATCGATGAAGTATTCATACAGTGGAATATAGAACTCCACAATAAAGAGGAATATACTACAGATACATATAAAAATAGGAATGGGCCGGGCATGGTGGCTCATGCCTGTAATCCCAGCACTTTGGTTGGCTGAGGCGGGTGGATCACAAGGTCAGGAGATCAAGACCATCCTGGCTAACACAGTGAAACCCCATCTCTACTGAAAATACAAAAATTAGCTGGGCATGGTGGCGCTTGTCTGTATTCCCAGCTACTTGCGAGGCTGAGAAAAGAGGAAGAGGAGCAGATAAGATAACTATTGGGTACTGGGCTTCATACCTGGGTGATGAAATAATCTGTACAACAAATCCCTGTGACATGAGTTTGCCTATGTAACAAACCTTCACATGCACCTCTAAAGCTAAAATAAAAGTTTTTTAAAAATTAATAAATTTTAAGGGTTAGATTTATTTTGTTCTTGCTCTAATGAAAATATTAGGTGCAGTGGCACCATCACAGTTCACTGCAACCTCCTCCTCCTGGGGTCAAGCAATTCTCCTACCTCAGCCTCCCGAGTAGCTGGAATTACAGGTGTGCACCACCATGCCTGGCTAATTTTTGTATTTTTAGTAGAGATGGGGTTTCACCATGCTGGCCAGGATGACCTTGAACTCCTGATCTCGTGATCCACCCGCCTCAGCCTCCCAAAGTGCTGGGATTACAGGCGTGAGCCACGGCACCTAGCCAATATTAGGTAATTTTATGTGTAGAATAAAAATGTATCTTATGTAAGTCATTTATAGGAAAAAAGACACTTGCACACACATGTTTATAGCAGCAAAATTCATAATCGCAAAAACATGGAACCAGCTTAAATGGCCATCAGCCGAGTGGATAAAGAAAATGTAATATGTGTGTGTGTATATATATATATATAATATATATACACACACACCATGGAATACTACTTGACTATAAAAAGGAACAAAGTAATGGCATTCACAGTAACCTAGATGGAGTTGAAGGCCATTATTATAAGTGAAGTTACTCAGTAATGGAAAACCAAATATTGTATGTTCTCACTTATAAGTGGGAGCTAAGCTACAAGGATGCAAAGGCATAAGAATGATACAATGGACTTTGGGGGCTCCTGGGAAAGGGTGGGAGTGGGGTGAGCGATAACAGATGACACATTGGCTACAGTATATACTGCTCAGGTGACGGGTGCACCAAAATCTCAGAAATCACCTCTGAAGAACTTATTTATGTAACCAAAAACCAACTATTCCCAAACAACTATTGAAATAAAAAAAAATTTAACTCTTCTCTACATATCATATCATCTCTGTAAATAATTATTCATATCATTGTCATAATTTAAAAATAAATGCCACCTTTTTCTTTCTTTATAAAATACCTTAAAGTTTTTAAAGTTACTTGAAAAACATACATTCAGAATTTTACTCTAAAGACAGCTCTGACACGCTAATTAAAAGCTGAAACAAATCTGGATGACAACTTACCTTAATTGGAAACATTAGGACGAAACACTGATTGCATCAATCACTAAACGATGACGCTATAGCACCCCTGAAGTATTTATTCAGAGCAACTGAGGTGTGAAATTTTTTATCTCCTGGAAAACAGCACCTGCTGAGTAGGCAACATTTTTGTCTATGACTACATTCTGCTGTAGTAGTCACTATAGTAATTAAACTTTAATGTAATTAGTGTTTTAGACATTAAAAGTAATATCCTCATTTTGTAATTTAAAAAAAATCAATGAATGCACTTCAATAGGTTTTTGTTTCCAAGGCTACACCAGACTGGAGGAAAGAAGTTCTGTAATAACGTAATACTTTTTTCTTTACACTGTCCGGTTATAGCTCGAGAACTTCATCACTTTCTCAATTTCTCTTTATTGTTGTGCTCTTCTTTTGAAGGCTCAGAAATTGGCCTAAAGGAGCCTCCACTGAAATATTATCTGAGTGTCGCCACTCCAAGGTGCTCTCAAGATAAAGTACTTTTTTCCTAGCTGTTGTCACCGTGCCCTGTGTGTGAGAATTGCTTTTTATCTGTTTGCTACTTTGGGGAACAAAGTGCTCAGGCTCAATTCTGTGTTCATGCTGTTGCCTGAGTCTACATGTGTAGGGATATGTAGGCTTTTAGAATGGAAAAAAAGATTAAAATCCCCCTATCTTTTGAGACTTTTCACCCCTAAATTCAAGGATTTCTTTTTTTAATTTTTATTTTTTGACAGGGTCTTACTCTGTCACCCAGGCTGGAGTGCAGTGGTGTGATCTCAGTTCGCTGCAACCTCTGCCCCCTGAGCTCAAGCCATCCTCTCAGCCTCCTTAGTAGCTAGACTATAGGTGTGCACAACCATGCCTGGCTAATTTTTGTATGTTTTGTAGAAAAAGCTTTTGCCGGTTGATCTCAGACTCCTGAGCCTAAGCGATTAGCCCACCTTGGCCTCCGAAAGTGCTGGGATTAGAGGCTTGAGACACTGCACCTCAGCCCCAATGGCTTTCAGTGTAAAATTCGATGTCTACACTCTTGTACCCATCACAACTATCTAGATATAGGATGTATGCATCATCTCAAAGAGTTTCCATGGTCTCCTTTGAAATCAGTCTCTTCCCTTTTCCATGGCCCCAGGCAGCACTAATCAGCTGTCATTATACTTTTGCCTTTTATAGAATTTAATTTAATGAAATCATAAAGTGTATAGTCTTTTGTAGTTGTCTTTTCACATTTATTTAGCATAATTCTTTTGTGATTCATTCTTTTTTTTTTTTTTTTTTTTTGATACAGTCTCGCTCTGTCACCAGGTAGGAATGCCATGGCATGATCTCGGCTCACTGCAACCTCCGACTCCCTGGTTCAAGTGATTCTCTTGTCTCAGCCTCCCAAGTAGCTGGGAATACAGGCACACGCCACCATGCCCAGCTAATTTTTGTACTTTTAGTAGAGACGGGGTTTTACTGTGTTAACCAGGATGGTCTTGATCTGCTCACCTTGTGATCCACCCACCTTGGCCAACCAAAGTGCTGGGATTACAGGCGTGAGCCACCGTGCCCGGCCCATTCCTATTTTTATATGTATCTGTAGTATATTCCTCTTTATTGTGGAGTTCTATATTCCACTGTATGAATAATTCATTGATTAGATGATAAACATTTGGTTTGTTTCCAAGTTTGACTATTGTAAACAAAACTTCCATGGACATCATATAAAAAAGTCCTTTTGTGGACAAGTCTTTTTGTTACGCATTTTTCTTGAGTCATTGCTAGGAGTCTGCTTTTTTAAACTCACAAAAGAAGTACCTTATAAGAAACTGTCAACTGTCTTCCAAAACATCTATATCATATACATTTCCACAAACAAGATACGAATATTACATACATAGAAAACTACTGACCCATCACATCACCTCACTTATATCATATAATGTGTCCATGAGAATTAATCTTTTGTAATATTTTGTAGTGCTACTTAGATTAATTTGTTACTGAAGCATACTCTATCAAATACTGACTAAAATAATTTTCAAGATGAAAGATTTAGCCATTATTTAGGATAAGTAAGGACAATGATGATTAGGATGTGGCCTTGATATTGCACCATCTGAAGTCCTTTCTCCTGGCATGTTAGTTAGAGGTGCTTTAATACAGAGTTGATACTTTATTCTATCATCCCTGTGGATTAACCTTGAAATAGAAGTGAGAAGTTAATATCACATAGTGTCCTGCTTGAACAAACCAGTGTTTTATTCCTGGATAGAGCCATCTCCCCAGCTCTAGGGTGGTGGTGAGAACATTGTGTCAAAGCTTCAAAAAACTTTATATGTGCAAATTCTCTCATCTTTTTGGGGAATGATTAAATATAAGAAAATAGCTGAGGATCATGTGATATTTGAAAAAAAGTCCTTTAATTTCAATGTAGGTGTCAAAATGGACAAATAAGAAAGAGAATTTGGAAAGAAAAGAAGTATTCATTTTCTATACTGCTAACAAATTAGTACAAACTTACTAGCTAAAAGCACATATATGTGGTATTTTGCAGCTTTTGTGGGTCAGCAGTCCTGGCATGGCATGGCTGGATCCTCAGTTTAGGGTCTAAAATGACTACAATCAAGATGTCAGTTGGAAATGGGTGTGGTGGGACACACCTGTAGTCCCAGCTACTCGAGATGTTGAGCCAGGAGGATTGCTTGAGCCCAGAAGTTCCAGGCTTTAGTGAGCTATGATTGCACAGCTGCACTCCAGCCTGGGTGACAAAGCAATACCCTGTCTTAAAAAAAAGAAAAAAAAAAAAAAAAGATGTTAGCTAGGCTGCATTTACATCCTTATGTTTGACTGGGGAAGACTGTGCTTCCAAACACACTAATATTGTTGGTAGAATTCCTCAATATAGTTGTAGAACCGAGGATATTGGCTGTTGGCTAGAGCCTTCCATAAGCTCCTAAAGGCTACCGTAATCCCTAGCCCAGAGGTTCCCAAACTTTTTGGTACCAGGGACCGGTTTCGTGGAAGACAAAATGGAAGACCGTTTTTCCGTGGATGGGGGTGTGTGGGGGTGTGTAGGGGTGTGGGATTTGGGGGGTGGGGGCGGGAAATGAATGGAACAGTTTTCAGGCATTAGATTCTCATAAAAGGAGCGTGCAACCTGGATCCTTCACATGTGTGGGTCAGTTCACAATAGGGTTCACGCTCCTATGAAAATCTAAGGCCACTGCTGATCTGACAGGAGGCGGAGCTTAGGGAGTAATGCTCCCTCCCCTGCCACTCACCTTCTGCTGTGCAGCCCAGTTCCCTCACCCTAACCCTCACCCTAACCCTGCCCTAGCTACACGAGCTTTTCCAGCACCGCCTCTTTTTTGCACAGCATGGAGAAACTCAAGAGCAGGTCTACTAGCAAGGAGAGTCTTATTCAATGTAATGTAATCATGGGAGAGACAAAGAGAGTAATCCCGCACAGGGATGAAGCGCCTCAGTGGTGATTACTGCACCTCTGCAAGTATGCATCTCGCTTGGACAGATACAGGTCCCATCCTAACTTGAATAGGAGGAAAGAGCCTCCAGAAAAGATATCTCCAAGAAAAAAAAAAAAAATCAGTTTCTTGATGCATTTGATATAGTAAATAGGCAAAGCACAGAAGATACAATGTTAAATCCCCATGACAACACAAAGTTGTATAAACATTAAATAATAAATGCTAGGTATTGAATTCACCAAAAGTGCAGTAAAATTATTTTGGAGGTTGGGCAGAGGAGATGTGTATGTGTGTGTATAGGGTTGGGGTAGCAAAACAGACATTGACATCTTCATGTTCCTTAGTAAGGAATCAATATGTTAATATCGAAAACTAAAAAGATAAAGATGACAATGGAAGCACAATTATGAACAGCATGGCCGTAAATAAATGGAGGAATTAAAGAGCTGAAAATAATTGCTTATGGCAAATACACAGGTAGATTTTATATATATATATTTACATATATTCAGCAAAGTTTACTCTTTTTTGTCATATACTTAATTTGATATTTTCAAACTACGTACTTATATAATCATGATAAAGATAACAATTAAAGAGCAAGTATAATGAGCGTATGAACGTTTTACTTCATATACCTTAGTTTTACTTGAATTTATTTTTGTAAAATTTATGTCTAAATTTGTTGTTAAAAAACAAAAACATCTCCTTACTTCCTCCACGTCCCATAGACTATGAAGCCTATGAACGAATTTTAAGGAGAAAGAATCTTTGAGGATGGGATAGGACAGGAGAAATAGTAGGACAGCTAATGGAGAAGGGACAAGATATAAGTTTAGGAAGAATAAATTTCAATAACTTTAAAATTCTGGCCAGGGCTACGGTTCCATTTGAAAAAGGCAGGAAACAGAGAAAGAACCTCATTAATTGCCCATGGCGTGCCAGGCACTGTGAAGATGCTTTACTCAATTTTCTCACTTACTCATAACGGTAACACTGTAACAGATATTTCTTACCCCATGTTCTAGAGCAGGTGACTAATAACAAGATGTTAAAGAACTTGCTCAAACAAACCAAGCCTCTTAGTGTCAGAGCAAGAACTGACGCCAAAAGCCTCAGTTGTTCAGGGATCTAAACTGAATCCATGGGTAGCAGCAACTCTTTGCATGTAAAATTTGCTTCATTTACTAAATAAAAATCTCTTTCATTGTGTTAACTAAATATGCCCGCTGCAATCTTGTTTACATTCATTCCATTAAAAATAGACAATTCAAAGGTAACTTTCAGTTTTGTTCTTGTAAAATAGCCAAGTCTAGAATTTTATATCAATTTTCATTAAATTGAACATAGGTGTAGGTGGTTAATTAAAAACAAGATTTTGCTAAATGTAAGTATTGGATGCTTATGTAATTTTTAGTTAATTATATGGCAACTTGATTTATCTGTTGCTATTTGATTAAATCTTAACACACTATTTTAGCGATAAATCAATATTTAATGACTTATTAGCATAGAGCTGATATTCTGCCAAGTCTTGATAAGAGACTTTGCTAAATATGAGCTTATGGCTTTATGTGCCATCTTCATTTTTAAGTAAAGAATATTTTGTTCTAACTACTGTTTATGAAGAAATAGAATTTTTAGCATATTTAGGACTTTTGACAATCATTTTTAAAGAATCTCACAATGGACTGTGTTCTCTCTAGATATTCTGCATTTATTGCTGTGAGAAAATCAAGTGAGAGTGTCAAGAACAGTAATGCTGAACACTTATAAAGGGATTAATAGTCCATTGGTAAAATAGTTTCATTAATTCGTCTGTGCATATGAACAAAGGACAGTCTTGCAGACACACAATGGGCAAAATGAACATAGTGCTGTATGGCTGCCACCAGAATGTTCCACATTTCACAGTGTATGAGGAGGCGGAAGATAACAGGCCACAGCCCCGAGTTCTTCTGGAGGCCCCTAGCTTTCATTGCTGATAAACTACAACAAAATGCATGAGTATGTGGGTTTATGTATGTGTGTGTGTTTTAATTAGCATTTAATTAATAATTATACCTTTCCAATTTGTAGGTGAAAAATAGATTTTTTTGGTAATAACTGGTCACAAACAATCTCATCAGAATTATGCTGCTGTCTTATACCTAAAATCTTTAAGTATAGTTTTCAACAAATAAAGATACCAATATTTCTGAGTATAAATTGTCAGCTTTTATGAGAAAATGGTGTAAAATTTATTTTCATTTTCTATTTCAAAGTATCCTTTGAACATTTATAACATTTAGATTTTATGAGAGTTATAAATTAAAAATTCCGAATTTTTTTTTCTCAAGCACTATAGCTCAGGTATTCAAAAGGAGAGAGAGAGAGAGAGAGAGAGAGTATGTGGGTGGGTGTGGGTGTGTTTGCACACAAAAGGCAAGGATTTCATGTGCATGAGTGTGAGGGAATGCAGATTTTCCATGAGATAGGACTGATACGCACCTGTACTGTCACTGACCAGCTTGATGGCCTCTCACCAACCTCTTTTCCTGTTTTCGACGTTAGACTCATTTAACAGAAAGCATGATGAAGATGACGAAATGGGATCAGCTGATCCTTAAAGCCTTTGTTTAGCTTAATAGGCCAGGTCAGCATTTTGCAGATGTTGGGTTTCCAGATTAATAATCCCAATGAGGGCATCTAGCAGCAGTAGCTACTAGATGATGTAATCTGGAATCTGATTTGCTTCTTAGGTTAAGACAAACAAATCTCATTTACAGTGTAAAATATCTAAAATAATGCCTTCTGTTTTGCTTTCTCATCCAAGGGCGTTCTCCAGAATTACAAGTCAAGGTTACTATAACGGGCGTCACACTGCAGAAAACTGCAGCCACAGACTGTGTTTTGAAGCCTCCTTTTTTCACTTTTTAGGTTATAGCAGGCAGCAACCATACTACTAGAAGTATGTGTAGCTTTATATTGTGTTGGGAGAAATGGAATCCCCCGATATTACAGCTGCACTTCTGATTTGTCATTTATTTGGAATAAATAGAGGGTGGTATGCCAGTTGCTATGGAAACCAGTTCCACATTGGAGCAGTGCAAGACCTTCAAGCAGGTTTGAAATTGCTTCCTGCTCATTATGTTTCAGCACTGAAGAAGGTGTAGTGTGCAATTAAATAGAAATGAAGATTTAATTTAAAAAATTAAATTAAATTTTCTGGATTGTCCCTTGTGTACAATAAGCTTGTGAGAGGGAGCATTGCTACATGCAATGCTAACTGGATGTGCATTTGGAAAGAGAGCTGGATCACACCCTTTCTGCTCTGTGGTGTGTATGTGTGCGTGTGCGTGTGTGTGTGCATGTACAGGTGTGTACATGTACATGAGAGATACTTGTAATAATCCCTCTTATAGCAGTTTATTCCAAAAATGTCAGTTTCACCTAGCATATTCTAGAAACATTGGTTAATGTATGCAGGGCTATAAAAAGAAACATATATGTTTGGATTCATTTGTAGGTTATAAAATTAACACCAAGAGAGTTAACCATTATATTGAGACAAAAATACAAAATTTAATTGTGCAGGTTTTTAAGGAGAATATTTTAAGGCAAATTAGTGAGAGCATGAGATTGATATGTAGTCAGACTTGGAAATACAGGCACTACAAACACAATAACGTATGTATATGAAGCAGCCAAAATATAAAGATTTTACATGATGGAAGCAAAAAGCAGGCTATATATATTTTTCAAAAACCAAATAAGTGTATTTTGTATATGCATAGGTGGTATTCCTTAGCTTCTAAAATTGAAAAATATTATAAAATGTTTATTTAGTCTTATACTGTATATTAATTATATGTTATCCCAGATATACAATATAGGCGATTGTTCTAACAGGATCAGGGGATTACTTTAGTTATAGCCATGTATTAAAACCTTATATTTTTATAGCTCTTTACAAAATACAATGGGCTTCATCTGCATGATTTCATTTGCTCTCTAAACGATTCTGATGTAATCAGTGTAGAGCAGCTATTATCTTTATTTTACATGTAAGTGACTTGTGTCAAGTCACCTAGATTATCTATGGAACATCGGGGAATCAATGTCTCCTGATTTCTTTCCATTTCTGGAAGTATTAGTTAATCTTACACTAAATTTGCAAAATATATCCTCTTTTCTCTTGACTGAGAAAGGCATCATAAAGTATTCAGGAATACAATTTATCTTTTTCTTTTTAGAGTGACAGGAAATGTGTGATGAAGTGTGCTTTAAAATAATTATTTTCCTAATCAACTTTTTGTATATATTTATTTCTTAAGGGTTTAAAATGTGTCTTCTGGTTAATTTGCATTGTTCAGACATCTTTGCCATGATTGCATTTGGATGTAAATGGAAACGTGCTTGCTATATTGATATACAGGATTGCTTTTTTCATGGCTATGTGTGTGTCCACCTAACTAGATGCTGTTTATGTTTAGTAGTTCTCTGTTCAATCAGTCCCTTACTGGTGATGAGCCCTTGTGGCAATGGAGCCCCGTGCTATAAAAAGATTGTATGGATAACTGAAAAAGATTGCCCTATAATAACAGGAGCTTCCTTGGTGAGCAGCTGCTAGCCCAGCAGTCCTGGGGCTTTCATGAGGCTGCTATGAATATGTTCACAGCATGCTGAGGCCGACTCCATGCTGTTAATGTGCTGCCTCGCCAGATCCCGGGCTGCTGGTGTGTGCTGGCTTCATTCTATTTAATACTGTTTTTCTTATAGGAGATACTTTATCCTTCTGTCAAATAAAAGCCATGCTGTTCAATATACAATCAATGCCTTCATAATATCCCCCGCAGAAATTAGCACTTTGTAAATATTATGTGATTTCTTTTTTATTAATTGTTAAATATGAGGGTTCTACCTTATCACAAGTAACAGGTGAAATAACTATATTTCAAAAGGAAAAAAAAAAAGATCTGTTGTTCATTACTTCAAGGTCTATTGTCTGAGATTTGGAACGTAAAGTTTTAATAAGGCTTTAATTATTGACTGAAAAGACAGTCATATCAAATGCCAACAAGCTGGAATGCCTCGAGTGTAGGCCTTTTTGGTTTAAAGGAGCCTGACCAAAGTAGCAAGCTTCCAGGGCTTTCCATGCTGGCACCAACCCTTGTGCAGTAGAAATGGAATGAAGGCTGCAGTAGAAATGGAATGAAGGCTGCAGTAGAAATCTAGGAGAGAAATGATACATTTCAGAACTACAGTAGTGGTACTACTGGGGATGGAGAGCTTTGGACACTCATGAGACAAAGAAAACATGTGGCAGTGTTACATATGATGGTTGATTGAATGTGAGCATTTGAAGTAGATAATGGAGTCAAGAAATGTATCCAGATATATAGGGTTAGCGATTGGAGTAGAGGAGAGAGGCTGATCACATTCAGCAGGAGGGCTCTGCTTCAACTGTGGCTCCAAGCATTGAGGTCAAAGCCTAGATAGCATAATACATAATTTGTGGCCAAAATTCGTTTCAATCTAATGGGATTCAAGACATGTTATTAACAAATAATTATATTTTTGATTCACAAAATAATATTTTAGGACAAAGACAAAAATAGCCTACGAAAAATTAATCTCTGTGGATGTTGGTATATATACTTGTAAAAGGGTACTGGTGTTCATGGGATGTGGGGAAGAAAATGTCCCCACTTATTAAAATTAATCAATCCATTTAAAATATTAACTTGCCTGGTCAATTTTGGAAAGAAATTATTCTAAGCCTTCAATTTTGATATTATTTTACCACACTTAAAAGAGTGTGTTGCTCCCTTCCCCTTGAATCTTCTTTTCCCTCATCCCTCAGTAAAGAAAAACGAACAGCTTTTTTGTTAAGTTTATTGTGATATTGGTGGGACAATCTTAATTCTCAGCATCAAACTCAAAGTTATTTAAGGAAGTGGATTCTTTTGAAATTTGTATTCCCAATGACTGCTATGGTGACTGGTTTATTCACACTTTTTGAATAAACAAACGACTTATACCACAACACTTGCTACCACACGCAAACACTTCATCTGATCTCGCGTTATACAAGGTAGCAATGGAAATGAACTGCCTTTTAAAAGGTAGACATTTATGTGCACTAAGGCATAAATCTTATGGAATAAAAAGTGGTGAATATAGAAAAATTTTTTCAGTAAACTGGACTTAGCTAAAATAGTTTTAAAATTATGATTTTTAAATCCATAATACACATTCATTAATTTCTTAAGTAATTTGCAACTCTTAAGTACAACGTATTTCCCAAAATGACTATTGGCCGGAACTTAGACATTTTCCAAGTCAACCTTGATTTAAACCAACATTGTGGTCCCATTATCCTTTTATGGATACTTATTTTTCAGTTAATAAAAATTTATGCAAGTTAATATAATTTAAGAGTATAAAATATATCATTGAGAAATTATTTATATTATTTTTTAAATTCTTTTTTTTTTTGAGATAGAGTCTGGCTCTGTGGCCCAAGCTGGAGTGCAGTGGCAAGACCTTGGCTCACTGCAGCCTCTGCCTCCTGGACTCAAATGATCCTCCCATCTCACCTTCCCAAGTAGCTGGGATTACAGGCATACACCACCACATCTGGCTAACTTTTTTATTTTTTGTGGAGACAGGATTTCGCCATGTTGCCCAGGCTGGTCTGGAACTGGTAAGTTCAAGCCATCTGCCTGCCTGGACTTCCCAAAGTGCTGAAATTACAATCTTCACTCAATTTTAATTTATTAATTTATTTCTTTTAAATGATGACAGATTTTAAGCTGTTATTCTCCTTACCAAAGTCAACCTCATGTATTGAAAGTCTCCTTTTTCATTTTTTCAAATACTTTATATTTAATTCTCTAAAATGATCAGCTGAAGAAACCAGATGGACTGTAATAATTTATTATTTGTGTGAGTCAGATTTAAAGTTGCTCATTACCATTTTGTCCTTTTACATAGAAGATTAAGGAAAGGCGTATGAGCCCCATTATGACCAAAAATTTGAATGACTAACCAAGGAAGGAGTTGTTAGTTTCATCGAAGTAATTTTTATAAGTTATACAATCAGTGACAGCCTTAACGATCTTTAAAAATAAATCAATCTCTTACATTTCAGTAGAGTATCTTAAGAAGTAAGTATTGGTAGAAGACACCATCAGTTAACTACTCACTGAAAATTCCATTTCTCCTAAAAAAAGTTTAATTTTGTTTGGGACCCACTCCTGCTCAATGTAGCCTACAAATCTCATGGTAACAATAATAATAATAATAAGTCTACTAACTATGTTATAAACCTCTTAGGTATGCCATGTCACTTTTATGTGCTTTAAATATAGCTAATATTCACAAAACTCAATGAGACATTATTGTTATCACCAATTTATAGAGAGAATGAAGTAACCTGGTAAGGTTTCACAGATAGCAGGTAACAAAGTTAAGGAGTTTAGGAGTGTAAAATATATATTGGGAAATTATTTCTATCCTTTTAAAAATTCTTTCTGTGTTTTTGAGACAGGGTCTGGCTCTGTTGCACAGGCTGGAGTGCAGTGGCCAGACCTTGGCTCATTGCAGTCTCTGCCACCTGGGCTCAAGTGATCCTCCCATCTCAGCTTCCCAAGTAGCTGGGATTACAGCTTGCTTAGTGTTTCAATGCATAAATGAGGGTTTAATTTAGCTCCAATTTTCACTAATATATAATGATTTAAGTTTAAATTAATAAGTGGATATAGCTCTTTTTATTTATATACCAATGAGGAGGTATATTTTATATACCTTCCCTAGGAGGTAGAAGTACAAGTCCTGGAATAAAAATTATGTACATTTCAGGAATCTTGAGGAAGTGTAACATCCTCATACCTGTTTATCACTTGATATATTTTCTTTTACTTTCTCCTTAAAATAAAATTTACATACAATGAAAACCACGTATCCTAAGTGTGTAATTTAATGAACCTGGATCAGTGTATACACCTAGTAAACAACACTCAGTTAAGTTACATAAATATCCTTCATCTCAGATGTGTTTTTTCACATTCTGTTCTAGTCAACCACCACTCACAGTTGGCCGCCATTGTTCTGATTTCTATCACAATAGAATAGTTTTTCTATGTCACCTCAGATATAAGGAATCATATAATATACTTGTAGTATTTGATTTGTTTCACTCAGCATAATGCTTTTGAGATTCATCTATATTGTTTATGTTTCACTCATTTGTTCTTGTTTATTGCCAAGTAGTATTTTATTATATGAAAATATCTCAAATAATCTTTTCATTATCTTGTTGACGGATAGACATTTGGGCATTTTCAATTGGAGGCCTTTATGAAAAGAAATTGCTATAAACATCTTCACACAAGATTTTCTTTTGTGAAAGTGTTCTCTGATCTCTTGGCTGAATATCTAGAAATGAAATTGCTAAGTCACATGATAGGTTTGTGTTTAACTTGAAAATAAGTTGCCTAATTGTTTGCCAAAGTGAACTATTTATGATGATTTATGATTTATGATGGTTTTAGGTCTCTGTTTACAATAAAAACACAAAACATGAGTACACAGTGCTAAAATGATTATAACTGTTAAAGATAGCAGATATTAAATGACTATTCAAGATCTGAAAGATATATTTGACTTGACTACAAAAAGAGTACATATACATTTCCATAAAATTGCACTCTGATGTAATTGCCAAGATGAATATTATTAGATGTTCAAAAAGCAATTTTAAGATTTTATAAACCACCTCGTAATTTTAAAGCTGACCCATTGCTTTTGTTTTTAGATTTCTTCTTTGCACAGCTATATTTATTATATTTTAAAATTACATTTTTATTTCTAGGAAAAATGTTGAGTTGCTTTACTCAAATTCACCTCAGTGTCCTATAAAACTTAGTATTTTGTGCTCTAAGTACAAAACCCAGAAAATGCTATAGGTGAAACAAAACAAGTGCATCTGGGATTTTTGTCCTGGTAACAAACTTTTAAAAATACTTGTAATTATTATTTTAAAAAACATTACATGTTAAAATTTGGTGAAACTACATGATCTTTATTATAAACCAGAAATTATTCCAGGATGTATTAATTACAAGTCAAATGCATACACTAGTATGAAAAATATATTGGAGAGGAAATTACATTTAATCACCAGAATCAATAGACTGTGCTTGAAGTGTGAGCTGACTCCACTTTCTCCATAGCTTTGTTATACAACTGGGAAATAGACCAGCATTCGTTATCCACATGGATGCTCTTGTACTTGATTCCCATGAGAGATTCTCCTGTGCCAAGAGTGCAACTTAACTCTGAAATGTTGGCCAAAATTTGACAGAGATTTACCAAATAATCTCATAATATTAATAGCACGTTGACTCTTCAGAAATCTGCAACTAGACTATGTGAACTTTTTTTTCTTTTAGATGTCTCAGTTTTGAGAAATACATAAAAAGTGACTGATAGTCTTTTAAATATTATTGAGAATTTAATCGGTTATAGTGGACTAAGACAAGCAAAGTATTTTACTTACAATAATGATCAATGTATATATGTAGGAAATAGTTTTACTAGAAGGAAAAAGTCTTGGCAATTTCCTTTGCCTATTACTCTCAAGAACTTAATTCTGAAAACTTTTACATTATTATAACAATTTCCTGAAAATTCTTCAGATACATTATATATCTGGAATAAAAATTAATATGTTAGACATCTTGGAGACATAGACAAAATTATTATGTATAGAATGCATTGTCTTTCTAGTTTTCTAACTGAAACTAATCAAATGTGTCATTTGCTTTACTTTTTTAAATGTTATTTTTAATTTATAAATAATTATTGTATAGATTTACAGGGTACAAAGTGATGTTTTGGTACATTTATGCTTTGCAGAATGATGAAGTAATGCTAATTAATGTATCTATCACTTCACACACTTATTTCTTTGTGATAGGAAAATTTCAAATCCACTCTTTTGGCAATTTTGAAATATACAATATGTTATTATTAACTGTAGTCACAATGCTGGGCAGTAGAACACCAGAACTTATTCCTCATGTCAAAGTGAAATTTTCTACTCTTTGACCAACTTCTTCCCTTTCCCTGCATTCCTCCCCCAACCTAGTCTCTGGTAAGCATCATTCTGCTTTCTATGTCTATGAGTTTGACAATTTTAGATTCCACATATAAGTGAGATCATGTGGCATTTACCTTTCTGTGCCTGGCTTATTTCACTTAGCATAATCTCCTCTAGGTACATCCATGTTGTTGCAAATGATAAATATCCTTTTTTTTTAAAGGGCGTATAGTATTTCATTATGTGTGTGTGTGTGTGTATGTGTATGTGTGTGTGTGTGTGTATATATATATATATATATGTGTCACATTTTCTTTATCTATTCCATTAATGGGCACTTGGTTGTTTCCATATATTGACTATTGTGAATGAAGCTTCAATGAACATGGTAGTGCAGATACCTCGCTCACACATGGATTGCAATTCCTTGGATATATACCTGGAAGTAGAATTACTGGATTGATCAGATGGTAGTTCTATTTTTACACTTTTGAAATACCTCCAAAATGTTTTCCAAAATGGTTGTGCTGACTTACAATACCATAAACAGTGTACAAGGTTTCCCTTTTCTCCATATCCTAGCCAACACTTATATATCGTTCATCTTTTTGATATTAGCCAATATAACATGTGTGAGGTGTTATCTCATTGAGTTTTTAATTTGCCTTCCTCTGATTTGTGATGTTGAGCGTTTTTTTTTTGTTTTTTTGTTTTTTTTTTTTTTTCATACAGCTGTTGGCCATTTATGTATCTTCTTTTTAGAAATGTCTACTCAGGTCCTTTGTCTGTTTTTAATAGCATTATTTATTTTCTTGTTATTGAATACTTTGAGTTCTTTATTTATTTTGGATGTTAGCCCTTATTTAATGTGTGATTTGCAAACATTTTCCCAATTTGTAGATTATCTTTTTGTTGTTTCTTTTGCTGTGCAGAAGCTTTTTGGTTTGAGACACTCCCATTTGTTTACTTTTTGCATTTGTTGCCTTTGCTTTTGGGGTTATATGTAAGACATCACTGTCCAGACCCATGTCATGGAGCTTTTTTCCTATGTTTTCAACTAGTGGTTCTAAAGTTTCAGGTATTACATTTAAAGTTGTTGTTTATTTTGCATTTATTCTTGTACACAGAGTATACAAGGGTCCCGTTTTTCTCTTCTGCATGGGATAGCCCGTCTTTCCAACACAATTTATTGAAAAGTCAGTCCTTTCCCCCATTGTGTGTTCTTGTCACCTTTGTTGAAAATCAATTGACTGTAGATATCTGGGTTTATTTCTAAACTTTTTATCCTATTCCATTGGTCAATATGCCAGTTTTCATGTCAGTACTATGCTGTTTTGATTAATATAGCTTTGTAGTATAGAAATCAGGTAGCACAATGCCTCCAGGTTTGTTCCTTTGGGTCAAGATTGCTTTGTTTGTTTGGAGTCTTTTGTGGTTCCACGCAAATTTTAGGATTGTTTTTCTACTTCTGTGAAGAATTACACAGGCATTTTGATACAGATTACATTGAATCTGTAGATTGCTTTGGGTCATATGGACATTTTAACATTAATTCTTCCAACTCATGAACATGGAATATCTTTCCATTTACTTCTGTCACCTTCAATTTATTTTACCAATGTCTTACCGTTTTTAGTATACAGATCATTTATTCCCTTAAACTTACTCCTTGGTATTTTTAATGCTATTATAAATGGATTGGTTTCTTAATTTATTTTTCAGATAGTTCATTTTTAGTGCATCTAAATGTTACTGATCTTTGTATGTAGATTTTATATCCTGGAACTTTCTGAATTCATTTATTATTTTTTGTGTGGAGCCTTTAGGTTTTCCATATGTAAGATCATGTCATCAGCAAACAGAAACAATCTCACTTCTTCCTTTCTTATCCAAATGCCTCTTACTATTTTTAAAAATTTCCTAATTGTTCTGGCTAGTACTTCCAGTTCTAGCTAGAACAGAAGTGAACAGAAGTGGTGAGAATGGGCATCCTTTTCTTGATCCAGATCTTAAAGGAAACTCTTCAAATTTTTACTACTGAGTATGATATAAGCTGCAGACTTGTCATATATGGCCTTTATTGTGTGGAAATACATTCCTTCTATAACAAGCTTTTATACCAAATAATACTAGTCCATACTAGTTAGTTTATGCTAGTCATATACTAGTTTGGTAGTTTTTATTATAAAATGATATCGAATTCTGTCAAACACTTTTTCTGCATCTACTTAGATGATCATATGGCATTTGACTTTCATTTTGCTAATATGGTGAATCATATTTACTGATTTGCATATATTGAGTCATTCTTACATCCCAGGCATAAATTCTACTTGATCACAGTGAATGATCATTTTAATGGACTGTTAAATATGGTTTGCTAGTATTTTGTGGAGGAGTTTTGCATCTGCGTTCATCAGTGATATTGGCCTATAGTTTTTCTTTTTTCTTGTAGGGTCTTTGACTTTGTTATCAGGGTAATACTCGTCTCTTAAAATTAGTTTAGAAGTACTCCCTCCTGTTTATTTTTGATTATTGATTGATTGTAGAGACAGGGTCTCTCTATGTTGTCAAGACTGGTCTCAAACTCTTGTTTTCAAGTAATTCTCCCACCTCATCCTCTCAAATTCCTGGGATTACGGGCATGAGCCACCACACCTGGCCCTACCTTTTCATTTTTGAAAGCTTTTGAGAGGAATGGGTGTGAGTTCTTCTTCAAACTTTGGTGGAATTCATTCATGAAGGTATCTGGTCTTGTGCTTTGATGGGAGATGTTTTATTGCAGATTCAATCTCCTTACTCATTATTGGTCTGTTCGTATTTCTGATTTATTTATGATTCAATCTGGGTAGGTGATATGTTTGTGAGAATTCATTAATTTCTTCTAGGCTATTCAAGTTGCTGGTGTGTAATTGTGCATCGTAGCCTCTTATGATCTGTTGAATTTCTGGGGCATCAGTTGTAATGTCCAGGCTTTTATTCCTCATTTTATTTATTTGTGTCTTCTCTCTCTTTTTTTTCCCCCTGTCGTATCTATAAAAGTCAGGGAGCTCAAAGTGCATAAGCTATTTTCAGGAGGGATTGGTAGGCGGGGAGTTCTTGCTGGAGGGGGAATACCCGGGAAGTGGAATATTCAGAAGCCAGCCGGGGGTTGGGGGCCCAATACTCACGAAGTGCCAATTTGCGTTTAGAGGCTGACAGAGGGCTACTGTTGTCTGCTTCTTCAATTCTCCAATGCGCGGTAGTTAGAAGCCAGGCTGTCAAGTAGACACTGGAAGAGTGTGTTATAAACTCCTAGGCAGAAAAAGGAAGCTGCATTTTTAAGCCCCTTATCTGCCTTACTTCCAGCCCCTAGAAGTGTCCATGTGCCGACATAAAACCGCCATTTTATTCTGTAGTCTAGAGAGACGCATGTGTGCCTAGTCTCCTCCACTCTCGAAGTTGGTGAATTCAGAGCCAAGGGGTGAATAAACTTAGAGTTAGGGTACTATATGTATGGTTCAAACCCTTCCCTTCTCCGGGAGAAGCTGGGTGTTGGGAACTCCTTCCAGATTGAATGGTACAGTGGCTGGGGTGGGGCCCATGCCCAAGTGTGCCTCAGCTTTTCCTACACATTTGAATGGATGTTTTTTAGTTGTTCAATTGGTAGGAGTCTCTTGACTCATTTCTGAATTTCTCTCAGAGGGAGTTTGTCTAGGGATAGATGTTTATTCAGTGCTTCCATGCATGGGGTGAGAGTCAGGAGCCTCGTATTCTGCCGTGCTGCTGACATCATTCTTTAGTCTTTTCTAGATATTCAGGTGTGTTTTACCACTCTTTATTTCTTCTTCTCAATATAATTTAAAAATTATATAGAACAGATGTATTTAACTATTTTTTGTTTGTTTTAGCTATAAAAAATTCCAAATGAAGTTTAGACAATTCTTTAAAATTTTGTAGAAATAGAAAAATATTTTGAGGAGATTTCAGTTTTCTAAGACTTTTGTTTCTAGCTTAACTGACATGGACTTTTCAGGACCCGTGACTAAAAGGAGTTTGTATATGGTTTGTATATAGTGGCAAGAGGTCCTGGATAGTTCTAACACAGACAAAATTCAGAACCTAACTTTGAATTCATTGCTGTCCTCATTCATCACAAAAATAATAAAATGTACCTTTTAAATCTATCCATTAATTCATTCATTGAACAAATTTATTGAGCAACTACCATGTGCCAGTCCTTTTTCTATAAGCTTTGTATATAAATTTTCAGCTTCCATGGATGAGGTGGGATAAACAACTTATAAATAGCATGATTAAATAAAATAAATGAGATGACATTTCAGAAAAAAATCATAGGGTGGGGGAGGGGATATAAGAGGTTGGAAGAACTGTAATTTTATATAAGATGTTCTAGAAAGGATTGTCTGAGAAAGTGATACTTGAGTAAAGACCTGGAGGAGGCAAACAAGTGAGCCTTACAGATATTTGGGGGAAGAGCACCGAAAGGAGAGAAACAGAGATTGCAAAATCCCTGAAACAGGGATGAAAGAGCAAGATGATTAGGATGGCTGCACGAAAGTAAACAAGAGTGAAAGACAGTTATGGAGGACCTGCGTGTATAGGGCCACTTCAAACACTTTGGCTTTTATCTTGAGCCATATCCGAAGCCATTCAAGGGTTTGGGGGTAGAGGATTGACAGGATCTAATTTTTGTGTTTACAAGGTCACTCTGGATAGCCTGAAGGAGGAAGGGCAAACATGGAAGCAGGAAAACCGTTAAGAAACTACAGTAATGGCCAAAAGGAGCGATGTGTGACTTGGACAGGGGTGGTAAATGGGGAGATGGTGAGAAGTAGTTGAAATATGGATCTATTTTGAAAGTAAAATATTTGGCAAAGAATTTTGCAAAGTATTAGCTATGAGGTGTGAAAGAGGGAGAGAATAGTCAATAATACCTACCTTTTTGATTTCAGAAATTAGAAAGAGTTATCGCTAACTGGTATGGCAAATACTTTCCATGGCTACTGCCATTTTCTTAATTCAAGCCCTCATAATTTTTCCATAGAGAACTATACAAACCTCCTCATGATTTGTCTATTTTACTGTTGACATCTTCCAAACTACTCACCATAACATCACTAGCTTTTTTCCTTCTGAAAACACAAATCTCTTCTTATCATGCCTGAATGTAAAATCTTAATATCTCACAAGTGCCTGTGGAAGAATTCTCAAACTCTTATATGTCTCTAAGCATTTTAATTTACAGTTTCCAGTGCAGAGAACATCCTTCTTCCATTCTTTGCTTAGTTTTTATATTCTTGTTTAAATCTTTCTTTCAAGATTCACTCATGGTCCTTGCTCCTCCAGAAAATTTTCATTAGTATCTAAAATATATCAGGCAAAAAAATGTATCATCCTATATTTTACTTTACCTTTCATTTATTTTAATTAAAATGTTTTTTGAAAAGTGTAGTTACATGCGATAGGGTATTTGAAAACGCAAGCTGGACATGATGACTCCTTCCTGTAATCTCAGTGCTTTGAGAGGCCAAGGCAAGAGGATTGGTTGAGCTCAGGAGTTTGAGACCAGCCTTGGCAATACAAGACACCACCCCTATTAAAAAAGAAAAGGAGAAGACAATGCAAGATTCTCCCTGCTTCCAAGGAAAACCATGAGCTTATTTTTTTAATGAATATTTTCTTGCTATTTATAATTTTGTATTTTTACCACTTAACTATGCAACCCTAAACCCTGTAATTTTGTTTTGCAATGTTTATAAATTTTATATAAATGACATCATAAATTAAGAATTTATATTAGTTGTCTAATGCTGCCTAACGTATCACGCCATAACTTAGTGATTTAAAGCAACAATAATCATTTATTATCTCTCACAATGTCTGTGCGTTATGAATTCAGGAAAAATCCAGTGGGTAAAGTTCTTGTATGAGTTTTTTGTGAGTTTGCAATCAGAAACTGATTGTGGCTAGAGATATCTGAATGCTTGCCTAGGGCAGGAGTGTTCAATTTATATGGCTGGCAAGTAGCTGCTGGCAAATGGCTTTTGCTCCAATGTGAGCCTCACCACAGGTTGCCCCTGCACCCTCCCACCATGACAGCCAGCTTCCTCCAGAGTGAGCAATGCCTTGCTGAAGTAAGAGCCTTCATGCTTTCATTACACGGACTTGAAGTGAAATAAGTTATTATTATTATATTCAACTATGTAGGTCTTTCAATAATTTTAATAGTGTGGATATGTATTCTATTAGTCACATTAGACAACCATCCATGACTCAAGGAAGAAGGAAACTATTGAGATGTATAAACACTATGAGGCTAGGATTGTTGCAGTCCATTCTGGGGAATGCCTATCATAGTTTTCACCCTGGACTTCAATAATTTATGTTCTTCTCACATTTAAGATACTCTCAATTTTTCCAAGGCTCCCAAAAGTCTCATCTTGGCAAGAGTTCTAGGTCTAGAATCTCATCATCTAACCCAGATCCAGGTACAGATACAACTCCTTGATTGTGTTACCTACAGTATAGTTTTGCAAGCATAGCTTTTTAAAACCAAAAGGCCTATAAAATAGAGATGAGTTATCTGCATCCCCTTCTGACATACTCTCAATACAAAATGGTGGGAAAAAATTGCATAATTATTATACTATTCCAAAGAAAAAACAACAAAAACAAAACAAACAAACAACAACAAGAAAAAGCAAGAGGCACACAGGAGTTGCTGTTCTGTAGCACTTTTAAAATACAGCTGCACATTGGTTGGAAGTTCCTTGATTAGGACTCACTTCTACTGCTCTTTCGTAACAACTCTTCATAGCTCTTGGCTTTACCTTCTGGGTTCTTGGTTCCACTTTTTCAACTTTTCATTATTCTTCCTTTTTCATAAAGGATAGCCCATGTTTACAGGTGAGCAGGTGTCTTAGCCTGTTTTCCGTCTATAGAAGTTTTGGTCCAAGGCCTATTTTCAGGTTGAACGGTTTCTGCTTTTTAAAATCCAAGCTAATGGTGTTTACACCAATATAATTCCCCTAAAATCTTTGTAGGTCTCCCATAGATATTTTTGAGTTTACTTTTTTAGACAAAAGACAGAATTCACAAATCCCTCCATGAAAAGTCTTTCTTTATGTTAGTTTTCTTCTCCCCAGCATTCTTAGCTCTATAGTTTAAAGTAGAAGATCTAGATAGTTCGTACCTAAAATCTTTTTTTTTTTTTAAATTACACTTTAAGTTCTGGGTTATACGTGCAGAACGTGCAGTTTTGTTACATAAGTATACATGTGCCATGGTGGTTAGCTGCACCCATCAACCCGTCACCTACATTAGGTATTTCTTCTAATGTTATCCCACCCCTAGCCCCCCCACACCCCACAGGCCCTGGTGTGCCCTCCCTGTGTCCTTGTGTTCTCATTGTTCAACTCCCACTTATGAGTGAGAACGTGAGGTGTTTGGTTTTCTGATCTTGTGATAGTTTGCTGAGAATGATGGTTTCCAGCTTCATCCATGTTCCTGCAAAGGACATGAACTCATCCTTTTTTGTGACTGCATAGTATTCCATAGTATATATGTGCCACATTTTCTTAATCCAGTCTATCATTGATGGGCATTTGGGATGGTTCCATGTCTTTGTTATTGTAAACAGTGCTGAAATAAATATACACGTGCATGTGTCTTTATCATAGAATGATTTATAATCTGTTGGGTATATGCCCAGTAATGGGATTGCTGGGTCAAATGGTATTTCTAGTTCTAGATCCTTGAGGAATTGCCACACTGTCTTCCACAATGAATAAACTAAATTACACCCCCACCAACAATGTAAGAGTGTTTCTATTTTTCCACAACCTCTCAAGCATCTGTTGTTTCTGACTTTTTAATGATTGCCATTCTAACTGGCATGAGATGGTATCTCAATGGGGTTTTGATTTGCATTTCTCTAATGACCAGTGATGATGAGCATTTTTTCATATGTCTGTTGGCTGCATAAATATCTTCTTTTGAGAAATGTCTGTTCATATCCTTTGCCCATTTTTTGATGGAGTTGTTTGCTTTTTTCTTGTAAATTTGTTTAAGTTCTTTGTAGATTCTGGGTATTAGCACTTTGTCAGATGGATAGATTGCAAAAATTTTCTCCCATTCTGTAGGTTGCCTGTTCACTCTGATGGTAGTTTATTTTTCTACACAGAAGGTGTTTAGTTTAATTAGATCCCATTTGTCAAGTTTGGCTTTTATTGCCATTGCTTTTGGTGTTTTAGACATGCCTATGTCCTGAATGGTATTGCCCAGGTTTTCTTCTAGGATTTTTATGGTCCTAGGTCTTATGTTTAAGTTTTTGATCCATCTTGAGTTGATTTTTGTATAAGGTGTAAGGAAGGGTCGAGTTTCAGTTTTCTGCATGTGGCTAGCCAGTTTTCCCAACACCATTTATTAAATAGGGAATCTTTTCCCCATTGCTTGTGTGTGTCAGGTTTGTCAAAGATCAGATGGTGGTACATGTGTAGTGTTATTTCTGAGGCCTCTGTTCTGTTCCATTGGTCTCTGTATCTGTTTTGGCACAGTACCATGCTGTTTTGGTTACTGTAGCTTTGTAGTAAAGTTTGAAATCAGGTAGCATGATGCCTCCGGCTTAGTTCTTCTTGTCCAGGATTGTCTTGGCTATGCGGGCTCTTATTTGTTTCCATATGACGTTTAAGGTAGTTTTTTCCAATTCTATGAAGAAAGTCAGTGGTAGCTTGATGGGGATAGCATTGAATCTATAAATTACTTTGGGCAATAAGGTGATTTTCAAGATACTGATTCTTCCTATCCATGAGTAGGGAATGTTTTTCCATTTGTTTGTGTCCTCTCTTACTTCCTTGAGCAGTGGTTTGTAGTTCTCCTTGAAGAGTTCCTTCACATTCCTTGTAAGTTGGATTCCTAGGTATTTTATTGTCTTAGTAGCAATTGTGAATGGGAGTTCATTCATTATTTGATTCTCTGTTTGTCTGTTATTAGTGTGTAAGAGTGCTTGTGATTTTTGCACATTGATTTTGTATCCTGAGACTTTGCTGAAGTTGCTTTTCAGGTTAAGGAGATTTTGGGCTGAGACGGTGGGGTTTTCTAAATATACAATCATGTCATCTGCAAAGAGAGACAATTTGACCTCCTCTTTGCCTATTGAATACCTTTTATTGCTTTCTCTTGCCTGATTGCCCTGGCCAGAACTTCCAATACTACTTTGAATAGGAGTGGTGAGAGTGGGCATCCTTGCCTTGCGCCGGTTTTCAAAGGGAATGCTTCCAGTTTTTGCCCATTCAGCATGATATTGGCTGTGGGTTTGTCATAAATAGCTCTTATTATGTTGAGATACGTTCCATCTATACCTAGTTTATTAAGAGTTTTTAGCATGAAAAGCTGTTGAATTTTGTTGACGGCCTTTTTTGTATTTATTGAGATAATCATGTAGTTTGTGTCATTGGTTCTATTTATGTGATGGATTACATTTATTGATTTGTGTATGTTGAATCAGCCTTGCATCCCAGGGATAAAGCCAACTTGATCGTGGTGGATAAGCTTTTTGATGTACTGCTGGATTTGGTTTGTCAGTATTTTATTGAGGATTTTCACATCAATGTTCATCAGGGATATTGGCCTAAAATTCTCTTTTTGTGTTGTGTCTCTGCCAGGCTTTGGTCTCAAGAAGATGCTGGCCTCATAAAATGAGTTAGGGAAGATTCCCTCTTTTTCTGTTGATTGGAATATTTTCAGAAGGAATCATACCACCTCCTCTTTATACCTCTGGTAGAATTCGGCTGTAAATCCCTCTGGTCCTGGACTTTTTTTGGTTCGTAGGCTATTAATTATTGCCTCAATTTCAGAACCTGTTATTGATCTATTCAGAGATTCTTCCTGGTTTAGTTTGAGATGGTGTATGTATCCAGGAATTTATCCATTTCTTCTAGATTTTCTAGTTTATTTGAATAGAGTTGTTTATAGTATTCTCTGATGGTAGTTTGTATTTCTGTGGGATCAGTGGAGATATCCCTTTTATCATTTTTTATTGCATGTATTTGATTCTTCTCTCTTTTCTTCTTTATTAGTCTTGCAGGCAGTCCATCAATTTTGTTGATCTTTTCAAAAAACCAGCTTCTGGATTCGTTGATTTTTTAAAGGGCTTTTGTGTCTCTATCTCCTTCAGTTCTGCTCTGATCTTAGTTATTTCTTGTCTTCTGCTAGAATTTGAATTTTTTGCTCTTGCTTCTCTAGTCATTTTAATTGTGATGTTATGGTGTCAATTTTAGATCTCTCCTGCTTTCTCTTGTGGGCACTTAGTGCTATAAATTTCCCTCTACACACTGCTTTAAATGTGTCCCAGAGATTCTAGTATGTTGTATCTTTGTTCTCATTGGCTTCAAAGAACATCTTTATTTTTGCCTTCATTTCCAAGATGGTCGAATAGAACAGCTGTGGTCTACGGCTCCCAGAGAGATCGACACAGAGGATAAGTGATTTCTGCATTTCCAACTGATGTACCTGGCTCATCTAATTGGGACTGGTTGGACAGTGGGTGCACCCCATGGAGGGTGAGCTGAAGCAGGGCAGGGTGTCAAATCACCCAGGAAGTGCAAGGGGTTGGGGGATTTCCCTTTCCTAGCCAAGGGAAGCCATGAGTGACTGTACCTGAAGGAGCAGTACACTCCTGCCCAAATACTGCATTTTTCCCATGGTCTTCACAACTGGCTGATCAGGAGATCCCCTCCCAAGCCTGGCTCAGGGTGTCCCATGCCCTTGGAGCCTTGCTTGCTGCTAGCACAGCAGTCTGAAATTGACCTGGGAGGCAGGAGCTTGGTGGGGGGAGGGGCATCCACCATTGCTGAGGCTTGAGTGGGTGGTTCTGTGCTCACATTGTAAACAAAGCAGCAGGGAAGCTTGAACTGGGCAGAGCCCACTGCACTCAGCAAGGCCTACTGCCTTTATAGACTCCACCTTTGTGGGCAGGGCATATCTGAACAAAAGGCAGCAAACAGCTTCTCCAGACTTAAACATCCCTGCCTGACAGCTCTGAAGAGAGCAGCGGTTCTCCCAGCATGGCATTCAAGCTCCAATAACAGACAGACTGACTCCTCAAGTCTAGTGTAGCCTGACTGGGAGACACTTCCCAGCAGGGGCCAACAGATACCTCATACAGGCAGGTGCCCCTCTGGGACAAAGCTTCCAGAGCAAGGATCAGGCAGCAATATTTGCTGTTCTGCAACCTCCGCTGGTGATACCCAGGCAAACAGGGTCTGGAGTGGACCTCCAGCAAACTCCAACAGACCTGCAGCTGAGGGGTCTGTCTGTTAGAAGGAAACTAACAAACAAAAAGGAATAGCACCAACATCAACGAAAAGGACATCCACACCAAAACCCCATCCGTAGGTCACCAACATCAAAGATCAAAGGTAGATAAAACCACAAAGATGGAGAGAAAACAGAGCAGAAAGTGTGAAAATTCATACTTAAAATCTTTTGTGGGGCTTTTGTCCCAATGAATGTTCTCCATATACTCCATATACTCCCTGAATGATTTTAATAGTTGCTGAGGTTTGCTCTAAGAAACTCAGGTAAAATGTTTATATTTTACCTAAGTGAGTTAAAATCCCAGCCTCAATGCATAAATGATTTATAAACAAAGAAAAATTACCTAAGGAGAGTACTCAAAAGAGCGTGTGTGTGTGTGTGTGTGTGTGTGTGTGTGTGTGCACGCATGGGCTGATTTGGAAGGATGGTGGTGGGAGTAAATGGTGAATTAACACTGGAACTCTCAGAAACATTACTTACCAAGAGTAAAAAATTGTTCTTATTTTCTCTATAAAGAGTAGGGGACATTTTAACTTGTTTAAGTATAGACTAATTATAGTGTAATTATAATTATAATATAGAGATTCAAGTATTGTGATTTACAGCTATACTCATAAATGCCATAAGTTTAACAAAATAAAGGACTAAGTATTCTTTTAATATTTTGACCAAAAGCTCTTCATTAGGTATTTTTCTGAGCCCCAAATGATACTGAATAAAATTATCCATAGGGGTTTTATTTGCATGTCTGGTTTTGAGGCAAATATGGCCAGCAATAAGAAATTATTTTATTGAAGAGTATTTCAATATATTATAAACAATTTTCCTCCCCTATAATTACTATGAAAACCTCAAAAATTGCAAATGAGTGCATAAACTAGCAAGATGAAATAAGCATGGAAACTGGTTTAATAACCTTAGCTATCAAACTAATTGTGAATAACTGGAAACACTTCATTCAGAACTGTTTTATAGAGTGATTAAATATGATTTGCATAATTTTCTTTTAGAATAAAAATAGATCTAAAATATTTTGAAAAATGAAAACAGAGCATAGCTGAACAAATATTTGAGAGATAAGTATGGGAGAATTTAATTTTTATTTTATCCAATTTTATAGAAAGTATATCTGAAATAATTTATTCTATTTATTTATTCATCTACTCATTAAATCACCCATTCATTCAACAAATATTTTGAGCCAGTTCTCTGCCAATTTTCAGCATGCAAATTCTCACATAATTGCCAATATTCAAATCCGTCCTGTTGAAAGAAGTAATAAATAAATAAACATTATACATGTAACTAATTCTGAAAGCCAACAACTTATTGGGTGGTTCAATTATAGGAAATGACTAATATATTTTATAGTTGAAAATTTAAAGTTTTTGATACATTAATTGACTTCTATAAATTTTTAAAAAAATTTTTTTTTTGTAAAATTGCAAACACTGAAGAGAATATAAAGAATACAGAAAGACAGAAATATTTCTCCAATTTTTTTTTTTTTTTCAGATGGAGTCTCACTCTGTCACACAGGCTGGAGTGCAGTGGCGCAATCTCGGCTCACTGCAAGCTGTGCCTTCTGGGTTCATGCCATTCTCCTGCCTCAGCCTCCCGAGTAGCTAGGACTACGGGCACCCGCCACCATGCCTGGCTGATTTTTCTACTTTTAGTAGAGACAGGGTTTCACCGTGTTAGCCAGGATGGTCTTGATCTCCTGACCTTGTGATCTGCCCTCCTAGGCCTCCCGAAGTGCTGGGATTACAGGCGTGAGCCACCGTGCCCGGCTTCTATTTTTTTTTTTTTTCTGATTTTTTAACCTATCTCAGCCAGTGAAAATGAATTGGCAAATTTATTTCAATGTGCTTATTTTGTTAGTATAAAGCACTTTTCTTCTACATTTACTAGCTAAAGCAGAACAAATATTCTGAGAATATTAATTGGAATAGATGAGAACTTTTATATATTCAGGGCAATAAAGTTTATTTCTGCTCTGTGTTAGGTAGGGCTCTATTTTCTCGAAAATATCACCCACTTTTCTTACTCTAGCTTTCGGAATAAATGATCAAGCTTTAGTGATGAGAAATGTGGATTTTTTTCCCATAGTTTTGGAGAAATTATAGCATAACTGGAAAAACAAAAGCAGCAAGGAAGCTAATAAATAGTTGATGGAAATGACTGGTCTGTTAATATCCCTCTTTTGTTTGCATTCTTGATTTGGTTTGGCCTTTTCAACTGTAAGCAGGATGTGCTAGTGAAAAGAAGACAAGTTTGGGGAGCAGTCGTCATATGTACTAGTGTTTTATTTATTTGATTAGTAATCGTTAAAATAGCTACAATTTTTAGGTTGATTGATATTGCTAGGCATTGATCTAAGCATTTTTCAAGAAATATTTAACTTATACAACCCCATGGGGGTAGGTATCTGGTTGAGAACAAAATTATCCATACACTTGTACACATACAATTATTTGAATCCCCATTTTGCAAAGGAAGGAATTGACTCTCAGATGAATTAACCCTGGGCAATACAAAACAGAGTTGGATTTGGAATTAAGACTGAACCCAAAGCAAGTAGGCTACACTTAAGGACAATTTCAGGTTTTGCGAAACCCGAAGCTTAGGGAACGTTGAGGGCCACCCGTTAACAAAAGAGAATGTGAAATTACAAACAATGAGTTAGGTGCAAATATAAGTACCTACAAGAAAAGAAATCACAACAAATTACAAATTTTTAAAAGCCAACAAATACTGCAAACATCACATCAGGAAAAATTATTTTTTATTAATGACCTAGCAAACGTCTCTGAATGACTTGTCTTTTGACAAGTATTTCATCCTTTTATTTCCTACAGATGCAAAATAAAATTAATTGCATCTGTTATTTGATGTAAAATTTATTATTTATAATTCAATATTTGGATGCATAAAATGTGCAACTTCATAATAAATGAACTCACTCTACTTTTGCTATAGATGTGTGCCCTACCAAGAATGTTCTGACAAATTTTATTTTAGATAGTTCCTACATGATTAATTTATAATTTTATGAACTTCGTGTATCTCTGACAGGAGAAAGCTTCTGTTTTTTCTAAGCCTGGATGGGAACCAAAATCTCCATGTACAATTCTACAATATGATAATTGGAAACATTCCTAAAGAAGAGCTTTTCTTTACATATATTTCATATCCTGTTTCTCTCTTTCTTTCTTTCTTTCTTTCTTTCTTTCTTTCTTTCTTTCTTTCTTTCTTTCTTTCTTTCTTTCTTTCTTTCTTTCTTTCTTTTTTTGCTGTTGATATTTTCTTCTTTTTCCCCAGGAGCCACCTGCTTCTCACAAAGCCACACAGTCACTGGCTATGTCACAGTGCATTATGACCTCTGGCCCTGAACCTTCATGTCATAACATTGGCTTCGTCAGCACAGTGGGCATGGGCAGTAGGGGTACTGCTGAAAGCCATGCTTCCTCTGAGATGACAGCAATTGCTTAGGCGTACTTGGAAGTGACTGCAAATGACTTCTGTATATTCCACTAAACCTTGAATGATTATACATCCTGGTGTGCTCTGGACAATCCTTGTTCACACTTATTGGCCAAGTGTATTTATTAATTCTGCCCACTTTAATTTTCAAACGTGTCTCAATTCGGACAACAATTTGGACAACAAATTGTCCAAACTGGACACAGAGTCACCTTAACTAAAACCAAACTGAACTGCCCCTAACTAAAACCTTAGCTGGGAAGAAAATTTCTTCCAACTGTAATAAATATATAAGAACTAACCATAATCTGTGTTGACTCCTTTATGCTTTATTTTCTTTAAAAATGTGTTAGATTTCTGAAGAAAGTTTGAAAAGTAATGATGAATTACACAATTTTATTTACTTAAAATGTAATAGAATAACAAAAACAAATAGATAAATCCAGAAGTAAAGAGGAGAACAAAACCTCACAAGTAACAATAAAAATACAAGAAATAAGAATACATCTCCTTTTAACAGGCCATAAACTCTGAAAAGTAGCAGCCATGGGAAAAATAGCGGGAAATTCAATTATGCTGTGGCACACCTCCTCACTCTGTCTTCACTTTCCACAGGTGATAGCAGATAAAGTCAGTGAGTTAACAAAATTCGCACTGTTGCTTTTCAAACCTTCTAAATGGAATAGAGGCAAGCTGAAGAGTAAAAGAATCAGCCAGGGGAATAGTCCCGTAAAATATTCTATAGTATAAACCAGTCACACAATCCTTCAATAAAAGAAGAAACTTTTAGGGGCTCACAATGTTTCAGGACTTGCCACTGATTTGTGGGAACAATCTGTAGTCCAAATGCATCCCAACATGGTGGAAACATAAAGCCCTTACTAGGAAGAATGAGTGCATTTCACAAAATTTCAGAAGTGAGTGTGGACTCAACACTCCATAAAGTCTGCCAGCTATGCAACTCAGCCATCCACCCTTCTTCTCTTCACTGTATACACCTTGGGCTCAAAATGAGAAGAAAATCTCTTGAAAGCAATCACAGTCTTTAACTCAAAGAGTGACACAAGATTTCATTTCATTTTAGGGGAGAAATATGTCAAAGCTATTTCACGTATGGCATCTGAGAGCAATGTTCATGCTAATGATGCTTTAGATAAAAATCAATAGCATGGTGGCTGCCATTGTACCACAGCTACAGAAAAGCTGAAAATAAGGAAAGAAACAGAATGAAGAAGGGAAGTAAAATATTTTATTTTTTAAAATTAATTTAAATTTTTATTAAAATGGAGGCATGGTTTAAAAGTATTCATATACTAACCAGTAGTCCCATTACTGATTCTCAATAGAAAGAACTTGAGACATTTAGTTTAGACAACTAAAATACATTGTTAGTTGTATTTTTCCCCTGACATTTAACTTCATCTTTTGAAATATTATGCACACAGTACAATCTATAGATCTACAAATGGTGAACACTATTGACTTCCTCTTAGGATAGATAAGGATTTTAATACAATTAAACTACATTCTTTCCTTCTTTCTCCCATTAAATTTATATGTTGGTTTAATGTTAAAATGTTACTCAGTATTTTCATTATTATGGCTAGATGAAAGTAGTATGATTATATATATTTTTTCTTTAGAACTTTCTGTAATGTAACTTTTCTTTTTTTTTTTTTTTTTTTTTGAGACGGAGTCTCGCACTGTCGCCCAGGCTGGAGTGCAGTGGCGCGATCTCGGCTCACTGCAAGCTCCGCCTCCCGGGTTCACGCCATTCTCTTGCCTCAGCCTCCTGAGTAGCTGGGACTACAGGCGCCCACCACCGCGCCCGGCTAATTTTTTGTATTTTTAGTAGAGACGGGGTTTCACTGTGGTCTCGATCTCCTGAACTTGTGATCCGCCCGCCTCGGCCTCCCAAAGTGCTGGGATTACAGGCGTGAGCCACCGCGCCCGGCCCTTGTAATGTAACTTTTCAATTTCCTTGAGCCTTTAGACAAGCCTTTCTAACCCTTCCACCACCTTTTCAAGTTCTTCTCAATAAAATATTTCTAATAACTTCTCTGACAATGTATCTGATCCTTTTTATTGCTAGCAATATTTTCCTACATGTCTTTCATCATCCTGCTTTGAGTCTACACTAGCACTGACTGCTTTCAAGGCCTTTTCAAGGTCGTCACACTGGAGACTCCATTCAATGCTCTCTCATGTTGAATCTCCAGTTTTTCAGATTGTTTTATTACTTATTTCTTCGTTTTAAGGAAGCTACTTCTATAGGTTTCTTTAAAAATGGGATTTGACTTTAATACTCTTATGGGTGACTCAAAGTAACTGAGACACAGATGTTAAAATCACACGTATTTCCTCCCAGCACTTTATGAAATAAGGAAATATTCAAATAAAGAATTTGATTAGCTAACTCTCAGAAAAGCAGAAGTCAAAATGTCACTTAACCTTTTGCTTTTAAGAATTAGTTAAATCAAAGATTTATAACAATATAATTATATTATCCTAAAAAGTATATAGATAAATAGGTAGATAGATAGATGATAGATAGACGGATAGATAGATGACAGATAGATAGATAGAGCAATTATTTGAGGCAGCATGCCTAATGTAAACTGTAGGATTAATTTTAACTTTAAGAGAAAACTTTCAAACAATAGTGACCTGAAAAATACAAGATTATTTCTCTCTCACTCAAGAAATCCATCTTAGCACTATATCAAATAGATAACATAAGTAAACAAAATTAAACTAATTAAGGTAACATTGGATCACATTACTCTAATTTTACAGATTTGTTAGAATATAAACTGGGGACAAAAATAACTGCAAAGAACTCTTAAAATATTCTTAGTGGGTTTGAGGATGGTGGTATTTATGTAGAAATTATCAGTTTATGTATGATATGGATATATTTAGGTTGCTAATTACAGTTTTTGCCATTGAATGTAATGGCAAAAATTGAAATTACATTTGCACCAACCTAATGGAAAATGAATGTGTTCTGATGCTTGAAATCAGATTCTTACTGTGGGAGAAGGTTATGCAAATCAGGAGTGGGTGAAATTGAAGAACCCTGCGGTGTTGGGTTTCAGTCGAGATAACATGAATGAACCCTTTACTTTTAGAACAATATATTTATCATTTATGTTCACTGAAAGTGCCTAGAAGCGATAACCACAGTAGCAACCACATAAACACAGCTAGTGCAGATGGTGTTTTCTAAAAATCTGCTTCCGCTAATAGAAACCACTCACCTTAGAGAAGCATCTGATTCCAAATACATTACATATAAATGATGAGGTGAGCCTAGGATATCTTATTATGCCAGAGAACAAGAGGTGTTCAAAGAATAATGAATTCCTGTTGAAACAACATGGATTTGATTTGAATGGGCTCCCACACTGAGCATCTAATTTGAACATCAGAAAAGAAAAATGATGGTAATGAATTATACCACATCAAATAACAAGGAATTGATAAGTTTTACTGGCTAGTCAAAAGGAAAGGGGTGGTAGGATTAGAAAGATTGCCATGTTGAAAACAACATGGTATTAATTGTTTCCTGCAAGATCCACCGGTGGTTACTGTAACCATTGGATGAAAAGTCGATGGAGAAAAAATAATTCAGAAAGTCTAAAAATATTACCACACAGATTATTTAACAGCTACGAAGAGAATGGAAACTTTACAAAACAGATTTGGCAGGCCCATCTTAAGCAAGTCATCAAGCTCAGCATCACAACATGTGATTTGCTGATATTGTATGGCTCACAGTTTAAGGCATTGTGAAGTATCATTCCTGGTATTGTCACCTGTGTTGTAGCATGACAAAAATGTTTAACCCGATGAAATTTACGTGAACATATTCCAGATTGTAGAATATTCGACAAGAACAATTGCCATGATGGTTCAAAATATCAAAATTGTATAAAATGAAAAGAAAGCGGGACTGTCTATTCTAGATCAAACAATATTAAACAGGAAAACAGAATGTGGCGTGTGATCCTTGTTTGGATCTTGGATAGTGAAAAAGTTAAGAAAAAATTTGAGATGAGTAAAGAAATTCGTGAGCTGTTTTTAAAATAATATTATCTAAATATTTATTGAGTGCGATGATGTTATTGTCGTTATATAGATGAATGTCCCAGTTTAAGAAGTGCATGATGAAATATTGAGAGATGAAGTGTCATGGTGCCTACTTCTTACTTTCAAATGTTTGAGCAGGAAAAAATTCTGTGTGTGTGTGTGTGTGTGTGTGTGTGTGTGTGTGTGTGTGTATTTCTTACCAAGTCCGACTTGTTAAATTATGTTTTTCAAGAAATTTGCCTATATTAAGTAAGTTGTCAAATTTATGAGCATACTATTATTCTTTTAATATATTGATGAATATGGTATCCTTTTATTATCTTTTTAAAAAGATCACTGATGATACCCCATTTTCATTCCTGAGGCTACTATTCTGAGCTTTCCTTATTTTTTTCCTTGTAATTAGTTTTGCTACTAGTTTATCAATTTATTAATAATTTCTAGGAATCAGAACTTGGCTTTGTCAATTTTTCTCTACTCTATGTCTGCTTTGTATTTTCACTGATTTTTGATAGTTGATATTTCTTTCTTCTTGGGAATAATTTGCTGGATTTTCTTGTGGTTTATTGACATGAAAACATATAGTATTCATTTCAATCTTTTTCTTTTGTAAAATATAATTGAAAGCTAAAAATTTGTCTGATATTATGTCACTATATGCCAAAAGTTTGAATACGTTTTATTATCATTCAATTCACCTACATATAAGCTTTCTTTATGATGTCTTCTGTGACCCAAACATTTTTGAAGTGTTTAACTTAATTTCTTAATATTTTGGGATTATTCAGTATACATTCAATTTTGCTAAATACTCCTCCTTCACTTGAAAAAATGTGTATTCTTTAGATGTTGGATACAGGGTTCTATATATGTCTATTAAGTCAATGTGGTGTGTTCTAAAGAAGAAATGTTAAAATCTTCAACTTTGATATTTCCTTTTTTAAAGACTTCCTTGTTTTTACGTCATAAATTTGGAAGTTATATGATTAGGTAAATGTGTATTTAATTTGCTGTGCCTTCCTGAAAGATTGATCATTTTATTATTACGAATTGTCTCTCTTCATCTTTTCTAATACCTCTTGGTTTTAAATCTATTTTGTCTAGTAGGAATACAGTCAGAGATTCCTCATTGTTGTTGGTGATAGAATTGTATAGTACATTATGTTTTATAATTCTATTTTTAAACTATCTGTGTCCTAAGATTTAAAGCATGTGTTTAAATTGTGCTAAAGCCAGCATATAATTGGGTTTTGTTATTGTCATTTAGATTAACAATCTTTACTATTTAATTGGAGTATACAGAGGATCCTGTGTTTGCTTCACAGATTTAGAATTTTCATTTTCTATTGTATATGAATCTCTGCTAAAATTGCCACATTTACACTCATTTTATTTGTCTTTTCCCCATTTGTCTTGAGTATGCTAATAATAATTATATTAAACTCTTCATCCTCCAACACCAGTCTCTGGATTGTCTGTGAGTCTGTTTGTATGATTCATGTTTTGTTTTTTATATTATTGGTCAAATTTCTGTACTACTTCATATATCTATTAATTTTTCATTATTTGCTCCAAAATATTTTAAAAGAACCATAGGATGCTGCACAGATTGGGCTAAGTTTTTAGTTGTGTTGCAGTTTTAAAAAGATTCACATTCTTTCTGGTATCTTTGTGGGGTGTGGCCATTCCGGGTTTTGATTAAAACTCTGGCTGATCTCTTTCTCCTCAGTGCTGAATAACTACAACTTAACTACATAACTATCAGCTTAACTCTTTAGTCTTCTTTCCTACGCAAATTGTAGCACGTGTATCAAGGGGGAGACTGACTGTGTATTTGTAGTGGTCTTCCATTCTCTTGTACAACTCTTCTCCTATGCATTGTGGGGATGTGGGATATTTTACTCTCCTTTTAAAAAACCTCTTACCTATACCCCAGTCTCCGTTTTCTTCAGCACATGTCCTGTGGGGAAAACTTACTGTCTGGAGTTCCTTTAGTTTCCCATGTCTCAGGTCAGCCTCATGAGATAAGAAATAGCTTTGTTGGATCCTGTTGTCTTCTGTTAGAGGACATCTACTAGGGCTTAGCTTGAGCCTCACCCATGCACCAAATTAATTAAGGTCTACAGGATGAAAGCAGCCAGTGATTATTAGCTATATAAGGGTCTCCCTTGCCTGAGATTTTGGTTTATCACATTCTTCTTGTTTCCACAGATCTCTAATATCTCTAAAATATGAATTTTCAAAATGTATCTATTTCTTTCTAATAATTGAACTAGGAAAATTGGTTTTCTGTTACTACATGTTACTTAGATATGGAAATATTTTCTATTTATAGAATTTTTGTTAACCCTCTTACTTTGTTTTATATGTTTGTTATATATGTTGGTAATCCAAACTCTAGAAAAATATATAGGAAATGAAATCATACTCTATTACACTGTTTTTGTTTGCTTTGCTCAGCTTTGTTAGTGAAAAAAATCATATTTATACATATAGTTGTAGCACATTTTTAAATTTAGGATTCCATTTTGTACATTTACCAAAATTTTAATATATTCTATTGATGATGAAAATGTAAAGAATTTCATAGTTAAGCTAATGTGGAATTTTAAATCAGCCAGGCTGCCTTCTTTCTTGTTGTTTTGCTATGTATCATTTTTATTACCAAAAATATCTCATGGCTTCAGATGATTTCTGAGGATTCAGCCATTAGATCCACATTCTGGACAGCACGAAAGGTGGAAAGAAGGAGGCAGGCACACCCTTTTAAAGACATTTTCTAGAAGCTGTTCACATTGTTTTCACTTGTTCCCAATGGTCAAAATTGAATCATTTGGTCACATCCAGATACATGGGAGGCTGGGATATGCAATTTTCATTTTAGGGAGTCATATGTTTAGGTAAAACTTGAGCCTATTTTTATAGAAAATGTGAGAGTGGCCATAAGGAGACAACTATTGGTTTCTACCACATTAGTAACAAACAATCTATAACAATGTTTCTATATATCATTTATGGTTAGTTTGTGTTTTCTAAGACCGGTTTTAAATTTACAAAGAAAAATCTGACATTTGCTGCTGAGAAACTATTATGTTCATATTGATTAAAGTATAATATATAGAGTTACTAAAATATCAGCAATGTATGTGTTTTAGGTATTTTTGTTGTTGTTGTTGTCATGGTATATTATTTTTGGTGGCTGCCTTTGTGATGATAATAGTATATAAATGTGCTGCTAAAAACAAAACATTTTTTTGACAAGGCGAAAGTAAATTCTGAAGAAAATAAATAATAGGAAATTCCAATATTTATTTTCCACCAATAGTATCTGACATTTAAGAAACTGTATACTGTGAAGAAAAAAAACATGCAGAGTAATCATATTCATGATTTATAATATTTTAAAAATAGCATTTTGTTGGGATTCTGAGATGTAAGACTATATCCATTTTTTTAAAAAAAGTCATACTAATTATATATTGCATTTTAAATCATAATTTCAGTTACTTGACAGTTTGGATTTCACTAAGATGTCAATTACTCTAAATCATAGTGTTTACACTCTACTTTTAGTGTAGAATAAATGTGTTTAGTATTACTGTCCTTTTGATAATTATGGGTCATAAAATATTAAATTAACTTCTGGGTATTTATAATTCTGTGGAAGCATAAGAATTTTTAAAATTGCCTTTCAGTCACTCAGAATGTGGTGGCATTAATATACTATATACACGTCCAAGGAAATCAGGAGGATAACAGTAAAATAAATAATTGAAAGCAAACTACATTTGAGATTGATTTGAAGCACATTTTCAATTACTATTGCAGACCAGGTGTAAGCTGTTACCATTAAGTCATAAAGACAGCTGGTTGCAATGTGCAGCTCTTGGGATCAGAAGGAGGAGACAGGTGAGATAAATGCTTATCTATCAGTTGTCTGCCTTCCTTCTCTAGCACTGTTGGTTTGGATAGAAAGTAAAAACCCAGGCAAGGCAAGCCAATTTAACTCTATGCAGTCTGCTATAAGACAGGTATTGGAGGATGACGTTGCTCTTGCCAAGGTGGACATTATAATTCTCATTTCTTCTGTGTATTCTTAGTCAATTGAAATTGGAAGTGATTATTAGTTCTGGAAGAATATAAAAATCAAGGATGAATCACAGAATCATGAGAGAATGAGAAACATCTGCCAACAATAAAAATGAAAAGAATTGATTAAAATGTAAAAAAGGGCTGAGGATGTGAGGTTCAGCAGGAGTGTTTTTGGAATAGGAGCCTGCAGTCTGATGCGAGTTGTTTAATGAGGTTAATGCAGTAGAAAGGAGCAGGGCTAAGTATGTGCAGACACTCTTCTAATAAAGTAATGCACATGAATTAAACAATTTAATTCTTATCAAATGCTATGAGCTAGGCATGATTACATCACCCCATTTTACAGATAAGAAAGCCAAATCACAGAGAAATTAAGTAATTTATTCAAGGTCAAACAGGTAGTAATTGGTAGATCCAGTTGAATATAGATATTCTGGTTACAGAATCTGCAGTCTTTACTGCCTCTTTAATGAAAGAATTAAAGGCAGATATCAGAGAAGCTGGGGTTGTATTTTAATGTAAAAGAGCATGGTTTGCTTTGTTTCCTATGAGAACCAGAAACAGAACTAGCTGAGGCATCTACTAGGGGGATGATTTAACTGTCAGTAGTTGGAGAGTTGGAACACTGCAGACAGATTGTGGAAGGGAAGAAGAAGTGACAACAAGATTAGGGCAGGAAAATCTGAAGTCCAGGGACAATTTGGATGAGGCCACGGAGTAGAGCAAAAAAGAAAGTACCTTCCTCATGCAGTGGATCAAAAATAAGTATTGGCATTTCATTTGTCAGAATTTTCATACCTTCAGAAGGTATGGAGGAACCAGTAAAGGATTGTTAGAGGGAGCCCAAATAACAAAGAAGGAATGTTATTAGATAGACAATGTAAGTTCTTTTTTCTCCTAAAGGATTAAAATGTTACTTGAACACTCATCTAAGGAACGGATTGATAACCAGGTTCAGCAAAAGACCACAGACCTCCTTACATCCTGCTGCATTGCTAAAGCAAATGTAACTTGGAGTAACTTGTCAATGTCATGACTGAATTTTTCCCACAGAGGATACGATGTGGCTGATTCCAATTTTGAAATTCAAGGGCTCTCCCATGAAGCCACCTAATAAGTGCAACTGGGAAAAAGGTAGCAGTAGACCAGTATCATTCACTGTAGACATCTAATGTTTGGAGGAGGTGACAGCGTAGCAGAGTGGAAAAGCACAGCCGTTTTGGAATCTTAAAGTTATAGTTTCTTTATGTGGTTAGTGCCTTTGCTATTTTTTATTTTCTTTGATACTGAGGACACTTAAATTCTCAGAATCTGTTTTTATTTCCCATAAAATCTAGAGAAAAGTGTCAATTTGATAGTGTTGTTTTGAGTGGTCTATAACATGCTGTGTGTAAAGTTTCTGCACAGAGACTGACTCCATAATTATGGATCTTTTCGAATTGCCTTTGAAATTGTTGCGACAATTTCAGCTTGCAAACATTTCTGATACATGTTATGTTCTGACTTATAGTAATGATTAGCAAAGCTCATGAAGAAAAGTGAAGTAGTGTATAATTTATTTTGCTTGTGGTACAGACCAAGCTGTTCTAACTCAAGGGGTTGTATGCACTGCCCAGGGCAGGTGGGTGATTAAATCAGGGACTGAGCATCCTCTAGGATATGCCCTTGGCCTTGGCCACACCAGTGGATGAAGATAGCATTTCACCATCATGCCATGGCCCTGCCTGTGGACAAGAAGAAAGTGATCTGGAAGATGCAAACCTCTTCTGCTCTCATTCCATGATCCGGGACTGAGTCACAAGACTGAAACAACAAGAGTAGTATGGACCAGCTGGGGAGCCAGGAACTCAGGAGAAAGCCTGACTTATTAAAAGATGACATTGTACAAGCTATGACGATGGGATGAACAAACTGCAATGGGAACATGGACGAAGCAGCAACTAAGTCCACATTTTGAAGTAAGGAATATCTTTTCTCAGCCCTCATCTTTCCTGATTTCTATTAGAATTTCACAATAATGATAAGATAAAAATATATTTTCCTTTTATTGAGTCCTGTGAAAATGTGCTTTTCTTTGTGAAATTTAAAATACCCGTGCTATTCTTGATATTTTTAAAAAATCTCACTCCCTACATGATATGATTTGGCTATGTCTCCACCCGCATCGCACCTTGAGTTGTAACAATCCCCACCTGTCGAAGGTGGGGGCCAGGTGGAGGTTATTGAATCAATGGGTGGGGGAGGGGAGCTGCAATTCCTCCATACTGTTCTCCTGGTAGTGAATAAGTCTCACGAGATCTGATGGTTCTATAAATGAGAGTTCGCCTGCACACACTTTCTTGCCTGCTGCCCTGTAAGATTCGTCTTGCTTCCCCTTCATCGTCCACCATGAGCGTGAGGCCTTCCAAGCCATGTGGAACTGTGAGTCAATTAAACCTCTTTCCTCTTTAAGTTACCCAGTCTTGGGTATGTCTTTACTGGCACCATGAAAACAGATGAATACACTACATTTTGATGTTTCCTCAGGGTATGGTCTTGGGTCTGGGATGCTGGAATAATTATAATGGTAGAAGTGTGTTCTTTAAGTCATTTAATTGAATTAAGTGAGACTTACTTGAATATACCACCTCCCTCATTTCTTCATTTAAAAATGGTAATTAAATAAAAGCAGAGGTTTGAAATTAATAGAATTAAAGATGACAAGGAAGAGAATGATGAAGTGGGTAGCCTTAAGCCCTGGGGGAAACAAAGAAGCTGACTTGATGCTATGAAAATAGAGGAGCTGAATTGAGAAGAGGGGGAAGTCAGGTTGCTACCGTGTGTTTCAAAATGGAGTTCTGGCCAGGTGCAGTGGCTTATATCTGTAATCCCAGTACTTTGGGAGGCCAAAGTGGGTAGATCACCTGAGGTCAGAAGTTCGAGACCATACTGGCTAATATAGTGAAACCCTATCTCTACTAAGAATTATACATATATATGTCTTGCGCGTCCTTGTGAAGAGACCGCCAAACAGGCTTTGTGTGAGCAATAAAGCTTTTTAATCATCTGGGTGCAGGCGAGCTGAGTCCGAAAAGAGAGTCAGCGAAGGGGGATAAGGGTGGGGCCGTTTTATAGGATTTGGGTAGGTAAAGGAAAATTACAGTCAAAGGGGGGTTGTTCTCTGGTGGGCAGGAGTGGGGGGTCACAAGGTGCTCAGTGGAGGAGCTTTTTGAGTCAGGATGAGCCAGGAAAAGGAATTTCACAAGATAATATCATCGCTTAAGCAAAGGACTGACCATTTTCACTTCTTTTGTGGTGCAATGTCATCAGTTAAGGTGAGGCAGGGCATTTGCACTTCTTTTGTGATTCTTCAGTTACTTCAGGCCATCTGGACGTATAAGTGCAAGTCACAGGGGATGCAATGGCTTGGCTTGGGCTCAGAGGCCTGACTCTATATATATATATATATATATATATATATACACACACACACACACACACACACACACACACACACACACACACAAATTAGCCAGGCATGGTGGCCTCTGCTTGTAGTCCCGGTTACTTGGGAGGCTGAGGCAAGAGAACTGCTTGAACCCAAGAGGTGGAGGCCGAGATCATGCCATTACACTCCAGCTTGGACAACAGAGAGGCACTTGGTCTCAAAAAAAAAAAAAAACAAAAAGGAGTTTCCTGGACATATGTCCAGTGGAATAACCTCTCTAAATGGCAACACTTACTAGAAGTCCTCTTTTAGAACCTTCGGAGTTCCTGCCTTCCCGCCTCCCAACTCTGACCGACCGTGGCTAACAGGAGCTAAGACTGTTAAATTAATAGAGGTTATTCTTTTTTTCCCCGTTGAACCGTCAAGGTGTTTTGTGTGTCTTGGTTCCTAATTCCACCAAGAAACTATCAGTACTACATGTAAGAAATGTTAAAGGACACCAAGTGTCAGCCCCAAGAATGTGTGAGTGCTAGAGGTGGAAAGATGAATAGATAAGTGTTCATAGTCTAGCGGGGTGGACAAACAGTGAAAACAAATTCTCATGCCAGATGTTCATTTAAGCCACTTTAAGTAACGTATCAAGTGATGGAGCAATGGTTTGCATGGGGGGCGGGGGAGGAAGAGCACACTCAGATGCTGTTGGTGGAAGTGGTGAAACGATGGAATTCCGGGCCCTTACCCACTCCGGCCCCCCTCCCACATCTTTCCACGAGTTTAATCACAGCATACTTTTGACCAGTTTGCATATGCAAATTTTCCATTGAGTTCGTTTGAATTCTTCGGCCAGAATTCAATAGGTAATAAAAAAGGAAGATCCCATTGTTCAAGAATATTTACTATATATACACGGCTTGAGTGCTTCAGTAGAATTCAATAGGCAATAAAAATGAAAAATCTCATTGTTCCAAGATCACACAACTATAAGAAGCTATTGATCCTACCTAGGTGTTATGAATGTAAATCATGAAAATTTTTCTTGGCTAATTCTGTATTTTCACAAAAATATTCATGATCATGAAAATATATTTTCATGATTACAAAAAATATCTAATGACTAAATATGAATGCAAAATACCAGCCAACTTTCCCAGAAAAAGAACTAAATACTGAATCATTAATCTTGTACTAACTGAATCATTAATCTTCTACTAAGACTTCTTTGTGATATTTCAGTTTTCTGGGAAAGACTTTTACTAATATACTCTCATAGTAAAATAGAGTATTAACACATTGTCCTAAAAATCCATATTGCAGATTTGCCTCTCATATTGCATGGTGTAATAACCACATTTTTAAAGTCAGAAATATTACTGCAATAGCCAGAAACTCCAGACCAATCTGGAAAACTTAGACTTCATCTCTACAAAATTAAAAACATTAGCTAGGTGTGGTGGAACTTGCCTGCAGTCCTAGCTACTTGGGAGGCTGTGGCGGGAGAATCTCTGAAGCTCAGGAGTTCAAAGTTGCCGTGACATTTGGTCATGCCACTGTACTGTAGCCTGGGTGACAAAGTGAGACCTTGTCTCTATAAAAAAAATAAAAAAAAATACTGCAATAATAATTATGGATGCTAATTTTTAAAGTATACTCTTTTTGTTTCTCTTTCTTTTTTTTTTTTTGACACGAAGTCTCGCTCTGTTGCCAGGCTGGAGTGCAGTGGTGCTATCTTGACTCACTGCAACCTTTGCCTCCCGGGTTCAAGAGATTCTCCTGCCTCAGCCTCCTGAGTAGATGGGATTACAGGCGCCTGCCACCATGCCCAGCTAATTTTTGTATTTTTAGTAGAGATGGGGGTTTCACCATGTTGGCCAGGATGGTCTCGATCTCTTGACCTCAGGATCCGTCTGCTTCAGCCTCCCCAAGTGCTGGGATTACAGGCGTGACTCACTGCACCCAGCCTCTTTTTTTCTATTACTTTTTTTTCTTGAGAATAGATGGGCTCATTGGTTCATTTAATGTATACACTATGAGACAATACAATACATTGTCCATGTCTAGAGTGCCCCTTAAATGTGTAGGTGATGCTGTCACAGTCAAAACCAGTTAAACACATTAGAGGCAGACACAACAGAAAGGTCATTGGCTTTGCACCTACAGATCCATATTTGTCCATGTTGCTAGGCAATGGAAGAAAACCACAGTCCCAAAGCTCTTTTCCCCACATCCATTATTAAAACATAAAACAAAACCAAGTATTTGCAGTGATGTCATTTTACATAACCATTTTTGAAATGTTGTTAAACTCAAATACCTATCTTAGACAATAAAAAATTACCCCACTTATCAAGTGTGAGGTTTTGCTTCATATTATCATTGTGCAACAATTTCGGATCTTTTATTTATTATAATTACTATATTTAGAACATAAAATGATTCCTTTAAAAGTCCTGAATATTACTCTATAGTCTCTTGGTATTTGCAGATTTACTATTTGGGGCTTCAGGTTTTCATGAGTGATACTGTTTATTGTCCATTATCTATATTCATAAGTGTTTTGAGGCACGTATTTGAGAGTGAACTTAGCTGCCCACCAGGCGTACTCATTACATGTGCCTGATTTCTGTCTACACAGGTGCTCTTTCTTCTGAACCTAAAAACAAACAAACAAACAAAAAACCCAAAGCAGAAAAAAAAACACCCGCCTTTGTTTCTTTGTTAAAATTATCCCCCTCAACACATACACATAATTCCAGCTCCAGTGGTGGGAAAAGTAATGCAATTTAGCTTAAACCATTTCTAAAAACAAAAGCCCTGGGTGATGGTCTGTCTTTGAGATTGTGGGTTTTCTGAAAGTCTTCAGGAAGCACCTGCCGCTAATGTCAATTATTTCCTTTTGACATTATGTGTGATTCGTTTGGATGTCTGTCTGTAGGGAATAATATATCTGATTTTTTTTTTTTTAAATGAAAGCTACAAATGTGTATTTTCTGTCTGTTGTGAAGCTGCCTTCTTCTGGAACTCTTTGCAGTGTGTTTGTTTTAGGCCTTTTCCAACCTTCTGCCTGTGCCTAGGTTGGGATCTCTCCTGCCTTGTGTTTCCTTTACACTCACTACATCCTCGAGTGAACACCGTCATACAGTGTTAGTGTTATAACTGCATATTGGCCTCTCCCAGACCACATATTCCAACATGGCACAGCCCTCACCTGCATGCTGCTTGTGACATTCCAGGGATTCTCACAGTGCCTGGAATACAGCAGGGACTTTAGCAACACTGTACTGAAGCAAGCTGAAGGGGAGGCCTGCCCCTCCACACCTGTGGGCATTTCTCGTTAGTTGGAAGGAGAGACTTGAGAAAAGAAATGACACACAGAGACAAAGTATAGAGAAAGAAAAAGTGGGCCCAGGGGACCGGCCCTCAGCATACAGAGGACCCGCGCCTGCACCGGTCTCTGAGTTCCCTCAGTATTTATTGATCATTATCTTGACCATCTCGGAAAAGGGGAAGTGGCAGGATAATAGGATCATAGTAGAGAGAAGGTCAGCAGTAAGACATGTGAATAAAGATCTCTGTGACATGAATAAGTTTAAGGAAAAGTCCTGTACCTTGATGTGCATATGCAAACACCTCCATAGACCTTTTTAGTGCATAAAGAGCAGCATTGCCGCCAGCACGTCCCACCTTCAGCCCTAAGGAGGTTTTCTCCTTTCTCAGTAAATAGAACATATGATCCGGTTTTACACTGAGATGTTCCATTGCCCAGGGACGGGGAGGAGACAGATGCTTTTCTCTATCTCAACTGCCAAGAAGCCTTCTTTCCTCTTATATTAATCCTCCTCAGCACAGACCCTTCATGGGTGTCAGCCTGGGGGACGATCAGGTCTTTCCCTTCCCACGAGGCTATATTTCAGACTATCACATGGGGAGAAACCTTGGACAATACCTAGCTTTCCTAGGTAGAGGTCCCTGTGACCCAACCTTCCGCATAGTATGTGTCCCTGGGTACTTGAGATTAAGAGAATGGTGATGACTTCTAACCAGCAAGCTGCCTTCAGGCACTTGTTTAACAAAGCACACCCTGCACAGCCCCAAATCCATTAAACCTTGAGTCACCACAGCACATGTCTCTTGCAAGGACAAGGTTGGGGGTAGGGTCACAGATTAACAGCATCTCAAATGCAGAACAAAATGGAGTCTCTTATGTCTACTTCTTTCTATATAGACACAGTAACAGTCTGATCTCTCTTTTCCCCACACAATCATAGACAGTTAAAAGCATGAATTCTGGAGCCACATTGATTGGATTGGAGTCCAGGTTTTAATGCTTGTAAACTGTGAAAGCCTTCAGAACCTCCACATAGGACCCCAAGGCTTAACTGCAGCTTGACTCCAGGGAGCACGATTTATATAACCCAAAAGGTAAATGGTCAACACTAGAGTCTTCATTACTGATGATCTTGGCAGGTTATTTAGTCTCCACAGGTCTTGATATTCTCATTTTTTAAATAAGAGTAATTATTTTTACTTCCAATGGCTATGAAGATTACGAGCTAATATATATCAAGTGCTTAGAACACTGCCTTCTTTGGAGTATGCGTTCAATGCTATTAAATGTTTTTCTGTTTTTGTATTATTTTTATTACATGAGATGTGAAGCAGTCACAACTGTTGCCTAGCATTTCATTCAATGGATAAACCACTTTTTAAATTCTCCAAGTAATCATTAGGTTTTGTTTATTTTTTACCTTTCTAGTTATTGCCAAAGTAAGGGAGAAAACATTATAACATGTCTCCATGATCACATGCTCAGTCTCCAGGACAGAGCCCTAGAAGTAGAATTTGTAGGTCTAAAGATAGGCACTTTAAAAATCTTACCAGAAGGAGACTAATTGCTGTCTGGGGTGTTTGTATCAACTTATACTGACCAATGTACTACTGGTGTATATTTTCCCATTCCTCAAATCTTCATTAACACTTTATTTGATTTTTGGCAAGCCGATAGATGTAAAATATTTTACTGTTCTTTTAGTAGTTTTCTACAGCAGCCATAACAAATTACCACACATTTAGTGGCTTAAAATAACAATCATTTCTACATTCCAGCATGGGCGACAGAGCAAGACTCTGTCTCGGAAAAAAAGAAAGAAAGAAAAAATAACAAGCATTTATTTTCTATAGCTCTGTAGGGCAGAAGTCTGGGTATAGTGTGTTGCTCAGCTGGGTCCTGCATTCAGAATCATAGAAGGGCAAAATGGAGGCATTTACAGGTTTGTTTCTTTCTGGAAGCTCATTCAGGTTATTGGTTGAATTCAAATTCGTTCTGCTGGCAGCCAGTGACAGTCTTTGCTACTAGAAGTTGTCTGTAATTCTTCTCATTCTTTCCATGTGGCTCACCTCTAGCAATGGAGGTTCAAGGCCCTCTCACACTTTGAACTTCTCAAGCTTTACTTATCTTCTTTCTATCATTCTAGCTGGAGAAAGTTCTCTGGTTTTAAGGTCTTGTTTATTAAGGTTGGACATACCTGTATAATCCAGGCTATAATCTCCCTATCTTAAGGTACAAAATCTCAATCACATCTGCAAAATCATTTTTTCTATGTAGGGTAACATACTCACAATTTCCAGGGATTAGGACCTGGGCATCTTCAGGGGTCTGTTCTACCGAGCATGGTTCTTTCAATTTTAATTTGCTGCTTATTACTGAGGGTGAGCATATTTTCTATGTCAATTGGCCATATTGATCTTTTATGCTTTAAATTTTATTTTCATATACCTTTTTCCCAGTTTCTTTTTGGAAGATTTATCTTTTAAAATTGCTTTTTTTTTTTTGGTTATTATATATTGTGGCTAATAATTATTTTTCAGAAATGTACACTGAAAATATTTTAAAACCATAGCTTAATTTTTAAATGAGTTCATGTATTTTTTGTTTTTTTCCCCATAAGTTATTGGGATACAGGTGGTATTTGGTTACCTGAGTAGGTTCTTTAGTGGTGATTTGTGAGATTTTGGTGCACCTACCACCCGAGCAGTATACACTGCACCCTATTTGCAGTCTTTTATCCCTTGCCCTGCTCACATCCTTCCCCCTAAGTCCCCAAAGTCCATTGTATCATTCTTATGCCTTTGCATCCTCATAGCTTAGCTCCCACATATCATTGAGAACATTCAGTGTTTGGTTTTCCATTCCTGAGTTACTTCACTTAGAATAATAATCTCCAATCTCATCTATGTTGCTGCAAATGCTGTTATTTCATTCCTTTTTATGTTTGAGTAGTATTGCATTGTGTGTATACACACACACACACACACACACACACACACACCACAGTTTCTTTATCCACTCACTGATTTATGGGCATTTGGGTTGGTTCCACAATTTTGCAATTGTGAATTGTGCTGCTATGAACATGTGTGTGCAAGTATCTTTTTCATGTAATAACTTCATCTCCTCTGGGTAGACACCCAGTAGTGGAATTGCCAGATCAAATGGTAGTTCTACTTGTAGCACTTTAAGGAATGTCCACACTGTTTTCCACAGTGGTTGTACTAGTTTACGTTCCCACCAGCACTGTAGAAGTGTTTCTGGTTCACTGCATCCATGCTAACATCTATCTTTTTATTTTATTTTTTGGATTGTGACCATTCTTGCAGGAATAAGATGGATCACATTGTGGTTTTGATTTGCATTTCCCTGATCATTAGTGATATTGAGCATTTTAAATATGTTTGTTGATAATTTGTATATCTTCTTTGAGAATTGTCTGTTCATGTCCTTAGTCCACTTTTTGATGGGATTGTTTTTTTTCTACATGCCTTGATGATGTTCATCATGTATAGTATCTTCCAGATCTTCTCTGAATTTCTTGTATCTGGATGTCTACCTCTCTAGCAAGATGAGGGAAATTTTCCTGTCTTTTTTGCAGCTGTTCAATGTCTACAGTAAACACTGAGTCTTTGAAAATATTTCCAAGGCAGCTCTCAAAACGGGTCCTCAATAACCTACTCCTAAAGACCCCAAATCTGGAAATAGCTTGTATGTTTCTGATTTGTTGGTTTGGCTTGGCAATATCAACCTCATGCATATTTTAAGTATCTTCCAAGCTGTTGAGTCAAGCTGTTTTATTTTGCTAATTATTTGGTGGACAATAACGCACACCAAAGCTGAAACCAGAGCTTTTCCTGAGCACAAACATTAGGGTGATGACATTTTTCAATGATTTCTTGAGCTGCAAAGGCTCAAGGATATTATTTAAGCAATTTATGTCCAATTTTTTTGTGAGCTGCACACATCCATTGTCTTATTGAATAGTCACACTAATAAAAAAAAGCATATACTACTATAGCTCAGTCTTCAACTTTATGAGGATGCTTTTCTTAACATTTTTAGTTTAATTTTTTAATGGCTTATAATTAACAGCCCAAATGTGAAAAGTTAAAACTTGGATGTGAAACAAACCATTTTTTATTTGCTGTACTTTAGGTAACCTCAGCCCTCAAGAGAAAACATTTATTATATCCATCCTCCTCACATATTGTTTATCCTTTATGCAAATTATCTGATCATAAAGCATTCCATGGAGTCATTAGATATGCATGTTTTATGACACTATTAATGCATCTTTGCACATCTAAAATGATACATTGGCAAAAAAACGGATTAACCACTATGTATTTTACAAACTGAAACTAATTGTTTAACTGAATGGATTAGTTAGAATCTGTTAGACTTCTGGGAACACATGTTGAATTTTTTCATGCCTTTCTAATTTTATTATAATAAATTTTCTGCAAATGAATGGCTTTCAAACAGAGAGTGTCTTAATTTATAGCCAATTATGAGTATGCCCAGTTTCCCAAGATATATTTTAGAACTAACAAAAAAGACTAACTGGATAAATTATTGCACTCTTTATGATGCACATTTTTGTCAGTCACATTAATATAAAACTAGTTTGGAGACTTGCAAATCATCTAAAATTTTACCTAAAAAGTTTTCTATGACTATAGTCATTATGAAAGTTTGACCTTTGCTACCCCTACCTCTTGTGATTGTAGCTCAGGGAGGAAATAATGAATTTTAGTTCATCTCTTACATTGCTATTATGCGGCTTTTAATGGTGATCACAGATACATCTGTCTTGAATTTTGCAGCAGTGAAATCCATTATGGTTGTCCCCATAAGAATACAATTTTAGCTTTCGCTAAGTTTTCTCAGTAATAGTCTTGCTAAGTTTGAATAGATTCAACTTGAGCATTCTTACATATGAAGAAGTCTTAGTATTTATTAATGTAATCTATTGCCTACTTTCAAGGAAACAGATATATGTTAAGTTTTTTATGCTACTAGTTATCACATCCCCTATGTTTGCCAGACTTCCCGGCATATTCAACTTTATGTACTGTCGTTGCTTGTTTTATTTATTGTAGAGATCAAACTGCAGTAACAAATGGCCATGATGCGTAGCATTGCAAATGTTTCTCTTATGTACTAATTCAAAGCCAACTAGGTGGTACGGGGTGAAACAGTTAACTCAGTTCTATGTGATCATTCAGAAACCCGGCAGCTTCTCTCTTCTTGCTCTTCCATTCCCTAGGATCTTGTCTCTTTTTTACAATCTAGCTTATACAAGAAGAAAGAATAAAATGGGAGGCATGCAATTTCTCAAAAGGGAAGATTGGGCTTGGGGATATCGATTGTCAGCCCACTGTCTTCTCTTTTGAGGGATATCAGGTTCATTTTATTACCTCTAGTTACAATACCGATTCTTGAATAAAAATTATATTTGTATTGTCTTCAAGATTGTTTTACATTAAATGTATACTAAGTAATTGAAATATAAAATTGTACGGTGGTTAAACATCCATTTTATGAGTGTATTTAATAAGAAATTTATGGTAAACATAATACAAATTTTTCTGTCGGGAACTTAATGGGGTTAACATTTCCATTTAATTTGACCGATTTAAAGTATTTGTATCCTTTAGCAGGGTTACAGGAACTATTGAATGTTCTTGAACTTAAAACTATGGTATTTAGATTTCTGCCACCATATCCTTGCAGCATTCCTCATAAATATGAGTCAAATATAATTACTGTTACCTCACAAATGCATTTGTTAATTTGTAGCATTTAGGCTCTTATTATTAAAAAGTGGCATTAAAATAAACATTGAACCAAATATTAAGTCATTATTCACATTAATGGCTAGGTTCAAAAGATTTTTTTTTTAAATTATAAAATATAATTCTCTATTAAATAAAAAGTGCTCAGAAAACCTTTTTTTAATTGAGTAATTTCTCAGCATGGCAACTAATACGTATATATTTACATATAATGGTATATAATGATCTATATAATGTGCCATGATTTAAACACATTGAATGGGTAAATATGAAAGCAGTAATCGTATTTTGCTCAAGATAATTCTGCCTAGTGTCTAAGGCCTTCCAACTTGAATATTTTTCCATCTTTAATATTTTTTGACTGCACATAAATTTTAAAGTATGACTTACCCTCAATCCTGTGCATTGGGATCACACATAGCTTTTAATATTTAAGAATATTTTCATGCTACAGCTCTTTTAATAAGGCTACTTGTTTTTAGACAAACATCCAGACTTTAGAAAATAATTTGTAATTTATAATTATATTCAAATATATTTGTATTTTATTTGTTAAAAGCTTTATTATTTTCTCAATAATTAAGCAAGCTATAATAGAAATTGATTTCTGTTAGGAATTAGAAAATTTGACATCCAATTCCAGCTCAGTAAACTCTTTTCATGACTTTGAAGAAAATATTAAAACTCTTTGAGTTGTAATTTCCTTATCTTGGTATGAAGGGGTTAGATTAGATCATTACTAACAAGCTCTTATTTCCATTAATATAATTATATATGATTATTACTTTTAAAGATCCTCTTATAAAGCATCTTGTTAAATTTAGAAGATACAAAGATGATTTAGATACAGCCTTGCTCCCTGAGGAGCTTATTGTCTTCATGTAGCGAGCGCTAACATCCAAGTAGAATTATTAATATATGAAATAAGTGCCACAGGAAAAATCTATGCTTTCAGTTTTTTGAAAAGTCTTTAAAGAATAACAGTACTATTAACTTCCTATAAAAATGATATGTTAGGCTGGGCATGGTGGCTCACGCCTGTAATCCCAGCACTTTGGGAGGCCGAGTTGGGCGGATCATCTGAGATTGGCAGTCGAGACCACCCTGACCAACATGGAGAAACCCCATCTCTACTAAAAATGCAAAATTAACTGTGTGTAGTGGCGCAGGCCTATAATCCCAGCTACTCAGGAGGCTGAGGCAGGAGAATTGCTTGAACCTGGGAATCGGAGGTTGCAGTGATCCAAGATTGTGCCATTTCTCTCCAGTCTGGGTAACAAGAGCAAAACTCTGTCTCAAAAAAAAAAAAAAAAAAAGTTATTGTAATTTGCATCAATTTACAGATTATATTATTCTAACTCCAACCAATGTCACGACCTCTCTATGTCTCCAAATATTGCCCATTCTTCTCTTTTCTCATGCATCCAGTTGCCTCTTTTTCAGGTCCCTGCTTCCCAAGAAATTGTTCTTGCATCCTAACACTTCCAAATGCACACAAGACAAAATGTTTTTTTCCTAGAAAAATAAAGTCCAGGCTCCTTAAATTTGCACTTGTAAATTGCCATATGTTTCCCTATACCTTTCCAACATTAAGTCTCATTATTTTTCTATACAAATTTTTACCGTAAATTGATGAATCTATTATTCAGCTACACAAATGTAAATTGCTCCCTTAAAATTTGATTGCCTAACAATTTTCATTAAAAAAAACCACTTAAGTTCAGGGGTACATGTGGAGGTTTGTTATATAGGCAAGCTTGTTTCACAGCTGTTTGTCGTGCAGATTATTTCGTCACGCAGGTATGAACCCTGGTACCCATTACGTTATTTTTCCTGATCCTCTCCCTCCTCCCACCCTTCACCCTCCACCCTCTGATAGGCACAAGTGTGTGTTGTTCCCTTCTATGTGTCCATGTGTTCTCACCATTTAGCTCCCACTTATAAGTGAGAACCTGCGGTTTTTGATTTCTTTTATCTTTTGAAATGACGGTGGCATAAAATAACACAGGTAAGTACACACCACCAACTCATCAAACAAGAGCAACATCACGCTTCTTTTTTTTTTTTTTTTTTTTTTTTTTTGACAGAATTTTGCTTTGTCGCCCAGGCTGGAGTGCAGTGGCAGGATCTCAGCTCACTGCAACCTCCACCCCACCGGGTTCAAGCCATTCTCGTGCCTCAGCCTCTCAAGTAGCTGGGACCACAGGCACGTGCCATCATGCTGGGCTCATTTTTGTATTTTGGTAGAGATGGGGTTTTGCCATGTTGGCCAGGCTGGTCTCCAACTCCTGTCCTCAAGTGATCTGCCTGCGTTGGCCTCCAGGATTACAGGCATGAACCACTGTGCCCGGCTGCCTGTCTTATTCGTGAAACATAATCTAGACACATACATGGACAGGGGTTGAAAATTGAAGCATACAGTTAATACCGGATATTGAGAAGCATAAAAGTGTACAGCACAAAGGTGTTTTCTTGCCATGTCAGTCAGCCAAATAAGGTCATTGTGTTTGCTGCCTCTTGATCCTCATGGAGACATTAATTCAGATCCAAACTGGCTCTTCCCTGGGATGAATAAATTTTGACACCTAAATATACTTAGTATTCCAAGATCAGAGAAAAACATCTTCCATTGAATCCACTGATTCACTGCAAGGACAAGTGACTAGAACTCTGGCTGTAAGACTGATCCCCCTTAACTAGAGGTCATGGAAGGGAATGGCTTGATTACACCTGTCTTACTTCAAATAAGTAAATGCAAACTTGCCAACATAGAACCTACCAAATATTACAAAGCATGAGAGCTAGGAAGCATAAATACAAAACACTTTTGAAAAAGACTGCTTTTGAAAATAGACTTTAGAAATCACTGAATTTTGAGATGTAAAACATTAGGAAAGTTGTCTTAATACAAAAATAGCCAAAAAATACAACTTTAGATGAAAATGCAGATTTTTAGGCTGAGAGAAAAACACAAAACATGAAATAGGGTCATATCACAAGCAAACAATAATAAAGTAGAGTTTTATGTTGTATTTGAATAATTAAAAAATAGAAATAATGAAGAAGATGGTATATAAGGAGCACAGAACATAGAAAATCAGAAGATAACTTTTGGGGAAGTTTGAGAACACATATAAGGGAAGAAATCATTGCAAATACAGATCTAATTATAACTTTCTTAGATCACATTTTACATAAAGATAGTCAGTATGAAAGTGCCCAAACCATGATTCTAATCAAAATAAGTAAAACTGAGCCCATCTTAAACATATTCTGGGGATTTTTCCATATCATATTTCAAAAACGTATTTAAAATTACTTGTGAACAACATTTTTATGAAAACAAGTCAAAATGCTCGGATATATACATTTTTTTTTGTCACAACACCAACATGTAAGAACTATGGCACGGTGGTCAAAAAATTGAGACAAAAATCTGTGGTATGAAAGCAAGCTCTGTAGAGCATGTGTAGAAGCAAACACAACTTTCTTCTCTGCTTTAAAGAAGTCCATATAACATACCATTCACATATCCTACCCCTCAAAAAAATATTGAAGTCTACCGGCTGGGCAAATGAAAGTAGAAAGTCGAGAATGAGGAAGTAGCCTTATAAGGGAGTCAAAACAAATATTGAAGCTAGTTAAACATCTTGCTTGATCTAAATAGTAATAACTGTGAATTGATGGTACCCAACTGACTGAAAATATTTTACACAATTCTCAAATTATTTTGTAAGAATAGTAATAGTAAAGATAAGAATATGTGACCAGAATCTCTCAAGTCACATAAATAATTATTTTAAATGGTGGAAAATTTAAATATAAAACTCTGATAATTCTATCCCCTTATCAGGGGGTACACAACCAATACTTTTTTTGTCCTTGACATTGATAAATTCTAGCACCTAATAAACTTGTATATTTTATTACATCAGCATCTGAATATATCGTTTATTAAACTCTTCAATAACTCTTTAGAGGAGCCATCTGCTTTCTCCCCATCAGGAGCCAGGGAAAAAGCAGGTGGCTCCTCTAAGGAGTTATTGAAGAGTTTAATGAAAGGATATTCATAATGACTTGGGCAGAATTAATTGAACCATCAAAAGATGGTGTGGCACCAAGGATGAGTAGCAGCAGGAAACTGTTATCACCCCTAAGCCGGAAGGGGCCAGGAACAGAATTGGTTGGCCAATATCCTTGAGTCCTGTAGAAGAGGGTACCTGACAGCAGATACGAAGGAACTTCACCAAGAAGTTCCCCAGTTTCTCTCCTGCCTCCCATTGGCCAAACTAAAGTGGAACCAGGAGCAAGATGGTCCAGGGGATGCAATCTGAAAGTGCAGCCACTTGAGGCAGAGTTCAGGGTAAAGTAGGGTAGACAGGAGATCCATGGGGACATTGACACAAATAGAATACAACACAATGAGGACTTTAAAAGTCAGTTGAAAGTCTAATAATCCTCAGTATCAGTATAAAGATATTCAAAATATTTAAAAGATGCAAAAGGGAGTGGGCATTTTTTTCTAAATACATTTTATAGTGTGTATTTGAGGTTTATAACATGGGATACAAATAGATAGTAAAATGGCTACTACAGTGAACAAATGAACATATCCATAATTTCACCAAGTTTGGTGTGTATGACAAGAGCAGCTAAAATCTACATATTTCCTACTTTGTATTCTTTGAACTATATTTCCACATTTCCTGTCTCCCACCACTGTTTTATTCTCTGTGTATATTTGTCCTTTTAAAAAAAGATTCCATATGTAAGTGAAATCATGCAATAGTTTTCTGTGTTTGACACATTTCACTTAGCACAATGTTCTTCACATCTACCCATATTGTGGCAAGTGGCAGAATGTCCTTTTCTATGGCTGAATGAGAGGCTATTTCTGTTTAGGGGAACGAGTTTGGTTTGCTCTCAGTATTAAGATAAAATGATGCAAAATTGGTTTTTTGAGATACATTGTTTTTGCTGGTCATCCTAACATGTGCCGTTTAGTCAATACTCATCACAAGTGACTCATGAAAGAGACGGGAACGAAGATCTGTACTACAAAATGTTCTATAACTGATATTGAGTTCATAAAAAAACTTAGAATTTAATTATTCTATTAACATTTTGTGCCTAGACAAGGGATTTTGGACTCCCATTTGGAAACCAACTGGTGAAATCATAATGCAAACAGGTTTGGGATGTTGACGTGGTTTGGGTCTATGTCCCTGCCCAAATTTCACGTCAAATTGTAATCCCCAATGTTGGAGGTAGGGCTTGGTTGCAAGTGATCGGATCATGGGGATGATTTTCCCTTAGGTGCCGTTCTTGTGGTAGTGAGTTATCACGAGATCTGTTTGACTAAAAGTGTATAACCCCTTCACCCCCTCCTTTTCGTCCTGCTCCAGCCATGTAAGACCTGCTGGCTTCCCCTAAATTTTCCGCCATGATCGAAAGTTTCCTGAGGACTCCCCAGTCTTGTTTCTTATTATAGCCTGTGAAACCATGAGCCAATTAAACTTCTTTTCTTTATAAATTCTTTATAAATTTTTAAATACCCAGTCTCAGGCATTTATAGCAGTGCAAGAACAGACAAATATAGATAACTAGGCTTTGATTTACACTATCGTCTGCTCTGGGGCAACTTTGAGCTAGTGATTAGGAGAGGGCATTTACACTTTTAGGTAAGAACGTACTAGGGATGTTGCATGGGTATATTAGTAAACTGGAATAAAAGAAGGTGATAGTAAAGGATATAAACTCTATCACATTAAAAACAAAGAGGCAGCAGAATTTCCAGGTCATCTTGGCAGGCTTAAAAACAAAGCAATATAACAGCTGGATAAATATGTATAATAACCAAGACTCCAAATTTTTATGTTTGTAAGAATTAATAGAAATGGTAGAGAAAAAAGCAAGATTCCTCTACCTTCCCCAAAAGAGAAAGGACATAAATTCAATTTGCAGGAGAAACACTACCAAATAATAAACTTAGAAAATTATTCAAATGTGGTAGTAATAGAAAATGAAAACCAAAACGGATGAGATTTTTCTCTAATATTTGAAGTCATTAAAAATAGATTTTTCCCTTCAATATTTCTAAAGGTGACAAGAGCTGCAAATACCTCAGTGCTAATGGAGTTATAAGTTTATCATTGCTCGAAAGCAATTTCTCAACAAATGCTTATGAAATTTAACTTCATTTGGTAAGTAATTTTAAATGGTAATTACTGTTTTAGCATACAGCCCTAAGAACAGTAATTACACCAAAGATTTGTGTGCTGAAATGTTCTCCTCTATAAGAGTTAAAAACTAAATACAATTCAGATTCCTAAAAATAGGGTAGATATAAATGATCTTTATATGAGGAAATATGCTGCATCCTTTAAAATGTTGGTTTTGTAAATTTCAGTATAATAGGAAATCATTTGTGATAGTGTTTATATAAATGTAAGACATAAACTTGTATAAACAATATATAATTATATATCCAAACTTGTATAAACAATATATAATTATATATCCGGAGACATATATATAAATGTACACGTACACATATATATCTTCATATGTGTATTTCGTACATCTTTTTATAATAAAGACTGGAAAGTATATAAAAATATTAATTCTATATTATGTATTTGTTTGCATGGAATAAAATATTGCAAGTACTCTTCTATCATTCTGCAAAATTCAGCCAATATGGCTAGCTAGATTTTTTTCTTCAATATTTTTTGAAAACACATGACTTAAATTCTGTGGTATGTTGAGCAGAATAAGGTGATCTCATATGTTTATTAGAACAGATGCAGTGTGCTCATCCACTTGGTTGCTATAGAAGTTTCCAAATCTGCTATTGTCAAGAATTTGCATGTGTCAGTTTTGTGACACTAAAAAAATAACCGTTAGATATTGTGAATTTAAATTTTTAGGAAGTGTACTGGTATTAATTAAAGACTGTATTTTTTCTTAGACTAAAAACATACATTTCTGAAGATGCAGGCTGCATGACTGAAAACATAACTCAGAAATGTGACATTTGGTTTTAAAAAAAGGAGAGAGAAAAAAAATCTGTGGAATTCAATCAAGTTTGCATATGCTGCTGTCTAGAAAGTGTGGATGCTCAATTGCCAAATATAGATTACGAGATATAAATGGGACTTTTTCCCTTCTGAAAACAATATACTTCTATACATGGTACTTAAGGGAAAAAGATATACAGATCTTCTGCAATTGTTAAGAGTAGGGATTGAATTTTTTTTTTCGGGGAAATATATTTTGATTTACTAAGTTGACTGACTTTCTAAAATATCCAGGAGTTAGGTTAATCTAGTATATTATCAAGTGTATTCCATTGGTTGCTATTAGATGCTCTGTTTAAAAAACAGAGTGGGCATTGTTATTTGTAAGTTTGGGAAATACAGGTCAAACAAATTTTTTTTTTTATTGTGTAACTGTGAGATTTCTCAGTGTTTTAAATAAGTAATTGCTAATGTTTTTGAGTGCTTGCTGTGAGTTAGGACACTATGTTAAGTTTTGCACATGCTCTTTACAACAGTCTTATGAGGTAGGTGTTATTATTATCTTATTTTGTTGTAAAGATACTTAGAAAGGTTAAAACTATTTGCCTGCATTTACATAGACATTAACTTCTGAAGGAGGTAGGTGGTCCAAAGCAGACCAAAATCGAAGTCTGAACTCTGAACCACTTGGAAAATATGTCACCTCTTCTTATCAGCTGATACTCACTGATAGTCTCCAATAATACAAGATAGTAAACTGGGTTTCCCAAATTTCCTGGATTATATACCTCAGGGGTCTCCAACCCCCAAGTCATGGACTGGTATTGGTCTGTGGCCTGTTAGGAACCAGGCTACACTGTAGGAGGTGGGGGGCAGGTGAGCGAGCAAAGCTTCATCTGTATTCACGGCTGCTCCGTGTCACTTGCATGACCACCTGAGCTCTGCCTTCTGTTAGATCAGAGTTGGCGTTAGAGTCTCATAGGAGCACAAACCCTATTGTGAACTGTGCATGTGAGGGATCTAGGTTGTGGGTTCCTTATGAGAATCTAATGCCTGATGATCTGTCACTGTCATCGCCCCCAGATAAGATCATTTAGTTGCAGGAAAATAAGCTCAGGGCTTCCACTGATTCTAGATGACTGAGAGTTGTTATAATTATTTTATTATAAATTACAGTGTAATAGAAATAGAAATAAAGTGTACAACAAAGGCAATGCGCTTGAATCATCCTGAAACCATCCTCCCACTACTAGCCTTTGTAAAAATTGTCTCCCACATAACCAGTCCTTGTTCCCCAAAAGTTTCAGGACTGTTGATCTTCCTTATGTTTTCTTCCAAAGAATCTGAGTCTTTGTGTTTCACAACCCATTCATTTTGTTAGTAGTCCAAGTTTTATTATCTTACCTGCAACATCTAGCTACAAGATTAAACATACTTTCTTTGTTTTTTATAGTTTCTCTTCCAAAATCAGAGAGGGAAGGGGCATGAACGAAGGAAAATCTGAAGATAGGCCATGGGATCATTAGATATAGAAAGAAATATATATTGTATTGATAGCAAATTAATGATGAGTTTGGTTGGCTTTTTAAATCAAGGTGATTCCTTATTACTGATATTCCTTATTACTGGTATTAAAATATCATTTAAAATATTCTAATAGTTCATTGCTGGGCTAAGCATTTGGGCCCCGAAGCAATTCACAGAAGAAAATAATTTTAAAAAGTTAAACAGAAATAAAGCCTGAAGAGAACTCTGCTGCTTTTTATTTTCCTGAAAATAATAAAATAACAAGAGGTCCACAGAGTGCTTTCAGTAAACCCCAGCATGGGATACAAAGAAAATGAAGAAAATCTTTCTTGACCCTTTTAAAAGTTCCTACTGCTTCCTTGATCAAGGAGTTAGTATAACTCATTGGGAACAGTGGCCTGGTATAATTTAATACCAATTTTCAATAAATGAAATTTTTTTTCACCTGGACCTGAGAACAGCAAAGTAGATCCAGTTCAACATACATGACCACATAAAAAACATACTAAATTATTTATGTTGTTTTTAGTAGTGGTGTAGCAGAGAATATCTACTTTCAATGCAAACTTCTCCTATATTGAATTATGTATGGTGAATAGCTTAACAAATGTCTATTCAATCTTCAGGAAATTTTTTTCCTTTGGTCTAAATTTTATAAGGAGCTAGATTAGGTCTACACTGCAGGCCTAACTCTTGCTTTATAATAAGCATTTGACTTTCATCTAATGGTATTTGTTTGTGTAAGGAGCTGTCATACTAAAACATCCACATTCATGATATATCGGACTTTAATTACAGGGATCATTTTTGGTAGGGTTTTAGGGGCCACCGAAGTGGTCACATGTCAGTATTTTCTCATGTTCTGGCACATATCTGTGATACCTTGGAGACAGGCCAGCCCTAGATAACTAGGTAACTATTAGACAAGTCTTAAAAAGGGAAAGGGAACATTCTTGGGGAAGTAATTCACATGAACATAAGAAAAACTCCTCAAGTTCAGTGAGAATTCCATAGAGAAAAGGGGAACAAAACAAGGGAGATAAAAATTCAGTTTTGGGTCATATTAGGCAAACTTTATAGATGCAAAGACGGTAGCCTGAGATTTTATTTTCTTTAGTATCATGATGTATGTATGATGATATTATTCATCAAGCTGAGCCTAACCACCTGGAATTTAGAACAGTGTTATTGTATGTGTCCATGCCAGGCAGGGAGTTTGGTTACCTTGGAATCGTTTTGGTTACCCTTTAAAAATGCAAACTGTCTTCCCCCATCCCAAGAAATTTTGATTCAACAGGTTTGGGGACAGTTCAAGAAGCTGAATAATAATAATTTTTAAAAATCTCTAGAAAGTCCTGGTACACAGGACCCATTGTGGAACCACCAAGTCAGATCACATAGAACATAAATAAATAAGACAGTGAAAGATGACAGGCTGAATCACTGAATTAGTAGGTTGATGGATAAGCTTAAGTCTTGAAGTAAAAGTGGGTCAAAGGGGCAGGGTAATATTTCCCCCTGATACTCATCAGTACCTCATTTCACTTTGGTAGAATTTTAGCTAATTTTTACAACAAAAATAAGGATTATATTTCTCAGTCTTCCTGGCATTTAGGTGTGGCCATGTGACTGAATTATGGCTAGCGGAATGTCAGAGAAAATGTCATATCACTTTCTAGCAAACATTTTGTCCCACTCCATCATTCTTCCCTCTCCTCTGGGTGGTTGGACTATGAAGCTGCCAAATTTGAACACCAAGACAGAGGGATAACCTTGGGGATGGTGGCACGGTGACCTGAAAGGAGCCAGGATCCCCAGAGATTTTGTAGACGAGAGCTTTCACACCAGCACTGGCTTAGAAATCCTGGGTATTTAAAGGAATAAAATCCACACTTTGATCTTGACTTTCAAACCATTCCTGAGATCTAAGACTCCTAATTTAAAAATTATCTAACATTATGCATATGAGCCAATGTCAAGGTTACATTGAAGGAAAGGGTAGCCTGGGATGCCAAGAGCAGGTACAGAATGAGCCAGAAACAGTTCCTTGTGTTGGTTCTATGTAGTTTTGAACATTAAAAAGCAATGCTAGTAATACACATGAAGTTCAGGAAATGTGTTGTTTAAAGACAGGACTGAAAGAGTAACATTTCTAAAGGTTTTGCAAAAATAGCAATAACATTACACCTTGCATTACTATGGCCTAAGACAACCTTGATTGAACCTAATCAATAAGACTAATGAACGTGTGTGTGTATTTAAATTAAAAAAATTAAAGAGTAGCCATATAATGAAAAGTAGAATCTTTATTTTTTACTTGTTTTTAGAGAGGCATATAGCAATAAATGTTATATGTATAACAAGGATTGTGCATTTAGAAGACATGAATAGCTTTACTCAAAATACACGAGAAATGAATGTTAATTTTGCTTGGATATTTTTGATATTATTCTAAAACCTTTATAAAAGAGTCAGTGTAGAAATGAATGCTGACTGAAGGTCAGTGTGTTTTATTAAAATTAAATCTCCGTAAGAATCTAGGATGACGTTTTGCTACTTTGAATTTCAGAGAAAGCATTTCAGGTTTTGGAAATAGATTCTGGCAGTTTATTCCAGTAGCTTAGAATTTAGTTTTCTTTAATCAGCTCGTGTTGGCAATCTGGATAATATTGCTTATCTTTAGTAGTGTTTTTGGTGCATTGATACTTTCTCATGGGCACATTTTTAGAATTAAGGAAAAGACCTTTTCTTTTCACAATACATGTTCATTTTAACAAAAAAATGCAGAGGATCACATAGAAGAACATGAAATATACCATAACATATTTTCCTGAGACACCCTCTTTAAAAATCACTCTCTATTATTTGTTTAACTTCCGTCTATTTTGTTGCTTTTGTTTTTTAAATGCCTATGTTAAATTGCAGGACTGATAAGCCTCATTATAAAAAGGTCAAAATATATTAAATTTTATGTTGTAAAATATGAGATTTTTCTCTATGCCCCACCTCTAATAATATTTCTTTCTCTTCGGGTAAATAGAGTTCACAATGTAGAGTGCATTTTGGCACACTCAGCTAGACAGAGCTTGAGCACACACAGGCCCACAGTGATACTTGCATAACATGCTCAGACATGTTTTTTAAAACATAGAGATAAGTTTCTCTCTGTACATACATGCACACACACAAATAAGTATTTCTGTGGTACAATGTTTTTCACTTAATAACATACAAAATTTCAAATAAGCTACACCCAGGTAAAATTAGTTTAATTAATTCCCAATTAATACTGGTCAGTTTCAGCAACAGAAATCTTCTGAATTCTAAGTGTAGGGTTCTTTTGGAGAACTTCTTTTGAAGTGCAAATGTAAGAGAGATACAGAAAATCTAATGCTGTACTGGAAGGTCCTAAACTGTGTAGGGTAAGAAAAAGATATTACAAGGATCCTGATTGTAAAATAAGAGCTAAAATAATCTATTCATAAGTGATATGATCATCTATGTAGAAAATTCTGTGAAATGTATAAACATGCTACTAGAACTAAAAAGCGAGTTTAGCAAGATCATAGAACACAAGATTGACATATAAAAAATCTATATAATAGCAACAAATAATCAGAAATTGAAAATTAAAATACCATTATAATAGCATCAATAATATTATATACATAGTGGCACATCTAACAAAAGATGTGTCAGACCTGTATACTCAAAACCATAAAACACTACCTACAGAAATAAAAGAAAATGCAAATAAATTGTTAGCTATATCATGTTCCTGGATCAAAAAACTCAATACTGTTAAGATAACAGTTCTCCCCAAAATAATCTATAAATTCAACACAATTCCAATCAAAATTCTCAATTTTTTGGTAGGAATTGATGAACTGATCTTAAAATTTATATGACAATGAGTAAATACTATTGGAAAAGAGGAGCAAATTTGGAAGGCTTTTACACGATCTAATTTTAAGATTTTAAAAAAATCTATGGTAATCAGCAGTGTAATATTAAAAGGCTAATCAATGTACAAGAATGGAGGATCCAGAAGTGACTTATACACATATGATCAATGAATTTTTGGCAAAGACAGAAGCAATTAAGTGGAGAAAGAATGGTCTTTTCAACAAATGGTGCTGGATCATACCCATACCTTGTCTTTTATGCCAAAATTAACTCAAAATGGATCAAAGACTTTAATGTAAATCTTCACACTACAAAAGTTACAGAAGAAAACATGGGAGCATATCCTAATGGCCTAGTTTTGTGAATAAAGATGTACTGGAAAACAGTTGTGACTCTGTTTACGTATTGCCTTTTGCAATGAAATGGTAGAGCTCAATAACAGAGATTGTGTGATCCACAGAGCCTTTAGTTTTACTAAAAACTAAAATATTTACTAACAGGACCTTTTGTGAAGTTTGCAGACCCCCGCTTAGATTATAAGGAATAGAAAACCCAATGAAAGCTGGCTTCTTCTCTCATATAAATAGACATCCAAGAGGAAAATGGCTTTGGGATTGTCTTAATGCTGCAATGCTGAGTTCTGTGGGCCAACTTTATCTTCAGACAAATAAGATGGCTTCAAGATTTCAAGGCTTCACAGTGCAGATGGTAATATCCAGAGGGAGGATAAAGAAGCTGTTCCTTCCTGTGGTTTTGTCTTTGGTTTGTGGAACCCTTCCTCAGCTAACCTCATGCTCCCTGATCCAGTGACAGTCTTCTTCCCGAATTACTCTCCTTTTAATGAACTCTTTGGCATAAGGCTTAAACCTGTGTTCCTGAATCAGCCACAAACAGGGAATGGAATTAACCCTCGGATTACTCAGGGCCATCTTGTGGGTGGGGATTGTTAGGAAGCAAGATGAAGTGATTTAGTGATACCCTATGTGTTTTCTCCTGTGAGCCCAGACAGCACTGTTTGTTTAGGATTTACATAATTAAATTTCTTGATCTTTTCCCTTCTCTTTTCTCTCCCCTCCCATCCTCTCCTTTTCCATTGTCTTTTCATTTTTTTGAGATTCCATCGCTAAAAATGCTTGTAATGTTTCATCTTTATAAATATTCTTAGCTATTAATTGGAGATAAACACCTTCATAATAAAAATAAAACATATTTCTACCTAGAGTATTACAAAAATCGTTATTAGAATGTACTTTCAAATTTCAAATGCCTTTTATTATATATTTAAATACTATTTAAAATTTTTAAATCTAGAGGTGTAATGAGTTATATAGATAGATGTTCTAATATCACTCATTTTTTTCATTTCTGGAATATGCCCTTTGTGATTTTGGACTATATCTTTCAACATATTCAGGTTATATTTTATCTGGCAGTTTTTCATCTCTATTTTTAAGGTTTAAATCTGTATTTGGGAGTTTCATTGGGTTTTGACATTCATCATATAAACTCTGATATCAAAGCTTCATAAAATGGTTTTGAAACATTTTTTTCTTATTCTATATTGAAATGCTATCAACAGAAGTGGAATATTCTGTTCCAAAATGGTTTGATATGACTGACTCTTAAAACCATCACTCCAGGAACATTTTAAAATTACCTTGATTTATTGGCAAGATAACATTTGTTTTTCTGCTCAATCAACTTTTTGTAATTTTTCTAGTAGAATATTCTAAAATTCTTATTTTGTAGAGCTTGATTTTTCTCATGTTAAGTATATGTTAGTATATGAACTCGATAACACATATGTAAATTATTGTATAAAAACTGTAAAACAACATAAAATAGTTTTTTTTCTTTTAGAGACTAGACAAATTACATACATTTTACAAATACCCAACCCAAAACTGTACACATGCACGCAATGAGCAAAATTAAAATTAGGTCTTAAAAGTTTCATAGTCAACATGAGAACCAAATGTTTTCTTCTGATAAAGGAAAATAATACCAATGTCAATTGCACAATAGAGGGACTAGTATGGAGATCAGATTTCATCTCTATATGCCGTTTTATAAATACCTGTTTTGGCTTGTATGATATTGTAGTCATATGAAGCTTCCTCCTCATTTTAGTCACCTTGATATAGAAATATATATAAACATTTAAATATCAAATCACCTCTTAGGCATGCGTGATCACATTCTAATACTATAGATAAGACCCACTGGCCATTGCTTTGCTTCCTAAAGAATTTTCTAGACTGGTAATTAGCTGCCTAATAGATGATTCCAGGAAAGAACAAAGTCAGTCTAATTATTCAAGAAGTTACTTTTGTACCAGAACTGTTGTAGGTGGACTGTAACTTTTTGTAGAAAGTTTAGGACTTCACTACCAGACATTCCTATTCAAAGATATTTGAAATCAGTTTTTCCCTAAATATCTTTTGATTGCAAAGCTATTTACTATTTAGAATCCTGAAATGTTGATATTTAAAATAAAAAGATAATTTAAATTTAGCAATACCTTCAAGAATAACATACGACCACATTGATTTTTTCTTGCAGACAAGCAGGTGCATTTTGTTAGTTCTTAAAATTAAGATTGCAGAGTTTTTCCCTGGAAACCAATATCTCTGCTATAAATGTGTATGACAATATTATAGTCATAAAATATAATTAAAATTGTGAAGTTTTTCTGGAATGGTGGCTTTTCCTCTGGATATTTAGTATTACTTGAAATAGCATAATCCCCTTTTAAACTATTAAAGTTTAGTTTAAACTCATTTAGCTGAATGAGATATTAGACTATTAAGTATCATTAAGAAAATAAATTAACACTAGCCAGAGACAAATGTTTATAGTTTCTGAGTAATACATAACTTTTAGTAAAAGTGAAAAAATTAATTTTCAAAGCACATTAGACTTCCAAAATTACAGTGACCATTTCAAAATTCAGTGTTATGGATAAGAACACTTGCTTTATGTTGGCCCAGGCAGTTCAGAGTCTCACCTTCCTATGTCTTTAATGCCTGAAGTTCCTTCGTACTTATTGTATAATGCTTATATTTATTTAACTATTTATTTTCTTAGTTAATTATTTTTTCCTGTCTTGGGGAAAACTTGGGAGTGACATATTGTGTTCATTTATGATTGCTTTCAAGTATGTGGCTTCAAAAATCTCTGTCCTCCTTTCCAAAAAGAAATGTATTTCACAGAATTCCTGGGAGTCTTCTCTTATCAAAATCAATGGTCAGATTTCAATATTTCAGCTAAATTGTGGGCAGGTACTTGTTCATTTGATTGGCTTCAAATGAAGTAATTATTGGATCTCATTATGGCCAATTACTTTTGTCCTTGGAGAGGTTTTAAAGGGGTCACAATTGAAGCAGACTCCAAGCTGCAGGTAAAGTCCTTCTTGTCTAGCCATACCATGCATATATCAAAAAGTAGTGGCTCTAGATATGCTTGGACATATCACATACATGAGCACACACACAAGTAATTTCACTGCCTAAATCTCCTGTGGTGCTACTTGAACACTGTTCAGTGGATCTTTATATAAGCAATCATTAACTAGTAAAGTGATACTTTGGTTTTTAAACATGTTCTTATCCTGTAATGTCTGCCTCATTTCTTATGGCAATAAAGTCATGACTGGCTAGGAAAATGAAATAATTTCTGATTTAGACAATTATGCACAGTTGACCTTTGAACAATGTGAGGGTTAGGGTTGCTGACTCCCTGCACAGTTGAACATTTATAACTTTTGACTCCTTAAAAACTTAACTGCTAATATCCTATTGTTGACTGTAAGCCTTATTGGTAACATCAATAGTTGATTAACACATATTTTGTATGTTATATTATTATATGCTATATTCATATAATAAATATGCTAGAGAAAAGAAACTGTGATTAAGAGAAACATAAGGAAAAGAATATATTTACTACTTATTAAGTGGAAGTAGATCATCATAAAGGTCTTCCTCCTGGTTGTCTTCACACTGAGTAGGCTGAGGAGGAAGAGGATGTGTTGATTTTACTGTCTCAGTAGTGACAGAGATGGGAGAAAATCTGCATATAAGCGGAACCCTGCAGTTCAAACCCATGTTGTTCAGTAGTCAACAGTATATGTTCTTCATATATGGTTGTGCAGGTTGTTCACTGCATAAGTGCACTAGGGCAAGGTGGCAAGTGGGAGCTGAAATGAATCCTGGACTCTGCTCTTCAAGCCGTTTGACCTTATTAAAGCTATGTCCTCCGCAGGCAGGGCCACTTTTTTTCTAATTGCCCAGAGGTACAATTGGTTTACTGTAGCAATTGGGTTTGTGAAATTCATATAGTCACAGAAAAATGTGATACTAAAATGTCCTGAGGCTATGTCACTACCATATGTTAAAAATATGCTGAGATTTACCCCTGAAGAACAACCTTAAATTTTTACAATCATACATGTATTACTCTGTTTTTCATCTACACATGTTTTAAAATTTTAAGTAAAATATTCCATCTCTGTGCTTTAAGCTCCATTGCTTAGTTTGATTTCCATAAAAATGTCATAAGTATAAATATTAATAACTAATTGTAAATCAAATAAATGAAAATGATGAACAGTGTGAAATACCCATGAGCCACTCATAAGAAATTATTAGGTTGTAAAATGAAACTGCCATCTTTGTAGTTCATAGTAGTCAAATATTATTGATTTCTTATGGTTCAATCTAATAAATGCTTTGTTAATGAAGCTCTTCCCTCAACATAGTTCCCTGATCTGGCATCCCATCCTACATCTCATGTTCCGTATTCAATTAAAGGTGTAGTTCTAAACACACTTACTTTAAGGACCCCTTATCGGTTGGTATATTACTCTGTTTTTCATTTATTACTGCATTTATTTTTCCCTTATTCAATATTTGTTTGTTGAATACCTGCTCTTTAGCAGTCAAACACATACAAATGGTTTATAGGTTCATTGTTCTTAAGAAATGTTGGGGTTTCTTTTCTTAGAATGTCATCGTTGGCCCTAACACTTCTGTTCTAGCCTATGGAATTTTGAATGTAGGGGCTTGGTGCATGTGTGGAAAATACTTAGTTTGGAATATTAAAGTGAAGAGCTGTAAGAAAGAGGAGGTGTCTTAGGGCTGATATAACAAAGTACCCTAGACCGAGTGGCTTCAGTAACACATCAAAATCAAGTGGGGAGGCTTAAAATTAAATCTTCAAACATCTGACTTTTCTGGCTTTAGGCTCTAGCACTGGTATTTTTTATAAAGCTCCCAGGTTGTGCTAATGTACAGTGCAGGTGTACACAAGCTTCTTTGGAGCAAAGTCAACATAGGCTGGAGATCATCAGCTTTCACTCAGTAAAGATGGTAAATATTGAGGTCAGCTAGGAGGGCTTCCTTTTATCAGATGAAAATGGTTGATGAGACTCTGTTGTTGAAACAGTGGTAAAGGTTACTGTGCTGTGATTGGAACAAGGTTATTATGAAGAAAACCTGAGAAAGGTCCAAACATAAGAGAAGGCATATAGCAAAAGGTAAAATCAAATAAATTTAAACAATTATGGATATGCATCCTTAGAGGGATAGAAAGGAATCTGTTTGACTATCACTTATTTTTAATTTGAAAATTTATTTATAAGTTTTAAGAATAGTTATGTTTTTATGGAGCAAGTGATTTAATTATTTAGTGATTTAATACTTAGCCTGTTATCAGGATTTGTTGTTGCAGTTGCATTTGCTAGTTTTGGGCTTGTTGGTAGGTCATTCACCTCTTTGGATCTCATCTTCTTAATCTGTAATATGGGAGAACACTACTTGAGCTGTTTCTATCACAATAAAGAAACACTCTCTTTAAACTAAAAGACGTGTGCAAAAAAGAAGTAGATACTTGTTGACAATGCTAACTTTTTTTTTTTTTTTTTTTTTTGCAAGTAGGTGTGTAGAGAATGCTATTGTTTTCCAAAGTTCCTGGGATTTTTGAGATGCATATGGCATCCTATATTCCTGTTCTATTAATAGATGTGCCCTCTTAGTGACTGTTTGACCTAATCATATTTGTAACTTTTAAAATATTTCCCTTTCCCCTTCTAGTTTTGAAAATAGGCTCAACATCTATTGAAATTCATTAGCTATGCAAAAGAGACTTCATGTTATTATGACAAAATAATTTATTAGGAGTCACAAGATTTTGGTTAGTGTCTTAATTTTGCTGGGTTCTTGTAGGAGGACTGTGGTCAAATCATCAGCTTCTCTGGTGCTTATTTCTTCAATTTTCAAAGCAATGTGTCTGCATTAAGCAAACGAACACACTTCTTTAATTTCTGTGATTCTATGGCATATTGGTTTACAATTTTATTTGTATAATATAACCACAAATGTTATAAATTTCTTTTGTTCATAAACATTGAATCAAATCATTGAATATATACTTGTTTTCTATATAACAATATATGGTCATTTTCAATATATCACACGTTATGAGTTATATTCAGAAAACTGTATTAGATTTTATTCTTTCTCAAATTGTATGATATAATTGACCAAAGGATAGTATTTTTCATATTTGAAGCACACTGATATAAAATCCATATTCTGTTCTGAGATGCCTGCAAGGTTATGGGATTCTCATAAAATTTTACTTTTCTATATTTAAATAGTGAAGAATAAAATTTCAACAAATAAGTATTTATCTTAATGTAATGAAATGCTGACTAAGCATAATAAAATGTTATTTAATATCATTATAATATTTTGATACATATTGAAAAAGAATGTATATTTTGATTGCCAATCAAGTTTTAAAAGTTGTCTTTTATTAGAGACATCTTTTATTTGAGATGCACTTTTTCACTTTAACTGATTTTAACGTATTGTTTCCAAACAGTGTCTTTTAGGACATAGCTCTGATAGATAATTAAGACATCATTTTTGCTTTTAAGAAGTTAAGAAATCAGAGGATAAAGGCATCAACTCAGATAATTATGATACAAAGCCAAATTTGATGCATCCTTTAAGGACAGTGCAAAAAAATAAAGAAAAAGTCTAATTGGTTTCTAGAAGAGTTACGTATCCTTTCCACATTTCATCAGGACTCAATAAAGACACTTGTTTGCTGGCACATTTAAACCTCAAGATGATGGGAGGACTAACGAGAATGATGTCAATAAACCTTTTTGGGGCATGTGGCCTTATTCTCCCCCGTCATTTCTTGGGTTGTTTATATTTGAGCCTGATGTTTTGTCCTATTAAAGTGAAAAAGTAAAACAGGCTCAGCCTGGAGCAGAAGGCCCAATAGGCTGCTAACTTTGCACTGGTTCTAAGTCAGGCTCTCTTTTTCTAGTAGAGAGGGTCCTGGTGGATACTTGGGTCCATATTCTTTCAATAGAAAAATATATTAGTGCTTAGGCCAAAACACTGCTGGGCGACAATTTTCTGTGAGACTTCCTGTTACTGTTTGTCTCTATTACAGAGGCATGTGTGTCTTTGTTCCAGTATCTTCTTAGAGTCTCTTCAAAGATATTTGCATGATGAACAGCCTGGGAGATAGAGCTAGTGTCTCCCTCAGGAGCAATAAGCAGGTTTGTTTCCTGTCCGGTAATACATGCGTGTGTGCATGCGCATGCATGTCTTGGTTTTTCAAAATACCAGTTATTTTTGGAAGCTCATCTTTTGCCATGAGTTACAAAACAACCTTTACTACCTTCCACTCAGGATTCAAACTCAACAAACATAATGTTGAGCTTCTCTGTTTTCCCAGTAAGTGGTTTTTAACTGGCATTTTGGACAGTAAAAACTTGAAAAGAATGATCGAAACGTGAACAGAAAGAGGACCATCAAACAATGAAATATGTGGATAGAAATAGATAAAAATAGAAAATTTAAAAAAAATGGAATAATGATGATATATCTGACAGAAAAGAAGGCAGCCACAGCCAGAATATTCAGAGAAGGCTACCATAGATGTAGGAGATGGTTTTGTTGGCAGAACCATAGAATGACTCCAGCATCAGGGTGAGAGAAATTGGGAGCAGATTTGGGATGTGGCAAGTAATCAGGATGCATAATTATTCTAGGGAACGTGAGTGACAACTGGTCCCTTACCACATCCCCCAGGTGCAAGGAGTGATTATCTACCATAAGTGTTCATCTCTGCCATTATAGCCTGAGAACTTTTATAGAAAGAAATTGAACCAATTTTTAGAAGAACAGGGTCATTAATAGTCTGGCTGGCACTCCAATGTAAGACACTCATTGACTTGATGCTTCTCCACAGCACACTCTACTGGTTTGACCCTTGTGACACTTCAACATAAATCCTGTCCTCAGCCACTCCTGTACACAAATATTTAATTCCATTCTCTCTTTCAGAAGAGAAGCAGTGTGGGAAAACACACCAACACAATAGCAACATGAATCAGCCTAAATCTCCATTTGTATAAGTGAGAAATCAGCCAGGATAGCCAGAGTTTTGAGAAAGACTAGCATTTTAGAAGTTTAGGCTCAAGATGAACCTAAAAACGATATTATTCAAATCAAATAGACATTTCATAGAACGTAACATTTATCTTCTCCTATTTAGTATACTACAAAGAACTCAGGATGATGAAGTAAAATGGTAGCTTTGAAAAAATACAAAGTGAGATCAAGATAGAGTTCTGATGTCAGAAATTTGATTGCAGAGGTAAAAATAACCAAGAATGCCTGGAAGGAAGATTTAAAAAATATTATTTCTTAGAACATTTACCAACAAGTCAAAGATGGAAAATGTGAGACTAGAGTATTAACATAGGTGATTTCAAATATCAAAAAATGTTAAGAATAAGGGAGGAGAATGTTTAAATGGAGTAAAGTTTGAGAGTTAAAATAAGACATGAGTTTTGATATTGATAGGGCACCAAAAACCGTAGCAAAATGGAATAAAAATACTGTCACCTAGGCATTTCTTTGTAAAATATCAGAACACAAAATTGTAAAATTTGAAAATGGTAAAATTTCACCGCACAAAAGAGGATTCCATTAAGAAACAATCAAAAAGATCATCCAGGAAGGATCAATAATCAGTTTTTTTCCACACTTGCTATTACCAATGCTGGATACTAGAAAGTTCAAGTTTTGGGAGTCAGGGGACGAACATACACAGGTTTCTATTTCTCCAGCCAACCATTTCGTTTAACAATAGGGTAAAATACTGTATTCTCAGAAATGCAAAATCTCTACAGGTCAACATTTTACAAACTCAGGAAACAAAGGGAATAATCACAGCTATTAGGAACAAGGGACTACAAATTCTTGAGGGAGCAAAATGTGAAATCTAAGAAAAGATGAACTAAAATATGCAATGAAAACAAATGGCTAGGATGACAGCTGTGCTGCAGTCCTAGAAAGCAATCTGTCCAAACTAGAGATAAAGTGTGAGAGCTCTGTAAAAGAAGCCATTAGAAGTCAAGGGCAACAGTATCATTAGGAAACTGAAAGATCTTAGGAATTTCATGAAAAAGGCATATAGCCTATTTTTCAACATACTAATATAATCAATTATAAAATTTAGGAAAAAATGATCAAATAAAGTGGGGTGTGATTTTAGCAATCAATGGAGTACAGCAACAGAATTTGACTTTTATGTGGATAAAAGTTGGAATTATAAATCTGTAATATGGCTTTTGTCATTTACTGAAAATCTGCATGCAAGAAGTAAGAGAAACTCTAGGCCTGAGGCCAGAGACCACAATTCAGTCCTTGACAGATCCATTTTACAGTTTGTTACACACAAGAGAACAAGTCAAGCTTCTCATTCTCCTCTCCCAAATGTATTCACCACACCTTCCAGAGGTACACACGTAGATAAACTTCAAAAGATTATTACATTTGAAAGGATGTTCAAATATGAATCTGAAAACAAGAAGAGTCACAGTAAATGAGGCAAAATGTATAGCTCAAACAAAACTCAATTATATATTTGCAAAGAAAGTCAGGTAATGGGAATGAAGAAGAGTTTAAGAGTTTCAAGATCTCTAAAGAGGTCATGATGGTTGTTCAAGAGAGCAGAATATTAAGGATACTCTGTAGGTTAGAACGTGTGACAAAATTATTTTGATTATATGGAGCTGCTTTATACTTCATCTTGAAGCTTGGAATATTCTTGAGCAATGCAATTTTACTGACATGTGTTGCCGGACCTTCTCCATGATCCAACTATAATATACTGTTCTGCTTTGACTAGTGTTTTCATAATTCAGTATGTTAAATGTTCATTACTAGTTTAAATTTATGGAAACTTTAAAGAGTTAAAATCTAATCACTGAATGTGTCATTCAAAAATATTCCCGGCTGGGCATGGTGGCTCACGCCTGTAATACTAGTACTTTGGGAAGCTGAGGCAGGAGGATCACAAGGTCAGGAGTTCGAGACCAGCCTGGCCAACATGGTGAAACACTGTCTCTACTAAAAATACAAAAATTAGTTGGGTGCAGTGGCAGGAGCCTGTAATCCCAGCTACATGGGAGGCTGAGGCAGGAGAATTGCTTGAACCCAGGAGGCAGAGGTTGCAGTGAGCCAAGATCTTGCCACTGCACTCCAGCCTGGGTGATGGAGCAAGACTCTGTCTTGGAAAAAAACCAAAAAATCTCAAATGTATTTCTTTAGCTTTGTCTTCTCAGCTTCATGTTTTTATGTGACTGGTGGGCATTTTGTTATATGTCATCCAGGACTTCATAGATACATTATCTAATTCTTTTTTCCCCTAATATCAACTCCTATTATTTATTGATCCATTTTGCTTAATGGTATAAATATTTTAGTGGTGCTCACCTTCAAGACATAGTGGCAACCTTAGTGCCTTTTCTCTATATTCATAATTGTTATGGATTATCAACTTCAGTTGACTCTTAGTTTTAATTCTCTCTCATTTCAATCCTTTCTCCCTGTTGGTTGTAATGCTCCTAATTCAGGCTCCTTTTGTCTCCATCTAGATGATTGTTGTAACCTCTTTAATGGACATTGAATGTCCATTCTTTCTTCCTCTTATCCCCTGCACACTAAATCAGATTCACATTTTTAAAATCCTGCCTATGTCTTTCTTCTGCTCAAAAATATTAAATTGCTGTCCTGCATTCAAATTCCTTAGCCTGGCCCTCAAAGTTTGTCACCACCTGCTACAAAAGCAGTGTGCCAAGAGGAGGCTTGAGGATGGGTCTCATTCTCTTTAATTCGCCGCCTGATGCTTCAAACTGTCCAGCCAAACTATTATCAAAGTAAAGCAAGGTGTTTGCAAGGCAAACGCAGCCTCAGATGGAGGTTAGGGCTCCTGCATTCCTTTCTCATAGAAAACTCTAGTACTGTATTTAATCTGACCCTAAACCAAGGTTTTAGCTATGTGTTTCTACATTCCCCCACTAACACTGTACTTACATGTCAAACTGGTTTGTCACTGTCTCCTGAACCATTTGAATTTGGTGTACTACCCAAAATATTATCTCAATCTTTCATTACTACAGGAATGAAAAATTCCTCACAACTCAACTCAAATTCCACCTTTTCCACAAAGCAATTCCCTGACCTCTCTTACCTGATGGGATTACCTCCTTCAAGAAACTATTTCTTTATAATATTTTGCTGATAATTATTTATTCTTGTATCCTGGTCTGTTATTGTTACCTTAAACTGTTAAAAAAAAGTTTGCTTAAGATTTTCACCTGTTACATTCTTATTTTTACAAGATTGTACAGTTTTGAGAGTAGGAACTGAGTTTTCATTCTCATTTTCCATGTCTTCACTATAGTTAAGTAAATGAATGGGGTCAGAGCCATTGTAAGCAATTGACTTCCATACATCGTTGATGATTTAAATCAGTGGTTCCGAAGTCGGGATGATTTTCCTCCCACAGGACATTTGGCAATATCTGGAGACCACAGCTGGCTAAGGTGGGGTGAGAGGATGTCTATTTGCATTTACTGGGTAGAAACTAAGGATGCTGTTAGCAGTGGTTTCTTAAGATGCTACCCTGAACCCAACTCTTCAGTAACATTTCTTAAGAAATGCTATTGTGTGTCAAGAAGCGGCCAAGGGACCAGATCTTCAAAGCCACCATTCTAGCTTTAACCAGAGAAGCTCTTTAAAAATCTGCATTAGATATTGAACTCCTTTATAGATCTTGATTTTAAAATGTCCACCATTAAGCAAGCTACCATCATGCCACTGCTGGGAACCAATAGGTTACTATATAAAAGAGGAAACGCAGAAGAGTATAATGGGCAAAGAATGTATAGAAAAAAAAAAACCATGTTGTTTAGTCAGATTTCATAGCTATGTGGAATGAAGACTTCTTTGACTAAAGAGAAAAGGAATTTTATTGGGTAACTCCTGAGTCACTAAGAAATTGAAAGAACTGGTGAAGTACACAACTTCCAAACCAATGTTCTAAGCACACCAAAAAACATTCTGAAAGGGAAATAGCTGCTCAGTTCCCTAAACACTGGATGCTAGTTTACCCTGCTACCTCATCTGCTGTAGAAACTCAATGCCAGTGCACCTGCGTATGCATTCACACATCTTTTTTTTTTTTTTTTCCTCTCCAGGAGACTGATGATCTCTCTGGGAGACAGAGAAGGGGAGAGAGGGGGAGGCAGAGAAGAGAGAGAGAGACAGAGAAGTAGAGAGAGAGAGACAGAGAAGTAGAGAGAGAGAGAAGGAGAGAGAGAGACAATGAGAGAGAACACGTGTCAGAGGGAAATAGAGATGGAGTGCCTTCCACCTGTGTCTTTAGCGCCTTACCTGCTTGAAGGATCTAAAGTCACATGCCTGCATCCCAAGTGAAGGCTGGGAAAACAGGTATCTGGTATTTTTAGCACTTACAAGAGAAACATTTTCTGTCCTTTGCCCAGGCAGTAAAAGGCAGGGGGATTCTTCAAACTCAAAAAAGGGTAAATATATTGGGCAGCCTTTCAAAGTGACCACTAAGGAGTATTTTCAAATTCAAAGAAATCATTGTCTACTTTTAACATAAAATTGATTCAAATAAGGCATAACTAATTTTAATATATTCTTTTAAATAAGAACAGCAATATTCGATTGATTATATGGTAATTCAAAACTAGCTTCTAAAAAAGGCGGTGAAAGTACAATGATAGCACACCTACTCCATTTATGAATTAATATAAATGAATTATTCAGGGTTTCCTCTTTATGTTTACTTTTTTCTTTCCCGTGGTAAATTAATCATATAGATTCAAATAGCACTAGTTTTCTTAAATGCATATTTTCAGATTTAAAAATGTGTTATTGAATTTGGCCTCTTTTAACAACGACCTATTCTTAAGGCTGTGAAAGGTAGAGACTATAAAATTGCTTACAATTTCCAGAGTTATTACGTCTAGCAATATTTCTATACCTATGCTTAGGTGTATCAAAGGAGAAAAAACAAATCACTTTCTTTGTTTTAAGGTTGTATGGTTGAATAGATCTTGAAGTCACTGAATTTAATAAAGTTTATGAGAATATAAAGGCTCAAGGATATATCTGTGGGGTGTTATGCTTTAAAAGATGTGATAATTTTTATAAACTAAAGGAAAGTACCCTGCATCTTAAGTGACTCTTGGAGAATATTTTTCCCCAGAGATTGTTAATTTTCTGAAATGGAGAAAATTTCTTTTAGACTTCACCATTACCAGTGGCAGCCTGAAGAGCAATTCACATTTAAATAGCTGTTTCATAGCATCTCATCCTTTGCCAGCTGCACGATCCTGCAAGACTAATGTGCACCCAGCAAAGAAATTGGTCTTATAACATCACAACGCTAATGTACTTTGAATACCATGCCTCTGATATTTTTATTGAGATGTCGTCAGTTCTTACATGAGCTAGCTAAAAATATAACAGGCAATGGTGGAGAATGAAAGCTCCTTCTGTTAAAATTTTGTACCAGTCTATGATTACTCTAAGATGTATTATTTTTTCAATTTTTTCATTATACCCACATTTTATCCTTCAGAATACAGTAAATACCAGTCAATGTTACACTGCATTAAATGCATACCGTATTATATTTTAGATGACTTTAACATCAGCATGTTAAAATCACAAGGATTTTGTTTCAAATTATAATTGCTCTGTTACTGCCTTAGACATTTTACAAGGAATAACTGCGTGTAGAACTTACAATATATCCTAAATGCAATATTTTGGAAAGCACAACTATAATTTATAAATGGAATTTTATTTATTGATTGAACCATACCAGATTGGCTTTCATAGGTAAAATGTCTAGATATTGAAAATTTCATGTAGTTGAACCTACAGATATTGAGTTTGTTTCAATGTTACTTTCCCTTCAAGATCAATCTTTGCCCTTCCATTTTCCTGAAATTCAATAAAGTTTTGAAACCTTGGGAGAGTATAGTGAATACCTGAACTTGTGCCTTAACAAAGTTAGTGAGTTCCTTTATAAGTTGTCTTGATGATACTTATCACAAGTTATTAAAGTTTATTTTGTTGAAAATCCCTTTTGATTAAAAAAAATTATTCAGCTTCATTTTAGTGGTCTAACATTCAGTGAGACCTTTTTTAAGGCATAAATAACCTTACTTTCTGATTGAAGACCTTCATGCACTAATTCTTTTCTCCAAATGTTACTTCTGTCATCCTTGCAAATAGATTTTTTCTCCTGATCCTGCGCTAAATTTTTGCTAATTCCAAACTACTGGACATGCTTTTCTGTTTTGATATTTATACATTGCTTTATACATTTATGGCACTTCTGTTGAATTTCAGTAGTTTGTATCATTGCTTTCATTTCAGTGCCTGAATTCTTGAAGAAAAGTCTTGTTTCACTTATCTTTGCATATAATACATAGAAAATGTCTTTGCTCATAAGTCATTCAAATAATGTTTAAATTAAATTGAATTCTGAAAAATAAATTGTTTTAAAAAAGGCCTAAAAAACAGTAATCAAAAGAAAGTGATAGATTGGCCTCAAAATAATTAAATGATATTGTATATTTTCATGTACATAAATAAGTAATATATATAATATATATAATACCTAGTATATCTCTACAAATGCATATTTGTATGTATACATACACCTATAATACAGACATATACATATGTGTATATGTGGTGTGTGTATGCTTATATATGTATTCGTGCAAAATATTTACATCATTGCTTTGTAATATTTTTGTTGAACTTGAATTGCTATTTTGTTACTACAAACACATAAGCTTCTGCATGTAGTCTTATTAACAATAATAGAAACATAGTCAGATTCTATAGCTTTCCAATTTCTTTCTGCACAATTTCAGCCTTTGCCTCCATTCTCCCTATTCATTCAAAACTTTTTCCCTTCCCTGATTCAGTAGGGAAAGTGGCAGATGCTGTTCATTGACTTTTTCTTCTCCTAACTCTGCTGCTTTGGGGACTTAGAGTACTTGTAGAGGTACCATTACTTTCAATGGCAAAAAACACAATTAGTTTTGCACCAACCTTACATATTGCCTGGGCAGTGCAGTGCACATCACGGGGTCTGTTTTTGTCTCCTTTAGTAAGCCGTTGAGCAGACATCTGTTAGCTTCTTACCATGCTTATTAGATTATGGAGATTCCAATGATTATTGTTCCAAATTAGCTGAAATTCTAAAAATTGGAATTCCCATGTGTATTCTGTTACATAATTTCTCCAAATTTGTTGATAATTTAGCAGTTTTAAGTGGAGCTGCCTGTAAGTTCACTCAGTGAACACTAATCAAGTGCTTATGTGCAAGACACTGTAAGTAGTAAGCACTTTTTAGATGAATTCTATGAATGAGCTTGTCCATTCCTATAGCTTCACCTACCACAGTGATAGTGATGACTCTTACATTTGTGTATTTAAGTTGGATCTCTCTCCTGAACTTCAAATCCTCCTACCAAATGTTTTTGGATTATTCCACTTGAGATTCTAGAAAGGAAGGAGAGAGTTCACAGTGAGTGTGTAACTCCTTTCCTTTCATCTCTGGGTGCAAGAAGTAGTAACGATATTGACTATTTGTCCTTCTAGAAATGTCCATTGTCAACATTGCTTATTGTTAAAACACTTGGGCAGGGCACAGTGGTTCACACCTGTACTCCCAGCACCTTGGGAGGCCGAGGCAGGTGGATCACCTGAGGTTGGGAGTTCGAGACCACTCTGACCAACATGGAGAAACCCCATCTCTACTAAAAAAACAAAATTAGCCAGGCATGGTAGCACATGCCTGTAATCCCAGCTACTTGGGAGGCCAAGGCAGGAGAATCACTTAAACTCGGGAGGCGGAGGTTGTGGTGAGCCGAGACAGTGTAATTGCACTCCAGCCTGGGCAACAAGAGTGAAACTGTCAAACAAACAACAACAAAACAAAACAGAAAAAAAAATAGAGCTTGTGAGATATAACTAACTTGTCAATGGAAGTTACTTATGCAGTATTTTCACTCATGAATGACTAACCAAAGCAAAACAAAATGTTATAAAAGAAATTATATCCCCCCTAAAATTTATATGTTGAAGACATAACCCCTACTCTGAGTGTGTTTGGAGATAAGGCCTTTAAAGAGGAAATTAAGGTTAAATGAAGTTGTCTATGTTGAGGCCCTAATCAAATGTGACTGGTGTTTTTTATAAGAAGAAGAGGAAGAGACCCCAGGCTTGTGCACATACAGAAGAAAAGCCATGTGAAGACACATCAGGAAGGCAGCCATCTACAAGCTAAGCAGAGAGGCCTCAGGAGAAGCCAAAGCTTCAAATAGCTTGATCTTGAACTTCCAGACTCCACCAACGTGAGAAAATAAATTACTGTTGTTTAAGCCTCCAGTCTGTGGCATTTTGTTATGGCAGCCCTAGAAAACTAATAACTAAGAAAACCTGAACCCAAGCAATGTTCTCTGGACCAGCTGGATCTCATAGACATACTGTCAGTGCCCTTCTGTTACTCCAATACCAATGCATGCCCATGAAAGACAACAGCATTAGGGACCTGCCTCTGACAGGGCCTGGGCTCCTTCAAAGTTGAATATTGCATTTGTGCCTGGGTTTTGCTTATACCCATTGTGAATCATTAGTACAATTTAGTGTTTGATAGTGTCTATGAGTCCTAGGAATCTGCCTTAACAAGTTAACTCTTTGTTATATTTCAACATGTGTCCTACAAGCATTTAAAAGTTAACATATTTAAAACTGAAGCCATCATTTCAGACCTGCAAACATACATCTCAATAAATAGCTCTGTGTTACTTTCTGGGGCTGCTGTAGTGAAGTTGGCATCTGGGCTATAACTGGGTAGCTTAAACAACAGAAATTTATGCTTACAGTCCTGGATCCTAGAAGTACTAAATTAAGCTGTAAACAGGGTGTTAATCTCTGAAGACTCCAGTGTAAAATCAGTTCCATACCTCTCTCTCAGCTTCTAGTGCGCTGGCAATCCTTGGTCTTCTTTGACTTGTAGATACATCACTACAATTTCTACCTACATTGTCGCATAGTGTTCTTTCTATCCTTATGTCTTTTCTTCTTTTCTCCTAGGAACACCAGTCATAAGGGATTAAGTACCCACTCTACTCCAATATAACCTAATGTTAACTTGACTATAGCTGCAAAAGCCCTACTTTCAAATAAGATAAACAGTTCACAGGTTGCCTTACACTCACAGGTACCAGGGATTAGAATTTGAACCTATTTTTGGGGGAGGACACAGTTTAAGACATAATCCTCAAATCCTGTTACTTCTGTTTCTTAATTTTTCTTTAAAGAAGAAGGGGAACATAAAAAGCAAATTATTCAGCAATTTACCCATTCATACAACAGATATTTATTCTGCATCTAGTTTATGTTGGGCACTGTTTAAGATCCTGATGAGAAGTCTGTGATCAAGACAGATCAGGCCTTTGGTCTTTCCAAGCTAATATCCTAACTGTAACATCTACAATGAACATATAGAAGGAGGATTTTTGATAGGGGCAAGTGCTGTGAAAATATAGACCAGGTAATGGGATATAGAATTACTCTATAGGCAGGAGTAAGGCAAGGATGTTCTTGTTCAGATAAGGAAAGTGAGGAAGACTTCATTGACAAAGGAATATTGAAACTAATCTTAATGGAGAACATTCTGGTTAAGGGCCATTCTAGATAAAAGGAAGAGGAGATAAAAATCTTACAAATTAAATATGTGTCTGGTAAAGTATAAAATGAAATCTCCTGTGACTAAAGCTTAGTGGCCACAGCAGGAGTAGAGCCACATGGTGTCAGACAGAAGTGTTCACATCATGTAAGCCGTAACAACAAGACTAGATTTTACTCTAATTGCAATGGGACACTAGAAGGTGGTTTTAAGCTAAGACTAGTATTTATGTTTTAGAAAACTCCTCCTGCCTGCTAGGTGAAGAATAAAATCTAGGAAAGCAAGAGTGGGAACAGAAATCAGTTTAGAGATTATTTAATCAGTCTAGTAACAGATGATGATGGTTCAGACTACAGGGGTAAGTTGTAGAAGTGGACATAGTGAAAAGTGATTGGCTTTGCCAACATTTATCAATTATCTGCTGTGTGCCAGGAACATTACATTTGTGATAAGTTAAATAATGAACATCCAAAGATGTCCCACACCCTAATACCTGGATGCCCACACTCTAATGCCTGGAGCCTTTGAATATGTCATGTAACATGGCAAATGGGACTTGGTAGATGTAATTAAATCATAGGCAGTAAAATAAGGAGGCAATCAGGGGTTATCTGGGCACAACCCAATCACATGAGTCCTTAAAAGTGGTAAACTTTCTCTGGAAATAATAAAAAAGTTGAGATGAGAAAAGTCATAGACAATCAAAATGACAGAGTGACTTGGCCTGCCATTGCTAGAGGAAGGGCTCACGGAAAGTGTGTGAAGGAATGCAGACAGATTCTAGGAGCAAAGCTTGGCCCCCAAGTGACAGTTAGGAAATAGGGACTTCATTGCTACAACTGCAAGGAACTAAATTTTGTCAACAACCTGAGTGAGCTTGGAAGCAGATTCAGCCCCAGAACCTCTGGAAACAAATTTCATCACCTTGATTTTGGCCTTGTGAGATTAGCTGAGGATCCACCTTGTCTACAGTCCACCCAGGTGCCTGACATACCCAATGCCTGACTTTTTACAGTCTACCCAGATGCCTGTGAGATAATAAATGGGTGTTGTTTTATGCCACTATGTTATTGGTAAATTGCTACAGCAACAATAGAAAACTAAGGCCATGTCTGTATTTCCCCTTCCACATGCAATCCATTCAAGCAGTTGGTCCTTTCTGTTCCCACTGTGTCATAAATCTTGGGTAAGGCGTTACTTATTTTAGACTTTAATTATTACCGCAAATGAACAGCAAAATGCCTAAGTTCAATCTTACCTTATGTTCTATCAACCACATTCAGTTAGAATGATTATTATAAAATGCACGTCTGATCAGGACGTTCCTTCTTTATTTGCGTGAATAAATCCTTTCTGCCAATGCAACCAATTCAGGCACTCTTCCCTTCAAAGCAGATTGAGTCTACCTTCTCAATGCTTCCATAGCTTCCTATTTAGCATGCTATCTCATCCCCTATTCCTCTATTGATCACTTTCCCTTTTAAAAATTATTTACTGTGTTTTTAATTGCAAAAATAATCCATAAAACAAAATAATTCCGGTCATAAAAAGGTAAAAAATGTTTCTTACATCTTTTCTATCCTCATCTAACCTCATATCTAAAAGAAATAACTTTTAATAGTTACTCTTTTATATGTTTTCTATGTACATGTAAATTACAGGGTGATAGCTACAATTTATTTTGTACACATAAATTTCAGGGGGATATATATATACATATACATGTGTATATACATACATGCTTGTATATTCTTCATAAGAATGTAGAACATTAATTTTGCTTGTAATCTTATTTTTACTAATTTTTACATCAGTTATAGGCTCATTTTTAAATATCCATAAGTTATTTTATTGGTTAAATGTATTTTATTGAATTATCTCTTTTTAAGAATTTTAGGGCCAGGCGCTGTGGCTCACGCCTGTAATCCCAGCACTTTAGGAGGCCGAGGCGGGTGGGTCACGAGGTCAGGAGATCGAGACCATCCTGGTGAACACGGTGAAACCCTGTGTCTACTAAAAATACAAAAAAAATTAGCCGGGCGTGGTGGTGGGCGCCTGTAGTCCCAGCTTCTCGGGAGGCTGAGGCAGGAGAATGGCATGAACCCGGGAGGTGGAGGAGCTTGCAGTGAGCGGAGATCACGCCACTGCACTCCAGCCTCGGCGACAGAGTGAGACTCCGTCTCAAAAAAAAAAAAAAAAAAAAGAATTTTAGTATTCCAGATTTTTCTCTATTTAACATGCCTATACTTATATGTGTTTGAGCACTTATGAAAATATATTTGTAAAATAAATATGTAAAATAGTAATCAAAGGGTATGTCATATTAAATTGCCAAATTGCCTTCCAAAAATAGTGTGCCAATTAACGTTCTCATCAACTTTGTGTGAGAACTCCTGTTTCTTCACAACCTCAGTAATATGTGAACTTGGGGTTTATTTGTTATGCAGCAATAGAAAGCTGGAAGAACAACAGAGATAATCTATCTATGAGGTGCCATGGTAGGAGTTGCAAACAGATAAAGCAGTGGCAATGGAGAGAGAAACATTCCATAATAATAAAAGAAGAAAGTTTTATAGACTTCACAGGATGCATCTGTCTTCAAATTCAGAGAATGATGAATGGTAAACAACAAGAGTTTGAGGCACATCAATTGGAAATTTATTACCTTGTAGATAGATGATAAAAAGCTGTAGTGTAGAAGGATAGAAAATTATCCATCTGCCTACTGAAAGAATCAGTTTTATGTAAGATTTGTTTTGAAAAGCTTATAGAATAGGGTGCTTTCAATGTTACTTTCATCCTGTACTTCAGCCAGTCAAAATATTAGTCAATGCTGAGAGATTACAGACGTTTTAAGATTCAGAACATTTTTACCATGTGCTCTTAGGAAATTCCTTATGAAAGTGATCCAGCAATATGGAGTGAAAGTCAGAGGTGGTGGTGGCCCCAATCCAGGAAAACAGAGAACAAGGGTCCAAGAATGGAGTTGGGCCATTGGTTTGCAGAGGCTTAAGTCCAGTTCAGAATTGTAAGGCAGACTCAGGAATAAAAGTCAGATGTTACAATAGACAATAATAAGAAATTTATTATATTGTTAAGACCGACTGCATGAACAAACTACCTGTAACTGGGTACTCCAGATTTAAAAAAAAAGAGACAAAAAACAACAACAACAACAACAAAAAATGTATTTCCCCCGATACAAAACAATTTACTCAAGATCAGATGCTGGTGAGCTTTACATCAGTCTCATCAGATTCTCAGCAAGAGACAAAGAAGAGCTGGAAGATATTTGTTATAAAATTTAAAAAATTTACCTTCAATAAGGGATAGTGACTTCAGCAAAAAAGAAAAAGCAAAAGCAACTCCTGTGGAGAAAGGTGTAATTCAGGTAAGAAGCAAACTAATATGTTAGCCTGATTGTAAATAATTGGTGGAGCATACAAAAATGTTTTTGAAGATTTTTAGTTTAAAGTTGCACAAGACTAAAATGTTGGAACTGATAATTAATATAATTACATACTATAAAATTAATTAGTTTAACAATTATAATTAGATACAATTAAAATAATTTATATTGTTCTATTGGTTTTAAACTTGTATACACAACCTCAGAAAACAGTGTGAGGAAACTATGTGACGGAGAAGAATACCAGCAATGGTAACATAAAAGCAAACTTATTTTCAATAGGATTTGGGAATGACAAGCAAGCAGGGAGAAAGAAGGGTTACAGAACTGATTTGCTCATCTATCCCATCATCAAGGGTAGAGTCAAAAACTATTGTCTCCAATTAATGCAATCAAAAGTAGAAGCCTATACATATTATTTAAAATTATGGTGGCAGCTGGTAGAGAAACAATGGTATAATTGGCAGGTAGAGTATTTTGGGAGTGGCAGAAGTGAAATAAATCCTTGTCTTTAACAGCAGGAAGTTAATAGGTTTTACGGGTTGAACATTTCCTAATCTGAAAATCTGGTCATAAATGCTCCATAATCTGTAACTTTTTGAGCGCCAACATGATACCACAAGTGAAAAATTCCACACTGGAGCCTGTGTGAGGTGTGGCAGTCAAAGTGCACACATACAACACAATTTATTCAGTGTCACCAAAGGAAAAATCAGTTACCTTCAGGTGATGCATATAAGATGTATGAGACATATAGATGAATTTCTTATTCAGACTTGAGTCCTGTCTCCCAGAAATCTCATAATATATATGCAGATATTCCAAAATCCCAAACACTTCTGGTCCCAAGCATTCCAGATATGGGATACTCAACCTGTATATATGGAATCATAAATCAGAATGAGCTAGAGAAACATGGTAGTAGAAAGTTAAAATCCTTAAAATACAAATTGTGCTGGTAATAATGAAGAGGAAAACATATTAGCCATAAATTCTTCCTCAGGCTAGTAAAAAATATGCAAATGCATATCTATGTGCATACATCTATAGAAGCATGTATAGAATAGACATCATCAGTATCATGCTTACTCTAATATAATGAATAAAAAGTCTCATAGGATTAAATTGTCCATCACAGAATATTTTTGTATTTATGTCTTTAAGAACTACCTGTTTATCTTTTACTAATTAAAAACTCATGTAGAATTTCAAAAATCTGAGTTGTTCAATAGCACAATTTTTGGTCAAAGTTTAAAAATACAGTAAGGCTGTTGAAATAATATTTAAAATACAAACTCATCTAGAACATTATATTATTTTTTAAAATCAACTGAAAATGGTAACACTTATTTCACAGAATTAAAAGGATGGGTGACAAAATATTACAAGCTGAACATTTGTATATACATAGAGTGATTTTTTGAAGACGGAACCAAAGTTGAGTGAGAAACTAAAAAGGGAAAAAACATATTTTTTTGTATAGCCATTAAAATAAACGAAAAATCAAAACTATCTAAAAAACATCAATGTGGGCAGGCTGCTCCCTTCAGAGCATCAGGGCACTCCTATCTCCTCTATGTTTCCCTCTGTCCTGGCCCCTCCTATCTGCACTAAACGGACCTCTCTCTCTGATTATGCCAGCAGCTGTGGTAGCAGAAAATTTCACAAGTAATGTCCTCACATTAAAGAAGACTGCTACTTTGGTTTTCTGCCACTTATGCCTTCAGCTAGAAGATGGCCTTAGGGGAACACATGTGGTTAGGTGGGGGAGAAAGGAGACACCATTCAGCTGGCCAGAGCATTTGAGCAAACGCGGACAGTCAATACAGCAGCAGATGCCACTGCCAGCTTGCCTTGACACATAATTCCCTGCCCTGGAACAATTTCATTGACTTTTACAGTGGAGGGGTCTTTTATGGTTTCTCCAGTGTCTTTGACTCTTGTTACAGGCCAGAGGCAAGATCTAATAAATCGAAAGAGGCAGAAGTGTTGAATTTCACAAAAGATGTCCCTATGTTTTGCAAATTGCAAAATGGAAGAGTGGGTTATTTTAATGAGCTTCACAGTCCCTTGCCTCTCACCATCCATTTTTGTTTAAACATTTAAGGGCATTACAGAGACAACATGATAAATGTCCAAAGATAGGGAGAAGAAAAAATACAAAGAAAAAGATCTGAAGAAGATCTTGAATATAAAGTTAAAGAAGGAATACAGAGATGGAGGTTCCCTTTTGCTACTAATCTTTTATACTAACTTACGATTCAATTGCCAATTGAAAACATCCCTATGTAAGTAAATTGTATGTACTTGTTAAATTAAGAATAGGAGTTGGCTGCTTGGCTTTCAAGGCTTTCAGATGTATTTCAATTGTATGTATTAGTTAAAATTTTTATACTTGTTTCTGACACATTTTATGAACTCATCAACTTGAAAAATATGGATTATCGTTGCCAGTACTGTATTGACCATTATTTTATTATATGTTTTTTCCTGTCTCACCCACTAAAATGTCGGCTTCATCAGCCATAAAACCTTTTCTCCTCTTCTTCAGTATTGTATCAGCAGTGCCCAGTGGATTAGTGAAAATCTGGTAAATAAATACTTGCTGAAAGAATGATAATCTCTTATATAATGCAGTTCAGATTTCCTTAGAATTAATTGAGGCGACTCTCCACTGGATACATTTCATGAGGTATGGCTTTCAGATTATAATACAGTAGCTCAGGTACTATTTAATCAGCATACTTGAGAATCTTCTTTATTTTTACAGACCAGTGGTTTTCAAGTATTTCTTTTTGGCAGTTATTCTTTCAACTAAATTTCATTACAAATTCCAACCTAATAAGGAGAAAAAAACACAGAATTATTGTTTGTAAAGTGAGCTTTGTTGATTGGGCTCATTTATTCTTCACCTATTCCTACATAGCAATGCTTGAAAGATCTTTAGAGAAATGAAGGCATTCAAAACATGAAGTTTAAAACCCACGTTTGAGGGATTAACTTTTTCTTCATGAAGCTCGTGCTTTCTGTCTTTAAATTATTAATATATTGGCAAATAACATGAAATATGAATTAACTGATATATAGTACATATAAAATAATTTTAAAACATCAGGTTAACATTAAACATCCTAAGAATTCTCCAGTTATTTTACATGCCCTCCATATTTTATTATTTAAAAATAAATGCCTAAAATAGTCTTTTATAAAATGTATATTTGACATTCCATTTCCTGTAGCAATGAGCTAGTTTTGTAGAATCAATTATCTTGCTTTATAAATGCTCAAAATATTTTCTTTAATTTTTTAATGGCATAGAAGTGCTTAAAAATAGTGCAGAATAATTGTGCCAGGTTTTGTAGAAAATTATGAACTCAGGTAACAAAAAATGTGAGAGCATCGCAGCTGATTTTGTCTTGAGATCATTTTCTAATACCTCACAATGGAGTTTCAGTTAGGAAAGTAGAAACTATTCAGGGCCCAGAACTATCAAGGTAAGGAGACTTATAAGAGATCCTTCCCACATTTACTTGAAAATCAGAGGCTATTCAGACTAAGCATGAACCAGAAGTGAACCTTCCCCTCCTCTGTTTCTGCAAACTCATGGCCTGGAGAGAAGGGTCATAAAATAATTCACATACATTAAAAAATATACCATGTTTACAGAATATAAAGTGGGACATTTGCATTATCTCAATTTTCTCCAAATATGTGTATGGATTTAAAATCAGAATTTCAAATGTGTGTGTGTGTGATCTTGTGTAACCTAACAGTCTATAATCTATATGGAAATGTGAAGCACCAAATATTGTCACAACAGTCTTGGAGAAGTAAAAGTTGGAAGAACATAATATAAAAAATATATTTATATTTTTTATAAATATATCAAAACATAATATAAAAAATAGTAATAAAGCTAGTTTAGAATTGTTTCATGGGCAAACACACCAATCGATGAGAATCAAATACAGAAACAATATCTTCAATAATTGGCATTTGATTTCTGGCAAATGTATTACTATAGAGTAATATGGAAAACACAATTGTTGCTTTTTATTAAATCATGCTGGGAATATTGGGTATCCAATTAAAATAAAATTTTACATTAAAGACTTAAATGTAATAAAGAAGTTGAAATAATCCGGGAGAAGTTATTTGATCCCTTAAGACAGGGAAGCATCTTAAACCAGCTACAAAATAGTTCTAACCATAAGGAAAAATATTGATAAAATTTACCACTTTAAAATTAGCAATTGCTGTTCATTAAAAGACCTAAGAGTGAAAGGACAGGCGGTGAGATAAGAGCACTATAGATTAAAAAAGCAACCTCTGGTCAGACACAGTGGCTTGCACCTGTAATCCCTGCACTTTTGGAGGCCAAGGCAGGTGGATCACAAGGTCAGAAGTTCAAGACCAGCCTGACCAATATGGTGAAACACTGTCTCTGCTAAAAATACAAAAATTAGCCGGGCTTAGTGGTGTGTGTCTGTCATCCTAACTACTCAGGAGGTTGAGGCAGGAGAATGACTTGAACCCAGGAGGCGGAGGTTGCAGTGAGCTGAGATCATGCCACTGCACTTCAGCCTGGGCGATAGAGTGAGGGGGAAAAAAAAGGCAACCTCCTTGGGTACTACAGTCTCATAAGAGCAGCTCCATGAGTTAAGCACCAGATGAGATTCAGCTCTCACTCACCAGCTTGGCTGGGTGCCCTTGTTTTTGGCATGACACATACCACTGTATGTGATGACCCTTCATATTGCGAGAGAGGGTAGCTGCAATACGTATAACCAATAAAGAACTGGTATCTAGAATATGGAAATAACTCCAAATGTCATTAAGGGAAACAAAAAATTCAATAGAAAAAAATGAGCAAAAATCTTGAATAGGCAAATAAATGAGCAAAGGTTATATATCTCCATAACCGTATTACTAATTTAGAGCAATTAAAATCATAACCACAGTACGATGGTTAATACTGTCAACTTGATTGGATTCAAAGATGCAACGTGTTGATTCTGGGTGTGTCCATGAGGGTGTCGCCACAGCAGTTTAACATTTGAGTCAGTGGGCTGGGAAAGGCAGACCCACCCTTAACCTGGGTTGGCACCACCTAATCAGCTGCCAGCATGGCTAGAATATAAAGCTGGTAGAAAGATGTGTAAACATGAGACTGGCGTAGCCTCCCAGCCTACATCTTTCTCCTGTGCTGGATGCTTCCTGCCCTCGTACATCAGACTCCAAGTTCTTCAGTTTTGGTACTTGGACTGGCTGTCCTTCTCCTCAGTTTGCAGATGGCCTTCTGTGGGACCTTGCGATCGTGTGAGTTAATACTCCTTAACAAACTCCCCTTTATTTATGTATCTATCCTATTAGTTCTGTCCCTCTAGAGAACCCTAACACACACAGTGAAATATATTGTGCAATGTAAAGTGTCTGAAAGGTTATGAAACAATGGAGACTTATATACTGCTGAGAGGAGTGAAAACTGGTACAAGAGTGTTGATAAATAATTTTAAGTTATGCATACCTCACTGATGGTGTAGTTTTAATTTAGGTATGGAGTAAGTAGTTATATATTTCTGCACATATGAAGACATGTACAAGAATGTTCATGGTAGTATTATTCATAATAGCTGTACTCTGGAACAAACCAAATGTTCAACAGTAGAATGGATAAGAAAATAATGGTACATTTCATTCAGAATTATAGTACATTAATGCAAATGAACATATGGCAGCATGTATAACATAGATAAACTTTAAAAGTCAACCAGTGAAAACACACACGTACAGTCACATGTCATTTAAAGACAGGGATATGTTCTGAGAAATACGTCTTTAGATAAATTCATCACTGTTTCAACATCAGAGTATACTTACACAAACCTAGATGGCATAGCCAATTATACACCTAAGCTATAGGTGTATAATAGGTATAGCCTATTGCTCCTAGGCTACAAATCTGTACAGCAAATTACTGTACCAAATGCTGCAGGCAATTGTAATAAAATGTTATTGGTATATATAAACATAGAAAATTCATAGTAAAAATACGTACAGTATGATAATCTTATGGGACTACCATCGTGTATGTGATTCATTGTTGAATGAACATTGTTATGTGGTACATGACTGTATTTTATGATTTCAATTACATGAAGTCATCCAAGAGTTAAAACTAAAATATATTGTTTAGGAATACATGCTAAGGTGTTAAACTAAAGAATATCCAAGAAATAATTGAAATAAAACTCGGGAAAGCAATTATATCTGGGTGAGGGAGATATGATGGAGAAATTTCCAAAATGCAGGCAACATTCTATTTTCTTTATTTCTCTAGTATTCACTTTATATCTCTTGTCCATTATTTTTGTCTTGTATGTGCTATGTATTTCCTTTGTTTGTATGTTCTTAGTGAATACTTAAAAACTTATAAATACAATTAATTTTAATTGTATAACACATAACTTACTAATTTATTGAAAGAGGGTGTATTAGTTTTCCAGAGCTGTCATAAGAAAATATTACAAACTGGGTGGCTTAAAACATTAGAAATTTATTCTCCCACATTTCTGGAGACTGGAAATCTAAAATCAAATGTCAAGTGACCCATGCTTTTCCGGAGGGCTCTTAGAGAAGATGCTTTCCTTGCCCCTCCCTCGCTTCTGTTGATGGTTGGCACTCCTCGGCCTTCCTTGGTTTGCTGCGGCATCACTGATCTCTGCGTCTGTCTTTGCAGGGCCGTCTCCCACTTATGTCTGTGTTTCTGTGTCCCAATTTTCCTCCTATGAGGACATCAGTCATATTGGATTTAAGACCCCTTTTAATTCAGTATAACCTCAGATTAATTTATTATATCTATATAATCCCTATTTCCAAGGAAATTCATATTCTGAGTTTCTGGGAAACATAAATTTAGGGGAGACAATATTCGACCTAGTACAGGGGTATAATGTTTAATACACTCATGGGGTGTACTTACCGCTTCAAAACAGCAATATGAAGTTTCCATTGCCTAGCCACCTCTAAGCCATGGAAACACAGAACCTAACGTAAGGGTTGAGATCTCTCCAATCTAAGGGAAAATTCACATTGCTACAGCTAGAGAAAGTCAACATTATCTGTGTGTTTGAGGATGGAGTTTATGGAAATTGTGTCAGATTCTCTATGGAAACTAAGGCAACAGTGACAGGAATTTTTTCACTGAGAATTAGAATCAGAATTATGTTTACCTTTGCATTCCTTGAATCTAGAACAGAGGAGTCCCTTGTTCTGTTAACCAACGATCCTTTCAGAAGAAACACCCTGCTCAAATTTAGATAAACACAGTTTTGGGACTGAAAATCTCAAAATGCTTCATGTATCGGTAATAAATTTACAATGTGAAATTTTTGTTGCTATAGCTATCATTTTCCTTATTCATATTAGAGACAGGATTAGACTTCAGAATAATGTGCTTTATTATTAATGTTCATTAAATAATAATTATGAATACATGATTCACATTTATGGATAGTAAATGACATCTTTGAACTTAAATATATTTAAAATAATTGCTTTCTCATGAATAAGTTAAATCATTTTCTTTGAAATTTTTAAAATTACTGTATTCATCCTTACACTACCAGTTTTCCATTTATATCTGAAATGCTACTTCCAAAGTACTTTTAAAATATTAAAATAGAAGATTTCTATTGGAAAATTTGAATAATTGTCTTCAAAACTAAATTGTGCATATGCTGTATCTTCTCAGTATCTCAGCCAGCAATGAAAAACAAAGTACTTTGGGAGCAGAGTGGAAAAGAGGAAAGAGAAATTTGGATTCATTTCAAAGTTAAAAAAAAAAAAAAAAAAAGCCTACTGGCAGACTCAAAGGCCTGGATTATATTCAAAATATCACAGATCGCTAAAACTGAAAATTGTCTTATAAATCATTATTCAGTCTAATCTCTGAGTAGATGGAGAGATGTAATAGGTGAGGAGCCTGAAATCCAGAGAAAATTGGCAACATGCTCCAGGCTTCCCAGTTAGTCAGGTATATCTCTGTTTATTCTACTGCCAGTACCAAAACAAATAGGTTTGGAAGTACACGTTTTCCTAAATACCCCATGTCCTTTTGTGTACGGGTGTAAAATCTAAGAAGATCTGCAGTATTAATACAAATTGGTGACATTACTGGAAGCTTCAGGTGCTGTCCAGAGGGAGAAAAACAAATGACTACAAACAAGAAAAACAGATTTACGCTAAGGTTTGGTTTTCACCCTTTTCGGTGCCATCCTGTGTCTATTTAGCCCAGTCTAAATAGCACACTAAGGAAGACCTGATCGATTGAGGACTTACAATGTGTTTTTGTTCCCATAAATAATTGTGAGTAAATGTGGTCAATCATCCTTAGTGATATATATCCAAAGTGAAATACTGAAAATTTACTTTGACTAATTTCATTTATTCTCAGCGCAGTTGTCTGCATCAGGAGTCATTCATGAACATTTGTCTCCAAGTCCTTTTTTTTATTTTTTATTTTATTTTACCTTTCATTCCAAAGACCACACAGGACTTTTTGATCTCAATTCTTCCTCACTGGCATACACTTTTTGGCCTGAATCTAATTTTAGAGAAACATGTCACTCATTTGATCTATCAGGATATATTTGTCTTCCATATGGGTTGAGGGAAAGCGTCAATCGTAGATAATAGGAAAATTTAAACTAAAATTCTCTAAAAACAATGTCCCTGATTTAGTACTCTACGTCATTAGTGACTAAAAGTAGAAAATCTGTTCAACACGGTTTGTCTTAAATTGGTGCCAACCGTATTGACACACTGAATATATTTCTGTTCATGTACATCATGGGCCATCTATTTTTAGCGTTGAGTGCAAATAAAGTGCTCTCGTCCAATTCCAGGTGCAATCCTTGAGCTTTCTCCAGATGTAGGACTGGAGAGTCACTGGAGACACTTTCAAACCCCCAATCTCTCTTTTTTTTAACTTGTAAAGATTTAAAGGGTACAAGTCTATTTTGTTACATGGATATATTGTATAGTGGCGAAGTTAGGGCTTTTAGTGTATCCATCATCAAAAAAATGTATATTGTACCCATTCAGTAATTTCTCATCACCCCCTCCCACCCACTCCCACCCACCAATTCTTCTGAATCTCCATTGTCTATCATTCCACACCATGTGTTCATGTGTACATATTATTTAACTCCCACTTCTAATTGAGAGCACATGGTATTTGTCTGTTTCTGAGTTGTTTCATTTAAGATAATTACCTCCAGTTTCATCCATGTTGCGCAAAAAACATGATTGCATTCTTTTTGGCTGCATAATATTCCATGATATATATGCCACATTTTCTTTATCCAGTCATCCAATGATGGACATATAAGCTGATTCCATATCTTTGCTATTGTGCATAGTGCTGTGATACAAATGGCAAACAAGCATATGAAAAAGGGCTCAACATCACCAAAAAATGAAAATCGAAACCACAGTGAGATGTCATCTTACACCAGTCAGAATGGCAATTACTGAAAAGACAAAAAATAACAGATGTTGAAAAGGGTGCAGAAAAAAAAGAATGCTTATAAAATGTTGGTAGGAATGTAAATTAATACAACCTCTATGGAGAACAGTATGAAGATTTCTCAAAGAACTAAAAATAGAACTACCATTCAGTCCAGCAATCCCACTACTGAGTAAACAAAGTAAAATCAGTCATTATATTAAAATGATATAATGCCTTGATATGGTTTGGGTGTTTGTCCCCTCCAAATCTCATGTTGAAATGTGGTCCCAATATTGGAGGTGGTGCCTGGTGGGCGGTGATTGCATTACGGGGGTGGATCCCTCATGAATGACTCAGCACCATCCCCTTGGTGATGAGTTCTCACTCACTTCATCCTGAATCTAGTATTTTTTGTTTGTTTGTTTGTTTTGTTTTGTTTTTTGTTTTTTGTTTTTGAGACAGAGTCTCTCTCTGCTGCCTAGGCTGGAGTGCAGTGGTGAGATCTTGGCTCACTGCAACCTCTGCCTTCTTGGCTCAAGGAATTCTCCTACTTCAGCCTCCCAAGTGGGATTACAGACATGCACTATCACATCTGGCTATTTTTTTTTGTATTTTTAGTAGAGACGGGGTTTCATCATGTTGGCCAGGCTGGTCTTGAACTCATGACCTCAAGTGAACTGCCCGTCTCGGCCTCTCAAAGTGCTGGGATTACAGGAGTTAGTCAGTATGCCTGGCCCTAAATCTAGTTGTTTAAAATAGTCTAGGACCTCCCTCTTCTCTCTTTCTTGCTCCCACTTTCCTCATATGGCATGCAGGCTCCTGTTCACCTTCAACTGGGATTGTAAGCTTCCTGAAGCCCTTGCCAGAAGCAGATGCTGGCACTATGCTTTGTGTACAGCCTGCAGAACTGTGAGCCAATTAAACCTCTTTTCTTTATAAATTACCCAGTCACAGGTTTCATGTATGTATATAGCAAGGCAAGAGCAGACTAACACAGCCCTGTTTCTTTAAATGCCCAGTTCTCTAGCTCCTTAGCATCTGGACAGGAGAGGAGCCCAGTCTAATTGGGTCTTACTTCCATGCACTGCTTGCTAAGGGATATTATTTGCTGAGTAGAGGTAGTTCTCAACAGACCTCCGTTTGAAGCTTTAGATGAATTCCATTTTCCAAACACTACCATGGTTGCTAGGAAAAATCTTGCCACATTTGCAGCCCTTTTCATACGTGTTAATTTTTCAAATTCATGTCCCAGTGAAGAAAGTGCTTCTTGCTAAATGGATGAATTCCCTCAAGGTCAATGCTTAGTCAATATTTCAGCCAACCACACTTGAAGAGTACAAGATCAAGGTAGCATGAGCGGGACATCTGTCTACTGATGGGCTTGTGGTGGCAGGGATTCTGGCTGCAGTGAAGAAAGCCTGCTGTGTAGCTGCTAACTCTTTCAGTTGCTGCAGTCCATCAAGCAAGAACAATCCCTGTGTAATTTGTAGTGTGGGAAAATTAACACCCTAGGTGGTTTAGTTACCAAGTGTGACAGCTTTATCAGCTTTTTCAAGATTCACATATAATCAGTTTCAAGGTTAATAAAAGACAAGTTCTAGCATCAAGCACATCATAGACCTAGATCAACGTCTCCCATTATCCCTTCTAACTCAATGCCGGGATCCATCCCCAAGTGCCATAATTTTGGGCTCTCTGGTAGATGTTCTTTAAGTCCTCCCTGCTCTTGTGTCATAGACCTGGATGGGAACTATGACATCCCATCACATTAGAGTTCCATAACAGTGAATCTCTGAGAAAAAGTGTTGGAAGATTTTTAATACCTACTGTACCCACTAACCTGGATATAAAATTAGTCTATACTCTTCCCCCAAACACTTCATGACAATGGTTATGCTGAACTTCTCCTGGCCTGAACAAAAGGTCACTTTACACATTTTATCTGCATAGTGGATGAAGTTCTCAAGAACAGCTCAAGAGACTTTATCCGTAGAGAGGACAGTGCATAGCTTTCGGCTGAAAAAAATAGATTTTTTACTTGAACACTCTACTACTATATTCATTTTATTGATCCTTATGAATATGAAAGCCAGAAATTTTTATAATTTGAATTTAAAAGACAAAGAATATTAGAATAAGATAATATCTATAAAAATGTGAAAGGTTATCTTTGTGTCTTTGAACAAGGAAAACGGCAAACTGTCTTGGAATGTTTTCATGGCTACTTAAAAATATTATTATACTTTATATTTTTATAGCAGTTTCAGGTTTATAGAAAAATTGGGCAGACAGTACAGAGAGTTCCCATATGTCTTCTTTTGACCACACAAAGATTCCTTGTTGCTAACATCTTGCATTGGTGTGGTACCTTTGTACAATCGATAAACCAATATTGACTCACTATTATTAACTAAAGTCTGTAGTTTCCATTAGGGCTCACTTTTTGTGTTGTACATTCTGTGGTTTTTAACAAATGTATAATGATATGTGTCTATTATTACAGTGTCATACAGAATAGTTTCACTGCCTTAGGAATCTTCTGTGCTCCACCTATTCATACGTCCCTCTCCCGAGCCCCTGGCAACCACTAATCATTTTACTATCTCCATAGTTTTACCTTTTTTAGAGTGTCATATACTTGGCATCGCACAGGATGTAGCCTTTATAGACTGACTGCTTTTATTTTGCAATATGCATTTAAGTTTCCTGCATGTCTTTTTGTGGCTTGATAGCTCATTTCTTTTTATAGCTGAATGTTACATTGTCAGGATGTACCACAGTTTGTTTCTCCATTCACCTATTGAAGGACATCTTGGTTGCTTTCAGGTTTTGGCAATTATGATTTGATATAAACATTCATGGGCAGGTTTTTATGTGGACGTATGTTTTCAACTCAGTTGGAAAAATACCTAGGAGTGTGATTGCTGGATCGTATGGTAAGAGCATTTAGTTTTGTAAGAAACTGCCAAACTGTCTTCCAAAGTGGCTGTACTAGTTTGCATTCCTCCCAGCAATGAATGAGAGTTCCTGTTACTTTCACAGATTGTTTCTACATTTGAAATTCAAATTCAATAAACAAATGTTTAAGAAATAGAAGTTAACTGTCTACATAGCTTTAGATGCAAAAGAAATTTTTCGAGGATGGATATCCTAAGTTAGGTTTGACTTAACAGTCACAATTTACCTTCTGTTTCAGTATGGAGGGCAAAGTTGGGCCTTTCTGCTTCAAGAATTAAGATGCCTCCAAGTAAATGTCTCCTGAAGTCCACATTGAAATCCTGGCCTCCTCAAGAGCAACTCACGCTTTCTTAAATTTGTTCTTTCTTGATATATTTTCCTGCCTTGGTCTCATTGCGAATTTGGCTAAAATCATTTTGACTACGTCAGTGAGGTAGCTTTCCAAGTTATTTTTATTATGATTACTGTATTCTAAAAATAATTTTTAAATAAACATTCAAGTTATTCAATTTTAATCTAACTTCATACCATGTTTTATAGTTTTCTTTAAAAAATCTATTCAAATAAATTGACCTATTTTTAATGAACCATACAATTTTTCTAACTTAGTAATGTTGTGTCAGGAATATATTTATAATTCACCATCATGCACTATGTAAGTTGGGATTATTTTTCCAACAGGATAAGATTTAAATATGAGCCTGTGACTTTTAGTTAATGTTAAACTTGCAGCACAGGTTTTTTTCTTGGAAGTATTTTTAAAAACACAAATTAAGGGAAGAAAATGACACAAATATCGTAGCAATTAAAATGACAATATATCATGAGTTCCCCTATATTAAAATTGTATCTGCCTTCCACTTGCCATTCATCATATACTTTGGAATATTTCTGATATATTACTGCATGGATGCTCATAGACATATTGTCTCAGTTTTAGAAACAAATGACAGCTTCATTTTCCAGATCATTTTTAAGGAAAAACCTTACTTACCTTTTCTTGTTTTCATGAGAAAACTTTTCTTTTCCAGGAAGGAACAGTATTGGAGTAACACTTTGCCATTTTACATTTTTCATGTACTCCTCCTTGGAAGAGAAATAACGAATTTGACTGTCATGATGGCAGGAGTCTGACCTTTATTGGTCCAGTTCTTCTTAGGCAAAGTGTGATGTTTGCTGTGCTTTTAGGGCCTGTGGCTTTCCTCCTTTGGCTCTTCTTGGTTCTAGAATGGGTCTGTTTTGCTTGTGCCATCAGGTAACTGGGGGTAAAGCATTTCTTCCCTAAAACTGAATTAAATCCAAATGAAGGATGAAGCAACAGCAAGCCCATCTGATCCAAGCTGCATCTCCAAATCACGAGCTGCTCAACAAAGCTGTTATTTGGATCCCCACCTCATACCTCTGTTTCTTAATTGGTTCTCAGTGCAGAGAAAGAAGGGCTGTGATTCAATCACAGAAGTTTCCCTCCCAATTTGAAGTAACTGTCAGGAATTACACATTAACTAACACATGATTTAGACAGAATTTCTTTAAAGAAAGAGGTTTCTATATTTATTGATTCCTTTGTATATGCTAAGAACTGTATATCAGTTATTTAATCTGATTTAATCTCCCTAAATCTTGGTTAGAACAAGTGTCACAGATGAGTGCTATGTTTAGCAATAGGATTATTTCAGCATTCTTTCTCATAAATGTGTGGTTTATTCCAAAAGATCAAGGAAGCCACTTTTTTTTTTTTTTTTTTCATCCAAAACAACATATCATTTTCATTGACTCTGATCTATGTTTTTCAGTCTGGCATATTGATAGTAGTAATCCTTGGATTTCTAGGTGGAAAACTCAGGACAGGATGCTTCAACTTTATTCAATACTATGACCTTTATTCTCACAGAAGCATAATCCTGGATGGACAAACTGTAACCTTATACACTTAGTATGAATTATCTGGTAGACTGAAAAAAATTGTTGTATCAAAACTAGAAATTAGAGAGCTATCTGTCTAACTGTCTTATCTACAGGTTTGTCATGTTGGAGGGATACCACAGTTGAGAGGTTGCTTCACATTTTATGCACTTTCTAGTTGCTTAGAACAGTTTGATATGATCACTTGAAACATGTTCAAATCCGAAACCTGCTTGAGGGTTCACCAAGCACAACCCCCCGACCCTTGTGCTGATACTCGTCTTGTGATATCAAAAGTTGAATCTTTTGACACTTGAAAAATGTTTACCTATTGCCCATCTATTTGCCTCAAAGTTTATCGAATTTTTCAGTAATTACCTCTAAATATAAACTTTTTTTCTCCCAGAAGAAGTACAAAATTATTCAAAATGTAATCTTATTTTGTATAATGAAATATTCCCGGAAATAGAAATTGAGGTGGTCTGCTCAGACCACCTCCACTTTAGGACTCACACAGTTAACCTTCAGGGTGCTGCTGGGAATATGAGTTTGGAGTGGTTCATAATGCTGTTCCTCACTAGGAATTACTTTCAGCTGTAAGGTGAGATTATATCACTTCCGGGTCAACCTAGGTGATCTGTTATGATTGTTGTATCTTAACAATTTCCTTTTGCTTACTCTGAGTCCCTTGTTTCCTTAAATGACGCTTCTAAGAGCACTCTTGACTACCCCCTGCATGAAATTCTTCTTAGTTTCTGTTTCTGGGGAACTCGACCAAAAGTAGTACAAAACGGACCTAGAGAATAGATCTTTAGAGCTATATTAGCCCTTGGATGACACTAAGGACTCATGTTTGATAGTCAGTGGGACTTGGATAGTGCCTGACATATTCTAACAGTAAAATTGTTAAACTGTTCTTTGGTGGTAAATTTTCATGGGATGCAAGTGAAAAGAAATTCATTTGTTGGCACAATATCTCTGGTATTCGGTAAATATAAGAGAAATTGAACTTAGAGTCAATGGAGTTGGATAACTCTTGCTGACTACCACTGATTCGTTGAAGAGAGAAAATGACAGGGTGTGGGTGATAAATCAACATTTCAAGAGCAACTGAAAGCAGAGAGTCTTTTGGGTAGTATTTAAGGAAACCTTAATTTCTTGCAGCTGGAGGGCATACAAAATGGAGAACTTGTCTCAAGATTTAATAATAAAATAGCAGAGCTTCAGGGCAGGTTGAGCTCTCAGCTCTGGCATTTTTCTTACACCAAATCTGGGAGTCTAACAGGGAGGCAGTGGGACCATGGAGCTTGAGAAGGAGACATTTGGGTAGATGCAGCTGAGAGCCTTGTTCTCCTAGATTCCATTGAACCAACTAGGCTTGCAGAAGTGATACATACACCCCGGTAAATGACGGTGCTTCTTTTCTTGCACAGCTGGGACTAGGGGGAAGTAAGTAAGGTGATCAGTGAACAACATTAAGGAGGCACTCTCTCTCAAGGTTGTGCAAGTACAGGGGCCATTAGGGTGCCAAGCTTCTCTAGGCACCTCGCTGTTCTCACCCTAGTCCTGACCTTGACGTCTTACTTGAAGATCATGGAAAGTACTCAGATTTGGCAGGTACCTTTCAAGGTTATGCTCACACCGCTCTGGATCTACCTTATCTCCCTTGCAGGCAACCAGATCAATAATAGGGATCAAATCTCAGGAATGTATAGATGAGGAGATGGGAGATATTCTAAGAGAAAAGGAATATTATACATTGAAGAAGGTTCAGAATATGTCTATTAAGTGCTAGCAAAAGCTGGGAGAGCATATATGGGAAGAAATTCGGAGGTGTTGATGAAGTGAAGCAGAATATTAATATAAATAAGGGAGAGTGCATAAAAAGAGGCATACTTCTGTGATGCAAGATTTAATACTCTGACAAGGACCCCTGATGATGTTACTAATATGCTGCTGGAATGACCCTTCAAAGTGTGGCAAAAGCAATGGCTCATGCTATGTAAAATAGAAAAGCCAGGTGGAAAGGACATGCTTAAAACTGGGCATTCCAGGGTGATATCCCATGCAAGGCTAGAGCACTCATGAGCTGAGCTGATTGTTTTATGAGAGGATCCAGAAGACAATTCATTTATCCATAATTTATACAATGAAAATCAGAAGTCCTGAGCCCACGTACAGCTTTAAATAAGTTCTCAGACTCAGAATCCACTTACTAAAGGAAAGGCTGAACCTCTATGAGAAAAGACCTTGCAGCATCATAGTAAATTCACTATTAATTCTTCCATGTTCCCAAGGGATCTATTGTCTTTTAGTCATATAATTATGTATGGTAGAAAGGGAATATACAAACCTTTCAATGATTGCTGAACTCTGATTCCAAATTAATATGCACTATGAGCTATTTTACTCTCCTGGCTTATGTTGTAATGTGGTTTAAAATGACCTGGGCCTTCTGGGTATTCTGCAGAAAACACATTATTTCACTCAATTACTGCTATCATGCAAGTTAACAACAGTTGAGCAATACATGATGAGTATATAAAAAACCTTGGAAAACATATCTGTAGAGGTGAGAGATAAGCCCTACCGAGGTTCAGGGCCTGCCACACAAGTTAAGTACTTTTGGATTCATCGGGATGAGGTCTGCTGGGACAACCTCTCAAAAAACAAAAAACAAAAAAAAACCACACAAAAACCAAAACACCTTATTGCATTGCACTCTTCCCACCACCATGAAGCCTGATGCTTGGTAAGCACACCCTAGTTCAGAAGGTGGCATATAGTGCAGAACTCTAACCCATCTACTTGGTGACATGGAGTTCTGCCAGTTTGAATTGGACCCAGATAGGGAAACGATTCTGCAGCAAGTCCAAGCTGTGGAACAATAAGAACTGTTGCTTGGGTTATAAAATCAGGTGGACACTCTGGTACTGGACCTGCCCATGGTGAAGAAAGATGCTGTGTTGATTTTAGAGCCAGTGCCAATAGGAGAATTACAACATAGAACTTAGAGTTATACGACAAAGCCATGTCATCAAAAAGTCTATAGCTTTTGAAAACCAGTTGTTGGTATGCTTCTGGGTCCTAGTAGAGATGGGATATTTGATTATGGTTTATCAAGTGACTTTGTGACCGAAGATGGATTCTGTAAGACCCACAAGGTTCTCAACATAGGTAGCCTTAGTAGTAAATCATCACAAATGGAAGAAGCATATCAAGAATCAGACATGAGCACATCCAGAAGGTGTAAGTAAGTTACCAAACAGTGACCCAGACCTCCATCTGGTAATCAGCCCTGTATTGGACTCTCACTTAGCTCTATCTTATGGTTGCATGAGGTTTACCTCATGAGTGATATATGAATAGAGGAGAAGGCTGAATTTGGTTTGTTAATGGTGGGCTCAGTATGTTAATGTGATCCGAAAGTAGACAGCTAATACTATAACCCTAGTAACGGGTGGGTCTATAAGACAAAGCTCTGGGAAGTATATCTTCTCCTTAACTTTATGGGGAAAGAAAAATGGCCAAAATATAGATACCCATTGGCTTATGGACAGTACAAAATGTCTTTCCTGGTTGATCAAAAGACTGAAAGAGGAAAAAGTGGAGGATCAGGAACAAGGAGTTCTAAGCAGGAGGGATGAGACGAGCCCATTGGAGTGAGCAAAGTGTGAAAATCTTGGTAGTGTTTGTTAGTGTCAAATGTCTTATCTGACTGATCAGAAGACTGAAAGAAGAAAAATCAGAAGACTAAAAACAAGAAATGCTGAGCAAGAGGCATGAGATGAAGCTATTGGAATGAGCATAAAATGTGAAAATCTTTGTATGGTTTGTCAGCATCCACCCAAAGCAACCTCCAAAAAAGAGGAGGTCTTAAGCAACCAAGTAGACAGAGTAATGGGCTATTGACATCAACCAGCCTCTGTCATTACCTATCCCATTTTTGATACAATGAATATACAAAAGACCAATACACCAATGTCAGGGATAGAAATAGACCCATCCATTAAACAGACCCATTAGCATGAACTCCCGTTCATAAGCTCCTCACGCTCCCATCGGCATGAGGTTAATTAGCTATTGCCACTGCTCTTTGACCAATCTGCTATCCAAAGAGACTGACACCGAGTCTCTGATTGTAGCACTATTTCTTGAGATGACTAACAAGACAGTTAGAAAATTGGTTAATTTGAGCTTTTCTTAGGGGATAGTGATTTTTGGTTCCTAGACATGAGATTCTACATATAATTTCCCAGGAGTAAGAAACCCATTTTATTGCAAAGGAGATGAGGCAGGGGTACATGATTGTGGAATCCAGTTTTCTTATCATACTTAATACCACCCAGAATATGTTAGCTGGACAGGGCAATAACACCACATGTAATTTATTTGAGATGATGCTGTGAGACTGAAAGGTGACATCGTCCTCTGGGACATTCTGTGTGTGGTGAATTTGTGTCCTTTGTATGGTACTGTGTCTTCACTATGTAGAAGGCATGGCATGGATCCCAGAAATAAGAGTGGATGAAGAAGTATCACAGCTCACCATCTCTCCTGCTTGGAGATTTTGCTCTTGCAGTCCCCAGAATTTTAGGTTCTGTGGTTTAGAGATTCTGGTTCCCAAAGGAGGAATGCTTCTGTCAAGGAGACTGAGAGTAGCATTGAATTATAAGCTATGGTTGTCACCAAGTCACTTTGGGCTCCTTGTCTCAAAAGACTACAGGCAAAAAAAAAAAAAAAAAGGTACTCCATAGTGGCAGAGTTAAAAGACCCTGCTCATATAGAGGAAGGGAAGCTGATGTTATATAATAGGGGTCAAAAACGTAGTTTTCATGTTCTGATTCCATGTTAGGATGTCTCCCGCTTCTCCAATATCTAGTTTTAATGGTAGTTGGACAAGTACAGCAGCTGCTTCCTTAGAAAGGGTTAGTAAATCAGGAGCTTAGAAACCTCATTAATGAGAGATGTTTAACACCTAATGACTGTTGTGGATGATTACATAAGTTTATTATGCCAATTTATATTTATTACATTGATGGACTAAAGCAGAAGGTGGGAAACTCTTTCTATGAAAGAGCAGATAGTAAATATTGTCAACTTTGTGGGTCATATTTCTCAACTCTGTCATGGAGTGCAAAAGCAACAGTGCAGAAAGTGCAGATAAATGGGCGTAGAAGGACTTGTACCAAGGGCTGCAACATTTGGGCTCTATATATAGATTTACTGTGATACTTTAGAGTTAACCACACAGACAATACTATGGAATTCTCAAGAATAAATCCAATGAATCCCTTTTTTAAATTTACATTGTCTTCCAAACTGTTGTTGCCAAAAGGAGTTCTTTATATCTAAATTAAAATTGGTAACTGCGTTCATTTAACGAGCATTTATTAAATACTAAGTATTTGTTATATTCTGTGATAGTGCAAATTCCATAAATGCTTCTCAAGGATGATTCTAGATAACCCTCATGGAACTTACACTACAGTGAGGAAGACAGCCATACATTTGTTAATTGCATGAATTAAATGTTCAGTTACAAATAGTGATACAATCTCTGAAGAAAAGTGTTAGTTTTCTATGGGACCATCTAGCAAGTGAAAACCTGATTTAGACTTTGTATTTGGAAAGATTCTCTTTAATAAAATTCATCTAGAATACAATGATGAGGCAATGAGGCCAAAGGGAGGGGCATACTACATGTAGAAAGAGGAGGATAGGTAAAGGCTCTATAAATAAAGGGAGAATGATAGTTTTGAGACAATAATGGGTGGCTTGTCTGGATCAAGTAAAAAGAACTGGAGATGTAATGGGGAGCATTGAATTTCATAAGATGAAACTTAAAATTTAAGTAAATAGGACAAACTCTAAGGTATTAAGGAAGTAAAATTAAGAAAACATGTTGTCTTAAATCAAAATTCTAAAGGAATTGTGATTAGAATAAGGGTTCTGAAGAGAAGCCTGGGCTGGGTATATAAATTTGAAAGTCTTTGTTGCAGAGTGAGCACTTGAAGCCATAGGGTGAATGAATGAGAAATGAACAGGACCTTCATTCCAGCCCTGTGGAAATCTAATATTTAATGTCTTTAATTAAATATTAAATATTAGCAGAGGATAAAAATTAGCTTGAAAAAGAGACTCGGAAGCTGAAACCAGAGATGTAGGTGGATAACTTGGAGGTTGGGGTCAGGAAGCGAAGGGAAGAAAGAGTTTTATAAAGAAGGAAGTAATTAAGAAAGTCACATTCTTAATGTTTTTGAGAGAGTTCAAGTAAGATGGGAATAAAAAGTGTCCATTGTGTGTAGTGATTTTAGTAGTGACTACATCAATTATTTTAGTGGCAAAATGGAAGAGATGAGGAGTTGAATTGTACAAATTGATGTAAATGTGACATGAAATAGAGAGAATGAGAATAGTCCACTCTTAAGATATTCAGCTGTAAAAGACAGGAAAGAAATGAACCTGCATGTGGAAGGGCTATGTCAAATAGAAATAGCACCATTTATTTGTTTTGTTACTTTGCCGATTTTGTTTTGTTTTATAAATGAACTGGTTTTACAATTGCAAAACTTGACTAGGCACGGTGGCTCATGGCTGTAATCCTCGCACTTTGGGAGGCCGAGGCAGGTGGATCACCTGAGGTCAGGAGTTTGAGACCAGCCTGGCCAACATGGTGAAAAACAGTCTTTACTAATAATACAAACATTAGCGGGGCATGGTGGTGGGCACCTGTAATCCCAGCGACGTGGAAGGCTGAGGCAGGAGAATCCCTTGAACCTGGGAGGCAGAGGTTGCAGTGAGCCAAGATGGCGCCATTGCACTCCAGCCTAGGATACAAAAGTGAAACTCCATCTCAAAAAAAAAAAAAAAAAAAAAAAAAAGATTGCAAAACTCCTCCTCATGGGAACTTCCATTTTCAGCTTGGGAAGTAGAAAGTTGAAAAGACCGTTACTCCCACCTTCATAAAACAACAATGGGAACAATTTAGACAGTCGGTAGAACCACAAGTTTGTTTTTAATTTTTCAAACATTGATTAATTTTTAATTGACAAATTAAAATGTATATATTGATGGAGTACAATTTAATGTTTTGACATATGTATTCATTGTGGAATGATTAAATTGAGTTAATCACAACTTTTCTTGAATGCATGAGAGAACTGAGGTTGCAAAATCCAAGCAAAGGCCTTGCAGGATGATGAATTTGAGCATTGGCTTACATGGGGCAGATACTGCCAGACACTCGTAAGAATTTAAAAAGCTTAATGAATCACAGAGTTGAGTATGATCTAGTAAAAGAATACAGAATCCCATGTGACCCCAGTATTATATCCTACTTATAGGATTTTCTTCATGGACCTCATTCATCCAGTGCTCACAAATAAGTTTACGGGCAGGGTAAGAGTCCTGCAAAAGAATCACTGTCCTTGAAGAAAAGAACTGTAGGGAATTCCAGTAAATGTGTAAAAGACATTAAGCCCTGCTTCAATCCTTCTCCCCCCATTTCCGACAAAATAGAGACTTAAAACAATTTGTGAAGAAAAACAGAACATGGTGCTTTGAAAGCACAAGTGAAACTTAACTGCATTTCGGAAAATAGAACAGAAAAACAAAACAATCTTACCACTGGCGAGCGACAGTTGAAGAGGCTGGGACCAGAGCTACATCCAGGTATAAGATAGAATAACCTACTCATGTAACCCAGGGCTCAGTGCCTAAGATTAAGCAAAACAACAGTGAACATGTTTTTCCTTCTCCCCTAGCCTAACCAAGAGGTTGACAAACATCAAGCAATAAATAGCACCAAGATATATGTAATTGGAAATCAAGAAAGAGAAAGGAATGAGGAAGACGTATTTGAAGAAATAACCACTTTTCCAAAATTATATACCAAAAAAATCCTGAGAATACATATATAAATACTGAAGCAAAAAAGTGACTTTAGCAAGATGGCCAGTTACAAGATTAATATTCAAAGCCAATTATACTTCTATATGCTAACAATAGTCACTGAATTAAAATGAAAACAGGACAATTATCAATACCACTAATGAAATACACTTCTTACAAAATATATGTAAGGTTTGTATATATGCTAACCAAAAAATATTGATGAGATAAATCAAAGAAGGTGTAATAAATGGAGAGGGATCTTTTTACATATTGAAAGACTCAATATTGTTAAAATACCAAGTTTTCCAAAATGGAGATGATCTACAGATCCAACGCAACTGCAACTGAAGCCACAAAGAATTTCTCGTATAATGTGATAGAAGGATTCTACAATGTTTATGGAAAAATAAAAAAGGAAAAACAATTTATAACCGATGTTGAATACAAGGAAGACACACTTGATATTTACAAGTGAACATTTTTTGAGAATACAGGAAGAGCAATTGCATCGTGCTCCATAATTTAATAAACAACATTCACATATTTTAGCTTTTTAAAGACAGTTTGTAAAGTATGTTTTACATATGATGTCTGAGTCCATTTGTGCTGCTATAACAAAATATCTTAAACTGAGTAATTTACAAACAACAGAAATTCATTGCTCATTATTCTAGACCTGGAAAGTTCAATAGCAAGGAGTCAGCAGATCTGATGTCTTGTGAGGAGTCATTCTCTGCCTCAAAGATGGAAACTTCTATGTGTCATCACATAATGGAAGGGGCAAATAGTCTCTCTCAAGCCTCCTTTCTAACGGCACTAGTCTCATTCATGAGGGTGGAACCTCATGTATTAGGTTCCAACATACAAATTTTAGGAGAATACCAACATTCAGATCATAGCAGATGAATATAGTGAAGCCAAGAGAGCTATATTGGTAGGAGGCAAACAAGTGAGCAGTAGTACTGATAGTTAATAAGAAATTCTGACATCAAAATGTTTCACTCTACCCCTTCAGAGCTCTCCACTCTATCAAAGTGACCCTCTGAGTTTGCAGTATTATTTATAAAACTGTATATGTAACTGTGCAATGAGACTAAGAATATGGATTAAAAATATATCAGATATTTATAAAATTTTATAAAACAATTTTTTTTCAAACTGTTGATTTGGTTATATCATTTAAAAATATATTGTTACTTGTTTCTCAGTATTAATTTATTGTCTTTTCCAGTTGATGCTTGTTTATATGATAAAACATTTTAAACAATATATTGAGTAAAACTGTTTAAAATCTCAGAGCTGGAGGCAGACTATCAGAACTGATTTCCAGGAAGAGATAAGAATGTATCATTATAGTCTGTAGTGACAATTTAGGAGGGGAGAGTTCACTGAGATGAGAGAAGAGTCCCCCGCAGAAATTCCAGGGATTGAAATGAAGTATTTTGTTTTCAGGTTTTTCAATCTATAATGTGGAAATTCAGACTCTAGCTCAAGGAAGAAAATAGTACTGTAGTTTATATACACAAAAAAACATTGGGAACACTACATTTCAAAACAAACTGATGCTTTAAAAATTACTTGGGGTGAAAAAAGACTATGAGGAAACAACACATCTTACAAATTTCAAAAGTGGACAACCACACCAGTGCTATGACATGATGGATGACAGAGACGAAGTCCTCTCTAACTGCTGTTGCTCTTCCTCTTCTATTTGTAGGAAAGGTATTTTCATATTATAAAAGGAAGCATGAACACTGTTTGCTGGAAATCAATGCCTGCAAGCCTTGCTGAGATTATGTGAGAAAGGAGTTTGTTCTGAGAACCAAGATTTAACTATTTCCTTAGTGAGAGGAACTGAAAATGTGAATACTAACCATTATAAGCGCTCTTCAAAGATCTTTGTAAATTAGAGGACACTTGCAAATGGAAAAATATACACGAGATTTCTGCCTGAGATTATTTCTTCTTTAGAAATAGACTAGAGAGGGCAAATATCATTTCTCTAAGCGCTCTTTTGAGAAAATAAGCAAAATCTTATGCTCATCCACAATTATTACCTGAAAAATGTGCTGCGTTCAAGGTTACAAGAGTCAACTTTACCAAAAAAGAGAGGAAGATTCGCTTCTGTTCCAGCACCTTCAGGAGGTGGGTCACTGAAACATGAATGTCTACTTCTGATAACACAATTCAAAAGCCTGAGCCCTTGCTACACATTAGGGTGTTTGAGTGTACATGTCTGTTATTCAGATGATGATTTAAGGCAACATGACCCTGACTTTCTTTGAAAGAGTAAAAAAGGCAAAGTCTGAGAGACGTCATTATGTGTCACCTAATATCAAGTACACACAATGTGGCTAACCATCTTGCTTCAGAATCTCAGGAAAAAAATGATTGGAGGGTGGCTTTTGGTTCCACTGCTTGCTTTTTCTTTTACCCCAATAAAGAACTTTGCTTAAGAGGTTAAGACTTCAAATCTGATATGTTTATAAGTCTTATTACGAGTAGAGAGTTCAGAAAAATGAGACTTCTCATTGCTACTGGAATTGGGTTCACAGCTGATTTCCTTGGCTTGTCTATTAGTCCACAATCTCCATCAAAAGGGCTTGCATCGCCTACTAAGCTTTTATATTATCTGGATTCGAGTCTGAATTAACTCTCTTATTCCTCTGAATCAGAGTATTCTAGAATGACAACTAATTCTAATATTAAAAATGAACAAGAAGGCGTATTGCAGTAATATTAGATAAACTCGTTTTTTACATGTTGGAATAAATGTACTGCAGGAAATATTTACTTCAATGAACAGTAGGCAAGCACCTACCTTGTGCAAGACTCTCCTATAAGTATGGGGATGCAGCATTGAACAAAACACAAAAAGCCTTATAGAGCTTGAATTATAAGCATTCGTGAAGAAATGTTTTATGGGAATAAAATGAGAAGGTGTTAGTTGCTGGGAACCCAACTTTTATTTTATTAGGCCAAAGACCTAATGGGATGTCATAGGTTAGGTACAAGCGAGTGATTTGACAAGGTTTCTTATACTCATGTATAATTCAGATAAAGAATAAAATGCTGTGCCGTTGCAAGAATACTCAACACCTGGAGAATAATTTCTGGATGGCAACAGTAGAGAGATCTGTTGTGCCATTTGGAAGACCTTGTTTCAGTCAACATTGTACACTACTTACAATTTATTGTACTATATGATGGAAAAGATCATGAAAGTACAGTGGAGTAAAAACATAAAGGTAGATTAAAATGAATATACAGAAATTACATAGAGAAAAAAAATCTAAAATATGCTCCACGAATGTGAGAACTTTTTTAGAAGGGCTTCAACATCCCCATGTCCCTGTCCTGATAGCTCCCTTTCAGGTGTCCTATATTCTTACAACTCTCATTTTCTTACTGTTTACTGAATGTGAGCAAAGCACAAAGAAACTGAGAAGCTATGTTTGGATTCTGGAACATCTAGGTTGCAATTCTGACCCTCGTCATATATCTGAATCATAGTGGATCCGATGAATGATAGGGTATTATCATTTTACAGCTATTATTATTAACCGTCGTGCTTTTTTCTTCCCTTCACCTCTACGATCTGAAATGATCTACTTTTATATCTCTTGTACCTTTCAGTGGCAGAAAAATTCTATGCTTTCCATAAAAGTTTGCTGACTGAATAAATGTATGAAAGTGAGTTGTTCCTAATTATGGATGGTATAAAGCTTAGACAAGAGTAGAGTTTGGATAAAAAAATATAATAAAATGCTACTTGTTACGAAGGTTCTCATGGGGTAAAATATTACAAGAATAAGTTGAAGAATAACTATGAGCATTCAAAAATAAATAGAGCCAATATAGGAGAGAGGGCTTGAGAACAACTTGCACAAATGAAATACATTGCTACTAGGGTTATGCTGAGTCCTTTTAGTCACATGTAGTTGTGTTAAGAGATATAATGGGGAAATGGGTTAAGTTCTTAAAAACATAAAATATGAAACTTTATTCTTGGGCTAAATTCAGGGCTTTGAGAAATACTGTTTGCCAATGACTACATCAAAGTCAGGCATGAATTATTAGACACAGATGTGAATCAAGAAAAGAACCAGCTCCTCTTGGATCTGCCGGGCCCCGTCAAGCCTTTGGCAGTGTGACATTTTTCTTTTGTTGGAATTGTATAAAGGAACCCTGGAAGGCAAATAATCCTAATATTTGTAGATAATTTCTACAAATGGATTTTCTGTCCCTGATTAACAAAATAGGCTATACACGGAGGCAGCATTTGGCAAGTTTTTGAGACTAAAGGTTATATCCAAATGTTTTTCTGTGTATTTCATTGCATCTCTTATGGATGTATTTGCTAAAAAAAAAAAAAAAAAAAAAAAAGTCAGTATTCACAGATCTGATCTCAAATTCCGACTGTAACACATTCTATGTGTGCTTCTGTGCAACTTAAACTCCACGGGCATCAATCCTCTTATATATAAAATAGGGGTAACGAAAACTAGGATTATTGCAAAGATTAACTGAGATAGTGGATCATTATGAAGATTGAGTCAGATAATGGAGCCAAAACACTTAGCTCTGTATCTGGCACAAAGGAAGTTCCAAGTGTTACCTTTGTGCTAGTAGGGTCATCCTGCCATATACGAGGGAAGCGATACATTCATAAATGCAAATTATTTGACAGGTGTCTTACACTAGGAATGCTACTTATGAAAGAAAACAGACGTTTCAAAAGAACACAAACACACAGACAACAAGCATACAAAAAGTGCTCGGCCGAGCATGGTGGCTCACGCCTGAAATCCCAGCACTTTGGGAGGCCGAGGCAGGCGGATCATGAGGTCAGGAGTTCAAGATCAGCCTGAGCAACATGGTGAAACTCCGTCTCTACTAAAAATACAAAAATCAACCGGGCATGGTGGCACGCGCCTGTAATCCCAGCTACTCAGGAGGCTGAGCCAGGAGAATCACTTGAACCCAGGAAGTGGAGGTTGCAGTGAGCCGAGATCATGCCACTGCACTCCAGCCTGCCTGACAGCAAGACTCCGTCTCGCAAAATGTTATAGCAACTCTGGAAGGTGGTAGGTGGTTTCTTACAAAACTAAATATAATCTGACCATATGATCCAGCAATCACTTACACACCTTGATATTCACCCAAATGAGTTAAAAACTTACATTCACACCAAAACTGCACACAAATGTTTGTAGCAGCTTTATTCACAATTACCAAAACGTGCAAGTAACCAAGATGTTCTTCGAAACATGAAGAGATAAACAAACTGTGGTACATTCTTACAATGGAACATTTTTCAGCTATAACAATAAATGAGCTATCAAGAAACAAAAAGACATGAGGAACTTTCAATGCATATTGATATGTGAACAAAGCCTATCGGAAAAGACTACATGCTGTATAATTTCAACCATATGCTATTCTGGAATAAGCAAAACTATAGAGACAATAAAAAAGATCACTGGTTGTCAGGAAGTTGGTAGGACAAAGGGAAAGATGAATAGATGGAACAGAGTACAGTAAAACTGTTCTCTATTATGCTATGGTAGACATATGTAATTACACATTTGTTAAAACCCATAGAATGTATAACACAAAGAGTGAACCCTAATATGAACTACAGACATGAGTTAATGATAAGGACTGAATATTGTCTTATAACTTACAACAAATATGTCATACTAATGCAAAATATTAATAATAGAGGAAACTGTGTGCTGGGGCTATACAGGAACATTCTGTACTCTGTAGTCAGTTTTTCTGTAAATGTAAAACTGCTTTAAAGGAAATATATTAATTTACAAAAGTGAATAACACAGACGAGCTCCTACCATTATATTGACTGTATTACGGTGAAGGGAGGTATACAATGAAAAAAAAAGATGAATACAGGTAGTGATAAGTGCTGTGAAAATTAAAGTATCTGTCTTGATAGATAATGGTTTGAGTTTGGCTGGATGCTCCTCAATTTCATGGTTAAAGAAGGCTTCTCTGGTGTTCTAAAGTTGAACCAAGATTGACTGTTTCTCAGAAAAGGAGCTTGCATCCACACCTTTCCCTCAAAACTAAATATCCAACGTGAGTCTGAGCAACTCTGACTTGAAGAGAATATTTTCTAACTGGTTGCACAGTTCTTTTGTTAAACTACTCACTTCCAGTTCCTGAAAGGTGAAGAACAAGCTTTTAAAAATATTAATTGAATTATATCACTTCCCTGCTTTAAAACTTTTAGCAGCTTTGTTTAGATGTATTTGAAATACAAAAAAAAAAACAACAACAACAACAAAAAACAAAAACCCTGCATATACTTAACGTATGAAAGTTGATGGGTTTGAACATATATATTTGCCTGTGAAGCCATCACTCATAATCAAGACAATAAACATATCCATCACCTCTAAATGTTTCCTTGTGTCCCCTACCTATTTTTTAAACCTTTAATGACTTCTCGTTTCATTTAGAATGCAATATATTCTAACAGATCTTCAGGGTTCTTTGCAATCTGGCCCTTTCTTCCTTCCCCACTTAATCTCAGGCTCAAATTCCTTCTGCTCTATTAAAATGCCATCCTCACTTTCACACCTGGACCCTTTTCCCTTCAAACACATTAAACTCTTCAAGACTTCAGGGCCTTGCCATTCTATCTGTCAAAAGCATCTCTCCAGTGTTCTTTTAAATCACTGAGTTTATTTGGCATTAGGACAGATTTTTGTAAAATAGCATGATAAAGTTTGTTCTCTTCCATCTGTAGTCAGATGTCCCCATGGCTCTCTCCTTCTCTTAGTTCAGATCTTTAATCAAAAGTCCCTTTCACTGAGGCTTTCCTTGACCAATCTCTGACATGCTTCTTCCTTGCTTTTATCCCCTTTAGGACTTGCGATCATTTTACTTCCTATATTGGTAATTGCTTGTACTCCTAAGCAAAATAGAATTTTCTTACTATATTATAAGGATATAGTATAGTCTTACTATGTTATAAGTATATAATATAGTTTTACTATGTTATAAGGATATATATAGTTTTACTATATGATAAGTATAGTAAGTCTTACTATAAGTTCTTAATATTTTTAAGTAAGTATATTATTACTATATTACAGTCATTACTATATTATAGGGATATAATATAGTCCTTACTAAATTATGGGGATATAATATAGTCCTTACTATATTATAGGGATATAATATAGTTCTTACTATATCACAAATATATAGTATAGTCTAAAAGTATAGTAAGTCTTACTATAAGTTTTTACTACAAGTAAATATATTATTACTATATTGTAGTTCTTTGTAAACTGTAAGCATAAAACACAAATCTTGTTCCTTTTGCTCACTGCTCTGTCTAGACACTGCCTAGGCAATGCTCGGCCCATAGTGACATTTGATAAATACCTGATGATTGAGAGAAGAAGAACATAAGGTAATATTTGTAAAACACATTTTTTTTGTTAAAGCTATATGTGGTTTTAACGAATGCAAACATCACCTTGTTTTAATTCTCTCTGGGTATATTATATAGTCATAGCATAGTTATAAGTTTGCATTATCTTTTCCTAGATTTATAAATATTTTCTAAATAGAGAGGTTTTCTTTTCCCTGAAATCTGTGTGGGACTCAATCGGAAGTTTCCTGGGCATTTGTCACTCTGTTCACTATTGAATGTAAGTAAAATCTTAGCATTTAATGTAATAAATGATATAAAGAGGCTGAACATATATCTTAATTCCAAAACTAGACTTCTAGAAATAGGTTGTGTTCCTTAAAACTAAATAAAATTTCTATTTAGTTCTGGATACGATGATAGTTAAAAATAATACACTGACTTAGAATGAAGTCATTCAAGAAAGTTTTGTGAATATAGAACATTTTCTGCATTGATGATTATGAGGAAGCTATGGTAACTGTGATTAAAACAAAACATTTGTTCCTGCAGTGATCAGCACCTTACTGGGTTATCCTTTGGAGTTCTTTGGCTCAACTTACATGAAACCTACTCTAGTAAATTTAAAGGAAAAGGTGAATACATTGGAAGGCTGGAAAGGAACTGGTAGAATTTTTTAAAACCCTGAAAGCCAGACCTCGGGAAGGATGGGTCCTGAGGAAGCAGCGGGGATTTTCGCAGTAGGAACTGGGCTCCAAGCAACGTCTAACTGTGTCACTTTGATGGAGAAGCAGACTGGATCAAGGCTCACCTCTACACCCTGGGGGCAGTGCATCTGATCAGCCCTGCCAGATGATGTCCTGGGATGAAGAAGCAGCTAGTACAACGAAGGAAAACAGAGGAATATACTATCACTGGACATGGATAGTGTGGCAAGCCAGCCAAAACAAGAGTCCACTCTACCCTTTAATTCAATAGGTTGAGGTAGGTACCTAATGGCACAGAATCACTGAAGAGCGGGATAAAATATCAATTCATGTAATTGTTATTATACCTAAAAAGCAGATTTTTTAAAAAGTTGTTTTTGTTTCCATTTGGCTTGGTTTATATTTAGATGTCTGATAATTCTCAGAGATCAGATAGAAATGTCTGCGTATCATCACAGCCTGAGATCATGTCTTGCAGCCAACTCAGACACAATTTGCGAATACAACCTTGCAACATTCCTGAGCTTTTCTTTGTTAGGCTAATATTACAAAAATTTCCAAGAGAAAAAAAGGTCTCTACTTGTTTTATCCTGAGATGTAGGTGTATAAAAGAAGTAAAATACAAAGGCCTGTTTTTGTGAATATATAGGTGAGAAAACCATTAACATTCAAATGAAAATAAGTCTTCGTGATGGTCGTGTCAGATTTGGAAAACTTTGGCAATTTGAGTGACATTTCCGATGTTAATTTTCACATTTTGAATAAAAGCAGTAATTACCCTACCTGCATGTGTCATGTACAAGGTATTGCCCTCATGTTTCTGTATTTTTTTGTTGCATGTATGGCCACAGGAAGAGAGAGTTTTTCTCATAGCAATAAAAAATCAAGTGAAACCATTTCTGTATTTATGGTGTTTCCTCCCACTGTCTACAGTTTATTTATGTGAATGTCTATGAAATGGTTTCCTTGGTAACTAAAAGGAGCCTGGGTCTGAGGGACTGTATCACAGGATCACAGTTTTAGGCATCCATTGCTTACAAAACCTATTCAATAACAAAATGTAAAAAATCAATATCAATTATTTATTGAATTGATGTCTTTCTAGGGTTTTTCCATTTGGACATTTTAGGATCTTGCTCTACCCTAGATTTCCATGTAAACAGTTACAATTCAGGAGAAATTTACATGTATTATACATACTGGTTTAGAAAGTTACACTAGTGAGGCCCTACCCCTTTCCAAATCCATTTGCTATTAATTGCCAAATGCTTTTGCTCTCATCTGAGTAACAACTAGCACTCAAATGTTTAATGACTCAAAATCACAGAAAAAACAAGACTTGATGTGCCTCCATATGTCACACCACCACAGCAGGGGTTGAAATAAATGCCAGAGGTAATGAAAAAATGACTAGTTTTCATAGAATCATGCATGTTGTAAACAGCAGCTGGTTATCATTGTTTATTATGAAACAGTAGCAAAATGTCTTCTTTCTGATTTCTAGCTTCTCTACGTTGCCCTCTTTCGTATTGAAATTTTAGACACCTCTTGCTGAGTTCATTTGTATTCAGCTGTCATTTCTTTCACTCAGGCATTCTCTTGACTATCCAAGACTTTTGTCACACTATGTCATCTGAAGTATTTGGTATTAATGAAATTTTACATGCAATGCTATCACTTCAGAAATAAAGCTCATGCCACACTTGTGAGATTATAAAAACGTAGACTCGTACTGAAGCTAACTCAAGATGAACAGAGGTTAGTGGGTGGAAACTGGTAATTTCATAATTGTATTTAACCTCTGTGGTGCCTTAGCAATCATTTTAATAATGACATTATTTTTCCTATTCAATCACATAACACTTCTGTGCTATTCAGGAAACTACTTTGTTATGTAGTGGGCAGTAAACTCTGTCAAGTTTCATATCCTCCTGTTTTTTCTGAACAGATTTCCTAAAATATTAGAATGAATTTGACTATTTCTCTGGCCAGAAACACAGGAATGAGAGCTTGTCTGGTGTTTCTATTATATCATTAATTTCTCCGTCCACTCTCATCCCTTTCCACGCCACAGAATCATTATTGGCACGCCTGTCAAAATTACTAAATCACTCTTTCCTATTCTCTTCCTTTACCACAAAATGCAATGTTGAAATTATAAACACTGCTTCCCTTCTGTAGCATGCATTGCTCACATTATCTGTACTACTTTTAGAGATTAATCATCAGAAATTAAAAGATGGAATAAAGCCTCTTTCAAATAAACATTCTTCCTCACTCTGGGTCTCTCACTTTATTTCTAATCTGATAGGTCGAAATTATGCTTTATACTGACAAGAATGTTCTCTCACCTTGCAGATACTTCCCCAGACTTGAAATCTTGTTCAAGAAGGTAGCGTTTGATTTATTTTCCAAATAATGTCTTTTAGATTAGCGTATATAAAAGAAGATTCCTTTTCCTTGATTCTGAGGATCCAAATGTTGAGGCAGATTTTATCTCTACTTTGAGTTAGCCGAGGCTTATTGGTTGCAATTTTTTTCCCACTCTTTTCACTGACATTCCAAATAACTATTTAAAATATGTGTATATTTTGAGATATATTCTGAGATGTCTGAAAATTGTCTGCCTTTAGTTAGATGAGGCTCCAGATGATCATTATGTGAATTCACCTAGAATTGTGCTATATCTTAATTCTGCCAGTGCTCATGTTGGTAATGGGGTTTTCAATTATTACGTAACCAAAAGATGTTCAGGTCAAGGTTTTCTTAGAGTTTCTATCAGGGAGCATAGTTGAGGCATTGAAGTTTAAGGTACAGAGTTGATGAATATGCCAAAAATAAGATGAATCCTAACTGAGCAATTTGTTTTCTATTGAGGTCAATAAACTGATCATTGCAACAAGATCACTGCATAAATTTCTAGCAACATATGCCAGTTCATTTGCCTTTTCCCCTCTAAGGAGATGGCATCTAAACTGAGACCTGAGGGAAGAGTGAGAATTAGATTTTAGCAGAGATCCTGACTTGAGAAGGAATTGATTGTTGATATGGAGCTGATATAAGGTCAATGCACCAGGAGTGAAATGAGCCAAGCTAATAATTTTACCAGATAGACTGGTATATAATTGTATATAATCTGGCCCCATTTAAGCAGGGCCTGGTAGAACATGAGGCAGCTTGCATTTTATCCTATGAGGACTAATAAGTTAAAAGATGCTTTTTAATATTAGAGCAATGAGATCTGATATATACTGAAAACAGCATTCCGATATTGGGAAGAAAATAGATTAGAAGAGGTGTGAGAATAAAACAATGCACACAAATAATGTTATTGCCGGGCTGGGAAGAGATGAAATTTTGAGCTGGGAAAGTGACAGTGAATCTAGGGAAATGCAGGGAGATTCAGGAAATATCATTCAGAAAGATTCAATCAGGCTTGCTGATAGATGAAATGTTGGAGTAAGGGAAGGAGAAGAACAAGAAGGCTCCAAGGCTTCTGACTTGAGAATCTCTGGATAGTCACATAGTACAACTCAGGTGAGGAAAATGGGATATTCTCAGGATTTTGTGGGGAAATTAAAAGTCTGTTTTGAACATAATAAGATTGAAATATCTATAAGACAGTTTGGTAGAGATGGCAAAAGGGCTGTTGGGCATATTAATCCAAATATTATTGAAATGGCTAGGTCGGGTATTACAATTAGGAGTCAAAAACATAAATGGAACACCAGAACTTATTTCTCTTATCTACCTGTAACTTTGTACCTATTGATCAATCTCTCCCAATCTTCTGTAAGCCGTACTCTCCCCAACCTCTAGTAACCAGCATTCTTCTCTCTACTCCTATGAGGTCAATGGTCAACATTTTTAGATTCTACATTTACCTGAAATCATGTAGTACTTGTTCTTCTGTGCCTGCAGTACTTGTTCTTCTGTGCCTGGCTTATTTAACTTAACATAATGTCTTCTAGCTTCATCCATGTGGTTGAAAGTGACACAGTTTCACTGTTTTATGGCTAAATGGCATTGTATTGTGTACACATATTACATTTTAAAAATTCATCTGTTGCAGAGTTGTTGGCCTATAGCCAACAATAACATATTGTAAACTTCAAAATATCTACAAGGGATAGTTTTTGAATGTTTTCACTACAAAGAAATTATAAGTGTTTAAGGTGATGGATATGCTAATTACCCTGATATAATTATACAATGTATATATGTATAAAAAGTCACACTGTACCCCATAAATATTGACCAAACTTCAGAGAAGGGACACGTGCTATTGTAATTGGGGCCATTGGGACTAGATAAGGTTGTTAACTGAATGTGTCTGTAGGGGATGGTGGTGGTAGATGCATCATTTTAAAGGAGAATAGGAAAACGATAATAGTTTAAAAAGCTAACAAGCCATTTCCAAGAAATGTTGAAGCCCTTGTGATGTTTTTCATCAAGGATTTCAAGTGAAACTGCTCAGTCAGTTGTATGATTTCCTTTAGAAATGTGTAGATGCTTTCATGTAGCAACGAAAAAGGAGGATATTTGGTCTCATCTAGGATTGTTTTTTACTTGGGTATAAAGGAGGAAAAGGGAGGTAAGGGATTTAAGGATTCTTCAAGGGCTCAATTGTAATATTTGAGCATGAAATAAAACCTGGGCAAGGAGAAACATGAAGATAGGATGAGGCTATTGACATTTTTTAAAAAGTGGTATGATCAATGGATTGGGTGTCTTGGTAAAGTGAAAGCATTGCTAATATGTAGATACATATAAATGTGAATCAGAAAGACCAGAGGTGACAGCAGAGGAATGAAATATTCCAAGTTAAGGCATATAAATCTCTATGGTATAAATATGGGAACAGAATTTGAGGCTGAATGAAAGTAAAAGTCATTTGACATCCAGAGGTACAGGACTGAGAAGAGGTACATGATAAAGAGTCACCCAGGAAGTATTAGGAGTCACAAGTTAGTCTTTAATGTAAGAAAAGTGACAAAGATATTGGTAAACAGAAGGATTAGAGAAGAGTAGTATTCTTGAAAGCATATGGCTCTTTCAAGACTTTTTTTTTCTTTAGAGGAAGAAGAGGAAGAAAATATTGTTTAGATGAGGGAACTAAGAGCAAGAACACTCTACAAACTTTTTGTCCTCGTGGTACAAAGGGACATGAAAAAAAAAAACAAAAACAAAAATCCAAGCTTCATAGAGTGATACCAGTTTTTGGTTAACATATGAAGATGGAAGAACTATCTTAGGGCTTAAAATATAACACCCTTCCTAATATCGTTAATATCTACATATATTTTCTTATTTAATTCTTATAATCACTCCATAAGGCAGATGCTAAATTGTCTCAATTTTATAAATGAGGAACTCATAGCTTGGAAATATTGAATAATTTTCCCATGGTTACATATCTAGTAAATATTGATGCCAGGATTCAAAATCAGGGCCTCTGACTTCAGACCTAGCTACAATTTCACCTGGTTCTAAAAAGTGGAAGATTTGCTTTGATCTGGGGGTAACTACGAAATAGGATAACATTAGTAGTGATGTTACAAAAATAGGATAACATTAGTAGAGATGGTAGACGAATGGAGAGACTTGTACTTCAGGCAGTAACTAAAATGAGTAGGATTGTGAGTGCTGAGAGTTTTATACCCAGTCAGAGCAGAAATGATATAATCATTTCTAGCACTAGCTCAAAACTCATTCATGACAAGGATGCTTCTGGAATAAATTAGTTAGTTGCATATATTGGCAACTTAATCATGGAAACACGGGCAAGATTTGTAGATGGCAGTAAACATTTCTAATCCTCACCGATATCTGGTTCACTTTCTTTTCCTAGCCAAAGGAGGAAAACTTCAGTCTCCTTGAAGTTAGGCAGGGCCACAGGACTAATTCTTTCCAGAAAAAGTGAGAAGAAGAGATGTATGTGTCTCTTTCAAGATAAGGCAGTTGAAAGTTCCAAAGCAATTTTCTATGTTTTCTTCTTCCAGTGCCATGACAAAAATGGAGGTCTGATGGTCAGATGGCCAAGCAACGAGGTAGAAGTAGGTGAGTCGTGTGGAGGCTGCTGCTGTGGAATGCCGCAGGGAGGACAGCTCTCCTGGAGAGTCACCCTCTCTGGCAGAGGAATATGGTGTTAGGCCACTGATACAGACTTACTCCTCCTGAGAAATACAGAAAGGGAGAGAAGTTGGACCAGATGAAGAGAACAATATTAACAAAGAAAAGTTAGAAATGACGAGAAGACCCTATCTAAATATCAGTGGGATTATCAGTGGAGATTTTTTTTTTTTTTTTAGACAGGGTCTTACTCTGTCACTCAGTCTGGAGTACAGTAGTGCAATCTCAGCTCACCGCAGCCTTGACCTCCCAGGCTCAGTCAATCCTCCCCTTCCTCAGCCTCCAGAGTAGCTGGGACCACAGGTGTGTACCCCCATGCCTAACTATTTTCTTAAATTATCTGTAGAGACAGGGTCTCCCATGTTTCCCAGGCTGGTCTCAAACTCCTGGGCTCAAACAACACTCCCTTCTCAGCCTCCCAGAGTGCTGGGATTACAGGTGTGAGCCACGACACCTGGCCAAGAGATTTTCCCAAGTCAACATTTCTAACAATTTCTTCTCAGATCATGTGCTATACTAATGTACATTGTAAGTCTGCTAGCACGGGTGGGTGATTTTTTATGTACAGCCTTTTTATTTTTATTTTCTTAATGGACTACCTAATATCCCTAGAAATTACAATTTGGAAAATGCTTTTCTAAATTTTATTTTAGGGTGTTCAACCGGTTGATATGCTATAACCACAGTTCTTAATCATCTAATCTTAATTCATGTAGATAAATTTACCCAGAAAGAGATGATGAACACTGTGAAGAAAATATATTAGAATAGCTCACCTTTATATATATAATTCATCTCAGGAGATCCAACCTACTTGAGGGAGCATTTCAATTCATCCCTCAATCCATGCACATTGGTACGCTGCCTGAGTTACTAGCTCATGGAAGTAGAGGATGCTAAAAAACTTGCTTCTCAAGTAGTTCCAGGGAAATAATTGCAGTCTAGAGGTATGATCTTTGACTAAGAGATATGTAATCTAGAGGTATGATCTTTAAACTCAGTCTAGTATAAATCATCCAGTACTATACTGGAAACTATTTCTTGTTTTCAAGCATGTAATAATTTGTATCTTTTAACTATGTTGACGGATTGCACTGACGTTCACTTACATAGTGCTAAAGAAATAAAAATACACAAAAGTGCTTATACAGGCAGGCATCTAGTATTTTTTTCTTATGATAAGTTTATATCATATTTAGGAAAAGAGAAACACATGGAACATTAAAGTACATTAGACATGAATTGCCATAAGGACTGTTGGTGCAGATTGAGGACGTCGCCAAGAAAGAGGAATGGGGGTGGGGGTTTCTTTCTTCTTTTACTGCAGACCCATCTTGACTTGGCCATTTACTAAGAGAGGAAAACTTGCTAATGTTCTTGGTTAGAGATGGAGAAATGGATTTGGCAGAGATTACTAGTAGAAGTAATCAAAATCTGAGCTCCAAAGTACATAAACTCTATTCTCCTACTTGTATTTTTGGCTGCAAATACCATCTCACATTTTCTGCTCCCATGTCTTAAAGATACCTAGGAAATGTCTCTTGTTCTATTTTCCACCTCTTTGGGGTGATTAAAAAAAAGTCAGGATTCTCTAAAGCTGGTTCACTCTTTTTTGTGTTCTCTGTGTGTGTGTCTCTTTTTCTTTCTCTCCCTTTCGCCGTCTCTTTCTTTCCCTCTGCGTACCTCAGAAAATCCTGAGTAAGGTAGTCTCAATTTAGGGGAAGAGGAGGCCCTGTTTATTCTTGAACTTAAGGAGTATTCTCTTACAAAGTTTCTTTGAGGCCCTGAAATGAGATATAATGCAGTATTTTGATCTTTTATACAATTTTTCTTGAGTATAATAAATAAATATCTCAATCTTCTTTCTCTCTCAACTAAAGGAGAAAGAGAAAGAGAGAAGTTTTGGGCAGTGTAGAATTTGGACATTCCTGGAATTGTGAGCACAGTTCTCTCTCTGAGACCTTAACTTCCAGGAGGTGCAAGCAGTGAATAGTTGAGAGTTCATTGATTATTCCAATCAGTTCATGAACATTTTCTCCAAAAAATGTCTACAGTCCTATTTTTAAACATCCATCACATTATATCATGCTCCTGCTTAGAAGTTTCTATTTGTTTTCCTTTAGAATGAAGTCCAAAGCCCATTCCAGTGCCTACCAGGCTCTGTTTGAGCTCATTCCATCCCCACTTCATAGCATCTCTCATGTTTTCCTCTAAGCTTCCAACACACCCAGGCTTCCCAAATACTCACCAATTATTTCCCATCAGTTCATGACTGATTGGAATCCCAGGGAAGCCTTCATGGTGCACAGGAGATGAGAGTTGAGTTTGGGAGTAGTACAGGCGGTTAGGAGATGAAATAGTATTTTAAGATGCAGAGCCAGAATAAGCCTTTACCAGAAGATAAAGGAGGCAGAGAAGCAGAAAAGTACCTGGCACAATATTTGGGGTCTTGTAAAGAACAATATGAACAAATATTGAAAACTATAGCCTGGGGGTGGAATGTGAGCTACACGCAGTGTCCTCACTAGGGAGCTTTGTGTTGAACACGGAGTCGGTGTCCCTTTCCCTACCCTGCACTCTTCTCTGTCTCCTGCACAATTTTACTTTCTATACACCAAAAATATCCTCCAGAAAGCTGCTTACACTCCTCTCCCCACTTTTGCATCTCATATCCATTCTTCAACACTCAAGGTTCAGCCTCTCCTCGTTGCCCTGCCAAAACTGTTCTTGTAAAGGTCATTTGATCCCAATGGTTCCAATTCCAATGACACTACTTTGTCGTCACATGCTGTGACTATTCACCCCTCATCTCAACCTTTATTTTTCTTAAAACCTTCGATTCCTCAGGATCCTCTAACACCATAGTTCCTTGCTTTAACTACAATTCAATGACCTTCTCTCTTCTCAAGTTCCTGTGATGGAGCATCTTGCATGACTTGGTTTCTAGGTCTTGGAATCGCTAGGACCAGGTTTAGGATCACATCCTTTTTATATCTATCCTCTTGCCCAATCTTCTTGTGCTTAAACATTGTAAGTGTTTATCTCATTCCAGACTTTGACACCCCTGATTTTTTATGTCCTACTTCTTACATAATATCTCTATCTTATCTTCTAACATTTAAACCTATATGTTTCACTGTATTCACCATCTCACCCAGCTCTTGTTAATAATCAGAAATTATCCTTGATTACTCATTTTCTTTGTAACTCCATGCTAAATTAACCATTTATTAGGTGTTTTTTTTTTTGTGGGAAGGGGTGCAGGGACAGGGTCTCACTCTGTCACCCAGGCTGGAGTGCAGTGGTGTGATCTTGACTGTACTAACTACAACCTCCGCCTCCCGGGTTCAAGCGATTCTCCTGCCTCAGCCTCACAAGTAACTGGGATTACAGGTGTGTGCCACTATCACCTGGCTAATCTCAGTTCCACTAATAACTTCTATCTCCACTGCCAGAACATTATTGAAAGACAAATTACTTTTTACCCAGACTTCTGAGATAGGCTTCTGTGTGGTCTCCTTAGTTTTATCTTTGTTCTCCTATAATCTAGTTTCCAAAAAATGTCTACAATCCTATTTGTAAATATCCATCACATTATATCATGCTCTTGCTTAGAAGTTTCTATTTGTTTCCCTTTAGAATGAAGTCCAAAGCCCATTCCAGTGCCCACAAGGCTCTGTTTGAGCTCATTTCATCCCCACTTCATAGCATCTCTCATGTTTTCCTCTAAGCTTCCAACACACCCAGGCTTCCCAAATACTCACAAATTATTTCCTATCTTAGATTTTTTTGCTGATCCCTGAGCCTAAAATTATATAAACTTGTGTTTGGAATTATAGCATTCTGTTGATTTCCTTATAATTTTCAGAACTTAATTCATGTAAAGCTTAATTCATGTAAAGCTGATTTATTTGTTACATATTTTCCCCGTTAAAAGGTAAATTCAGTGAGTACAGGGACCCTGCCTGTCTTGCTTACCACTTTATGCTTAGAATTGAATGAATTGTTTGCTAGATTATCAATCAATATTTTCTGTATGAATGAATATTTGTTATCCAAACAGTGGCTCATAATGTGGCTTGTTGGGAATAGCATTTTCAATAAGAATGATTAATTGGTACTTTAAATTTCTAGTTCCTTTATAAAATTAAGTTTTTTTTTTAACAAAAACCTTTAAGTAAATGTTAAGCCTGTAACTATTATTTACATATATTTTTATTTTTGTTCTCAATGTATTTGGTCTTCTACTTTCAAAGTAACATTTTTATTGGTATGTTACTATCTATTTATTGGATCCTCAGTAACACTGTTGTCAACAGCATCCACAAATGGGTACTGAGTTTAAAGAGATGTACCATATTCTGGCTTGAGAATGAAATAAAATAGCCTGTACTAACTGTTGCCATTATGATATTTCCTTAAAGCCTAATGAAAATTATTGCCTCTTTTTGAACCTTTTGTGCCATCTTAAACATGAATTTGAGCACAAGGCTTATCTGTTAAACAAATGAATAAAAGAAATCATTGAAAATTTAAGAAAAATAATTCACCAGAAATGCAAATTAAATATAAATATATATGTCTGTAAATGTAAATATGTGTGTATATACATTTACTTTATATCTGTATCTGTATGTATACATGCATATGGGTGAAGACAGAACTTAGAATTTCAAGAACTGGTAAAATAGATGCTTTTCAGGTCCTTTTAGATCTTAAAATAGAGTGTTTGATAAGTTGGATCTGTTGTCTCAGAGTAATGAGAATTGAATGGGATCAAGTGGACATTTTTGCTTGTTTGATTCAATTGAATCTGTTTTGAAAACACATTGAAATTCAACAAACTCACCCGACTGTATGGATGCCTCCTGTGTGCCAGGCTTGGTGCCAGGTAATGAGGATTCCAAGATGAAGGAAGCGTACGCCCTTCCCTGGGGTTCTTCATAATCTTGGGATTGAGATTGCCATGGCAAACTCGCATGTATAGTACATGTGCTTTGTATCTATAATATGAAGAACATATAAAATGACGTCCACGTGGAATTATTCTGCCTTTGAGGTGAAGGAATGTTTCAGAGTTTACCTTATGCAACAAACTAAGCAATACTCTAATTCTCATCACTAGAGTGTTTTACTTTTCATTTCATTTAATGAGATGCTGCATTTTATATTTGGATCTATCTACCATTCTAGCTGTTATTTTTCCATGGATCTCATGCTATGACCATTGGTCCCTTCTTCCTTCAATTCTGTTTAATGCTACCTGCAGCTCAATCTAAATCACAAACCAGGTGTAATGATGTATTAGAAGCCCCTTTCTCACCAGCAGTGGATAGTGAATCTCACTATGGTAAAATCCATATCCAGTGCCTTGGACGACTAAGTAGGAGCCAAGTGTACTTTTGCTTTAATCTCCTTTTAGTTATTTTGGTCAATGTGACAGCACTTCTGCTTGAGTTCCTCTTTCTTCTGCAGTTCCTACCTTGGGACTAGAAAAGCTATGATAAAGCATCCATTTGCTTGAGACCAAATAGACTTTCTAACTATTGCCAGCTCTCTCCTTAATGGCAACCCTATTCCCAGAACTCTCAGCATCTGCCTACGATGGGCCGATTTCAAAACATAACAGCACATCCAACTTACTGAGCATCTCTATCTCTAGAAAGGTTTGTTTAACACTCATACTATATTAGTTCCATTTGAATGTCAAGTATGAATTTATTACACGTTATTTATTGAACTCTTTTTGAATATTAAGTTCAAGGTTGCTAAACCGTCTTGGATATTAATATAATGATCATGATGAAAACTTCGAACACTCCTAACCTAGACTCTTTCCTTGAATTTTCTCTTTACAACATACCCAAGTGGCTATATATGCATGAATAACAACAAGCATTCCATAGGAATATTTACAGGTATTAACAGGCAGGAAAAAAAATCAGAGGATTTTTAAATTACTAATTTAAAATGTATTCCAGTATGCCAAGCTGTTGTTAAATCATCTGTAGGTCCAATACATTTTTATATGTTTTTTTAAAACTGAAGAATAATGCTTGACTACAAAAGACAAATTGTAGACTTTATTATAATAAAAATAATGATTTGGTTTTGGAAATCGTATGGATTTCCTTGTGGACATAGGTTGTGAATAAAGTTTTTTCTTCTTTCTTATTTTTGGTTACCACATCCTACACCTAATGTGTTCTGAGGATGATGATGTTTTGAAATTTACATTAAGATACCTTCTTGTTAATAGGAGTGTAACTAACCAAGGAATGGAAGAAACAGTGGAAAGTAGTGGGAAGGACCCCAGCTTGCTAGCATGAGGTTCTTTTTATTTTTTTCTGCTACCCAATGATTCTTAATGATTTCAGGGTCACACATTCCTTTGAGAAACTAAAGCTATGGATGGTCTCCCTATAAAAATGTAGAAACTCTGTGGCAATTATTAAGCCATTGTCTGTCAACTTGAAGCCCAACCTTCTCCACTGTGCTTGGCCATTGTGGAGCTGGAACTCAGACCACTGCATTCTGTTTTGCAACTGACTTCCTGTTTGGCTTTGCCAATAAAAATGAAGAAAGTTATCCCTTTCTATCTGCCTCTCCTGGACTTCCTGTCCGTGAGCCCCTCCCTTAAGTTCCTAAGTTTATGCCATTGTTTCTTTTTCTTCTGAGCACTAGGGGTTGCGGTTATTTTCTGTACTTGCTTCTTCCATGATAAAATGATACTTAACATTTACCTTTTACGTTTTATTTTTAGGTAATGATTCCTCAGATGAATTCCCTCCATTCAAATAGCTGGTGTGGTTTTAGTCAACTGGACCGTCACTGATCAATATTCTTTCATAAATAATTTTTTTTTTTTTTTAATTTTCAGGAGGCTGATTAATTCTTGCTTAAGAAGTAGTTAACCCAGGGCCGGGCGTGGTGGCTCACGCCTGTAATCCCAGCACTTTGGGAGGTCGAGGCGGGTGGGTCAAGAGGTCAGGAGATCGAGACCATCCTCGCTAACACAGTGAAACCCCGTCTCTACTAAAAATACAAAAAATTAGCCGGGTTTGGTGGCAGGAACCTGTGGTCCCAGCTACTCCAGAGCCTGAGGCAGGAGAAAGGCGTGAACACAGGAGGCAGAGCTTGCAGTAAGCCGAGACCGTGCCACTGCACTCCAGCCTGGGTGACAGAGTGAGACTCCGTCTCAAAAAAAATAAAAATAAAAAAAGTGTAACCAGTGGATCTCTAAATCCACATAAGTTCTAAAATTCAGCGTTTCTCGGATATGTATGATTGAAGAAAGGATAAAGACAAAATGATCAATGAAACTATTAGTGAAAGTGTGAGAAATAATCGCGAAAATGTGAAGTAATCATCAAGTCCAATCTGTACCCATTTTGAACCATAAATGAGTTATCAACAGAAGTGATTATTTATAGGGAAGTGGATGAGAAAAAAGAAAAAAATTATGTGATAGAAGTGGGGGAGTAGTCTTGGCATATGGTCCGTGGGAATTGAGTACAGATTTTGACCACCAGAAGGAAACAGGAAGCAGATGAGTGAAAAACACAATATCATTTCAAAAAGATTTTTTAAATAAATGCAAGTAATAGAGCTGCAGAGTACAATTTTTAAAAATAACTAAAGATACCTGTACAGTCACTCTTGATGTGCCACAGTGTTTCTTATCACAGCAGTACAGTTGCTGATATTTAGTACCTAGAATGGATTTCTTGCAAGACTCTGGCAGTAATTCCTACACATCCATAGCTGTCAGTGGAGTAATTGCATTGTCACTATTATGAGGCCGTTATTGACACATGACTTTTATAATAGAGGAATTCCCATTTATGACATCTCAATTCTCCTAATCCCTTCACCTTCTCTGCTAATGGAAAAAAAAAAAAGTAGAGGTATACAGTTAAGGGCCAGAAGTAACACACACACACAAAAAAAAAAAAAAGAAAAAAGGAAAACAAAGCCTCTTTCCTCTGAGAGCCCAACTCCTGGTGAGAGAGACAGAATCAAATTTAATAAAATTTGAATAAGCTCCATAGGAAGTAAAGGGAGAAATCAGTGTTAGAATTAAGGATGGTCGAGGGCACAGAAAAACTGGCCACATCCCATTTTCATTCTCATTCTCCTTTCCAATATGCTCTTATTTCTGGAGAAATAAGATTGTAGCTTTTAATCATTTCCTTTATTGTGCAACTCGCCGTATAACATCTATGTCTTCAAATTGTTCAGCATTCAATGGGATAAGAGAATGAATTTGGAAAGCCTCGCTGGCATTTAGCTAGGTAATTGAAGATGGAATTCCGTGGGACTCTCCCTTAGGCTTACACCATAGAAATTGACTCACATGAAATGTGTTTTTTTCCCCCTTCACTTTTATGCTGGTGAAAAAAATATACAGAGAATGAGCAATGTTTAGACTGAAAACTTAATCAGTTTATATATTGCTATAAAGAAAACCACCCCCACTTCTTCTCAGGTGACAATGGAAAGGGTCGGTGAACTGACTTTATTACATGAGTGACTGGTTAATTTTATTTCATTATATTTTCCTAAATGATAGGGAAACAGGGTAGTGTCATCAAATTTTTTATCTTTTCTATCCTTTCCTGCTCAACCATCTTCAGCCAACAGTTTAGATCCTTACACAGTGCACAGCACAGGTTGTGTGGTCCAAGGGAATAGTCTTAGCTGCTTGTGACTATTGAAATTTAAGATTAATTGAAATTAAAAAAATAATAAATTTGCAGTTTCTCCATTGTACTAGCTACATTTCAAGATTGATAGCCACATGTGGCTAGTGACTGCATATTAAATAGCAGAGGTATAACCTATTTTCATCATCTCAGAGAGTTTCATCAACTAGTGTTGACCCTAGAGCATCAACCTAATAACTCTTCTGTAAAAGTACCTCTCCTTCATTTTTTCATCCCTATGAACCTACTGTAAGAAAAATTAGGGCTGTGGCTGGGCGTGGTGGCTCACGCCTGTAATCCCAGCACTTTGGGAAGCCAAGGCAGGCGGATCATGAGGTCAGGAGATCAAGATTATCCTGGCTAACATGGTGAAACCCTGTTTCTGCTAAAAATACAGAAAAATCAGCTGGGCGTGGTGGCCAGAATCTGTAATCCCAGCTACGTGGGAGGCTGAGGCAGGAGAATGGCATGAACCCGGGAGGCAGAGCTTGCAGTAAGCCCAGATCGGGCGACAGAGCGAGACTCCGTCTCAAAAAAAAAAAAAAAAAAAAAAAAAGAAAAAAAAGAAACAAAAGAAAAATTAGGGCTTGTAACAGATTCTTTTTCAGTAGCCACAGCAGATGCCTTGTGTGGCATATTCAAGGCATTATACCCAAATGGTTGCACTGCAGAATGGGAGACAAGGTTTTTTCCAAAGCCTGGAAACACATGATTTGGAAATCTTTATCTTTTGCAGTCTTGCCTTATGAAGTAGTAGTGCCACCAAGTGTTAGGTGAAAACGTTTTTGATTTTTGAAAGACATTTGATGAAAATTTTGAATTAAAAGAATCAACAGAATTAATCACAGTTGCCATTTAACCTGCATGGGTTTATATCATGAAGCCTTATGTATCATTTTTCATTTATCACAGATTTTAAAACATAGTAAGAATAGATATAGTTCAATATATACTGCACTTAATGTCTTTTTTTACTCTAAAAGAAAGATATAGCATAACAGTTTGAAAGCATGTGATGATTTTTTTCCCCCTCACCTTGGATCTGTATATTTAGAAATTCTGCACTGTGCAACTCTGAACTGCAGTTATCTATAGTGTGCTCCAAAGAAAGAATAAATGATTTAAACACTGGCATTGCCTCAGAGCTACATTTTACTCACCCTTCTTCATTCCCTCAGTCACCACCCCCTAACTTCCCTTCCCCCGCACCTTGCAGATCAGTCTGCCTCTATGGAGATTTTCATCCAAAACATGACGTGCATTTTATAACCGGAAAAACTGTAGACAGAAAAATGGTGGTTTTTATTTTCTGTGTTGTCTTTATCACAGATGGAGGGCGGAAAAGTCTACTGGTTTCTCTACCTTATTTATAACTGCAGCAAAATCCTATTTTACTTGTCCTCTGTTGCCATGGTTACAAGCTTTCCCATTTCAACAGGTCAATACAAGCGTTTGGTTTATATAAGGTCTTGGGTAATTCATCTCAGCATTGCGCAAACAACAAACCAGCTCTTATCTCCTCCTTCTTTAAAAAATAATCTATCAAACCCCTGAAAGAACAATTAATTCTGATTTTCATAATTTGTTATTCTCATCCTTATTCTCTTGTTTGTGGTTTTATGCTAACGCTCATTTAGTACTCCAAAACAGGACACAGGTTTTGTTAATGTAGCAACCTTAGCAGCTCTGTGTGCATGAATGTTCTAAACTGGCTGATTTGCTAATAATACTTCATTTGTTTTGTGGAGCATACATACATTAAAACTGACATTTTAATAGATCACATTAAAAGCGCAATATAGATCAGATGGTAGAAATTTGGCAAAGTGTTAAGATGTGTATTGGTCTATGATTCTTACTCATCGGCCTCAGGTATGTTTTTCAATGCTTCTGAGAGGTTTTATTGCTTCTCGTCTAGTCTCTAAGTGCCATATGAAACATGCTCTGTTACTTAGCACCTATAGTACAGAAATGCCCCAATGACTGTGTTCTGGACTTCAGTCTCTTTCTCTTTAATTCCATTCTTCAAATCTCTCACAGAATAATGTTTCCAAGTACTATATTTTATAAGCACATTGTTTTCTAGGTCAAATAATATTTAAGATTCCCAGTGCCTACCAAACAAAATACAAATTATTCATGTGGACTTCAAATATTCCTATATTTTATTATGCCCAATAAAAAGTAATAGAAATCATATTAACAGCATTGATTGTGTGGTCAGTTGGAATTCTGCTTCTTTGGGAACAAACAAAAGATTTTGAGTTGGAGTCTGAGGGAAGAAGTGAGAATCTTTGTGATGAGACACAGAGGAAAGATTGTCAATTGTATGGGAGATTCAAAGTATGAATAGATTAAACACACACACACAGAGACACACACACACACACACTTTTTCCAGCCTTTACTTATGAAGGGAATGATTTTATGTCTGTGTTTTTCCTTCATAGAAAACACGGATCAGGTAGATAACACAAAGATGAGCAGGAGGGAGTAGAAAGGACTTGGTGAATTGACAGACCTGATGGCGGACACTCAGATTGATTTTATCCTGCATAGTGGTTAAACAGACAGCATGATCATACATCTCTGTGTGCCTGGGACTGTTGTGTTTCACACCTGTTGCCATGGGTTAATAGCTCCTCCTTTCACTTCCTAAAGTGTCTGGGTTTAGATGGTAGACCACACAGTCACCCCACTACTAAAACATTGCAGAGGAGTCTGTTTTGACCTGGGGGCCAGTTTGTAGCTTCTAGTACTAAGATTTCCCCTCAGAACACGATGCATGGTGACAGGTTACCTAAAATCTCATCTTAAAACTGAAGCAAGTTGTGAAGAAATGTTGGTTAATATTAAAAACGTATAAATATTTTCTCTGATAAAAAGGAACAATTTATATAGCATTGATTTATTGGGAATACTTTAATTCTTCAATTATACTTTTGTTAATATTAGTTGTGAGTCTTTCAATTTTTATTATTTGCATAAATTAGTTAAAATAGAGTCTTCCTATTAGCCAGACATGGTGGCACATGCCTGTAGTCCCAGCTACTCAGGAGGCTGAGGCAGGAGAATTGCTTGAACCTGGGAGGTGGAGGTTGCAGTGAGCCAAGATGGTGCCACTGCACTCCAGCCTGGGCGACGGGGCGAGACTCTGACTCAAAAAAATAAACATAAAATAAAAAAAGATAGAGTCTTCGTGCACATCACAGTGCTACCTCCTGAACATCCTTTTCGGCTCACATCACTCCTATTTTGTCTTCTTGGTTTACTTCATAACAGTCAAATATTTTTAGTCACTGGAACCCCTTTTAAATTAAATATAGACAGAATTCTACTACATAAGTGCAGAGATTCTGTGACTGGAGTATAAGAAGGGAGTGAGATTTCCAAGCTACTCTTCTTCTGCATCCTTTCAGTCTTCTCTGTTTCCTACAGGAAGGCAGCCCCAAGGCAACATTTTAGACCTTAGGGTTCTGAAAACACAGTCTTAAAGAAATACCACTCTAGTAGGACAAATATGGACTTTCAAATCAGGTTTCAAGTTGAATCCTGTTAAATATTCAGAATGTATGTACCTATGGATGTGGCTTAAACCCTGTGACTCCACTGGTAAATTTAAAACGTAGGGGATGTTGTACAGAATAAATGACAAAATTTAAATAGTGTTCCTAATACATGTAGACATTTCTCAAGGTTTACATTTCTGCCCTCTTTCATAGCCCATTCCACGTTAGTGATTCTCACCCTGTCAATGAATCAGAATCACGTACAGATCTTCTTTTTAAATAGAAATGCCAGTTTCTGCTCATATTTGGACCCTTGGATTCTTAGTCCATCCTGCTGGCACTGGTAAAAATGACTATGCTGCTTCCTATGGTTCCTCCCTCCCAAAGTCTATGCATTCATGAGCTCTGACTCTTCTCCTAAGCTCTACTTTTGGATGGTAATTTGGATGAGAACAGAATCTCTCATAGCAAGGATGTCTGGGTTCAAGTCCTGGTTCCTCCGCTTATGAGTTGGCTAACACCGGACACATTACTTCTTTAGGCTTCACTTGACTCATCTGAAAAACAGGTTTGTGGCAATATTAACTCTTATTCTCAAAATACTTCAACACTCTTCTGTTTATCATTTCAAATAAAATAATTCATTATTTTCTGTCCTTGAGAAAAGAGAAATAACAATGAAATCCAAACACAGCTTTCTTTTTAATTCCCATTTTTTCATCTGACTATTCTATCAGTAATCCAGAATCAATGGTTCTGAGAGATTTTAATGCTTCTTCTCTAGTATCTATTTGCTATATGAAACATGCTCTATTTCTTAGCACTTATGGTACGGAAATACCCCCACTGACTGTGTGCTGAACTTCAATCTCTTTCTTTTTAATTCCATTCTTCAAATCTCTTGCAGAATATTGTTTCCAAGTACTATATTTAACGAACATATTGTTTTCCAGGTCAAATAATATTTAAGATTCCCAGTGCCTACCATACAAAACAAAAATTCTTTGTATGGACTTCAAATATAATTCTGATAAATGTTTTAAAGGTGTGGGGGTTGTTACAAGAGCAGGTAAACAGCATTGTCATTCGGTGGGCAGTCTGAAATGGCTTCAACATTTTATAAATTTGTACTTTGTAAAACCTCAGGATATCATTAACAGGCTTCTGATGTCAGCAGTAAGTGAGATTTTTATTTCTTTGATAGATAGTCAGACATTTTATTTTTATCCGTTACTTCAGCTTTGCTTATTCATAAAGTGGGCCTAGTCAACACTTCCCCAATTACATTGCCACTAGATATGTAGAAGTGGGTATTGTTTCTAATTCCATGAATTAATAATCCCAAATTTTAGATTTCTATTGAAATATTATATATGTTCTCCTTTTTAATGGCTTTATTGCTCTCAATAATGAATGTTCAGATCTCTAGAGGAAGTGATGAAACTGTTGTCTTGGGAATTCTCTTGCACTGGGTGTATCTTACATTAGCATGTATGGCAGTGCAGCAAACATAAGTGATTATGTAACTATCCTCTCCCACCCATCACAGCCAACGTCTGATTCATAATAATCTTTGAAAGTTTTTTGTTAAATGAATTGGTTAAATGACTAGGTGAATGAAAGTAAGAACAATCTTCACACTTTGCTGAAATTAGTAGGTGGAATTTATTCTGCACATCATTTAGGTGAGGGCATTAATGTAATATTCTAAATAGCTGGTGTAGGAAGTATGGCTTCGAGACGAATTTAACACTAACGATGTTGCACAATCTTTCCACCTTTAGTTCACTTGAAAATTATTTTGTATACAAAGCATCCAAGATATGTGTGTGTATGTGTGTGTGTGTAAAGTTGTTGCTTTTCTTGATGATTGGAGGCCAATTATAAATCCCTTATAGGTTAAATGTATCAAACATTCTCCCTAAGTATATGAGTATACACACACACACACACACACACACTTGCCTATATGTATTCATGTGTGTTATGTGTGTGTGTGTGTATATATTCATACACAAACACACATATAAATAGACTGGACTAATGGGAAATTATTGCCTATTTTATTCCTATGTTAAATGCAGAATCCCTACTGATACAAAGAAGTGTCTTGCTATAGAAATGATTTAGAAATGCACAGAACTATTCCCTTAAGAACTGTACTCATACAGAATATTTAAGAATGTAATTTAATATGTCACCACCTACTGAAATAGGGACAACCTCCATCATTCTTTTTCCTTGTACAAAACTATTTTTCTCACTTTCCACTGCCTTGCACTGAAGCATATATATATATACACACACACACACATATATATACACACACACATATATATATATACACACACACATATATATAAAAGCAGCGGCGTTGGGAGGCTCCCATCGAAAAAAACCATAATAAGCATGTGAAGCTTTCAGCAGCAACCAAGGTATCCAGGTTCTCCCATTAAAATTGACTAGAAGGCTGGCATGACCCATGGAGAGAAGGAAGAACAGTGTGGTGCAGAGGGCCCACCTGAGAGGCACACAGGAAAGGGAACCCCCTCCTCCAGCCAAGGGAGGCAGTGAGTGAGCGCACCACCCAGCAGTTCCATGCGCTTTTGCCATGGAACTGTGTGACCCACGGATTGAAAGATCCCGCTTGCGAACCCACACCACCGGGACCTAGTGTCCCAACCCCAGAACGTGCAGATTCTTACAGCCTCTCAGCTGGAATCTGCTTAAGCCTACTAAACTCCTGGCGGGAGGCGAGATCAGCAGGCCCTGTGGCTGCCTGCTGTCTAAGCCATGGGACTCACAACTGCCTAATATGCTAAGCTTCCTGGGTGGGGAAAGGGTGGCACGCGTTTCTATAGCTCCAGGCTGTGCTTTTTCTCTGCTGGAGCCAGGGAGACTGTAAGGCTTGGTCCCAAGACTTGTCCCCATAGCCCATAACACCAACACCAGCTGTGGCAATCTGTGGCCAAAGTGCCTCTTCAGGCCTACCCCTGACCCATCCTTCCTCAGTGGGCGGGGCTTCCTGGCAGGATCTCCAATAACTCCAGCCAGAGGTTCAGGGACAGAATTAGGATCTTCCTGGGGCTGAGCTCCTAGGGGGGTGGGTGTCTGCACTTTCTGGGGGAATGGCAGACTTAGCCTTTCCTCCTGGTAGTTCTGAAGAATCCAGGCAGCCGAGATGAGTGGGTTTCTCCCCAGCAAAATACACCCTTCTCAACCAAGGGACAAAGTGCTTCCTAAATCGGGTTCTGCTCCCCATGCAACCCAACTGGGTGAGACCCTCCAACAGGAGTTGTCAGACACCCTAAACAGGAGCGATCCTAGTAGCATCAGGTTGGTGCCCTTCGAGGTCAGGTGTCCCAGAAGAAGAAGCAGGCACCCATCTTTGTTGCTCTCCAGCTTCCTTGAGTAACATTTCCAGGTACAGGAGCAAATCAAAGGAATAGGGCCTAAAGTGAACCCCCAGCAAACTGCAGCAACCCTGTAGAAGAGGGACCTGACTATTGAAAGAAACAAGCAGAAAGTGACAACAACAGCATCAACAACAACAACAACAAAAAGGCCCTCACAAAATCCCCATTCAAGGGTCAGCAGCCTCAAAGACCAGAACTAGAAAAACTCATGAAGGTGAGAAAGAATCAGTGAAAAAATGCTGAAAACCCAAAAGGCCAGAGTGCCTCTTGTCCTCCAAATGAGAGCAAGGTCTCTCCATCACGTTCACAGAACTGGATGGAGGATCAGATGACGAATTGACAGAGGTAGGCTTCAGAAGATGGATAATAACCAACTACGATGAGCTAAAGCAGCATGTTCTTACCCAATGCAAAGAAGCTAAGAACCATGAAAAAAGTTACAGGGACTGCTGACTAGAATAACCCATCTACAGAGGAACATAAACTACCTGATGGAGCTGAAAAACCCAGCACGAGAGCTTCTTGAAGCATACACAAGTATCAACGGCCGAATGGACCAAGTGGAAGAAACGATATCAGAGTTTGAAGACCATCTTACTGAAATAAGACATGCAGACAAGAATAGAGACAAAAGAATGAAAAGGAATGAACAAAATCTGCAAGGAATATGAGACTTCATAAAAAGACCAAACCTACAATCGACTGGAGTACAAGAAGGAAACAGGGAGAATGGAAACAAGCTGGAAATCACACTTCAGGATACTATCCAGGAGAACTTCCCCAACCTAGCAAGACAGGACAGCATGCAAATTCAGCAAATACAGAGAACACCATTAACATACTGCACAAGAAGATCAACCCAATGCACATAATCATCAGATTCTCCAAGGTTGAAATGAAGAAAAAACTGTTAACGGCAGCCAGAGAGAAAGGCCAGGTCACCTACAAAGGAAAGCCATCAGACTTACAGTGGACCTCTCAGCAGAAATTCTACAAGTTGGAGGAGTTTGGGGGTCAATATTCAACATTCTTAAAGAAAACAATTTTCAACCCACAATTTTATATCCAGCCAAACTAAGCTTCATAAGCAAAGAGAAATAAAACATTTTCAGATAAGCAAATGCTGAGGGATTTCATTACCTCCAGGCTTGCCCTGCAGGAGCTCCTGAAAGAAGCACTAAATATGGAAAGGAAAAACTGGTACCACTCACTGCAAAAAGACACCAAAATATAAAGACCAGTGACACCACGAAGAAACTGCATTAGTTTAAATAGCATCATGATGACAGGATCAAACTAACACATAACAATACTGAACTTAAATGTAAATGGGCTAAATGCCCCAATTAAAAGACACAGAGTGGCAAGTTGGATAAGGTGTCAAGACCCATTGGTGTGCTATACCCAGGAGACTCATCTTATCTGCAAAGATAGACACACACAGGGTCAAAATAAAGCAATGGAGGAAATTTTACCAAGCAAATGGGAAGCAAAAAAAAGCAGGAGTTGCAATCCCAGTCTCTGATACAATAGACTTTAAACCAATTGAATTTTTGTAATATGCTTTCCCACAAAAAAATAGAATAGAATTATTACATAATTTGCTTAACTGTGTACTACATATCAAAAATCAGTTTTAATAATGATTACTATTTTTCTTTGAGAAATTTTTCTGTCTTTGCCTGGGAATAGTTTTCCTCCTATTTTAGTCACATAGTCAAACTGCTGTAAAATAGGATTTTTCTCATGTGTTTAAAATCTACAGATTAATAAAACTTTTTTGATCAAAAATCAAAAAAGACAAGGGATTACATAATGGTAAAGGGAATAATTCAAGAATAGCTAACTATTCTAAATATATATTCACCCAATACAGGACCACCCAGATTCATAAAACAAGTTCTTAGAGAACTACAAAGAGACTTAGACTACCACACAATAATAGTGAGAGACTTTAACACCCGACTTTCAGTATTGGACAGATGAATAAGACAGAAAATTAACAAAGATATTCAGGACTTGAACTCAGCTCTGGATCAAGTGGACTTAGTAGACGTCTACAGAACTCTCTACCACAAATCAACAGAATAAACATTCTTCTCAGTGCAACATGGCACTTATTCTAAAATTGACTATATAATTAGAAGTATATGCAAAGACAAAAGAACTGAAATAATAACAGTCTCTCAGACCATGGCGCAATAAAATTAGAACTCAGGATTAAGAAACTCACTAGAAACCACACAATTTCATGGAAATTGAGCAACCTGCTCGTGAATGACTCCTGGGTAAATAATGAAATTAAGGTGGAAATTAACAAGTTCCTTAAAACCAATGAGAACAAAGAGATGATGTACCAGAGTCTCTGGGACACATTTAAAGCTGTGTTAGGAGGGCAATTTATAGCACTAAATCCCATGTCAGAAAGCTAGAAAGATCTCAGATTGACACTCTAATATCACAATTAAAAGAGCTAGAGAGGCAAGAGCAAACTAATTCAAAAACTAGCAGAAGACAAGAAATAACTAAGATCAAAGAAGAATTAAAGGATATAGAGACACCAAAAACCCTCCAAAAAAAAAAAAAAAAAATCAAGGAATCCAGGAGGTGGTTTTTTGAAAAAAATAACAAAATAGATAGACCACTTGCTAGACTAATAAAAAAGAAGAGACAGAAGAATCGAATAGACACAATAAAACATAATAAAGGATATATCACCACTGACCCCACAGAAATACAAACTACCATCAAAGAATACTATAAACACATCCACGCAAATAAACTAAAAAATCTAGAAGAAATGGATAAATTCCTGGACCGTATATGCCCTACCAAGTCTAAACCAGGAAGAAGTTGAATCACTGAATAGACCAAAACAAGCTCTGAAATTGAGGCAGTAATCAGTAGGCTTCCAACCAAAAAAAGCCCAGGACCAGAAGGATTCACAGCTCAGTGCTACCTAAGAAATACAAAGAGGAGCTTGTACCATTCCTTTTGAAACTATTCCAAACAATTGAAAAGGAGGGACTCCTCCCTAACTAATTTTATGAAGCCAGGCATCATCCTGATACCAAAACCAAGAAGAGATACAAACAAAAAAGAACACTTCAGGCCAATACCCCTGATGAACATCGAGGAGAAAATCCTCAATAAAATACTGGTAAATTGAATCTGACAGCACATCAAAAACTTATCCACCATGATCAAGTTGGCTTCATCCCTTGGATGCAAGGCTAGTTCAACATATGCAAATCAATAAATGTAATCCATCACATAAACAGAACCAAAGACAAAAAAACACATGATTATCTCAATAGATGCGGAAAAGGCCTTCAATAAAATTCATATTCCTTCATGTTAAAAACTCTCAATAAACTAAGTATTGATGAAACATCTCAAAATAATAAGAGCTATTTATGACAAACCCATAGCCAATATCATATTGAATGGGCAAAAGCTGGAAGCATTCCCTTTGAAAACTGGTACCAGACAAGGGTGCTCTTTCTCACCACTCTTATTCAACACAGTATTGGAAGTTCTGGCCAGGACAACCAGGCAAGAGAAAAAAAATAAAGGGTATTCAAATAGGAAAAGAGGAAGTTGAGTTGTCTCTGTTTGCAAATGACATGATTCCATATTTCGAAAAACCCATCATCTCAGCCTAAAAACTTTAATTGATAAGCAACTTCAGCAGAGTCTCAGGATACAATATCAATGTGCAAAAATCACAAGCATCCCTTTACACCACCAATAGGCAATCAGAGAGCCAAGTATGAATGAACTCTGATTCACAATCACTACCAAGAGAAGAAAATACCTAGGAATACAGCTAAAAATGATGTGAAGAACCTCTTAAAGGAGAACTACAAACCACTGCTCAAGGAAATAAGAGAGAACACAAATGGAAAAGCATTCCATCCTCATGGATAGGAATAATTTATATAATGAATATGGCCATTCTGCCCAAGGTAGTTTATGGATTCAATTCTATTCTTATCAAACTACCATTGACACTCTTCACAGAATTAAAAATAAAACTATTATAAATTTCATATGGAATGAAAGAAGAACCCATATAGCCAAGACAATCCAAAGCAAAAAGAACAAAGCTGGATGCATCATGCTACCTGACTTCAAAATATACTACAAGGCCACAGTAACCAAAACAGCATGGTACTGGTGCCAAAACAGACATATAGACCAATGGAGCAGAATGGAGACCTCAGAAATAACACAGCACATCTACAGCCATCTGATCTTCGACAAACCTGACAAAAACAAGCAATGGGGAAAGGATTTCCTATTCAGTAAATGGTGCTGGGAAACTGGCTAGCCATATGTGGAAGACAAATTGGACCCCTTCCTCATACCTTATACAAAAATTAACTCAAGATGGATTAAAGACTTAAATGTAAAACCCCAAATCATAAATACCCAAAAGAAAACATAGGCAATATCACTCAGGACATAGGCATGGACAAAGACTTCATGACAAAATGCCAAAAGCAATCGCAACAAAAGCCAAAATTGACAAATGGAATCTAATTAAACTAAAGAGCTTCTGCACAGCAAAAGAAACTATCAACAGAGTAAACAGGCAACCTATAGAATGGGAGAAAATTTTTGCAATTTACCCATCTGACAAAGGACTAATATCCAGAATTTACAAGGAACTTAAACATATTTACAAGAAAACAAACAATACTATCAAAAAGTGGGCTAAGGATATGAATAGACACTTCTTAAAAGAACACATTTACACAGCCAACAAACATACGAAAAAAGCTCAACATCACTTATCAACAGATGAATACCAATCAAAACCACAATGAGATATGATATTATGCCAGTCAGAATGGTGATTAATAAAAAGTCAGGAAACAATAGATGCTGGCAAGGCTGTAGAGAAATAGGAACGCTTTTATACTGTTGATGGGAATGTAAATTAGTTCAACTACTGTGGAAGACAGTATGGCATTTGCTCGAGGATCTAGAACCAGAAATACCATTTGACCCAGCAACCCCATTACTGGATATATACCCAAAGAAATATAAGTCATTCTACTATAAAGACACATGTATATGTATGTTTATTACAGAACTATTTATAATAGTAAAGACATTGAACCAACCCAAATGTCCATCAATGATAGCCTGGATAAAGAAAATGTGGTACATATACACTGTGGAATACTATGCAGCCATAAAAAGGAATGAGATCTTGTCCTTTGCAGGGACATGGATGAAGCTAGAAACCATCATTCTCAGCAAACTAACACAGGAACAGAAAACCAATGCTGCATGTTCTCATCCATATGTGGGAGTTGAACATTGAGAACACATGGTCACAGAGAGGGGAACAACACATACCAGGGCCTGTTGCAGAGAGGAGGGAAATTAGAGCAGGGGTCAATAGGTGCAGCAAACCACCATGGTACACATATACCTATGTAACAAACCTGCACGTTCTGCACATGTATCCGGTTTTCTTTTTTCTTTTTTCTTTTTTTTTTTTTGAAGAAATAAAAAAGTATGTATTTTTAAATAGCTTTATTGAGCTATAATTGAAATATAATAAGAAGCACATACATAAAATAGAATACATACTGCATGAATCAATTCATATGAATAGAATCTAAATTCTAATTCGCAGAGTGGACTGTTTAAGGATATTATCTATTCCCTGTGGGGGCGGGGGGAAACAGCTCTTATTTTGTTCTCTTAAAAATATATTTTAAATAATGACTTTTTACATTTGAGCCCTCTGAAAAAATTGATCAATAAGAAATACATAGGAGTTTCAACCCTAAGCCAATAAACAAGAAATAATATGAAATGTTTGTGCCTTTTTAAATGTATGAGTGTATATATTTAATCATTCTCACGTTCCAAATGTATTTCTTTGTCAGGCAGCACTAGTGTGCCTATTTGTGGCTTAGAAAAGAAAAAAATATATATAGAAGGCATTATTACTTGTGATTAGATTAAAGGTGAGAGAAATGTTTTTGTCAAAGGTCTATAAATTAGCTAAGAAATACCACTTCAACCCAGTGTTAACCAAGGACAGTGCCTGAAGTCTAGACTTTTAGCAAATGCCTGCTGATTCTTTCCTTCATCCCTTTGTGAGGCTTCTCATGCACCCTAAAGTCCTAGGACAGAAAGTCAAACAGACAAAGTAACAAAAGCATAGGCTATTGGAACACCAGCTTTTTTTCTGTTATCAAAGTCTGCTTTTTACTACCTCACACTGTTGCCCAAATCTGACATTTTAGGAGTAAGGTAAATTCCAGAAAGTACAAAGAATTTCAAAGTACTTTGGGTTCCAAAGAGGAAGAATATCAATTTGGAAGGGAGACTTACAAAATGCTTCAAAATTATAGAGACATAGGACTTTATAGCTAAAAGAAAACTTAAAGATCCTTTTCAATTTGTGCTTTAGTGGAGAATCACAGCTAATTCTAAAACAAGAACTTGCCCCAAACTAAGGAGACTCTCCTAGCCCAGCCTCAGACTGAGCTGGGTCTTCCATCCTTTTAGATGTAGGTGGGTGGGACACATCATTTTCAGGAAGGAACCTTAACCCTCCAACCAATAAATGATGAAAACATTTCATTTTTTTTTTAACTCAACAATGAAGTGTTCTAGATTTATGCCACATATTTACACCTTGGAATTACTGAAATCCAAAACTTATCAATAGGTTGTTAAAATACATTATTGTGAGAGCTAAATGCGAGTTTAGAGTGAAAGGGGAATGGATAAACAATCAAACATTTATACAGATTATATGTCTTTAGTATTCTAATTCTACATAGATAAAAACTAGGGCTCAGAAAGGTAAATAGCATGCTTGAGGACATGTATCAAATCGTTTATCTAATTAGAGATGGAGACAATTAAATAAAAAATGTTAAGCAGGCAGTGTTTGAATTGATACTTGATACCAAGTTACGATTTAAACAGATGGACATCAGTGACAAGGATAGGAAAAACTCAAGATAATGGAAAATAACCCTCCCTCTCCTTATAATGGGAGAGAGGATGGTAAAATGACTATTAGGGCCATATATATGTGTGTGTGTGTGTGTGTGTGTGTGTGTGTGTGTGTATGTATATACATTCATATATATACACATATATATATGTAGATATGTATATATATCAGCTAAGCAGAAATAAATTTCTTGGTTAATAGATGAATTAAAAATAAAGGCACAGGAATGTATCATACTTTAACATAACATATGTTCACCTAAGTTTAATATACAGGCATATTTCAAAGATATTGCTGGTTTGGTTCCAGACCACCACAATAAAGCAAATGTTGCAAAAAAGCAAGTTACACAAATTTTGGGGATTCTTGTTGCATAAAAATTATGTTTACAATATACTGTAGTCTATAATATATACAATAGAGTTATATCTGAAAAACAATATACATCCTTTAATTTAAAAATACTTTATTGCTAAAATATGATAACATCTCAGCCTTCAGTGAGTTGTAATCTTTTCACTGGTCAAGTATATTACCTCAATGTTGATGGCTGCTGGCTTATCACTGTGGTGGTTGCTGAAGGTTGAGGTGGCTGGGGCAATTCCTTAGCATAAGACAACAATGAAGTTTCCTGCATTGATGGGATCTTCTTTTTACAAAGGATTTCTCTGTAGCATGTGATGCTGTCTGATAGCATTTTATTTACAGTAGAACTTCTTTCAAAATTGTAGTCAATCCTTGCCAAACCTACCACTGCTTTCTCAGCTATGTTTATGTAATATTCTAAATTTGTTGTCATCATTTTGACGATGGTCACAGCATCTTCAGCAGGAGTAGGTTCCACCTTAAGAAATCACTTCCATATAAAATAATTATCTATAAAAATGATTAATATTATTTATTCATCCACATTATTATTCATCCATTTGTTCATCCATACAAAACAATTTCTCACCTATTAAAGTTTTATGAGATTACAGCAATTAAATTGCATCTTCAAGCACCGCTTCCAATTCCAGTTTTCTTGCTATGTCCACCACATTTGTAGTTACTTCCTCTACTAAAGTCTTGAATCCCTCAAAGTCATTCATGAGGATTGGAATCAACTTCTTCCAAACTCCTGTTCATGTTGATATTTTGACCTCCTCCCACAAATCACAAATGTACTTAATGACATCTAGAATGGTGAATCCTCCCCAGAATGTTTTCAACTTATTTTGCTTAGATCCATCAGAGGATTCACTGTCTATGGGAGCTATAGCCTTAAATGTATTTCTTAAATAATAAGGCCCCAAAGTCAAAGTTACTGCTTGATCCATGGGATGCAGAATGGATGTTGTCTTAGCAGGCAGGAAAACAGAATTAATCTCTGAGTACATCTCCATTAAAGTTCTTGAATGAGCAGGTGCATTGTTAATGAGCAGCAATATTTTGAAAATAATATTTTTTTTCTAAGAATTGGTTCTCCACAGTGGACTTAAGATATTCAGTAAACTGTGCTGTTAATAGACATGCTGTCATCCAGTCTTTGTTGTTTCCTTCATAGAGCACAGGCAGAGTACAATCAGCTTAATTCTTAAAGGTTCTAGAATTTTCTGAATGATATATGAGTACTGGCTTCAACTTAAAGTCCCCAGCGGCATTAGCCACTAAAAAGAGAGTCAGCCTGTCCTTTGAAGTTTGAGGTCAAGCATTGACTTCTCTTCTCTAGTTATGAAAGTCTGGGATAGCACTTTCCAATGGAAAGCTGTTTTATCTGCCTAGAAAATCTGTTGTGGAATGTAGCCACCTTCATCAATTGTTGTTGGGTTTTCTAGACAACTTGCTGCAGCCTCTACATCAGCACTTACTGCTTTGCCTTGCTCTTTTATGTTATGGAGATGGCTTCTTTCCTTAAACGTCATGAACTAGAACTACTAGAACTTCTGCTAGCTTCAAACTTTTCTTCTGCGACTTCCTCACCTTTCTCAGCCTCCATAGGATTGTAGAGTTAGGTTCTTGGTTAGGCTTTGGCTTAAGAGAATATTTTGACTGGTTTTATCTTCTATCCAGACCACTCAAATTTTCTCTATATCAGCAATAATATTGCTTTCTTATCACTCGTGTGTTCACTAGAAAAGAACTTTAATGTCTTTCAAGCACTTTTATTTTGCCTTTACAACTTGGCTGTCTGGCCCAAAACGCCGACCTGTCAGTCCGTCTCAGCTATTGGCATGCTGTCCTCACCAAGCTTAATCATTGTTTATTGAAGTACCGAAACTAATTTCTCACCTTTGGTCAGCTAAGGTGGCTTTGAGCAAACAAATTTCAGGACAATGAGAAAAAATTACAACCTGTTTTACTTAGACTGTTAGCATCCACTACTGGATGCCAGCCAGTCCTTCTTCCTCCCTCACCACTAAACTCAGGAAATGATGGATGTGAGAATGAGTGACACATAAGGACCAATGGATATGAGATTAATATTGTATTTATTCACATAGTAAATGGAAAGAAGATTCCCCAAGGACAGGGGATCAGGTTCTGTCTCAAAGAATCGAGGGCAATGGTTGTGTGGATTCAGGTTTTTATTGTGGTTCCGGGTTGGATTCAGGTGTTTATTGTGGTTCCGGGATGGATCTGGGGCTTTGGCAGGGGATTGTGTTGTTTGAAATTTCTGCCAGCACCAAAAAAATGGAGGGTGTTCATGGGCTTTCTTATTAAGTTGCCCTGACATGGGGAGAAGAGGAAATAGGCTGTGAGACTGCACACATCAAAAATGGAGTCTTTCTCCTATTATACAAACCCAAGAAAAAAAAGTTAAGATATGGTTGCTAGTTGCTCAGAAAATAAGAAAGAAAGAAAGAAAGACATGTTTTATTTTCTCCCTAATTAAAAAAACAAAACACGAAAATAATGTTGAAATGTAACCCTAAATGTACATTGATCAGTTGACAAAAAACACCAATGTTCAGAAAAAAACAGAATGGAATTTAAAATCTACTGTTGGAAGCCATGATTAATACTTTTAGGGAGCATGAAGGACTTCTTTGATTTGACTGATACACAACAGCCTCATGCTCAGATACCAACTGCACCATAACTGTGATGCTATGATGGGAAAATGGGACATACCAATCTATCTGGATTCAGAACTTATTGAAAAATGTTGTTATCCTCTTTATTTCCTTGTTCATGATCTCTTCTTTTGACTCTCCTTTAGTTATGCTTGGCTTTTTTTGCTCTAATTTTAACCATGTCAGACTTTTTTTTGTTTTGTTTTCCAAGTCTTGGCTCTTAAGTTCCCTCAGACGGAAACACTCTTTCTCCCAGTATCTACATGACATCTCAATTCCTCACTGTTTTTCAGGTCTCTGTTATCTAAAAGAAACAGTCTAAGCAAGTGCCGTGGCTCACGCCTGTAACCCCAACAATTTGGGAGGCCAAGGGAGGAGAATCACTTGAACACAGAAGTTCGAGATCAGCCTCACCCACACGGTGAAACCCCTACAAACAAGTTTAAAAAATTATGTGAGTGTAGTGGCACTGCTTGTAGCCCCAGTTACTTGGGAGGCTGAAGTGGGAGGACCCACTGAGCCTGGGTGGTCGAGGCTGAGTGAGCCATAATCGTATCTCTGCCGTCCAGCCTGGGCGACAGAGCAAGACCCTGTTTCATAAATAAATAAATAAGTAAATAAGACAATCTAAATAGTTGGTCTAAAATAGTCACCATTCTGCAATATACTCTCTTCTTTTTGCCCAGTCTACTGATTTACATTTCTATGTGTCACTTACTACAACTCGTTATATACTATTTGCTTTTGTTTTCTTTTCTGACCCCTCACTAACCTGCTGGAATGTGTGTTTCATAAGGCAGACACTTTGTTTGCTGCATGCACACAGTAGATGCACAGTAAATGTTTATGACTACCTGACTGAATAAATTGTTAGTTTACTTAAGTCTACATTCCCTACTCTTCACGCCTGCATCCAAGACTGCATATGTCCCCAGGCAGAGATAGATTATTTGTATATAATTTTCTGCTTTGTGACCCACACAGTCCTCTAAGTGTGAAAGAGTTGGATTTTGTGCTTTGGAGAATGCAATGGTAAATGCAGTGTCACAAGCTTACTTTATGTAAGATTTCATCTATTTTCTGGCATACTTGTTACAAAACATTTTCTGAGTATTACTGGTTTTTAAGTGAAAATTGCTGATATTTTAAACTGGGGTACATAATGATTGAAAACAAAGACTAAAGTTTGAATAGCCTAGTTCAAACTTGGGATCCATTAGTTATTGGCTGTGGAGACTTAAGCATATGCTTTAGCCTTTCTAATCTTCATTTGAAAATGGGCATGAAAATGCATATAATACACAGAGCTGTTTGGAGTTAGAATGCATGTAAAGCCCTTAGCACAAAGTCTGGAACATAGTAAATGTTCCATAAATGTCCACCATTGTATTTTTATTTATTTTTATTTTATTTTATTTTATTTTATTTTTTTGAGACAGAGTCTCCCTCTGTTGCCCAGGCTGGAGTGCAGGCGTGCGATCTCGGCTCACTGCAAGCTCCGCCTCCTGGGTTCACACCATTCTTCTGCCTCAGCCTCCCGAGTAGCTGGGGCTACAGGCGCCCGCCACCTGGCCCGGCTACTTTTTTGTATTTTTAGTAGAGACGGGGTTTCACCGCATTAGCCAGGACGGTCTTGATTTCCTGACCTCGTGATCCGCCTGCCTCGGCCTCCCAAAGTGCTGGAATTACCGGCGTGAGTCACCTCGCCTAGCTCCACCGTTGTATTTTAATGAAGTTATTTTATTTATGAAGTCAAATGTATTCTACTAAAGTTATGCTTAATGAATTATTACACATCCTGAGACCACATTTTTTCTTAGATGAATTTTTATGTAAATCAAGGCATAATCAAAATAAATTTTTGTCAAAGCTTATCAATTGTCCCCGTAAAATTTATTGACTAATTCAAACTCATTGACATTATAAAATTTCCTTTATATTTATTAAATAAAAACATGGTGTGTATCTGAGCTATTCTGCTCTGTTGATCTTTTTCCACCTGCAACACATTAATTAATGTGCTTTTTTTGTTATTTAAAAAAAGCGTTTTAATATTTTCTAAACCAATTATATTCTCATAACTCTGTTTTCAAAATATCTCTTTCTTCTTAAATGGAACCAGGGATATTTCTATAACATGTACAAATAATAGATTTTGCTTACAATATTATTAACTATATGTTAAAATATATCACATTGTTTATGTTTCTTATTTAACATCATGAATATTCATTTAGTTAAGACTGCTTTTATACATCAGAATTTCAGTTTTATTTTATTGTTGCTGCACTTATATCTTCTAACAGTTATGCCAAATAAATATATATATATATATATATTTATTTATTTATTTTTTGAGACGCAGTCTCGCTCTGTCGCCCAGGCTGGAGTGCACTGGCACGATCTCGGCTCACTGCAAGCTCCGCCTCCCGGGTTCACTCCATTCTCCTGCCTCACCTCTTGAGTAGCTGGGACTACAGGTGCCCGCCACCACGCCCAGTTAATTTTTTGTACTTTTAGTAGAGACAGGGTTTCACCGTGTTAGCCAGGATGGTCTCGATCTCTTGACCTCATGATCCGCCCGCCTTGGCCTCCCAAAGTGCTGGGATTACAGGCATGAGCCACCACGCCCGGCCGATTTTTTATTTTTTATCTCTTTATTTATAGCTCTATATTTTTTATCTATCTATTTTGGCCATACTATTGTAAATAGATTATTTAATTTTAACTACATACAGGTGATTACATTCCTACAACATGACACATGTATTAGATTTGGTAACTTTATCTTGTATATTTTAATATATTGAATTCAGTCTTTTAATCTATTTAAAGTTTAATTGATTCATGTGGAAAGAAACAAAACAAGGTCAACATATTAACTAATAATGTGCAGGAAAGATCAACCTGCCTTAGAAAAGTTTTGGGAAATTATTTATATCCAAAACAAACTTTCAGTCAGTGGCTGATTTTCGTGGTGAAGTGAAAATGCAGAACTTATTAAGTAGATGGTCAGATGAGTAGATGAATCATATTTAAACTTCCAGAATGAATGGTAAACACAAGGCCAAAGTATTATATTTAAATTATTCTAAATAATAACTGTTAAAAAATAAACTGTAATCAAACTAAATCTAGAAAGCTGTTAAACTTTTAAGCAGTTCACTTTAAAGCACAAGACCATTTGATTAAATCATTTACCCGTTAAAAATTTTAGATATGGATGAATGCTAATGTTTTTTCAAAATTTAAATGTGATGTATTATGAATATATGTCAGTTTTAGATGCTCTTCTTTTCAAATAACAGCATTTCAGTTAATGACCTCTTCAAAATATGTAATATTCAACCTCAATCATGGTGAATATCTGTTCCCTTTTACTGACAGTTTTCCAGAGTTCAAAATAATTCTTTTCTTTTCCTGTATATTTTCCGGTGTTATGAGGTGAACCTAATTTCCTGCTTACCAGCTCTTGCTCACCATTTTCCAAAACCACTTCCCGAACTTGACTGATGCCGCTGAAGACCCTTTCAGGATTCACAGTGTCAATCACTAGTGGTTTCAGATGACAACATTGCAAATAGTCTTAAGTATTAGTGACCTTTAGTTATCTTACTTAACACAAATCTTGGTAGTATTTTCAGCTTAATTCCTGGTGTTCCTCAGCAGTGCCACCAGGATCTAATTTGTTTCCATCCTTATGCTGTATTATCTCGTGCTTGTGCCTCGGGGTATCAAGACGACTTTTGCCACTCCAGGTGTCTCAAGAGCATCCTTAGAAGACCTATTTGGAAGGGGTAGAACCAGCGAGCTTTTATCACCCATTGTATTTTGGGTTTCTTTATAATCAGAAAACAAAAGACTCAACAGATTTCTTAAACTAAGCAGACCTTTGTCAAGTATCCAATGCCCATGATGGAAGTCAGATTTACAGAGTCCTGATTGCTGCCTAATTCATAGACAGATTCAAAGTTCAGTTATCAGAGAAGTGAGAAATGCTTATTGAGGAAGCAGTCATAGTGTCTCTCAACTCCTGCCTCTTTGTCTAGTATTTCTGGGCAGAAATTATGCAATTCATGAGAAACAGAGCCCTCAATGTTTCCAAGTTCTTATTAAATTTGACGAAGCTGCTTTGATTTTCTTTTAACTTAGTACAAATTCCACAAAATGGAGCAAAATACAAAGCAAATTCTAGGAAAACCAAACACAAATAATTGTTTACAAAAAGTGAAACTATCCATACAGAGAGGCGGTGTGGAAAAGCTGCCAGTTGAAACAATGTAGCTAATATAATCTAATCTTGCCCCACGAGATACTCAAAATTCAACTTTTGGTAGACTGATAGAGGAGGCTGTGTAATATCCTCTAAGACAACTGTCATAGATTGGCTTCTTCATAAGTAGGCGTTAGATAAGATTTCATGTGAAAGTATTTATTAACATTTTCAGAAAACTAGTGGGAGAGTAGGAAAGTAAAACCTGAGATGGAAGAAAGTCAAGGGAGTGATTTCAAGATGAGCCTCACAGAGGGAAGTTTTAGCACAAGATCACTGGAGAACTTTGGATGGAAGTCACATATCAGAGTTGTCAAGATCAGTGGAGGAAAACTAGCATTCTTAGCTCACCACACTTTCCAGGGTTTGATTAAGAAATGAGCTTGTGGGGAAGGGGCACACATCCCAGTCTGATTGGCTCTGCTCACCCAGGAAAAATGTGATTTAAATACAAACTTCCAGTAAGAAGATGAAGGTGCCAGCTGTTGAAAGTGAAAACACCAAACAGAAAATGTCAAAGGGATCAAAGCAGATATGTGAAGGGTACTAATCGATTTGGGGGCCACAATTGGAGGTCATGGGGTTAGAATTACAGTTGACTTTTGTTTCAACTGCACAGATCCACTTACACACAGATGTTTTTCAATAACAATTACAAAAGTGTGCCTGCCCCTCCTGCCTCTCCATCTACCTCCTCCACCTCTTCCTCCTCTGCTACCCTTGAGACAGCAAGACCAACCCCTCTTCTTCCTCTTCCTCCTTAGCCCACTCAGCCTGAAGGCAATGAGGATGACGACCTTTATGATGATCCATTTTCACTTACAGAAGAGTAAGTACAATTTTTCTTCCTCATGATTTTCTTAATGACATTTTATTTTTTCTAGCTTATTTTAAGGTAATAATACAATATATAATACATATACAAAATGTGTGCTAATTGTCATATTACTGTTATATACTTATATAACAATATGCTATGTCTACTACATAAGTTATGTAACTTTTATAACTGTATATAACTTATATAACTGTTATCAGTTGTATAACTTAAGCTTCCAGTCAGCAGTAGATTATTCATTGTTAAGTTTTTGGAGAGTCAAGAGTTACACATAGATTTTCAACTGTGCAGAGGTCAGCACCCCTAACATACGCATTGTTTAAAATCACTTGCACTTGATTTTATAATCATTCCACACTATACAATCATTTTATGTTGTATGCATGTCTAATATTAATTTCCTTAATGTATCATATACCACCTTTTAGAGTGGTATTATTTATATTTATGCCTGATTTATACCTGGTCTATTTATATTTATGTCTGATTCTGCTGCCAGCCCATAAGATGTCTTTAAGTTCAAGGATCATGTCTTAATTATTTGGAATCTCAGTTCTAGGACAATGTACAATCCATAATAAATCTCAGAAAATACTTGTTGAAAGAAGGCATGATTATGAATAAGTAAATTAATAAGCCAATGACTGGAAACATAATTGTAGAAAATTTATCTGAGATAAGTCAAGATATACCTTTACACCAATGTTGCCACAACTAGTCTCAAATATGATGATTTTAAGACTTACTCAAATAACATTAGTGTCTACTCCATACAAAAATACTCTTTTGGGTACAACTATATCAAATCTATTGGCACAAAAAATTAACCTATTGACATAAAATTTATTTTTTGCTTATTGTGCTTCATAGTAAATTTTTCCATTTTATTTGTATACCTTATTAAGTCACCTCCTCACCTTATTGAGTTTTCTTGTGTCTGCAAAGTTTTTTATACATTTTAGATAGATTAATATTAATTATGCCACATATAGCACAAGCTAAAAACATTTCTTCAAATTATTAATCAAAGTTGCAATAAAAGTTTAATCAGAAGACTTCAAGTGAGATATAAAGGCAGAAATGTTTAATAAAAAGTTTAATCAGAAGATATCGGGTGAGACATAAAGGCAGAAGTGTAAGAATACAATTCTTCTTCTCTATTTAGTTATCTCCTCTTGGAATAAGTAAAAGGAATGAATAACTTTGGCTTCTCTCAGGCGGTCAGAGGTATTGAATAAAATCATTAGGCAGTAGTTTCAAAGAACTGCTATTTTAAAAACATTAGATATTCAGAAAGTCTTCCAATTTTGTTTGGTTTTTCTTTTTGTAACAAAAAATTGTTAGTAATTAAGAAGAATGTTTTAGTTGAACTCAAGCTTTATAGATCTTACAGAAAGAGAACATAGTCACAATTATTTTATACAAGTATTATACCTCAGAGACCAAAAGCTGACAAATACGGCCTTCATTAGTCATCACTTGTGAGCAATTCTGCCTAATACAAGTTCAAAAATTTTGCATAAAGTTTTGCAAATAAGTTTCATAATTACCAAGAAAACTTATTTTTGGGGTGGTGCAAATTATTTAATATTAAGGAATCTGCAAATGAGATTTGTTACAGATATTAGAAAATAATGAAATCATTTTAATAGATTAAAATATATTTTCTAAAATTCAATAACAATTTTTAAGTAAAATGAAACATTTCTGACATAAATTTTCAAAATATTTTCATCAGTAAGATAAAATTGATGAAAGAATTTATTAAAGAAATAGGAAAATTCCTGTTAAAGTAAAAACAATCCCAGGGGTCCTAGAGTCACTACTGGTATTTAATTGTGTTCAGACAGTGCTAGCCAATAAATTCACAAAGACAGCAATCTAACAGGCAGTAGCAAGAATATAATCAATCCTAAAATATATAATTTTCTATCTACAGAGCCCAGGAGAATGAATTCAAGAAATATTTTAAGGATTATAGATTATAATGAAGTAGTGAGTAAAAATCAAACATTCCAATCAAAAATCTTCTTTTTAGATTAAGAGCTACATAGATAATAGATTGGAAAAAAACTTTATTCATCATATGAATAAAAATGTAAGTTACCTTGAATAAACTTAAGGAGTGTGTGAAAAAATACACATACACACAATTTTCTATGCACACACACACATTCTCATAATTATTTGGAAACTTTAAAAAAAAGATTTGAATAAATGGCAAATGGTGACATGTTAATTCATGTATTGGAAGACTCAATGTTGTAAAGATGTAAATTATACTCAAATTTCTACATGTTTAATAAGAAACATTTAGTTACAGGGTTTCATGAAAAAAAGATCATATACATGTTATCCTAAAGTTAATCTGCCAGCCTGAATGTGTGAGATGAGCCATTAACTAGTTTGAAAATGAAAGGGAAAAAATGAGGGTAGTGTTACCTAATCTAGTTAAAAGTCATGTTTTAAATAATTAACTAAAAATATTGTGGTGATATGAAAGTGTATTAGTCTGTTCTCATGCTGCTAATAAAGACATAGCTGAGACCAGGTAATTTATAAAGGAAAGAGGTTTAATTGTCTCATAGTTCCACATGGCTGGGGAGACTTCACAATCATGACAGAAGGGAAAAGAGGAGCAAAGTCATGTCTTAGCATGGCAGCAGGCAAGAGAGCATGTGCAGGGGAACTCCCTTTTATAAAACCATCAGATATCATGAGTCTTATTCATTGTTGGGAGAATAGCACAGGATAGACCCGGCGCCATGATTCAATTACCTCCCACTGCATCGCTCCCACAACATAAGGCAATCATGGGAGCTACAATACAAGATGAGATTTGGGTGGGGACACAGCCAAACCATATAATTCCACCCCTAGCCCCTCCTAAATATCATGTACTCATATATCAAAACCAATCATGCCTTCTCAACAGTCCTCCAAAGTCTTAACTCATTTCAGCATTAACTCAAAGTTCACAGTCCAAAGTCTCATCTGAGACAAGTCAAGTCCCTTCTGCCTATGAGCCTGTAAAATCAAAAGTTAGTTACTTCCCAGATACAATGGGGATACAGTCATTGGGTAAACATACCAGTTTCAAATGGAAGAAATTGGACAAAATGAAGTAGCTAGAGGCCCTATGCAAGTCTGAAATCCAATAGGGCTGTCATTAAACCTTAAAGTTCCAAAATGATCTCCTATGATTCCATATCTCATATCCAGGTCATGCTGATGCAAGAGGTGGGCTTCCACACCCGTGGGCAGCTCCTCTACTATGGCTTTGCTGGGTATAGTCCCCCTCCTGGCTACCTTCACAGGCTGGCATTGCGTGTCTGCTGCTTTTCCTGGTGCAGAGCACAAGCTGTCAGTGGATCCATTACTCTGGGGTCTGGAACATGGTGGCCCTCTTCTCACAGCTCCACTAGGCAGTGCCCAAGTGAGGACTCTGTGTGGGTGCTCTAACCCCACATCCCTGCAGCAAACTTCTGCCTGGACATCCAGGCATTTCCATACATCCTCTGAAATCTAGGTGAAGTTTCCCAAATCTCAATTATTGACTCCTAGCACCTGCAGGCTTGTGGAAGCTGCCAACGCTTTGGGCTTGCACCCTCTGAAGCAAAGGACCAAACTATGCCTTGGCCCCTTTTAGCCACAACTATAGCAGCTGGGTGGCAGGGCACCAAGTCCCCAGGTTGCATGGAGCAAGGGTGTCCTGGTCCCAGCCCACAAAACCATTTTTTCCTCCTAGGCCTCCAGTCTTTTGATGAGAGAGGCCGCTGCAAAGATCTCTGACATGCCCTGCAGATATTTTTCCCATTTTCTTGGCCACTAACATTTACCTCCTCATTACTTATACAAATTTCTGCAGCAGACTTGAATTTCTCCTCAGAAAATGAGCTTTTCTTGTCTATCACATCATCAGCCTGCAAATTTTCTAAACATTTGTGCTCTGCTTCCCTTTTAAACATAAGTTTCAATTACAAACCATGTATTTGTGAATACATAAAACTGAATGTTTTTAGCAGCATCTGAATCACCTGTTGAACACTTTGCTTCTTAGAAATTTCTTCCACCAGATGCCCTAAATCATCCTCAAGTTCAAAAATCCACAAATCTCTAGGGCAGGGGCAAAATACCACCAGTCTCTGCTAAAACATAGCAAGAGTCCCCTTATTTCAGTTCCCAACAAGTCACTTGCAAAGAAAAAAGTATTGACCATCCTATCTATTATTAAATACAGGATTTCCTGTTATTTTGTCTCAGCTTTGCTTTTACCCTTCATAGCACTGACTACAGATTGCAATGACTTTACTTGTCTGTTTTCCCTTCTCATTTCTATGACTGCTTTTTTCTTTGTTTTCATTCTTTCACGCCTCTGTCACAGTTTCCACAAACCAGACAATGCATTCTTTTTATTCACTGTGTTTGGAACGAATGGGTTCAGTGTCTAGTATGTAGTAGGAAATTAATCCTCATTATTTTTTGAATGAACGGTAGATGAAAGAATAATAGGATGAATATGTGAAGAAAGTAAAAATGGAAGGCCATGAAAAGACTGGATGAAAGAGAAGGAGATGCATTGGGTCTGAGACAAGTCTAGTTATGAGAAAAAATTCAATATGAAATGCTCATTACTGAAAGGATAAAAAAACACACTTTTTTTCCCCAAGGAAACTAATTAATTTAATGTAGAAATTTGGCAGCTTAAGGAACTTATCAAATTGAAAAGAAAATCACGCAACAGTGTCTACTTCAAATCACCTGGATAAGTGGCAGAAAAAGATTATGGTAGTAATTTCTGGATTAAAAAAGCTGTAATGTAATTCATTGGTTCATCCTTGTTGGTAACTATTTCCTCTGAACATCTAATATCTTAAAAACAATAGCCAAAGCTAAAGCCAAGGATCTTCCAAAATACAAACTTTCTATATTTTGTGTTAAATACAATTACGTTATATTGATTTTTACATGTACAAACTTGTTGAATTTTAAAATTGATTCTTGTAATTTATATTTTTAATATAAGTGATACTATTTTCTGTGAATAATAATTCTTTGATTCTCTAAACCACACGTTAAAGATTTTATTCATTTTTTTCTTGCTGGCTAGAACCTACACTACAATTTCAATAAAAGGAAGCATCTTTGTCTTTCCATTTTAAAGAAAGTAAATTCATTACTTCACCTCGTATTTGATGAAATACTTCTTTACATTTCTAATTTGCAATATGATTCCTAAGAGTGGTAACATAAATTATTGTTGGCTATAATTGAAAAGCTTGTGGATTTATTCTTTCATCATGTTTTTTTCTCTTTTTTAAATTAATGTGTTGAATTTGCTAAGATGTAAATCTACCTTAAATTTCTGAAATAACCCCAACTTCACCTTCATGCTTAGTCTATTTGCTTGGTTTTTAGTAACTTTTTAAATGAACTTCTAAGTAAAATATTATTAAAATGTCAGCATGAAGTACAAATTCATGTAACACATTATTTAGAGAGCCTTTCCTGGATACTTGCAACCACACGGGAAGAACTGCTCATCAATGAACTTTTGATGAAATAAAAAGGAATCCTGTGCAATTTTTATAAAGAATAGAACCATAACAAAGCTAGATTCAGGGAGATTACTTTGAATAAAGACGCTGGAGGTTGTCTTAGCATCCCATTACTTCACAGTCAGTAGTTTCCTTAAAGGCATTGGATCTTGTAAATGCTTAATAATTTCTCAATCTTACAAAATGAAAATGTAAAGTAACCTAATAATAGGCAAGAAATGGTAAAAGAGTTAATTATGCAACTTATAAATAAGAAAATGGGAGCCACTGTGAAAATCCTATTCATTATAGTTTTGTATGTATTTTTAAAAAGTATGTTAGAACTAATTTTTTTAAAAAGAGTGTAATGCTTTGAATATGAGCATCAAAGACATGATTACATTTGCTTGGAAATTAACATAAAATTTACATTTTATCTATTTGGAAAGAAAGAAAAAATTATGAGCTTGTAAATACTAGTATTTGTATAATTTTATAAAATCTTTCTAAACATTTAATACTTTTTACTGTTAAACTGAATTTATTTTTAAAAAAATTAGTTAATATGTTTAGCTTTGAAAATATATCCATTATTTGCAGCATTCTTATTTTTAAATATTCCTATCTTTCTTTAAAATCTGTGTCACTTCAGTTGCCTTAATTTAAATTAAAATATGTGCTTGTAAATTTTCCAAATATTATATAACCGACTTCTAACCCCTTGGGTTTTTACCATTCTCCTCCCTACCCCAGTGGTCTTATGTTATTTTCTTCAGGATGAATGCATTGCTGGAAAGGCTTTCCTTTAATTACTGCCCTTGAACTGTGGAATCCATTAGAGAATGAGAGAAAAGCTTATGTGTCTGAAATGTTGCACAGCTGTCATTTTCTTTAAGATAAAGTAATGAGCATTGCTGTTTAGACACCTGGGTTATAGTTCCTGCTCTGTAACCAACTAGCTGAGTGACATTGATCTAAGCCCACATGGGACAACAGTGCCTCATCTCTAACATTAAAGATTTGTGCTAAATTATCTCTGAGATCCTTAAATTTTTAATGGTTTTAATTATCAGCTTCATTCATTTTTTAGCTTCCCCTCTTTTGTCTGCCTTGTGACTATTGACACCTGCATTTCTGTTTAAATAGCATACAGAATAATAAATCAAAATCAAATTTGTAACTTTTGCTGATCAGGGAGTTATGGTAAATAACATTGAAATGTGAGCAATATTTAAATTAATGGATAATAGCCAGCCTTTGTATTATCTGTGGTTACAATGCATCGAAGCTAAGTCTTGCTTGTAATGCCAGATCTTAACTGTAAAATTATTTACTATATTAGATACATATTAGCTCAGTTTATAAATTAACTTCTGGCCAGAAAGACTAAAGTAGCTCATACGAGGACTTAGATGTTTTTCTGTTTGTAATTTAGGTATTTAAGAAAAATATAACATTTGTCTCACCTCTCAAATAGGTGTAAGTTTTATGCCTTAAATATTCATGTAAACACTCACAACATAAGTAGTGATTGTATAATTTCTTCTTTTCTCCCTTGGCTAGACAAAAAACTATAATGGTAGGGACTATATATGACAAATCTGTTTCTTCAATGTCTAGGGAGGTGTCTAGCCCAAACTAGGAACTTAAGAAATATTTATTGAATAGATAGATAAAAAATCCACTTCATTAATAACTCATTGATACGATCTTAATCTTATTTCAAATATCTTTAGCGAAAATACATGTGAATGCCAAATTTATGATTTTACAGTTTGTCATATTTGTGTAAATAATGGCTTTTTACTTATAAAAACTACTAATAATGAGTAAACAATAATTGTGTTAATTAAATATTTATAAATAAATGATATTGATAAAAATTAACCAAATTTTATATAGCCCTTACTAGATACCAGGTACTGTATGTATATAAGCTCCTATAATCTTTCCATAAATTCTATGAGGGTAGATATCATTGTTATCCCCATTTTATATATGAGGAAAATGAAGCACAGAACAGTTAAGTCACTTACCCAACGTTACAGGTCTGTTAAGTGGTGGAGCCAGAATTTAAACTGAGGCCATTGGAATCTGGACTCCAGGCATTATGTTGCCTCTCATTAAAGTTAAATGATATGTAAGTAAATAAGAAAATAAGATGTCCAGTGATTTCATTAATTACATTGTTTTTTAGTATTACCAATTGGCAGGCACCAATGACACGAGTGAGTCTCTGAGAATACATAAGTGGAAAAACATATTCTCTATTCTTGGGAGCCTAATAGACCAGGCAAAAAACAGTCATTGCACATATTACAATGTGTGATTTGCTATAATAGAGGTCTGTGCAAACTCAAATGAAAACAAAAGGCCCAGGGCCTTTAAAAGTTGCTTAAAAGGTGACAGTAAAGGTTTCACAGTGTCATTGATATTGGAACAGATTCTTGAAGAGAGACTAGGGAATTGCTGGGTGGAAGAAAAGCATTCCAGAGAGAGCAAACCAACTACATGCAGGCAAAAAACAGCAGCAAAGCTAGCGATAATGGTGGAAGGAAGCCAGGATATTTAATGTCTCTCTGTTCCCTTGACTACCTGTCATAGAATTGTAAGTACTGGAATGATATCAGATTTGTAACGTAGTAAGATAAAACTCAATGAGGGTGAACTGGAAAGAACATAAAAGTAATGAAAAACTGTTGTAAGATAAAACAAATAGTTAAGAAAATAAGTCATGAATGGCTGAGTTGGGTTGGCTTTAGTAAAGAAAGATAGAAAAAATAAGTTTAAGAAATACCAGAAATAAAGTTAAACTTAATGACCAATGTGATTTCGGGGACAGGGGTTGACAAATAGAAAGGATAGTCAAGATGACTCAGTTGTGTTATCTGGATAATTTGTAGAGTCATTAAGCCAGGATAATAAACACTGAAGGTGGGAGAAGGCATTTAAAGAAAACAAACTAAATGCTTTAAATTTGAAAATGTTAACAGCGGGATGTCATTAGATATAACTCTTTCCTAAAAGAGATCTTAGCTTGAGAAATAGTTTTAGAAGAAAACCATTTAAAAAGTTAGGAAGAGAACAAGCAGAGCTAATTGAAGACAAGCAAATGAAGGAATTGGCTCAGTGTAACAAACCTTTTGTTCTCAGAAAGCATATTTACATTACTGAAAATTATTGAGAACTCAAAACATTTTTTGCATATATGGTCGACATAGATCACTATTTACCATATTAGAAATTAAAACAGAATTTTTTATGTTTATTAATTTTAAAAATAGTAAATCCATTATTTTTAACATAACATTTGAAAAATAACTATATTATTTAAAACAAAAAATAAGAATGCCATTGTGATATTATACAATTTGCAACTCTCTTCAGTATCTGGTTCAATAAATGATGGCTAGATTTTTATGTATCTGCATTCGATTTTGTATTAGTCCATTCTCATGCTGATGATAAAGACATACCTGGGACTGGGAAGAAAATAGGTTTAATGAACTCACAGTTCCATGCGGCTGGGAAGGCCACCATCATGGCGGAAGGTGAAAGGTACTTCTTATATGGTGGCAGCAAGGGAGAATGAGAAAGAAGTGAAAGTGGAAACCATTATAAAACCATCAGATCTCGTGAGACTTATTCACTACCAACGGAACAGTAAGGGGGAAACTGATCCCATGATTCAATTATCTCCCACCAGGTCTCTCCCAAAACACATGGGAATTATGGGGAGTACAATTCAAGATAAGATTCAGGTGGGGAAACAGAGCCAAACCATATCAAGTTTATTGCAATATGTTAGTTTGTTTGAAGTATATAAAGAAAACCCAGCCTTACACTAACTGAAAAAGAGAGGAGGATTTTATAGCCTTTTTGGATTATTATGGATTTTTTTGAAATGACAAAAAACCTTGAGGATGGTAACTTCTTAAAGTTTACCTGAAATGTGTAATATAAAACCACATCAATTAATTTTTTATTACTTTAATTAAATTAAAATTAGTTGGTATAGCTTGTAGTTCAAATATTTACTGATGCATGATTCTGTACCATCATAAATTGGCCATTTTGAAAATATTGGTTTACTGAGATATACCAATCTTATAATGTTGACATATTTTATTACACAACATCAAAATGTCTTATCAGAGAAGCCTTTTAACCATTGAGAAATTTCAAGCTCACAGTGGTGTGTACATGTTTTCAGAAATCCTAATTTCCACTGGAAAACTTGAATGTTATCCTTGGCAATAAAAACTATCAGCTGTTTTTCTTGAAGTGACAAGCTCATGTCATTAAGTTTTGAGAAAACATCTGCTCTGAAAATACCCGTGTATGAATAACTGTAGCTTGTTTGTCATTTGTTATCTCAGGGAAAATGATGTGCTATGAAGAAAACAGCTAATTCAGTTCACAGCTCATAAAATTGTATGATGGACATATGTCAGTCATTTGATTTCTGACATCTTTTTATGGTGAAGAAATCCCCCAGTTACATAAGATTCATTGGGGAGAAAAAAACTGCCTTTCCATACAGTAACTGGAAATGGTAGACATTTTCTTTCCCACACACTGAATCTCCTTTCAGCTAGATCAGAGACATTTAATTTATACTTTTCTAATCAACTGATCTGTTCCAGATTTTGACTGTGCAGCTAGTGACAGAAAAATTAGGGAGCTTGTTCAGGGACAGCGAACACACTACTGGTAGTGAAACTTCAAAGTAGTGTTCCTGGCACATATATTAAAGGACTTGGGTGCTGATATAGATAAATTTGCAAAAAGAAAATTAAAAAAAGAATCTCTGGCATTAAAGTTGCTGATATATAATTTATAACTTCTAATACCTGGCTATAGCAATTACATTTTCATCAATGAATTCTGCTCATAGTTTTGGGAAATATTTCTGGAAGCTTAGTATTTGAGCCTGACCTCTAGTGTCCCTAGCAATTCTGTGAGCTACTGAGTGTCCTTCAACAGTGTCCATGTCTGTTATCTGTAACCAAAATTCTGGGGAATAGAATATCTCATATTGTTGTGAACTTAGATGAGCTATTCATACAGCTTGGAAAAATTCCTGATTTATAAATATAAATAAGTACACATTGAATAATTAAACTCAAAGGTGAGCATCTGTTCCTTTGCTTCCCTGTATTCTTTCCAATTATATCACCCTGCATATATCAAAGCAAATAGTGAAGTAGGTATAGATTAGTGAATGCTTATTTTGTTTGTATTCAGTGGTTATAATAAAGATTATTTCAAATAGCAGGCATCCATGTGGTACTGCATTAGGACTTTATAACTTAAACTATCTGGAACAGTGGTAAGACTAAAGGTAAAATATTACATGAAAAATTGCTAACATAGTTGATGATTCAAAAGTAAGATGTATTAGTTCATTCTTGTGCACTAATAAAGACATAACCAAGACTAGGTAATTTATAAAGAAAAGAGGTTTAACTGACTCACACTTCTGCAGGGGTGGGGAGGCCTCAGGAAACCTACAATCATGACAGAAGGGAAAGCAAACATGTTCTTCTTCATATGACGGCAGGAAGGAGAAGAATGAGTGATGTGGGGAAAAGTCCCTTATATAAAACCATCAGATATTGTGAAACCTCAGTCATCATCACAAGAAGAGCATGGAGGTAACTGCCTCCATGATTAAATTACCTCCCACTGCTCCCTCCCATGACACATGGGGATTATGGGAACTACAATTCAAGATGAGATTTGGGTAGGGACGAACTATATCATAAGAAAATAATTAGTTCATTGGCATGAAAGATAAGTGCTTTCTCTTTTTTTGATAATGGTTATAAGTAGCAGTTCATCCATTGATACTATAAAAACAAAAAATATGGAATGTGTGTTAGAAGGAGAAAGAAGGGGAAAAATGGAAACATGAAAATAGTGATGAAGGAGGGAAGAAATGAAAGAGCCCCCCAAATGCAGAAATGCCTGCTTCTCTAGTTTTAGCCCACCAGTCTACATTTGAATTCTCCCTGCATGCCAACCCTTTGCCAATGGGTGTGTCTAGTTTCCCATATATAGGTGGTCCTTAAATTTTATGCCTTTAGCCTTCAGGCAACCTAAACACTAGGATACACATTGACACTCACATTGTTTTTAACATGCCTTATTGAAACTATTTTGACCAATCTTCTGTTGACCTGCTCCAACAGCCAACAGTTTCATATAAAAGTTCTGCCATGTTAGAATAGCCAGATTTTTGTAATCCCACATTTTGGTATTTCATCACAAATAATTCCTTGCTAGCTTCCCTGTAGCCTGTAGTTTTTCCAGAGTTCGTGAAAAGCACCCAAAGGGAATAGGGAGAAAAGGTGGCAGAGATTACAACTATATCTTCACTCTCCACATAATGTTTGCCTTGAAGAATGTTTTCTTCCAGAAAAATAAAGAATTTTTAATCAAAAATTTTAAAATTATTTTAGGAGAGGAGAAATAAAACCAAAATGCTGAGAGATAATATGAAAATGACTCACAAACTGATATCGACTGAGAAAATTTGTAAAACATTAAACATGCCAAAAAAAAAAGGGGGGGATTTTATCCTCTGAGATGGTTAATAAATTTAAATTAGTTAACAGGTTTCAATTGCTGAGGAAATGTATCAAACTAAATGAGTTCAAATAACTGGAAATATTTTGACAATATTTGGGTGTAAAATTAAGGTGTGATTAGAACCTCAATGGTATTTTTATTTCTTTGAGAATAAAAATTGTTTTTCTGACATGTAAGTCTTACTGGACTTTGAAATTAGTTCATGTTTTTAGAAATGAACCATGTAAGAAAATAGAACACGTGCTGTGTTGCTTTCTCTGTCTTTTGTGTACGCCACTTTCTACACAGCATGGTCTCCTTTTCTGAGATACGGGAGCTGTGAAGAAGGACATGTAAATTTTTATGTTCCATTTAGAACCTTTTTTTTTTCCCAGACAATCTTGCTCTGTTGCCCAGGCTGGAGTGCAGTGGCATCATCATAGCTTACTGCATCTTGACCTCCTGGACTCAAGTGATCCTCCTACTTCAGCCTCCTGAGTAGCTGGGACTACAGGTGCCTGCCACAACACCTGTCTAATTTTGTTTTTATTTTTATTTTTTTGTACAGATGATGTTTCCCTATGTTCAAGGCCCAGGCTGGTTTTGAACTTCTGGGCTTAAGCAATTCTCCCACCTTTGCCTCTCAAAGTACTGGAATTATAGGCAGGGAGCCCCCATCATCTGGCCCTCATTTAGAATGTAACAAATACTTAGTTCATAGATGTTATTCAACACATGTTTTAAAACTGAAATAAATTGTAACATAACATACCTTACATAGTAAATAATTTAATAATCAAGTTGTCCCCAAAGAGGCATTAAACCAAATACTTGAATGGGTTAGGTCATGGCAGGTAGGACCTATGGTGGCTGGTACAGAAGCTAGGATTAAAGTGTACATTTTGGAAGCAAGATGTTTGGAGACTACAGAATATGATTTCAGAGAGGACTGAGTACAAATGCTCCTGGTTATCTTGTAAACTTTAAACTATTTAAGTGAAATTTCCGAGCCTCAATTTCTCTCATTGAAAAAGGAAATAATGAGAGTATCTACAACAGAGATTGGAAATTCTTTCTCTCAAGTCAACTTATTTCAAATTTAGATATATGTGTTCCTAAATTATTTCCATAATTTAATAAGTATTTTATAATCTAATTAAATACATTAGTAACAATTTAAATGTAATACAGAAATCTGAAAACAAAATGGCAGAGGATGATACCAAATAAAAAGTACAAGTCTTCTTTCCTTTCCTGTGCACAGACCCAGCCCTGATCCCAGTCTTCAGGGGGTTTCCATTTTAAACATTTCTGTCATATTCTTTTCCAGTGCTTCCCTTCCAAACTATAGATACAATGCTTATGTCTCTAGTCATGATTTATCAGCTTCAACAATATCTGTTGCCTCCATCTATGAAATATGAGGATTCCCGTTCACATAAACTGACTTTTGCCATATCCTTCACTCTCTGCTAGTTATGTTTTTACATTTAGTTTCTCTCTTGCTTAAATTTGTTGATCTACTTGATGTGTTTAATCTTCTGGTCCTTCTACTCATCCTTAGACTTTGTGTCATGATTTGCCCTTATTTTAGATGAATTACATCTGTGTCACCTCCCCTTTCTCGTTTTTCCAACTTGTATCTTCCATAGAACTGTTATGTTTCTATTGTCAAGCTTAAAAACATTCTGTTCGACAACTATTATCTTTTGTGGTTGTTGATTTCCTGAATTAATTTATAAGCTAAGCATGGAAGAATGGAAGATAGATAAATGTTAGGTACTTTTCACTATATAGGACTTTTCATTTTATAATGTTTTGGTGTCTCATTAGATAATGAGCTTCAGAGCTCAGAAATAATTCACATTTATTTTAATTACTATCCCTACTATTTGGCACAGTAACTAGTTTATACAAAGCACTGAGACTAAATACTAGGATGGTAGTCAGTATCCATGTGGTCATGCATTACAATGCAAGGTCCTAACATGTGATGCTTTTGGACTTTAACCCTGGATGCACTAGCAAAAACAAACCTAGGACTACAGTTAACAATAGTGTGTTATATATTTAAATTTGCTTAGAGGGTAAATATTAATTGTACTCTCCACTCTCCACTCGCCACCCACCCAACCAACCACACACACACAGACACACGTAACCAATTGAGATTGTGGATATGTTAACTGGTTTGATTGTGCTGATCATTTCACCGTCTGCATGAATATCCAAATGTCAAATGATGCATTTTAAATATATACAATTTTTGGTAAATTATACCCCAGTAAAGCTGAAAAAAGCATACACAGAAAACAAAAACGAAACAAAAGGCAGAAAACTAGTCTTTAGGGAGCTGGGTTATTTATTAGTATAATAAGTCAGAGACATGTTAACTGATCATAAGGCAGCATTGAGTGCCTGGTATTGATGTAGTGCCTGGTATTGGTTCAAAAAGGAGGAATCTGTTTCCAAGGCAAGGTAGCACGGGACACCAGGTCAAAGTGAATTTCTCAATGTGATTTTATCACAGAACGTTTTTTTTTTTTTTTTTTCTTGGAACAGTAAAAAAATTCCAAATTAAAAGAGTGATAATACATAAGGTTCAGACATTGGGTGATGAAATCTAAGAAACGAGTGTTAAGATAAAAGGTCATATGAAAAGCACATGGAAATGTTACCAGTGTTCACCTCTAGGTGGTAAGAGTATTTCTTCTTTATAAATGTATTTTTCCAGTCATAAGAGGAAGCAATAAATGATTGGAAGGGAAGGGAGTGGGAAGGAGCACGGTAGCGCAGACCCCTCCACGAAGATGTCTGCTCCAGCCCCAGCACAGGAATGCCGGCAGGCAGAGCCAAGGCAAGCCTTTCCCTTGGGAGTCAGTGAATTCCCTCAACATTCGTCAGCGTCAAAGATATGAGTCAAATTCTTAGGATCCCAATGAACCACTCTGGAAAACAAAACCTGTTTGTCTATGTAATGTAAAAATATCTTTTATATTCATTGTCGGAAGCTTTCTCCTTTTAGAGCTTCTCAACCTTCCTATGACTACGGGAGATACTAGCTCACATTCAGCATTTTTTTTTTAAAATGAAAGAATGCTGTGAATTTCTATTGCCAGGATATGCAAATAACACACACACACACACCACTCAGTGGTTGAGAGGAGAGTGGACAGCTTGGAAGATCAGAACAGCTTGTATGGGGGTGGCCTTATATTTCAAGTCAAGGCTGCTCAAGTGGTGAAGATGACAAATGGAGAAAACAGATTGGGAAATGTAAGCTCAAGGGGGAAGAATTTTTCACAAAGGGAATATAATCGGCTACCTAGCTTACAGTTTCCAGCTTGGAAAGAACATTAAAGACGAACTGTTCCAATATTTCCATTTTAAAAATTAGAATAAAAGATTAGATTAAATGACCAAGATCTCACGGAAGAGAAAAGGAGAAAGCTCAGATCTAGCACTGAGGATCTTTTCTCTACCAAGTCATTACATCCTACCAAGTTTAAATATAAAGCAAACACTAGCTCTGTTGGAAAGTGATATTTATTCAGTTTAGTGGGTGGGGTTAGGAGGAAGAAGGATTTTTCCATTTAGCAGTAAAAGACCCAATGTTTAAATGCCCAGATTATTGCCAGAAATGATACAATTTGAAACAATGATATCTGTTTTTATTTGTACTTTGCCTATCCTAATGCCAACCAAGCATGGTGTACTATTGCTTTCTTATAAAGTAAGCATTTTAATATCAAGTATATGTTGTCTTAGAGGCATCATAGAGATTTTGGAACAGAACTTAGGAATCTTCTGGGTGAGCAAAGATAAAATCACTCTCAGTGGCATAGCTACTCTAGTGCTCTGCCTTACCAGCTACTGTGGCTTCTAGTTGATACCTCACTGGGAATTGCTCACTGTTGCACGGAATTACCTCTCAGGGCTGGCTGATATGGGGATATAAAGGCCCAACCATAAGATCTTGAAAGACCACCCAGCTCCATAAGTTGCTCCAGGATCAACTGAGACTTAATTTGCCACTGCATTGCAAAGCAGCTTCTTTCCTTGCCCATTTTGATTTTCCCTATTTCCTGACATGTATATCTCTTGAGAGCACTGCCCAATAAAATATCTGAATTCAACAACCTTCTCAGCGTCTGTTTCCTGTGAAGCCCTTCTAAGGCAGTAGATACTAGAAATGTTTCTGAGCAGCAGACCATAAATCTGGATTTGGTTGCTGGAACAGTCACTACTTAACCAGCAATGAGTAAACCATCTCTAATAATAGATGGACTCTAAATGTTGTTCCGATGCAATTGCTAAGTAGTTAAAACTTTCACCAGTAGAGATGGGATGCTGGTGGAGTGAGGGGAATACATTAGCTGGTATGAAATCTCTGGTCCTGGAGAGCTGGGAGGAAAAAGAATATGAAATAAGGTAGATGTTGCTGCATGTCTTTGATTCCTTGACAAGAGATGTGATATGCAGGATTTTATCTCTAGTCCTAATTCTGAGAACCCATGAATATAAAGGGATATCACCCCCTGGTTAAGTTGCTATATGGCACTGCTGTCATATAGGGTGATTATCTGGATGGTCCTGACCTAATCAGGTGAGCCCTTAAAAGCCCTTAAAAGCAGCTGATGACAGAAAAAGAAGTCAGGGAGATTTAAAATTTGGGAAGAACTTGTTATTCCCTTGCTGGATTTGAAGGTAGAGAGGGCCATGTGAGAAGCAACGCAGATGGCCTTATGAAGCTAAAATATGCCAGTAAGGAAAGAAGGACCCCAGTCCTACCATAGCGCAGAGCTGAATTTGAATGAGCTTGGAAGAGATTTATTCCCCTGGAGCCTCCAGATAAGAGCCAAGTTGACACAGCAGTTCTAGCATCGTGAGACCCTATGCAGAGAACCCAGTTGAGCCCACCCAGACATATGTCCTGCAGAGCTGTGATAAATAGATATGGTTAGATATGGTTTTAAGATGCTAAATTTGTGATAGTTTGTTACAGCAGTGATAAAACACTAATAGATAACAACAGGCTTGGGGGTTTAATCACCAGTTTAGGCTAATGTTTCAGCTTTTTCTATAGTTTTGATAATCAGTAATTCAGACACACAAACTCACAGAATGTTTTGTGTCTATTACTCACACACGATTTTTTTCTGATGAAATTATCAAAATTATTTTTAAAGGAAATTTCCATGCATTTTAAATCTTCTGTTGCTCTTCTTCCCCGTACGCTTTTTCCAGCTAGAGCAGACCAATAAAGATACTATAAATTGGACCTAGATCAAATCCGCTCGTCTTGAATCAATATTTTAGATGTTTAGATCAACCCCCTTTCGTCCATCTCTCTTTTTTTTCTGGAATGTGCTATGTGCTTCTTGGTAGCTATGACGATGCAAAATTGAAACGTTGCTTCCTAGAGATGCCGGATGTATGTTCAACTGCTTCCATAAACTTGACACAACTGAGCTCATTCCTACAATAATACAATTCCACTTTTAAATTATTATTCAGGCAAATGGTGAGCATCAGGAATGTATTCTAATGAGAGGTATCCAAGGTCTGTTTGGAGCAGCTAGCTCCTTAAGTGTTCCAGAGACAGATGTCTGAAGATCATTTCCAAACCCTGTAACATAGCCTGCATCTTAATGACACATTTGAATGAAGAAACATGTAAATTCTGCATCAGTTAAAGGAATATGACTCAAAATGAAAGTGAATAAATGGCTTAACGCAGCAAAAAGGATTCAGCTCTCATGATGAACTCTGCTAAACATTATATATGGGAGAAAGTCTGTTTTGCTTTTTGTGGAAGATGTTTTTGGTACTCAAGAACTCAGACTATTTTTAAGTACTTTTACATTAATTTTACCAATAAAAAATTTCTAGTACTTCTGTGATTTTTTCTTTTGCTGATTTGTTCCATACATTTTAAAAAATGTTTTGTGAACTGTGTTTTAGGATTTTTAATTCCTCCTCTTCAGGTCAGTTGATTTCCTTTACTGTGATAGCATTGTTCCTGCTCCTAAGTAGTGTGCAAGGCCCAGCTTTGTAAGAGCAGTGTTTGACAAGTTAAAAGTAAGTGTTCAGAATGAAATGCAAAAATGTTGCTTCTAATCAAATGCAAATTGCTATTGGAATTCCAGAGGTGACTTTCTAGCAGTATCAGGGAATTCCACCTAAGGTTATTAAAAGAAAATCTACCATGATATTTTTTAACTGTTTGATTTATAATAAAGAAAAAAACTACATAGATTAATTGGCACATTTTCAACTCTTAGGATGTAAATACTGCTTTTTGAGTAAATGTAAAGTTTTATTTCCCTTACCAAATTCTTGTGGGCATAAAACTTAACTGTTCTGCCTCAATAGAACATATGTTTTTTAATCAGTATCTTTGTAACATATGTTATTATAAACAGTTGGTCAATAAACATTTTGTTTTTTTGAACTTCTACATTTATTTCAACAGTGAGTTTTCAAAAATAAAATTTAACAAGGTTCAGTTTGTAATGAAAGAGTTAAGTTTAAAAATATCTATCTTTTTAATATTTTAATATTTTCCGCCACGTGGATTAACTCTGAACTTATTTCTGATAAAAGAAAATATCATATTTAATCATTGTAGGTTTTTTTCACATCGAAATTTATGCCACTGTGACAATTTTACTTTAAGCACAAATACTGTTACTAATTATTATTTAAAATGTTTAATCAACAATAGAAATGCCAGTTATACAGAAAGCATCAAGTAAAAATCAACTAACTTTTATTTTACTTTCTCTACATAAGCTTATACAAAAATAAATGTATCATTTTGAAAAATTTTACTCAGATAATTTTCTTATTTTTCTATCGTTTAAAAATGATGAAGTATAATTGCCCAATATGTCGTTCCTGCCCACTGCACAGACCAAATCAATTCACTGAGACCGTGGCATTGTAGTAAAGAAAGAATTTAATTGACATGAGACTGACCATGTGGAAGATGAAGTTACTACTCAAATCAGTCTCCCTGAAGGCTCAGAGGTTAGGATTTTTCAAGCATAATTTGGTTGGCGGGAGACTGGGGAATAGATGCTGCTGATTGGTCAGGGATGCCGTCACAGGTCTTTGGAAAACAGTCCTTCTTCACTGAGTCGGCCTCTGGGTAGGCGCCATTGGACATATTGAGACCTGTGTCAAGAGACCAGGTGAAGTCAGCTGGTCATCAGAAACGTGAAAGTGTGAAAAGACCTCTGAAAAGGCCAGTCTTAGGTTCTATAATAATGATGTTATCTACAGGAGTAATTGGGGAAGTTACAACTCTTGTGACCTCTTAAACAATGGCTGGTTATCATTTAACTTTGCTCACATTTCAGCAGAATTTAGGACACTCTGATAGTCCTAACCTTGTGGATTTTCATTACTCTTATAAAGGCAGTTTAGTTTTGGAAAGGGCTATTATCATCCTTGCTTTAAAGTTAAACTATAAACTAAATTTCTCCCAAAGTTAGCTTGGCCTATGCCCGGGAATGATGAGACATTTTGGAAGTTAGAAGCAAAATGGAATCAACTCTGTCAGACTTCTTTTAATATCATAATTTTGCAAAGGTGGTTCTAAAAAGGCAATAGATTACTATATAAATACATTTTCTCATTTTTTTGGTAACCTCAACTTAAATCAATGAATGTACAGAATCAATCATTTTCATTCATATTTACTCTAGTGATCTGTTAATTTTCACAGAAGACCCTCTGTGATAGGTAGGATTATAAGAGGCTCCCGCAGGTTCCCACTCCTTGGAATACCTACATGGCCTGCATGAAACCCTCCTCTCTAGTTGAGTGGAACAGGTAGTATAAAGATGATGGAAATCATTATCATTTGGATAACATAATATGGTAAAGGTGAAGGCATTTTTGAAGATGTAATTAAGGTCACTAATCTGATTTTGAGTGAATCAGAGAGAAGGTTATTCTGGGTCTAGGTATCTGAGATGCCCATCTTCTGCTGGCCTTGAAGGAGCCATTCACCATGAGTGCCATAACTGCAAGGGAGTGAATTCTGCTAATAATCACATGAGCTTGGGAGAGAATCCTGGGCTTCAGATGAGATCACAGCCTCAGACTACATCTTGATTGCAGTCATGTGAGACTCTGTACAGGGGACACAGCTAAACTGCACCTGAACACCTGACACAAAAATAGTGAAATAATAAGTTGGTATTGTTTTAACCTGGTAAAACTCTTGGTAAGTTTTTATGCAGCACAGAAAATGAATACATTCTGTACTCATCATCTTCTTTTGGGTAACAGTATCCCACTTTCCAATATGGAAAGCATTTTAAATAATTCAGTTGGAGCTGACCTTAAGTTGACCCTTATTCATATACCCCATTATTCTGAATACAGTGATAAGTTCAGAGATAGACAAATGAAGCAAGATTGATCAGTAACCTTTTAGACTTTTTCTATCTGTGCTGGTAAGGAAGAGTTTCTCTTCCCATCTAATCTGGTATGATGTGATTGTTGGCTGTCAATGAAAAACTTGTCTACGTATTTGTAGAGCCTTTGCTATATACTGTTAGTTGTCTAATTGCACACCCATTTCCAAGCCCCCTCTTTCCTTAAAGAGGCTGAAGAGTCAAACACTTGCTTGCATGTTTCTTATCATTATGTAAAGCTATCTGACATGCTTCTAGACAACTACATGTTAATATAATTGCTAGGGGGTTCTGAGAAAGCTTTTGCATTCTTGTTGAACAGAACTCATGTCACTGAGCATTTCTGTCCTCGCATTCTGTTTTCCTCATACATAGGTGTAACAACTGGAGCTTGGCTCCCACCTTGATGTTATGTGGGAAGGACCAAAAGCATAAAAATACTAGTGGCCCTGACATTTTTTGGCTCTTGAATTAATGTCATTGGCCTCTTACTTTTAACCATCATGTTGTCACATGAGATGTAATTTGTTGTCTTTAGTGTGTCTTTAAACTACCATACAGTAAATACATTTATACTTGCAGCTGAAAGTCTTTATCCATGATTGAAGGACTATGTGAAATATATAGAGAGAAAGAGTTCTATTGATATCACCAAAGTTCTGGTATCCAACTACACATAAAGTCAGTTTTACCTCTGCCCTTTTCAGTTTCATGAGTCTCCCTCCCCCAGTTTCTATTTTGCTTAACTTATTCTGAATTAGGCTGTATCCATTCAATTGTGAGTAAAATCTCCCAGTGAACATAGAAGTTGACAGGTTGACAGTATTTTTTTTATATAGGATGGGAGGTAGTTGGACAATGGAAGGGGCATGCATTAACAATGACAACTAAAATGTATGGAATATTTCTGAGTTAAGAATTAATGTAGAGCATGAATAAATATCCAATTCCCCCCTATGAAACTGATTTAAATAAATCACAATTCAGACCATATTAAGGTTAGACCTTTAAAATACAACATTTTTAAAAAGTTAAGATTTTGTAATTTTTACCTACCTCCTTCTGTTAATTAGTTCCTGCATTAGAAGAACATGCTTCAATTTAGGGAGCTAACTCCTGAAATAAATGGACATAATTCAAGGAGGTCACCAAAGTAAACCATTCAAACATGGCTATTTGATGCTTAAGATTCAGGAACACTAAGAGTTTTTTTGTTTGTTTTTTTACAATTATTTCAGTTTTAGAACGACAAGCAAGTAAACTGGTGATATTAACACCATTAAAAAAATACGTACGTCTCAGAATTTGGGAAACAATGTAAATATAAGGATACCTTTGTACCCTAATAGCCCAATGTTTTATATAAGTTGATATTAACCTAAAATAATAATTGATTTATATATTGATGCTTGCTTATAACGTATTGATAAAATGTTTTCAAAAGCACATTTAATAACTATGAAAAGGAGCTTTAATAAATATAAAAAGTAGAAATGATTAAACTCATTAGGATAGAGAAATTTTATCAGCTTTTGTTTGAGTGCCAAAAAATCAAAAAACAATGATTTCAGTACAAATGAAGCAAAGGAAACAAACAAAGAAATGTGTTCACTTCTCTAATAGCTGAACAGACAGACCAACACCATATTGCCTGGATTTCACCGGCCCCCCATTCTTAAAAAGCCAAACTCATCATTCAGGAGTCATGTTTTCCTAGGTCTGACAGCCTCATAACAAGCCCATATGAAAGCCAAGACGACCGTTTTGCCTCCCACCCACATTCCAGGAAACCTGAGATGGAGAGAGTGGTGCACTCAGCAGGATGGGAGAAGTCATATTCTCTACCCTTTACTAAAGACTGAGAATGGGGCTAAATCCAACTGGCCACCTATTTTTGGAGTAAAGTTATATTGTTTTAGTGGAACACATCCACACCCATTCTTTACACATTGTCTGTGGCTGCTTTGGTGCTTTCATGCTAGAACTGAGTTGTGAAAGAGACCATATGGCCCTCAGAGCCTAAAATATTTACTCTCCAGGCCAGGTGCGGTGGCTCACGCCTGTAATCCCAGCACTTTGGGAGGCTGAGGTGGGTGGATCACGAGGTCAGGAGATCAAGACCATCCTGGCTAACACGGTGAAACCCCGTCTCTACTAAAATACAAAAAAATGATCCAGGCATGGTGGCGGGCGCCTCTAGTCCCAGCTACTCCGGAGGCTGAGGCAGGAGAATGGCGTGAACTCGGGAGGCAGAGCTTGCAGTGAGCTGAGATCGTGCCACTGCACTCCAGCCTGGGCGACAGAGCGAGACTCCGTCTCCAAACAAACAAACAAAAATATTTACTCTCTGGCCCTTTAAAAATCATCTGCCAACAACTAAATTGCACTCCTTTCCAAAACAGAGCAAAGTGCCCACCTTGTTAGGGATCAAGAGCCTGAAATCAGGAGCAGAGTACTCTGCCCCATTACCAGGGCTCCTCAGAAACAGAATCCAAGAAGTAAGCAGATATGCTCAGCATTAGGAGGAAGGATGCAGTGAAGAGAAAAAAACTTAAGGCTGGAGTCCAAATTCAGGAAGTATGAATTGTAAATTATCTTTTAATCTTCCTTAGTAAAACATGAAGTCTGAAGTATGTAAAGTGATTCTCAACCCATTCAGACTTTTATTGCCAAAGGAGGAAAAACCCACAAATATGAAAAAAAAAAAAAAGTAGCTAGTGATAGTTCAACCCCCAGTGCAATTCTTACTCCTTCAAGTGACCTCAAAGTTAGTGGGTTGTTTTATTGGAACATAGCCCAAGAAGAAAATCCTTCCCCAAGTCATGTTAAAATGTGAAAATGGAGGTCAATAAAAAAATGGAATTTCTCCCTCAAGTTTTTCACCTTCCTCCCCCAAATCTTGCCTGTGGCAGTGAGGTGGGCTCTTATTCCACTGATAAAAATGTACAGACCAGTGGACACCAAGAAAATTTTCCCTTTCTGGTTTTGTATAAATGCGTTTTCAAGTTATTCTATTTGTTATTACTATTTAATTTCAAAAAATTAGGAGTGTTCCTGATTTGGGAACATAAGCAGCCATGCTTTACTACATTTTTCAAACCTATTTAAAAGCTATTTGTCTATAACTAGGGAGGATGTCTGTTAACTAGATTTTTGTTTAGGAGATATGCTTACATAAACTATTGTGATCTGTTATGCATCTTTTCAGCTAATATTTACTGTGTACCTGTTGTGTGCCAGGCTTTGTCCTAGGTGCTTGAGGTATCAGTGAACAAAATAAAAATCTTTCTGAACAGAGCTAACTTATATTCTATTTGTATAGACCATAGACAACAAACATAATAAATAAGTAAAACATATGCTATGTTAGAAATTGAAAACTATTGAAAAGAAATTGGAAAGATCAAAAACATAATAAGGGAGATTAGAACGTCCAATGTGGAGTGCACTTTTGCGTTGCATGGTTGTTATAGAACCCATTGCGCCGTTATCTACTTGAGCAAATACTTGAAGGACTTAGCTATGAAAGCAGGAATGTGTAACTCATTGCCACTGCTGTAGCCACTTCTTAGTGAAAATCCTACTGATGGTATTGCAGCATTTCAGTTTTTAATCTGAGGAGCTTCATAGTACCCTTTCTCTTTAGGTTGTCTGAAGTGTTGCTATTGTATTTCTAATGGCGTTTTAAAGTAACAGACTGAGAATAAAGTGAAACACAAAAAGGGAAGAAGTCAAAATTAGTGCCTCCACAGTTTTTTGGAGGGAAGATTGCATAAGATGTTATGTTGAAAATTAGAGAAACAGTTTTACACTGTTGATATAAAGTATATTAGAAGGTTTTCCATTATTGGTAAAAATATATATTTTGTTACTCCAAAGTGTAACCATAATGTAGAAAACTGATCTTAAGAACTGCCCCACACTATCCTCATTAATACAGAGAGATTAGAATCCACGAGTCCAGTTTTTCTTCCACTTTTAAAAGTTAATGCTATATAAGTATGTACTTATATACCAAACTTGAATAAATTCAACAACTCACTACAGTTGATTTTAAGCTTTTAATTATGTAATGGGGTTATCATGACTAGGACCCTTATCCTAATATTCTGGCCCTAAGGGAGTGATACTTCTTATCTGATAATTGATGTATTTAACAAAAAATATCTGTTTGACGCTATGGTTACTCAATGTTGATATGCAATTTTTTTCATAATTCTGAAGCCATATTTTAGTTGTTGACTGATCACATCACACGCTGAGGTCATTGACATGGTATTCCTCCTATAACATTCTGTAAGACCATGTTGATAAGAGCACTGCCCCGGGCATCCAATATCCAGGAAAAGAGAGAACAGTGTGAATCATATTTTCCAGCTCTTAAGATAAAGTTACACATATTCATCCTTTAGATCTATTTATTGCCACCGTCTATGCTAGGAATCTTTAAGTAAAATAATTAGACTTTGGTTTTTAGTAATTAAATCTTAATCAAGGAATAGAATCGTTCCCTTTAAATTTATTTTTAATGACTCAAATCACCTGCTTTTAATGAAAAAGTTGAAAGCTGCTATTTCGGAAAAAAAGGTTATGTTGAGTTTTATAGTTATTATTTGATATGAAATTTATTAAATTTATAAATTCAAAGACAATTTTTTCTTAAAAATTGAATATTAAGTTTACACATTTTATTCTGTTTATAGACAGGTGATATTCTAAGTCACTGTGATAATAAGTGTTATGGTATGCAGCAATGTATGTGTAGTGCAACACAATACACAGAATCGTAAGCCGATATACCTAACAAAAGTTTGGATATTTCATCCCATTGAAATGTTTCATGCTTTTAGATAATAAGTTTAATCATTTCTTTGATATTTATTTAAATACCACCTGCTCATTAAGCCAGACATATTGAACCTACATGGTTCCATCCCTTTATTAAAACAATATTTATTGGGTGCCTACTATATTCCATGCACTCTACGTGTTGAAGATATCGTTAAAAGGAATTGCCTGCCCAGAGTTTTTACCACCTGGTAACTGATCTAATACAATTAGTGTATTTTTGATAATATTAATAATTATTCAATCATTATAGGTAGGCTTATAGCCCTAATCTATGGCTAAAATAATGAGACCCAGGAAACATGTTTTTCTCATCATTAAATTGATAAAAATCCTATTTACAGAAAACAAAAATAAAAGGATAGATGTAATAATAGTAAGTTTGTTGAATAAAAAAATGGCCATTATTTTGGGGAACAAAAATATGACTGCTATTGTTCAGATTTGCCAGACAGAAAATTCTGGAAAATTTTGTAAAATTTTGTTTCTTTTACTTCCCAGCTGCTGTGCAAGCCAGCTAATTCTGTCCATTTGCATACCTCCTCCCACATTAGTACTTCTATCTATGGGAAGAAACACATAGTGCTGTTCCTACAACTAATTCCTTCCCTTAGGAATTATTTTACATATTTAGAATACATTTTTCTGGTAACTTGGATCCTAAGGATATCAATAAAGTCAGTCCACCCAAAATCTTTTTTATTGTCTATAATTACACTGCCATGAATTTCCTCTGCCATATGGTTTCAGGAGTGCTAGATAGGGCCCCAAGCCTAAGAACACATTTTCTCACCTGCTAGATCACACATAAAATTATTGAAATAGAAATCCAAAGAGTCTGTTTTGCAAGTAGAAATTAAGCTGAAAGTGCAGAGACAGTTGTTGATATTTTCAAACAAACAACTTTTTGGTTTTGTTTATTTTCTCTGTTGTTTATAATTTTCTGTTTCATTTATTTCCTCTCTGGTCTATATTAATTATTTTCTTTGGCTTCCTTTGAGTTAAATTTCCTCTCTTTTTCTAATTTCATGGGGTCAAAAATTGGGTTTGGATTAGAGATCTTTTTATTTAATGTAGGCATTTACAGCTATACATTTTTCTTTAAGCACTACTTTAAGCACTATAAATTTTGTCATGTTGTATTACATTTTCATTCATCTCAAGTATTTTTAAATTTCTCTGGGAGTTTATATTTTGACTTATTAGTTATTTAGAGTGTGTTGATTAATTTCTCCATAATTTTTATTTTCCTAAATTTCTTTTGTTATTAATTTCAAATATAATTTTATTGTGATTGAACAAGATACTTTGTATTATTTCAATGTTTTAAAATTCATTGAGTATTGCATTATGGTATGACATATGTTCTTTTTAAAAAAAATTTACTGTAAATTCTGGGATACAAGTGCAGAGTGTGTGGGTTTTTTACATAGGTAAATGTGTGCTACGGTGGTTTGCTACACCAATCAACCCATCACCGAGGTATTAACTTTCACATGTGTTAGCTATTTTTCCTGATGCTCTCCTTTCCCTTGACCCCCGGACAGGCCCTGGTGTATGTTGTTCCCCTCTCTGTGTCCATATGTTCTCAGTATTCAGCTCCAACATATGTGTGAGAACATGTGGTGTTTGGTTTTTGGTTCCTGTATTAGTTTGCTGAGGATAATGGCTTCCAGTTTCATCCACATCTTTGCAAAGGACATGATCTCAATCCTTTTTAGGGCTGCATAGTACTCCATAGTATATGTGTACTACATTTTCTTTATCCCATCTATCATTGATGGGCATTTGGGTTGGTTCCATGTCTTTGCTATTGTGAATAGTGCTGCAATAAACAATCATGTGCATGTGTCTTTACAGTAGAATGATTTATAATCCTTTGGGTATATACCCAGTAATGAGATTGCTGGGTCAAATGGTATTTCTGGTTCTAGCTCACAAGTGGAATCTTCCAATTCATGAGTTGCACGGTTCTGAGAAAGAAACATGGTTTTCCAGGCTGGGTGGCATGCTCACTCATTGCTTCCTTTGGCTCAGGGTCAAGGCGTCCCTGCCCCATGTGGCTCTCAGCTGGATCACTGCACCACCTTGCTCTTCCATCCTCTCCATAAATCATGCCAGCTGCCTAGTCAGTCCTGATGACAGGACCTGGACACCTCGGTTGCCTATTCAAGATTTGCACACTTGTTTGGTTCTTTTCTGTGGTAGCCTCCAATCACCACTGCTTCTAGTCAGCCATTTTGGTCCCACTCTACATATGTTCTATTCTGGAGTATGTTTCAGAATGGGTGTCATCTTGAGTTCTTCATTTATTTTGACTGTGGATGCACAGAGTGGATGCATTGTTTTTAAGAAAAACATGTCATGTAGGTTGTCTAAAAATAAAATGCATTTAAACTCAAAAAAAAAAAAAAAAAGAATGTGGGCTGGGCATGGTGGCTCATGCCTACAATCCCAGCATTTTGAGAGGCTGAGGTGGGCATATCACTTGAGGTCAGGAGTTTGAGACCAGCCTGGCCATGTCTCTACTAAAAATACACAATATTGCTCAGGCATGGTGGTGCATGCCTTTAGTCCCAGCTACTTGGGAGGCTGAGGCATGAGAACCTCTAAAACCCAGGAGGCAGGGTTTGAGGTTGCAGTTAGCCAAGATGATGCCACTGCACTCCAGTCAGGGCAATAGAGTGAGACTCTGTCTCAGAAAAAAAAAAAAAAAAGAATGTATATGTATTAGTGCATTTTCACATTGCTGATAAAGACATACCCAAGACTGGGAAGAAAAAGAAGTTTAATTGAACTTACAGTTCCACATGGCTGGTGAAGTCTCAGAATCATGGCAGGGGGTGAAAAGTACCTCTTACATGGCAGCGGAAAGAGAAAAATGAGGAAGAAGCAAAGGCAGAAACCCCTGATAAACCCAGTAGATCTCATGAGACTTAATGAACTGTCATGAGAATAGCACAGAAAAGACTGGACCCCATGATTTAATTATCTCCCCCAGGTCCCTCCCACAACACGTGGGAATTCTGTGAGATACAATTCAAGAGCTTTGGGTGGGGACACAGCCAAACCATAACAGTATATTCTATTGTTGGCTGAAATGTTCCATAGGTGTCTATTAGGTCTCTATATTACAGGTTATAGTGTTGTTCAAGTCTTTTATTCCCTTTTGCATTTTCTGCCTCATTTATCTATTTATTATTGAAAGTGGAGTATTTAAATTTCCAAATATCATTGTTGAATTACCCATTTGTTTCTTCAGTTTCTCAGATTTTGCTTTATATATTATGTGGATCAGTTTGTAGGTTCATACATATTATAATTGTTATGCCTTTCTGATGGATTGACTCTTTTATCATTTTAAAATGTTCTTCTTTGTCTCTAGTAATAATTTCTGTATGAAAGTTTATTTTGTCTATTATTAGTATGGCTATTCTTTTGATTATAATTTACATGGAATATCATTTTTTATTCATTCACTTCAACCTATTTGTATCTTTCGATCTAAAGTGTATCTCCAAGAGATAGCATATAGTTGAATTGTTTTTTTTTTTTTGTTTTTTTTTTTTTTTTGAGACAGAGTCTCGCTCTGTCACCCAAGCTGGAGTGCAATGGTGTCATCTCGGCTCACTGCCACCTCCACCTCCTGGGTTCAAGCAATTCTCCTGCCTTAGCCTCCCGAGTAGCTGGGATTCCAAGCACCTGCCACCATGCCCAGCTGACTTTTGTATTTTTAGTAGAGACAGGGTTTCACCATGTTGGTCAGGCTGGTCTCGAATCCCTGACCTTAGGTGATCCACCCACCTTGGTCTCCAAAAATGCTGAGATTACAGGCATGAGCCACCGTGCCTGGCCAAAAGTGTTTTTTTTTTTTTTTTTAATCCATTCTGTTGATTCCTGCATTTTGATTTAAATGTTAAGTCTATTTACAATTAATGTAATTATTGATAAGTTAGGATAATGTATTAGTCTGTTTTCATACTGCTAATAAAGACATACCAGAGACTGAGTAATTTATAAAGAAAAGAGGTTTAATGGACTCACAGTTCAACCTGGTTGGGAGGCCTCACAATCAACCTGGTTGGGAGGCAAAGGAGAAGCAAAGTCACATCTTACATGGTGGCAGGCAGGAGAGCTTGTGCAAGGGAACTCCCATTTATAAAATGATTAGATCTCATGAGACTTACTCACTATCATGAGAACAGTATGGGGAAAACTGCCCCCATGATTCAATTATGTCTACCTGGCCCTGCCCTTTACATATGAGGATTATTAAAATTCAAGGTTAGATTTGGGTGGGATCACAGAGCCAAACACTATTATTCTGCCTTTGCTACCTCACAAATCTTATGTCCTCACATTTAAAAACACAATCATGCCCTTCCGACAGTCCCCCAAAGTCTTAATTCATTCCAGCATTAACCCAAAAGTCCAAGTCCAAAGTCTCATCTGAGACAAGACAAGTTTCTTTTGCCTATGAGCCTGTAAAATCACAAGCAAGTTAGTTACTTCCAAGTACAGTATTGGATAAATACACCTATTCCAAATTGGAGAAATTTGCCAAATAAAAGGGACTACAGGTCCCACGCAAGTCTGAAATCCAATGGGGCAGTCATTAAAACCTTAAAATTATTTGACTTCATGTCTCACATCCAGGTCATCCTGATGTAAGAGATGGGCTCCCATGGACTTCAGCAGCTCTGCCCTTGTGGCTTTTCAGGGTACAGCTCCCCTCCTGGCTTTTTTCACAGGCTGGTGATGAGTGTCTGTGGCTTTTCCAGTGCATAGTGCAGACTATCAGTAGATCTACCATTCTGAGGTCTGGAGGACAGTGGCCTTCCTCTCACAGCTCCAGTAGGCAATGCCCCTTTGGGGACTCTCTATGGGGGCTTCAACCCTACATTTACTTTCTACACTGCCCTAGCAGAGATCTTCCATGAGGGCTCGGACTTGCAGCAAACCTCTGCCTGGATATACGGGCATTTCCACACATTCTGTGTACTCTAGATGGAAGTTGTCAAACCTTAATTATTGACTTCTCTTCACCCACAGATCCAACACCACATGTAAGCCACCAAGGCTCGGGGTTTACACCCTCTGAAGCAATGGTCTGAGCTGTACATTGGCTCCTTTTAGTCACAACTGAAGCTGAAGCAGCTGGGATGTGGGGCACCATATCCTGAGGCTGCATAGAGCAGGGAAGCCATGGACCCAGCCCATGAAACCATGTTTCCTTCCTAGGCCTCCAGGCCTGTGATGAGAAGGGGTGCAGTGAAGGTCTTTGACATGTCCTGGAGACATGTTCCCCATTGTCGTGGTGATTAACATTTGGCTCCTTGTTACTTATGCAAGTTTTTGCAGCCAGCTTGAATTTCTCCCCGCAAAATGGATTTTTCTTTTCTATCACATCATGAGGCTGCAAAATGTTCACAATTTTATGCTCTGCTTCCTCTTGAATGACTTGCCATTTAAAAATTTCTTCTCCAGATACCCTAAATCATTTCTCTGAAGTTCAAAGTTCCAAAAATCTCTAGGGCAGGGGCAAAATGCCACCAGTCTCTTTACATAGTAAGAATGACCTTTACTCCTGTTCCTAGCAAGTTCCTCATCTCCATCTGAGAGCACCTCAGCCTGGACTTTATTGTCCATATCACTAACACCATTTTGGCCAAAGCCGTTCAACAAGTCTCTGAGAAGTGCCAAACTTTCCCATATTTTCCTACCTCCTTCTGAGTCCTCCAAACTCTTCCAGCCTCTTCCTGTTATGCAGTTCCAAAGTTGCTTCCACATTTTTGGATATCTTTATAGCAGCACCTCACTCCCAGTACCAATTTGCTGTATTATTCTGTTTTTATGCTGCTAATAAAAATGTGCCTGAGACTGGGTAATTTATAAAGGAAAGAGATTTTGTTGACTCACAGCTCCACATGGCTGGGGAGGCCTCACAACCATGGCGGAAGACAAAGGAAGAGGAAAGGGACATCTTACAAGGCAGGCAAGGGAGCGTGTGCAAGGGAACTACTCTTTATAAAACCATCACATCTCATGAGACTTATTCACTGTCACAAGAACAGCATGAGAAAGACCCACCCCATGTTTCAATTACCTCCTACTGGGTCCCTCCCATACTATGTTAGAATTATGAGAGCTACAATTCAAGATGAAATTTGAGTGGGGACACAGTCAAACCATATCAGACACACGTCTTCTATTTTGTTATTCATTTTCCATATGTCTTGCTTTGTTTTTGTTCTCCTATTTCTCCACTAATGCCGTATTTGTGTTAAATATTATTTTCTAGTATGCTATTTTAATTCCCTTGTTGTTTTTATAATAATTTTTGAGGTATTTTCTTAGTGGGTGTCCCGAGGATTATAATTAACGTCTTAGCTGAAAACTTCAAATCTATTTCAGATTAATGCAAACTGGTTTGCAATAATATACAATTTTTCTGCCCTAAAATAACTTAGATCACTCCCCTCTCCTTAGTGCTAAAATTGCCACACAACTCATGTCTTTATATATTATAGGTCCATCAATACAGTTTAATAATTACTACCTTATTGGATTATCTTTTAAATTAGATAGAAAAAGAGTTACAAATTTAGAAAACTTTTATACTGGCTTGTATATTCACCTGTATAGGTAACTTTACCAATGTTCTTTGTGTGGAATCAAGTTACTTTCAGATGTCTTTTTTTCAGTTGAATGCATCCTTTATTCATTTTTGTAGAATAGGTCTATGAGAAATAAATTATTTATGCTTTTGTTTTCCTTGGAATGTCCTAATTACCTTTTAATTTATCAAGATAGATTTGCAGTTTTTAGATTCTTGTTTAACAAACTTTTTCTTTTAGCTCTTCAGATGTGTTGTCTCACTGTCTTCTGGATTCCATAGTTGCTGATAAAAATCAACTGTTAGTGTTAATGAGGACTCTGAGTGAATGATAAGTTTCTTTTCTCTTGCTGCTTTGAGCCTTTGTCTTTGGTTTCCAACAGTTTGACTATGATGTGTTTAGGTTTGAATTTCTGAGTTTCTTCTACCTGATGCTCATTAAGCTTCTAAGATGCTGAGATTAATGTAGTTCATCGAGTTGGAGAAGTTTTCACCATTAGTGTTTCAAGTATTCTTTTTGTCAACTTTATTTTGTTTTATCCATATTGAGAATCCCATTATGCATACATTCATATGCATAATGTTTTTCATAGGTCTCTGAGGTTCTATCCGTTTTTCTTCATTCGATTTTTCTGTTTCTTATATTGAATAATCTCACTTGATCTATCTCTAAGTTTGCTAATTCTACTGCCACTTTGAATGAGTTGTTAAACACACTTCGGTTTTTGTTATTTTCAGATTTTTTATTTGAGCTTTTGTATGTTTTAGCCCCAGAATATTTATTTATTGGTTGTTTGTTTGTTTTCTTTTGTTTTTGTATTTTTTTCTTTTTTTATTATACTTTACATTCTAGGGTACATGTATGCAACGTGCAGGTTTGTTACATATGTATACATGTGCCATGTTGGTGTGCTGAACCCATTAACTCGTCGTTTACATTAGGTGTATCTCCTAATGCTATCCCTCCCCCCGCCCCCGCCCACAACAGGCCCTGGTGTGTGATGTTCCTCTTCCTGTGTCCAAGTGATCTCATTGTTCAATTCCCACCTATGAGTGAGATCATGCAGTGTTTGGTTTTCTGTTCTTGTGATAGTTTGCTGAGAATGATGGTTTCCAGCTGCATCCATGTCCCTACGAAGGACACGAACTCATCCTTTTTTGTGACTGCATAGTATTCTGTGGTGTATATGTGCCACATTTTCTTAATCCAGTCTGTCATTGATGGACATTTGGGTTGATTCCAAGTCTTTGCTATTGTGAATAGTGCCATAATAAACATACATGTGCATGTGTCTTTATAGCAGCATGATTTATAATCCTTTGGATATATACCCAGTAATGAGATGGCTGGGTCAAATGGTATTTCTTCTAGATCCTTGAGGAATCGCCACACTGTTTTCCACAATGGTTGAACTAGTTTACAGTCCCACCAATAGTGTAAAAGTGTTCCTATTTCTCCACATCCTCTCCAGCACCTGTTGTTTCCTGACTTTTTAATGATTGCCATTCTAACTGGTGTGAGATGATATCTCATTGTGGTTTTGATTTGCGTTTCTCTGATGGCGAGTGATGATGAGCATTTTTTCTTGTATCTGTTGGCTGCATAAATGTCTTCTTTTGAGAAGTGTCTGTTCATATCCTTTGCCCACTTTTTGATGGGGTTGTTTGTTTTTTTCTTGTAGATTTGTTTGAGTTCTTTGTAGGTTCTGGAAATTAGCCCTTTGTCAGATTAGTAGATTGCAAAAATTTTCTCCCATTCTGTAGGTTGCCTGTTCACTGTGATGGTAGTTTCTTTTGCTGTGCAGAAGCTCTTTAGTTTAATTAGATCCCATTTGTCAATTTCGCCTTTTGTTGCCATTGCTTTTGGTGTTTTAGACATGAAATCCTTGCCCATGCCTATGTCCTGAATGGTATTGCCTAGGTTTTCTTCTAGGGTTTTTATGGTTTTAGGTCTAACATTTAAGTCTCTAATCCATCTTGAATTAATTTTTGTATAAGGAGTAAGGAAGGGATCCAGTTTCAGCTTTCTACTTATGGTTAACCCTTTGCCTGAGACAAGGGAGAGCTTCTTCCAGTAAACAACAATCAGGTATGTACTCACATTGACTGCAGGCAACTTTTACCCATAAGCACTACCTACCGGCTTGTAGGTTGAACTGCACAGCCCAATATAAAACATGTTATCAGAATTGCATACAGCTATAGAAGCAAAGCCAAAAGACCCTACCCAATATTCTCTACAGTCACACTTCCTAGGGAGTAGGGACAAAGAAAAGGGAAACTTAAATAAAACCAATAATATTATAGGGAAGGAAAGAAAAAGGAGATTATCCTACCAACATGAAGATAATTATGAAAGTTAGAAGTGCCAGTGTCTCCAGTTAAGAAGAAACTAGTGCAAAAATTCTGGCACCATGAAAAATCTGAATGTAGTGACACTAGTCAGGATAGCAACAGCTCTCTGTCAATGGTCCCTAACCAAAATGGAAACTCAGAAATGACATTTAAAAAATTCAAAGCATGGGTTGCAAGGAAGATCAACAAGGCCCCGAACAAGCTTGAAATCAACACTAAGAAACTTCTAAAACAATCCAGGAAATTAATAAAGAGACAAGGATCTTAAGAAATCAATCAGAGTTTCTGGAATTGAAAAATTCAAGAAATTTCAAAATACAATTGAAAGCTTTATCAAGGGGGCGGAGCAAGATGGCCGAATAGGAACAGGTCCAGTCTCCAACTCCCAGCGCGAGCGACACAGAAGACCGGTGATTTCTGCATTTTCAACTGAGGTACTGGGTTCATCTCACTGGGGAGTGCCAGACAATCGGTGCTGGTCAGCTGCTGCAGCCCGACCAGCGAGAGCTGAAGCAGGGCGAGGCATTGCCTCACCTGGGAAGCGCAAGGGGGAAGGGAATCCCTTTTCGTAGCCAGGGGAACTGAGACATACAACACCTGGAAAATCGGGTAACTCCTACCCCAATACTGCGCTTTAAGCAAACAGGCACACCAGGAGATCATATCCCACACCTGGCCGGGAGGGTCCCACACCCACGGAGCCTCCCTCATTGCTAGCACAGCAGTCTGTGATCTACCGGCAAGGCAGCAGCGAGGCTGGGGGAGGGGCGCCCGCCATTGCTGAGGCTTAAGTAGGTAAACAAAGCTGCTGGGAAGCTCGAACTGGGTGGAGCTCACAGCAGCTCAAGGAAACCTGCCTGTCTCTGTAGACTCCACCTCTGGGGACAGGGCAATAACAAACGCAGCTGAAACCTCTGCAGACGCAAACGACTCTGTCTGACAGCTTTGAAGAGAGCAGTGGATCTCCCAACACGGAGGTTGAGATCTGAGAAGGGACAGACTCCCTGCTCAAGTGGGTCCCTGACCCCTGAGTAGCCTAACTGGGAGACATCCCCCACTAGGGGCAGTCTGACACCCCACACCTCACAGGGTGGAGTACACCCCTGAGAGGAAGCTTCCAAAGCAAGAATCAGACAGGTACACTCGCTGTTCAGAAATATTCTATCTTCTGCAGCCTCTGCTGCTGATACCCAGGCAAACAGGGTCTGGAGTGGACCTCAAGCAATGTCCAACAGACCTACAGCTGAGGGTCCTGACTGCTAGATGGAAAACTATCAAACAGGAAGGACACCTACACCAAAACCCCATCAGTACATCACCATCATCAAAGACCAGAGGCAGATAAAACCACAAAGGTGGGAAAAAGCAGGGCAGAAAAGCTGGAAATTCCAAAAATAAGAGTGCATCTCCCCCGGCAAAGGAGCGCAGCTCATCGCCAGCAACAGATCAAAGCTGGACGGATAATGACTTTGACGAGATGAGAGAAGAAGGCTTCAGTCCATCAAATTTCTCAGAGCTAAAGGAGTAATTACGTACCCAGCGCAAAGAAACTAAAAATCTTGAAAAAAAAGTGGAAGAATTGATGGCTAGAGTAATTAATGCAGAGAAGGTCATAAACGAAATGAAAGAGATGAAAACCATGACACGAGAAATACGTGACAAATGCACAAGCTTCAGGAATCGACTTGATCAACTGGAAGAAAGAGTATCTGCGATTGAGGATCAAATGAATGAAATGAAGCAAGAAGAGAAACCAAAAGAAAAAAGAAGAAAAAGAAATGAACAAAGCCTGCAAGAAGTATGAGATTATGTAAAAAGACCAAATCTACGTCTGATTGGGGTGCCTGAAAGTGAGGGGGAAAATGGAACCAAGTTGGAAAACACTCTTCAGGATATCATCCAGGAGAACTTCCCCAACCTAGTAGGGCAGGCCAACATTCAAATCCAGGAAATACAGAGAACGCCACAAAGATACTCCTCGAGAAGAGCAACTCCAAGACACATAATTGCCAGATTCACCAAAGTTGAAATGAAGGAAAAAATCTTAAGGGCAGCCAGAGAGAAAGGTCGGGTTACCCACAAAGGGAAGCCCATCAGACTAACAGCAGATCTCTCGGCAGAAACTCTCCAAGCCAGAAGAGAATGGGGGCCAATATTCAACATTCTTAAAGAAAAGAATTTTAAACCCAGAATTTCATATCCAGCCAAACTAAGTTTCATAAGTGAAGGAGAAATAAAATCCTTTACAGATAAGCAAATACTTAGAGATTTTGTCACCACTAGGCCTGCCTTACAAGAGACCCTGAAGGAAGCACTAAACATGGAAAGGAACAACCGGTACCAGCCATTGCAAAAACATGCCAAAATGTAAAGACCATCGAGGCTAGGAAGAAACTGCATCAACTAACGAGCAAAATAACCAGTTAATATCATAATGGCAGGATCAAGTTCACACATAACAATCTTAACCTTAAATGTAAATGGACTAAATGCTCCAATTAAAAGACACAGACTGGCAATCTGGATAAAGAGTCAAGACCCATCAGTCTGCTGTATTCAGGAGACCCATCTCACACGCAGAGACATACATAGGCTCAAAATAAAGGGATGGAGGAAGATTTACCAAGCAAATGGAGAACAAAAAAAAGCGGGGGTTGCAATACTAGTCTCTGATAAAACAGACTTTAAACCATCAAAGATCAAAAGAGACAAAGAAGGCCATTACATAATGGTAAAGGGATCAATTCAACAGGAAGAGCTAACTATCCTAAATATATATGCACCCAATACAGGAGCACCCAGATTCATAAAGCAAGTCCTTAGAGACTTACAAAGAGACTTAGACTCCCATACAATAATAATGGGAGACTTCAACACTCCACTGTCAACATTAGACAGATCAACGAGACAGAAAGTTAACAAGGATATCCAGGAATTGAACTCATCTCTGCAGCAAGCAGACCTAATTGACATCTATAGAACTTTCCACCCCAAATCAACAGAATATACATTCTTCTCAGCACCACATCGTACTTACTCCAAAATCGACCACGTAATTGGAAGTAAAGCACGCCTCAGCAAATGTACAAGAACAGAAATTATAACAAACTGTCTCTCAGACCACAGTGCAATCAAACTAGAACTCAGGGCCAAGAAACTCAATCAAAACAGCTCAACTACATGGAAACTGAACAACCTGCTCCTGAATGACTACTGGGTACATAACGAAATGAAGGCAGAAATAAAGATGTTCTTTGAAACCAATGAGAACAAAGATACAACATACCAGAATCTCTGGGACACATTTAAAGCAGTGTGTAGAGGGAAATTTATAGCACTAAATGCCCACAAGAGAAAGCAGGAAAGATCTAAAATTGACACTCTAACATCGCAATTAAAAGAACTAGAGAAGCAAGAGCAAACACATTCGAAAGCTAGCAGAAGGCAAGAAATAACTAAGATCAGAGCAGAACTGAAGGAGATAGAGACACAAAAAACTCTCCAAAAAATCAATGAATCCAGGAGTTGGTTTTTTGAAAAGATCAACAAAATTGACAGACCACTAGCAAGACTACTAAAGAAGAAAAGAGAGAAGAATCAAATCGATGCAATTAAAAATGATAAAGGGGATATCACCACCGACCCCACAGAAATACAAACTACCATCAGAGAATACTATAAACACCTCTACGCAAATAAACTGGAAAATCTAGAAGAAATGGATAATTTCCTGGGCACTTACACTCTTCCAAGACTAAACCAGGAAGAAGTTGAATCCCTGAATAGACCAATAGCAGGCTCTGAAATTGAGGCAATAATTAATAGCCTACCAACCAAAAAAAGTCCAGGACCAGATGGATTCACAGCTGAATTCTACCAGAGGTACAAGGAGGAGTTGGTACCATTCCTTCTGAAACTATTCCAATCAATAGAAAAAGAGGGAATCCTCCCTAACTCATTTTATGAGGCCAACATCATCCTGATACCAAAGCCTGGCAGAGACACAACAAAAAAAGAGAATTTTAGAACAATATCCCTGATGAACATCGATGCAAAAATCCTCAATAAAATACTGGCAAACCGGATTCAGCAACACATCAAAAAGCTTATCCACCATGATCAAGTGGGCTTCATCCCTGGGATGCAAGGCTGGTTCAACATTCGCAAATCAATAAACATAATCCAGCATATAAACAGAACCAAAGACAAGAACCACATGATTATCTCAATAGATGCAGAAAAGGCTTTTGACATTCAACAGCCCTTCATGCTAAAAACGCTCAATAAATTCGGTATTGATGGAACGTACCTCAAAATAATAAGAGCTATTTATGACAAACCCACAGCCAATATCATACTGAATGGGCAAAAACTGGAAAAATTCCCTTTGAAAACTGGCACAAGACAGGGATGCCCTCTCTCACCACTCCTATTCAACATAGTGTTGGAAGTTCTGGCTAGGGCAATTAGGCAAGAGAAAGAAATCAAGGGTATTCAGTTAGGAAAAGAAGAAGTCAAATTGTCCCTGTTTGCAGATGACATGATTGTATATTTAGAAAACCCCATTGTCTCAGCCCAAAATCTCCTTAAGCTGATAAGCAACTTCAGCAAAGTCTCAGGATACAAAATTAATGTGCAAAAATCACAAGCATTCTTATACACCAGTAACAGACAAACAGAGAGCCAAATCAGGAATGAACTTCCATTCACAATTGCTTCAAAGAGAATAAAATACCTAGGAATCCAACTAACAAGGGATGTAAAGGACCTCTTCAAGGAGAACTACAAACCACTGCTCAGTGAAATCAAAGAGGACACAAACAAATGGAAGAACAAACCATGCTCATGGATAGGAAGAATCAATATCGTGAAAATGGCCATACTGCCCAAGGTTATTTATAGATTCAATGCCATCCCCATCAAGCTACCAATGACTTTCTTCACAGAATTGGACAAAACTGCTTTAAAGTTCATATGGAACCAAAAAAGAGCCCGCATCTCCAAGACAATCCTAAGTCAAAAGAACAAAGCTGGAGGCATCACGCTACCTGACTTCAAACTATACTACAAGGCTACAGTAACCAAAACAGCATGGTACTGGTACAAAAACAGAGATATAGACCAATGGAACAGAACAGAGTCCTCAGAAATAATACCACACATCTACAGCCATCTGATCTTTGACCAACCTGAGAGAAACAAGAAATGGGGAAAGGATTCCCTATTTAATAAATGGTGCTGGGAAAATTGGCTAGCCATAAGTAGAAAGCTGAAACTGGATCCTTTCCTTACTCCTTATACGAAAATTAATTCAAGATGGATTAGAGACTTATATGTTAGACCTAATACCATAAAAATCCTAGAGGAAAACCTAGGTAGTCCCATTCAGGACATAGGCATGGGCAAAGACTTCATGTCTAAAACACCAAAAGCAACGGCAGCAAAAGCCAAAATTGACAAATGGGATCTCATTAAACTAAAGAGCTTCTGCACAGCAAAAGAAACTACCATCACAGTGAACAGGCAACCTACAGAATGGGAGAAAATTTTTGCAATCTACTCATCTGACAAAGGGCTAATATCCAGAACCTACAAAGAACTCAAACAAATTTACAAGAAAAAAACAAACAACCCCATCAAAAAGTGGGCAAAGGATATGAACAGACATTTCTCAAAAGAAGACATTCATACAGCCAACAGACACATGAAAAAATGCTCATCATCACTGGCCATCAGAGAAATGCAAATCAAAACCACAATGAGATACCATCTCACACCAGTTAGAATGGCGATCATTAAAAAGTCAGGAAACAACAGGTGCTGGAGAGGATGTGGAGAAATAGGAACACTTTTACACTGTTGGTGGGATTGTAAACTAGTTCAACCATTATGGAAAACAGTATGGCGATTCCTCAAGGATCTAGAACTAGATGTACCATATGACCCAGCCATCCCATTACTGGGTATATACCCAAAGGATTATAAATTATGCTGCTATAAAGACACATGCACACGTATGTTTATTGCAGCACTATTCACAATAGCAAAGACTTGGAATCAACCCAAATGTCCATCAGTGACAGATTGGATTAAGAAAATGTGGCACATATACACCATGGAATACTATGCAGCCATCAAAAAGGATGAGTTTGTGTCCTTTGTAGGGACATGGATGCAGCTGGAAACCATCATTCTTAGCAAACTATCCCAAGAACAGAAAACCAAACACCACTTGTTTTCACTCATAGGTGGGAACTGAACAATGGGATCACTTGGACTCAGGAAGCGGAATATCACACACCGGGGCCTATCATGGGGAGGGGGGAGAGGGGAGGGATTGCATTGGGAGTTATACCTGATGTAAATGACGAGTTGATGGGTGCAGCACAGCAACATGGCACAAGTATACATATGTAACAAACCTGCACGTTATGCACATGTACCCTACAACTTAAAGTATAATAATAATAATAAATAAATAAATAAATAAATAAAAAGAAAGCTTTATCAATAGACTAGAACAAGCAGAAAACCTGTCTTTGAACTAACTTAGTCAGATAAAAATTTTAAAAAAGAATTTAAAAATTGAAAAATGTCTTTAAGAAATGTGGGATTATGTAATTCAAAATGATGAATTATTGGGATTCCTGAGAGAGAAGGAGAAAGTAAATAACTACAACCACAAACATTATTTTTGACAAAAACCCTGGCAAACAACGTATTACTAAGTCAAATACAATTTCAAGAAAAACAAAAATGGACAATTGAGATCTAATTAAACTAAAGAAATTCTATGTTGCAAACAAACAAACAAACAGAAAACCTATTAAGAGAGTCAAGAGAGTAAACAAAAATCCTACGGAATGGTAGAAAATATTCACAAACTCTACATCTGATAAAGGTCTAATATACAGAATCTATGAGGAACTTAGAGAAATAAGCAGAAAGCAAGTAACCCCATTAAAAAGTGGGGAAAAGACATGAACAGACACTTCTCAAAATAAGACACACAAGCAGCCACAAACATAAAAAAATCTCCACATAGCTTATCACAAAAGAGATACATCAAAACCACAATGAGATACCATCTCACACCAGTCAAAATGACTATAATTAATAAATCAAAGAACAACAGATGTTGGTGAGACTATAGAGAAAAGGAAATGTTTATACATTGTTGGTGGGAATGTAAATTAGTTCAGATATTGTGGAAAGCAGTTTGGAGATTTCTCAAAGAACTCAGAACTACCATTCAACCCAACAATCCTATTACTGCATACTTATCAAAAGAAAAAAGTACACAGGAGACATTTTAAAATAATGTGATTTTATAGGTTAAAATTAAAATGATTGGCAGATACATACTAGGTAAATAGAAACAAACATTAGATCTCAAAATCTGAATATTCAACTCAGTGTAATTCAAGCCTTTGAAACATTAAATGAGACAAAGAAGAAAAAAATAATAAAGTTATTTTGATATTGTTGGATGAATAGTTAAAAAAAAAAAGAAAACAAAATTTTCTGCCAAAAAGACACAAGAACTTGTATTTTCATTGTAGCACTATGCGTAACAGCAAAGAAATGAAATCAACCTAGGTTCCCATCAATGGTGGATTGGATAAAGAAAATGTGGCACATAGACACTATGGAATACTACACAGCCATAAAGGAGAATGAAATTATGTCCTTTGCAGCAACATGGATGCAGCTGAAGGTCATTACTCCAAGTGAACTAATGCATAAACATAAACACTGAATACATCATGTTGTTACTTATAAGTGAGAGCTATACATTGGGTACTCATGGACATAAAGATGGAAACAGTATACCCTGGGAACCACTAGAGGGGAAGGAAGGGAGAGGGGCAAGGTCTAAAAATCTAAATAGGCTCTGGAGTCTACTAGCTGGGGAAGGCAGGGATGAGGTCAAGGGTTGAAAATCTAAATGTTGGGTACTGTGCTCAGTACTTGAGTGATGGAATTATTTGTATCCCAAACTTCAGCATTACGCAGTATACCCAGGTAACAAATATTCATGTGTATTTCCAGAATCTAAGATAGAAGTTGAGGAGGCAAAAAAAAAAAAACAAAAAAACAAAAAATGAGTTTCTGTAACTCATTGAGCAGTTGAACCTTCATTCTTTCATTCTTAAGACTCCTTTGTATACATGTTAAATAAATGTCTATGTCTTTTCTCCAAAAAAGAGAAAATAACTTTACAAATAGGATATTACTGGTACGTTTCTGCATTATATCCTCTATAATTCATTGTTAGATATGAATTACATATATGTGTATTGATATAAAATATTTAAACCGTAATAGTGTTTTAGGAATATGCTAAATACTTGCAATTTTTTTTCATAGGTTATTGGGGTACAGGTAGTGTTTGGTTACATAAGTAAGTTCTTTAGTGGTGATTTGTGAGATTTTGGTGCACCCATCACCAGAGCAGTATACAATTTGTATACTATTGGTAGCCTTTTATCCCTCATCCCCTCCCATTCTTACCCCCATGTCCCCAAAGTCCATTGTATCATTCTTTTGCCTTTGTGTCCTCACAACTTAGCTCCCACATATCAGTGAGAATATAAAATGTTTGGTTATTCATTCCTGAGTTACTTCACTTAGAATAATAGTCTCTAATCTTATCCAGGTCACTGCAAATGGCTTTAATTCATTCCTTTTTAGAGCTAAGTAGTATTCCATCGTATATCTATACACCACAGTTTCTTTATCTTCTCATTGACTGATGGGCATTTAGGTTGGTTACATGATTTTATTCTTGTAAATATTTGAGTGCTTTTTCCCTCCTCCAAATGCTTCTTGGGTAGAAAAACCATTTTCCTCCCATAGGTGTGAATCAAAATTTATTTTCTCTCTATGTATTTATTTAGATGTGTAGATTGTCTGAGTTTACATTACTCAATTGATAAAAGTATCAATTTGCATAACAATAAAAGAAAGGTTATTAATATGAAAACAAAGAGAAATGGTATTTGTAATTGTCATTGTCTGAAGCTCAAGTGTCTGAAATTTCCATAGACTTTTATACCTTTTATCTTTCATTGCTATAGATACAGTTGACATCCATAACATATAAATGTCAAGACTGCCATGTTACACAACTCGATGGTGGTGGGAGACACCATTTAAACTACAGGAAATGTGAATGCCATCATAGAATTGTGCAGTGAGCAACCTATGGAATGATATGGTGTGGTATGATATGATGCATTTCCAACTTATTACATTTGTATCCATAATGTCCTTAAGTTGGTTCAAATTTTGCTTTTAATTTTAGTTGTCCTGGGTTATGAGTTGAATAAAAATTATGGAATAATTTCCATTTTGATTTCTGGCTGTAGTTGAGTCATTTTCTTTTATTATGAAAAAGACTTTGAGCTTGTTATAATTTATATGCCTTCTACTTCTTTTAAAAAGTGTTGGTAAGAATTTGAAACATGACTTAGAAGAAAATTAGAATGCCTTGGTTGCAAATAATAAAAACGCATAGCTTTGCTGTTTTATTATTTGCTTCCTATCTGCAAGGACCCAAATTTGAAAGTAAATGAATGATAAGTGAATTCAAAAGGAAAAAAAAAGTTAAAACAATTATATATGTGTGTGAATGTTGTTTTGAAGGAAAACGTAACAGCATATATTACTTCAAATTTAAATTGGTCCTTAGCAACACATGGAAAAATTTATGGTACTCTCATATCAGAAGTACTTAAAATAATAATTTGTGCCTTAGAGACAGAAATGGTTTTTTACCATTCTCCACCCCCTGCTACATAGAACATCCATTTGTGCACATCCTGAAAAGACATGTGACAGATGGGGAGGTAAAAATTGATTAATGGTGGTAATAAAATAAATGGAAAGCAATACTCCCTTGGGTTACCCTGTCATCCTTTATGACCCCAGGATGTGAAAGTCATACTCACTGTCTCTGTTGGCGTTCATAATCTCCTAGATATAATATTGTAAGTCTCCCTTGCTATGGTGTCAATTTGTGTAATAAGTGTGTGTGTGTTTGTGGTACAGAGAGAAGTAGATAGAGAAACTGAGAGGCAGAAATAGGATAATATTCTATAATATATAAATAAATAGCACTCTATTATAGATAATATATTTTTATACAATTATTTTTCTTGTGAGAAAAGTCTTTTACCTAAATCTTTTAGTTTGCCTTGAGATTTCACTCATAAAATCTAATTATTACTTTTTGAATAATTCTTTCCAAGTATATAAAGCACATTGACCATACTATCACATTTATACAGCCAGATGGCTCATAAATAAATCATTGTAGGATTCCAGATCCTGGGTTCTTAAGTATTAGGTTATTTCATTCATCCTGCATTTTAACTGCTTGGATTAGAATGAGACAATGGGCCATGTTATCAATGACTCTGACAAGATAAACTCATGTAATATTAATAAGCATTTAAAATTAAAAATATTCTTTAAAAGTAACATGATTTACTGGATACATTATTATGCACATTTCTCTTTAAAAGATATGCATTATATAAAAGCAAAGACATTAAAATAACTTCAATATATTTCAGGAAATATGTGGATAATTTTCTTATATGAATCTATTTATAATCTTTCTCTCCATTTCATTTTTATTACCTCCTATCTCTATGACCTTCATAACTGAAGACTCTTATACAAGGTGAAATGTAGAAAGACCCTTTAAATAATCGATTTTTTTTCATCATTTTCCCATTATAATGTATATTTTTCCAAGCAATACAATATAGTCAATTTCTATGGACCCCATTAGAAAACAATTTGCTTACACAAAGTGTCTTGTATACAGCAGATAGAATAATGTATGTTCAATAAAAATTGTATGTTCTGCCAAACTTGTTTATAACTGCTTAAATTCACATGGTGATTTTTTTCTGAACTTGGAGAGACTTTTCTGAACTTGGAGGGACATTGGTGGAGCAGATATAAACTTTAAGAATAAACAAGTTTGGGTTCAAATTCTGTCTCTACTATTATTTTTGGTCTGTGACTTTCAGCAAATTAATATTCTTTTTAACTTGTTCTTTTTTATATGTAAAATGGCATAATATAATCTACATTCTTGTATTGAGTGTTAAAAAACATATATAAAGCTAACGTTGTACCTGTTGCATAGTAATAAATATTAAAACACTCCCTACTTTATCTACAAAGTAGTAGGTTAGAACTTCACTTACAGACTTGTGTCTAATAAATATGATTATGTGTTTAAAGCAATTAAAACTCTGACTGTGCTAAATAAATGACACTTTATTCTGCTCTTCCCTTTCTATTTTCTAGGTAAATCCTTGTCATCCTTAAAAACTCAGTTGTTTCCTTTTTAAAACTCTTCCTGGGCTAACACCCAGGGTTAAAGTAGAATTACATACTTCTTTTGCACTCTTACGGGAGTTCACATCATTTTCCACTAGAATATTAAGTATATTACATTTATCCATTCAGATACATATGTAGATTTCCATAATAAGATTTTACATAATATTTAATTTTACCTTTATTAAATTTTATCAGGGGTAGTATTAATTCTTGAATAGTTTAAAGCCCACTCTTCTTTTCTCTTTCAAAGATGGATATTATAACAGATTTTTTTTCTCCTAAGAAAGTACTATGAACTGGACATGGTGGCTCACACCTGTATTCCCAACACTTTGGGAAGCTGAGGCAGGTGGATCACCTGAGGTCAGGAATTCGAGACCAGTCTGGTCAACATGGTAAAACCCCGTCTCTACTAAAAATACAAAAATTAGCCTGGCATGGTGGCAGGCGCCTGTAATCCTAGCTACTTGGGAGGCTGAGGCAGGAGAATCGCTTGAACCTGGGGGCGGAGGTTACAGTGAACCGAGATCACGCCACTGCACTCCAGTCTGGGTGACAAGAGCAAGATTTTGTCCCACCCCCCACAAAAAAAAAAAGCAAGAAAAAGAAAAAGAAGTACTATAAAATCTGTAACTTTTTCGTATACAATAGCATCTTTTTTCTATACAATATATCAAATTATACAACAATGTAAACTCTCTTCATTAGAATTATAGGGAGACTTCCAGATTCTGAAATGTAGACATGATGGAACTTGTATTCTAGTATGTAAGAATGTATATTAATCAAACACACACATGTGTGAAAGGTAAGTACCACAGAGTAAAGGTATTTGTTATGATAGCTTTCTAAGTGGGTCACAGCGTTTCACAGCTTTTGGAAGAAGTGAGGAATGAACTAAGTTTGAGACATGCGTAGTACTTTATGAGAAGAAATAGAAGAAATGTGATTTTCCAGGAAGACATAATGGTACGAAAGTCTGCAGTGGGGAAACATAACTAATACAGGTTGTTACTAATATCTGCTACTCCAGTGAGTGGGATGTTACTGACTTTATTTACTCTCTTTCTCAGCGTGTGGGGCTTTAATTTAGCTTTTTTTCTAATAAGCAACTCTGACCCTACTGGCCATGAACCAGTATCGGAATTCTGCCAACTCCCCAGTAAATCCATTCCAACAATCCATTAGCAGTGAGAGAAGTGACCACTGACTTTACCCCTCAGCCCAGTAAACCACACTGAGCTGGATTTGCATTAAGACTTTATTAAGTGCTTGTTCACTCTAACGGGGAGTTCACGGTGACACTTTAGATCCAAGAGAATCTATAGCAACTCAAGATCATATCCAATAGTCCTTAAAGTATCTGAATATATTCTTTCCCTTTCTGTACTATTATCCAACTACATGACCATAGGTACCTCTGGGAAAAGACTGAGGCATTATTAGCATATGTTCTTCTTCTGGTGTTGCAGGATCTTTCTGCCTGGGCACACAGCGTCTCCCCTCACAATAATGGATTTTAGGTTTAAAAATTGCTTCAGATTCAAAAATTGGGCAAGTGTTTGTAACTTTTTTTTTTTTTTTTTTTTTTTTTTTTTTTTTTTTTTACAGAAACAACTGCCATTAGCTTCCTAGTTATCTTTTATCTTCCTGGTTGCTATGGTTGGAGTACTTATTTGTCTACGTTCTCTCTCCTGGTCACACCTGTCCTCTAGGTGACATCCATCACTAAGTTTCCCAGTGGTACTGGTGCCAATTCACTAGTGAATTCCTTATTGCTTTGGTAAATAAAATAACCTGTGGCCCATCCCAGTGACTATAGTCACCTGATAGATTTCCTGGGCTTATATAGAATAAAGTCTCTATAATTTTCACTTCCCTAGATCTTTTGATCCCCATCTTCTACTGTCTACCATAACAACTCAGACACTTCTTCTTCATTTGTGTGTCTCATCATTTTTCCAAGCTTCTTTGATCTATTCTAATAGCATATTTACTTCATTTCTCAAAGTGCTTGTCAGGAGATTTTATATCCCTGGATAAACTCTCCCTTGAACAATTTTCAGCACCTTCCTGATTAGCAACCTCTTGATCCAACCCCCCATACATTGCCATTCTCCTGCTAGCACATATTGTTTTGATCCTGCAGCTCCTTCTGAGTAAAGTTGCTTTTCTCTACAGGTAGGTCCAGTGCTTCCCAATCCTTGGTATGTCATGACCACAAGGAGAAATGTGTGAGCAGATACTGAGGAGACTCTTGTTTTATTGCAAGACGAGGTCCTCTGCATTATCCTCAGAGAAGAGGGGCACCCATAATCTTTCAACAGGGTGAAATTATGGGATGAGAGATTTTCAAGTACATTAATCCATATGTCATCGTCCTTTGTTTCAGGATACAATCTTTTCTGTCACAGCTTTCTAACCTCAGCATAGTTGACTTGCCTAATTTGAGAATGTCTGCTTATTGCAGCTCTTAGATTAAGCGCTGTATTTTATATTTAGTTTTCTTTATCTTCCAGCTTCAGAGGATAAAAGTCTCTTTACAGGCTAAAAAGGAGGCCCTCTGTCTCACACTTTTTTTTTTTTTTTTTTGAGACGGAGTCTCGCTCTGTCACCCAGGCTGGAGTGCAGTGGCCGGATCTCGGCTCACTGCAAGCTCTGCCTCCCGGGTTTACGCCATTCTCCTGCCTCAGCCTCCCGAGTAGCTGGGACCACAGGCGCCCGCCACCTCGCCCGGCTAGTTTTTTTTTTTTTTTTGTATTTTTTAGTAGAGACGGGGTTTCACCGTGTTAGCCAGGATGGTCTCGATCTCCTGACCTCGTGATTCGCCCGTCTCGGCCTCCCAAAGTGCTGGGATTACAGGCTTGAGCCACCGCGCCCGGCCATCACACTTATTTTTGTGAAGTCATAATTAACCACCCTAAATAAGAACCACCCAATTCCAATGTATTTTCATTGCTCTTTCCATTGTATCCCTCATTACATTCACTGGTACCTTTCATTCCACAGGTACACTAGCCCAGTTCATGTATTAATCAAAGTTTAACAATTGCAGTTCAGTGTGCCAGAGACTTCCATGCTTTACATACCACTAGTGACGATGTCCTCATCACTCACTGAGCAGTGGGTAATCCAGCTCCAGTGTCTCATTGTAACATCTGCTTTCTTGCCCCCATCCTGATGTAAATCCTGGTAGCTCAGGTCCCCTTGAGATGTACCTTAGTGTGCAGAAGACTTACTAAGCAGTATTCTCAGTGCCAACACTGCTTGAGGGAAGGGAAGAAAGTAGAGTGTGGCAGAAGGGGAATCTGGACTTCAATGTCATCACAAAAAAGCTCTAGATCACCCACGGGGAGCTCTGAAAGTAGAATCCATCCCTCTTCAGAGTTCTCTGGAGTGTGGGTGAGGATAGCAGGGTCCTATACCCTCACATTAGCCAGTCATTATATGTGGGTTGCCTCCTGGAGGGGCACATGAACTCGGACATGAGAGCCTTCTTCAATAGAGGACAGGTCCCAGAGAAGATGACAGCTGAGGACGATCTGCTGCAGCATTCCCTGGATGTGGGGAATAAGTCATTTAGTCCTGGTGGAGGGCTGGGGATCTGCATGATGTAGCCAAGAGTCTGAGACAATCTATCAGCTGAGGACACACCATAAGAGAATAATGGAACCAAAAGATGAATTTAAGCTGTACCCATGCAGAATCAATTACGTTAATTATATTTGGATCATTGTTTTCTGATAGGTAAAAATGTAAAGAGTAGCTGGATATACCCGTTTCTCTCATATATAGATCTCATAGCAGCATTCTCAAAAGACCGTTTTATTGATTTCACAGTGAACCAAATTATAATGTGCTCAAAGTATTATATATGTAATATACATAATGTATGTAATTTATACAATATGATACAAAACATTACATAATACAAAACAGTGTGTGCATGTGTGTTTGTGTAAGTGATTATACCTAGTACATTATTGATTTTGCTCCTAAAATTAGGCAGAATGGATAAGCAATAAATTGAGGAGTTTGTGTCTTATTATTATTTCATAATACTCCATATTAAAGGAAAGACAAAATGAAATAATTACAGGTAAAGGGAAGCAAACTCTTTCAAAATAGCTTGTCAAAATCAAAGGGAAGCTGAGCAACACTATTTAAAATTTTGCCTTTCAATAGGGGTAAACAAAGCCTTTTGCACTCTATCAGATATTGCTGTCTCATAATCTATTTAAAGTATTCTGGTACATAAAGACAAAAAAATTTTAGTTAAGATGTTAAACTGAATTTATTGCTTTGGATCACAAGAGACTGGAAGAAGAACTTAAACCTTAATACTCTATCATATTTTTATCTGACCTTCATGAAGGAAATGAAGGTGAAATGCAGTTCATATTTTTTCATCAAAATTGAAAAGGAAAATATCCTTTGCTCTCCAGCCTAGCATGAAAATCTATAAAATAGATACAAGAAGTCAAGCAGAACTGGAACCTAGTATTTCATTACACTAACCAACGCAAAGTCAAATTTTACTTAAGGATCAAAGGTAGAAGAAGACATGCATGGTTGCTGTCTGTGGATGATTAGTTGCTGAGGGCATTGAGGGTTTATTTAAGTTTGCTATGTGCACATGGCCATGAAATGTTAGGAAAGTACATTTTAACCGTGATAGGATATACAATGGCTATTTTTTTCCCAGAAATATAAAAAGCATTCTTTGTATTTTTATCTTTATATAATACTTCATATATATATAATGAATTATATATATACAAACGTACACAATATATACATATGTATATGACCACACACATACAAATATTTTTTATATATATATATAACTTATATATATATATATATAATTCATTACATTTTACAATGCTGAAGCTTCAGGTTATTCTATGAAAGAAAATATATATCACTAAAATAGATTCTGCTAACTAAACTACTGAATACATAGGCAGCCTTGGTAGAAACAGACATGACAAAGAGCTGGAGTGGGAGAATGGTGACCATTTGAAGCCTGAGTGTAGAAATAAGCTCAAATGGAATTTCCTGTTGAATTTAGCAGTGGTTCATTGCTTCTGCTTGTGTATTGTTTATGTGAAACTGGAGCTAAATAAACCAATCCATGACCTGCGTTATCTGCCAAATGGATTGAACATTTACTCTCTTTGCCTCAAAGGTTTGTCATTTCAGTTTAGCCTTGCAGATGGCACATCCATTTCCCTGAAACAGAGCCACGATGTACGGGCTTGCCAACATTTCCTGCTAGTTAAAGTTCACCCTCAAAGTACACATAACCATGTTTCACTTTCTCAGCCAATATTCCACAGCATCAATTTGACATCTCTCTGTTTGTTTGGTCACTCTGGAAAAATCTTTGTTATCAACCATTTCTCTTAATTGTACTACTGAGGAAATTATAGTGTCAAGAAACCTACCTCTATCTCTGAGAAATTGACTTTATCCAAAAACCTAAAGAATCATTGTGAATTTGTTTGGCAGTAAGTATGAGAGGAGAGTCTATTAGCATTTTTCTGAAATAGTTTATATGTTCAAATGCCACATGACAAAAGCAGCTTCTGCTCCATTTAAATGCTTTTAGCTGGAATACTTCTATTATCTAACATAATTATATGACTTAAGACAGGCAAGTAAGTCATATTTCCATTAATGTCTTGAAACACTTGAAAGAACATTTGGGTCTTGGTGATATTTTATTTGTCATATGAGAAGATACTTGTAAAAGAGAGAACAAGATTGCTTTTGTAAGTAGAGGAATACATGTATGTGATATAAGGTAACAAATTCATTACATCTATGTGGTTCTTATTTTCAAAACTTCCAATTGCTAATATTTTAAAAGTGAATTTATTTGTATATTAAATTAGTATAGTACAATTTCATGCTTACAGCTTAATAATCAAATACTTATTACTACAATTAAGAAATGAAGTATCTTTTTCAACCTGTTTTATTGAGAGTCACTTGATATTAATAAAGACTATGAAAGGTATTTAAATGTGAAATGGTTTAACATCGGGGTGCTAGATTGGGCCAGGGATGAGAGGTGATAGAGGGGAGGAAATCAAGTATTAAAAGGAGAGTTTGAGGCAACACAATGAAACCTTATAATTCAGCCTAGATCATCTCTATTCTTAGGCGTAAGACCTACAAAGTGCCTATTTTTGCTACCTCACCACCTCTGTTTACTCTGACAAAGATTGGTTCTAAAGTCTATGAACCCGGATTTGTTTCAAATTTTGGTTATAAGGAAGATATAAGCAATGTCTGTGGATGTCATTTAAGGGAAAAAAGAAAAAGCAATTAAAATAGAAGAGGAAGTGAGAAAAATCTTGCAAAGACACGTAGCTGATGACAGTATTAGAGTGCTGCCTTCAATTTGCTCAAGTGTAAGATGCAGTGCAGTATTTTGTATATCCCAATAAGCTCATTGACCCAGTATTCAAATGCCTTATGTTTGCCCTAGGTTATAGCTCAGATTTTGTTGGTGCTTTGCTTGTTTAACTTATATAACAAAAGATAAAATTTTAACATTCTCTGGTAATTTATTTTATCCCCCAGTAATAAAATTAATTTGTGCCTTTACATAACTTTTCCTGAAATGAATTTCATTTTTGGAATATTTAAATGTTTTTAATAGTGAAAAAAGTGTGCTTTTTGATGCTCCCAAGTGACTATTAATATTCAAGTCCTCATTTTCATTAAAAAATTATTAAATTTGATTACTTTTTTTGGAGGCAACCAGTACATATTAACTTTAAATAATTATTTTTGTATTTCCATTTCTCACTGTCTTAATCTAATTTTTAAGTTGATATTGGAAAATAGGAGATAGACTAAAACTTATTTTGAGAGAAAATTAATGCCCCTGCAGGCAGTCTGTGATACATCTGCTGATTTTTTTACACAAATATATCAATACATCCGAAGATGACATACAGATACAAGTTACACTGTTAGCCACAAGGTTAAGGTGATTCTAAACAGTTAGGCAGAGAATCATAATCTATTTATTTACTTGCTTGACTTCAGCATTGTTCTTAACATCTATAAATAATGGCAAAGGTATTTTTGTGAAATGTCTAATTATTTCACGTCTTTTCTGTTACTGTGAAGAAGTGAAATCCATATTGAGTATTCTTCTGTAGGACTCATTGCCAGAGGCTCTTCTGTGAGTCCAGTGCTTTCATGACGCTAAAGGCTATTGAAGTCACTGGCTGTGTGGCTCCTGAGAGCTCAGCTCTCCAGCCTACACACCCTGGAGGCTGCTCACACAGCCCAGAGATCACTTGGTTTTGTCAGTTACAGAAAAGGAATATTAGGAATTCAGTCTCAGTGGTAGAAATGTTACCTACTAGCTTGTATTGTTTAATTTATTTCATATTTAGTTTTATCTTTGATAAAAAATTCCAACTTAATGAGAGGCAGTGCAATAGAATACAAAGTAATAAATTCACTGTTTGCAGTTCATAAGTGAAGGACACTTCCATATTAAAGGCAGCCACTTGATCACAGCCATCATTCAGGGTTTCTTCTGAGAGCACACGTCATCTACTTTCTTTCCTCCCAAGTTTGGTGTACTTGGATTTACAGTGTAGAAGGCATAATAAAATATTCTAATTTTTTATTCATTTCCATTCAAACCCACAATCTATCATGGCTATTCTCTTTGGCTGAAGAGTATTTCAGAGATTATTCATGGAGGTATCATTAAAAAATACATCGCAATACATCCTACGAGCAATGCCTCTTTTAAATGAAGAACACTTTCATTCAAACAAAGAGAAAATTGCAGATAAACTGCTAAAATCATAATTTGCCTTTGATCCATCAAATAATTTATGTTAAAAATCAACCAAGTAAACAGAATTTCGAATAGTGGCAAGCCTCTCTTAGGTGAAACGGGATACATTTAGCAGAGTACAAGAAAAAGAGGTGGCCTCCACTGAAGCATGTGAAAAGAAATCAGCTTAAATAATTGTGAATTCCTAAAGGCCAAGTGTGGGCAAGTGTACGAGTTTCCTAAGGCTGTTGTAATAATGTACTACACAATGAGTGGCTTAAAACTTAAAACATTTTTCTTTTAGAGTTCTGGAGATCTGAGGTGTGAAATCAAGGCGTCAGCAGGGTTGGTTTCATGAGGCTCTGAGGAGGAATGTTCTATGTCTCTCTTCTAACTTCTGGTAGGTTCCAGGCATTTCTTGTATGTAACTGCACTATTCCAAGCTTTGTCTCTGTCTTCAGTTGCTTTCTCTGTGTGTTCATGTCTTCTTTTCTTTTGTCCATCCTAAATTCTTTCGGCATTTCTCTTACAAGGACACCTGTCTTAAAGACCCATTCAGAAAATCTAAGATGATCTTCATCTAAATACTCCTAACTTATTTATATCTGCAAAACCCCTTTTTCTAAATCTTGTAACATTCACAGGTCCTGGAAATTAGGATTTGGATGTTTTCAGCCACCACCATTCAACCCACTACAGCAAATATTAATATATCTGTTTAGAGTAACTGAACGCCCAGATACAAGAAGATATTGCAATTGCTTGAAAGTTTTTTTAAAACAAATCTCAGTGGGATGCTCGTAAGAGAGACTGGGAGCAAGGTGAGTAACTGTAGGCAGATCTCTTCATCCGTAGGTGAATGAGGCCAACGGATGGTCATTGGCTGCCACTGCAGAAGAGTCAGGAAACTCTGATTCCCCTGGCCGAGATCTTTCACATGAAACAAAACCCTTAAGCCACTGGGAAAGGAGCATCAAACATTTTCATACACACACTGGTAAGAGATCCATTAACTTGGAAAAATAAGTTGAAGCAAAATTTATCTCATACTTGAGCTCATGATTCTGCATCAATATAAAAAACTAGGTAGTGGCAGTTTACAGTAGAAGAGTTTGAAACTTACAGTTTACTGAAAGTAATGAGAGCAAAAACAAAACCAAATCTAGCTCCACTATTGAATAGATTGAATCAATCTCCCAATGATATCAGCCTGGCAGAAGGGTAGTATCCCTTTCTAAATGTAAGCAGAGAGAAATGACACATTGTATTAAAAATATGAAATATATTCTACATCAGCTTTCTCATCAGAAACTGTACCAGCCAAGGAAATGAACTGTGATTTCTTCAAAGTAGTGAAAAAAAATTGTCAACCTAGAATACTGTGATTTTTTTTTTCAAATATAGGTCCAAATACAGACTTGTTAAAAAAGAAAAAGAAATACTGAAATAATTTATTTACGGCTGCCTGCCCAAAAAGAAATTTTAAGAGAAGTGCTGCAAGTAAGTTTACTTTTTTTTTTTTTTTTTTTTTTTTTTTTTTTTTGAGACGGAGTCTCACTCTGTCGCCCAGGCTGGAGTGCAGTGGCCGGATCTCAGCTCACTGCAAGCTCCGCCTCCCGGGTTCTCGCCATTCTCCTGCCTTAGCCTCCCGAGTAACTGGGACTACAGGCGCCCGCCACCTCGCCCGGCTCGTTTTTTGTTTTTTGTTTTTTTTTTTGTATTTTTTTTAGTAGAGATGCAGTTTCACAGTGTTAGCCAGGATGGTCTCGATCTCCTGACCTCGTGATTCGCCCGTCTTGGCCTCCCAAAGTGCTGGGATTATAGGCTTGAGCCACCATGCCCGGCCAAGATTGTCTTTTTTTATTTCTTCTACAAAAAAAATGGGATACATGTGCAGAACATGCAGGTTTGTTACATAGGTATACACGTGCCATGGTGGTTTACTGCACTTATTGACCCATCCTCTAAATTCCCTCTTCTCACCCCCCATCCCGCAACAGGCCCTGGTGTGTGTTGTTTCCCTCTGTGTGTCCATGTGTTCTCATTGTTCACCTTGCACTTGCAACTGAGAACATGTGGTATTTGGTTTTCTGTTCCCGTGTTGGTTTGCTGAGGATGATGGCTTCCAGCTTTATCTGTGTCCCTGCAAAGGATATGATCTCATTCCTTTTTATGGCTGCCTAGCATTCCATGGTGTATATATACCACATTTTCTTTATCCAGTCTATGATTGATGGACATTTGGGTTGGTTTCATGTCTTTGCTATTGTAAGTAGTGCTGCAATAAATATATGTGAGCATGTGTCTTTGCAGTAGAATAATTTATATTCCTTTGGGTATATACCCAGTAATGGGATTTCTGGGTCAAATGGTATTTCTGGTTCCAGATCGTTAAGGAATCGCCATACTGTCTTCCACAATAGTTGAACTAATTTACATTCCCACCAACATAGTGAAAGTGTTCCTATTTCTCCACAGCCTTACTAGTATCTTTTGTTTCTTGACTTTTCAATAATCACCATTCTAACTGGCATGACATGGTATCTCATTGTGGTTTGGATTTGCATTTCTCTGATAATCATTCATGTTGAGTTTTTTCTCATATGTTTGTTGGCCGCAGAAATGACTTCTTTTGTATGTTATAGGTATATGTTAGTTTATAGGAAATGTACCAAAGTATTTACTTGAGAGTTCTAGAATTAGAATAAGCTTGCATGATTGGAGGGGACAATTGGAAAATTTTAAAAAATAAAGTTTATTCCTATAGGTTAACAATCAATGATAGCAAATTGATATTTTAAAAGAATGCCATCAATAATGACATCAATAAATATGTAATACTTAGAGAAAAATCTAACATATCGTATGCAGAATGTGTATGTTGAAAATGAGAAAATACTGATGAGACAAAGTGAAGCAGACCTATATATGTAGAGGTAGATACTGCGTTTATGGATTAGAAGACTCAATTTCATTTAAGAGGCCAACTTCCTATATTTATATAGAGATTCAATACCTTCCAAACCCCAAATCAGCAGACTCTTTTTGTTTGTGTAGAAATTCAGAAATTAATTTTAAATGTATATGAAAAGCAAAGGATCTGTATGGACAAAAAAGTTTGAAAATGAACATATTTGGAAGATTCATACTTTTTTAAATTCAGAGTTTGAAAAGCCTCAATAATCAAAAGGTGTGGTATTGACTAATGATAGATTTAGATTCATGCAGTAGCATCTAGATTCCAGAAATATACCCACAGATATTTGTCAATTGTTTTTTGACAAGTTGCCAATGTAGTTCAAGAAGGAAGTATAATATTTTCAATAAATAATGTGTGAAAACTAGATATATATTTGCAAAAAAAGAACATTGATTCATAGTCATGTGTTATATAAAAAATTAACTGAAAATATATTAGAGATCTAAGCAAAGTATATTATGGAATCTAAAGCTATAAAACTTATGTAAAGAAATAAATAAGAAAATCTTTGTAACCCTTGATTAGCCAAAGATTTCTCAGATAGGTCACTAAAATGAAACATAAAGGAAATCATAATGCCAGTTTGTACTTCAACAAAATTCTGACATTCCATGCTTTCAAAAGGAATGTTAAGAAAATGAATATAGCAGTAAAATACTCAGGGAAATATTTTAAAACAAGTATTTAATATCAGAGACTTGTATTCATAATATAAATAAAATGATCACAACTAAGTAATAATTAGAGAAATACCCCATTTTTAAAAATGAGCAGAGGACTTGAACACACACATTTTGTAAGATGAGAGACAGATGGAAAACTAACATTTAAAAAAAGTATTCTACATCATTTGTTACTAGAAAAATGTAAACAAAATTATATGCCATGCACATATACTAGAATGACTTAAATTAAGAGTTCAGACAAAAAGGGCTGGTGAGAATTCAAAGCAATGGAAACTTTTGTCCACTGCTTTTGAAAATGAAAAATATTTTGGAAGATAGTTTGTGTATTTTTAATCAATCTAAACATATCTAGTGATTTTGTTTATTTTTTATTAATATTATTTTTGATGGACAAATTATAATTATTTACATTTATGTGATAAAATGTGATGTTTTGATATATGTATACAAGGAGGAATGATTAGATCAAGGTAATTAAAATATTCATTTGCCTATCCTTTTATGGTAAACCATTTAAAATTTACTCTTTTAGTATTTTGAAATATAAAATCCATTGTTACTGACAATAGTCACCTCACTGTGCAATAGATCTCAAATTGTATTCCTTCTATCTATCTGAAACTTTGTACCTTTTGATCAACAACTCCCCATTTCCTCCTTCTCCACTCTCCAGCTTCTAGTAGCCATAATCCTACTTTCTACTTCCATGAGTGTAACTTTTTTAGATTCCATTCAAAATGAGATCATGTGGTATTTGCCTTTCTGTGCCTGGCATATTTCACTAGTTCTTATTTACATAATGTCTTCTAGTTCCATCTATATTGTTGCAAATGATAGGATTTCTTATTTTTTGAGATTGAATAGTATTCCTTTACGCATATATATATATACCAGTTTTTAAATCTATTCAGTCGTTGATAGATACAGGTTGAATCCAACCTGACTTCTGTGCTCCCAAAAAATGGGAGCACAAATAGCACTTTGATGTATTGATTTCAATTCCTTTGGATATATATACAAAAGTGGGATTCCTAGATCACACTGTAGTTCTTTTTTTTAGCTTTCTGAGGGTCCTCCATATAATTTTCTATATGGCAGTACTCCCATTTACATCCCCACCAATGACGTACAAGTGTTCCCCTTTTCCTCAACAACACTTGCTCTTTTATTTTATGGTAAAAGACATTGCAACAGGTATAAAATAATATCTCATTGTGGATTTAATTTGCATTTCCCTGATAATTAGTGATACTGAGCTTTTTTTTTTTTTTTTTTTTTTTTTAATGTATCTGTTGGTCATTTGTGTATCTTCTTTTGAAAAATGTCTGTTCAGGTACTTTGCCCTTGTCTTCATCTGACAAATTTGTTTGTTTTGCTCAAAATAGAGTTGATTATTGACTTTTTGTGTGTCTGTGTGTGGTTTTATAATAAATTTAAGGATTTTTTTTTGTTTCTCTGATAAATAACATTAGAATTTTGATAGAGGTTGCATTGAATCTGTAGATCACTTTGAGTGGTAGAGAAATTTTCACAATATTAATTCTTCTAAACCATGAGCATAAAATATCTTTCAACTTATTTGCATGTTTTTTCCTAATTTTTTTCATTAACATTTTATGGTTTTAAATATATAAATTATTTACCTCCTTGGTTAAATTTATTTCCACATATTACATTGTTGATGTTGCTTTGGTAAATGGGATTTAATTTCTTTTTTAGATAATTTGTTATTAATATATAGAACTACTGATTTATGTATGTTGATTTTATATCCTACAACTTAACTGAATTTATCAGTTCTGTTTTTTGTTAAAGTGTTTATAGGTTTCTATATGTAAAATCATGTTAGTAGCAAATAGAGATGAATTCATTCCTCCTTTTCCTAATAGAATGGCTTTCATTTCTTTTTCTTGCCTAATTGCTCTGTCTAGGACTTCCAGTACTATGTTAAAAAGACATGGTGAGAATAGGTGTCCTCACCTTGTCCTTTATTTTAGGAGAAAAGCTTTCAACTTTTTATTGTTGAGAATGATGTTAATTATGTGTTTGTCATTGGGAGATTCTGTTGTATTAAGGCACATTTCCTCTATACCTAATCTGTTTAGAGTAGTTGTATTTATTATGTGGTCTATCACATTTATTGATTTGCATATGTTGAATCATCCGTATGTCCCAAGGACAAATCCACTTGATCGTGATGAATGATTTTTTACTGCATTGTTGAATTTGGTTACTAATATTTTGTTGAGGATTTTGGTATCTGTGTTCATCAGCGATGTTGCCTTGTGATTTTCTTGTGTTCTTGTCTAGCTCTGATATGAGGGTAATGCTGGCCTCATAAAACGTGTTTGGAAGTGTTCTCTTCACTTTAACTTTTTGGAACTATTGAGAAAAAATGGTATTAGTACTTCTTTAAATGTTTGGTAGAATTCAGCAGTGAAGTCTTCAGCTACTGGGCTTTTTTTTTTTTTTTTTTCCCGAAGGAGACTTCTTATTACTGATTCAATTTCCTTAATCATACTCAGTTCAGATTTTCTGTTTTTTTCATGATTCAGTCTTGGTAGGTTGTATATGCCTAGAAATTTATTCATATATTCTACATTATCCAATTTGTTGACATATAATTGTTCAAAGTAGTTTCTCATAATTCTTTGTATTTCTGTGATATCAATAGTAACATCTTCTTTTTCCTTTCTAATTACGTTATTTTGAGCTTTCTCTCTTTTTTTCCCCTAGTCTGGCTAAAAGTTTGTCAATTTTGCTTGTCTTTAAAAAACAAACAAACAAACAAACAGCTCTTAATTTTATTGATTGTTGTTTCTTTTTCTAGTCTCTATTTCATTTGCTTATGCTCTGATCTTCATTATTTTCTTTCTTCGGCTAACTTTGGGCTTAGCTTGTTATTGTTTGTCTAGTTCCTTGAGCTATAACATCAGATTGAGATTTTTCTCTTTTTAAAGAAAATATAGCATTTATCACTATACATTTTCCTCTTAGGACTGCCTCTATTGCATCTCACAAGTTTTGGTAGATGTGTTTCCATTTTCCTTTGTCTCAAGGCATTTTAATTTTTTAAAAAATTTCTTCAGAGCCCATTTTCTAGAACTGTGTTGTTTAATTTCTATATATTTGTGTATTTTCCAAGATTTCTCTAGTTATTGATTTTTAGTTTCATGCCATTGTGAGTCAAAATCTTACTTGATGTAACTTCACTCCTTTTAAATTTGTTAAGGTTTGTTGTGTAGCCTAACATATGATCTATTCTGGATAATGTTCTGTTCACACTTGAGAAGAATGTGCTGCTGTTGGATGGAATGTTTTGTAAATGTCTGTTGGGTTAATTTGGCCTAGAATGTAATTCAGGTCCAATGTTTCTCTATTAATTTTCTATCTAGATGGTCTGTCTATTGTTCAAAATGAAGTGCTGAGGTCCTTTACTATTGGAGTGTTACAGTCTATACATCTTCTCAGATTAATAATTGCTTTATATATATAGGTATTTTAATTGTGTTGTACATATATATTTATAATTATGTCCTCTTGAGAACTAATCCCTTTATCAGTATGTAATAAACTTCTTTACCTCTTTTATATAATTTTTGACTTAAAATCCATTTTGTCTGCTATAAGTATAGCTACTCCTGCTCTATTTTTGTGTCCATTTGTGTGAAATACCTTTTCAGACCTTTCACATTCAGTCTTCAGGAAGCATATCGTTGAATCATATTCTTTTGTTGTAGTTACTGTTATTGTTTGGCATCCATTCAGCCAGTCTATGTCTTTTTATTGAGTCATTTAATCCATTTACAGTAAAGTATTATTAATAAAGATTTGCTACTGCCATTTTGTGATCTGTGTTCTGATTGCTTTGTAAGTCTTGTTTTTTTTCTTCCTCTCTTGCTGTCTTCCTTTTTTTTTTTTTTTTTTGTCGGAGTTTCACTCTTGTTGCCCAGGCTGGAGTGCAATGGCACCATCTTGGCTCACTGCAACCTCTGTCCTCAGGGTTCAAGCGATTCTCCTGCCTCAGTCTCTCAAGTAGCTGGGATTACAGGCACCTGTCAAAATGACCGGCTAATTTTTTTGTATTTTTAGTAGAGATGGGATTTCACCATGTTGGCCAGGTTGGTCTCGAACTCCAGACCTCAGGTGATCCACCCTCTTCGGCCTCCCAAAGTGCTGGGATTACATGCGTGAGCCACTGCACCTGGCCTTCTCTTGCTGTCTTCCTTTATGATGTGATGGTTTTCTGGGGTGATAAGCTTTTAATCCTTTCTTTTTACACTTTGCGGTAACTACTATTGGTTTTTAATATTTGGTTATCATGAGGCTTCCATAAAACATCTTATTCTTATAACAGGCTATTTAAGTTGATAACAACTTAATTTTCATCACATATAAAACCTACACTTTCACTTTCTCCCATCTTTTAAAATTTTGGTGTCAACGTTTACATTTTTATAACTTATGTCCCTTAACAGTTTATTGTAGATACAGTTGTTTTGGCTTTAATAGTTTTGATTTTTAGCCCTCTGTCTTAGTCCATTTTGTGTTGCTATAAAGGAATACCTGAGACTAGGAAATTTCTAAAGAAAAAGGATTTATTTGTACCATGGGTTTGCAGGCTGTACAAGAGCATAACACCAGAATCTGCTTTTGAGGAGGGCTTCACAAAGCCTCCGCTTGTGGCAGAAGGCAAGAGGGAGTAAGCAATATATGGAGAGAAGAAGGAGGAAACAAAGAGAGGGGAGGAAGGTGCCAGGCTCTTTTCAAAAATCAGATCTCTTGGGAACTAATAGAGTGAGATCTCATTTATTACCACAAGGACAGCACCAACCCTTTAATGAGAAATCCACTTCCCATGACCCAAATACCTCTGACCCAGCCCAACCTCCAACACTGGGGATCAAATTTCAACATGAAATCTGGAGAGAACGAATACCCAAATAATATAACCCTTATAGTGGGGATAATATTGCTTTACACACTACATTTACAGTCTGAGAGAATTCTGAAGATGACTGAACATTACTTATACCATTGAGTTTTTTCCTTCTTTTCAGAATTAGTTACAGGCTTTTGTTTCAGCTTAAATAATTTCCGTTAGCAATTTCTATAAAGTAACTCTAGGGATAATTATCCTTAGTTTTTGTTTTTTTTTTTGTTGGGGGGGAAGTATGTATTTATACCTCATTTCTGAATCATAGCTTTGCTGGTAAAATAGTCTTCGTTGAGTCTTTCCTTCAGCATTTTGAGTATATCATCCCATGTCTCCTGGACTGCAGAGTTTCTGCTAAGAAATTCACTGAATGTCATACTGGGTCTTCTTTGAATGGAATATATTTATTTTCTGTTGCTGCTTTTGTATTCTTTCTTTGTCTTTGATTTTTCATAATATGATTGTGTGTCTTGGTGAACTCCTTTTTGGGTTGAATTTATCTGACATCCTTTGAACTTCCTTGACCTGAATGTTGTATTATCTCCAATCTGCAAAATTTTCAGTCATTATTTTATTAAATGTATTTTCTGGGCCTTTTAATTTATCTTTTCTTTTGAAACTCCTATTATGGCAAGGTTGTTTTGTTTGATGGTGTCCCATAATTTGCATAGGCCTTTATTTTTTTCCTTATTGTTTTTGGTTCCTCTAATAGAATAATTTCTCATGTAATATGTTTGAATTTATTTATTTTCTTTTGCTTGATCAACTCTGCCTTTGAAGTTTGCTATTGAATTTTCTAGTTCAGTTACTGTATTCTTTATCTCTAGGATCTCTAATTGTGTTTTTTAATTGTTTTTATTTCTTTGCAAAACTTATTTTAGTCCTAAATTGTAATCAAAATTTTACTTAATTTTTGTATCTGTATTTTTATTTGAGTTCTCTGAACTTCTTTGAGTATTATTCTGAATTATTTGTCCATCATTTCATAGAACTCCATTTCTTCTGTGTCTATTGTTAGAGCTTTATTAGTATCTTTTGGTGTGTCATATTTTCATAATTCTTCTTAAGCCTGGTGTCTTTGCATGGATGCCTTCACATTTGAGGAAATGGCCATTACTTCTGGTCTTTGCAGGTATTCTTTGGTGGTGATATATCTGTACTCTTCAGTCTATCCTGATGTTATGAATGAGCCTACTGGAAGCAACTGTACACAGGTAGACCTTGGTGTCAGGTTGTCTAGTTGGGACTGGTTGCTTCCTGTCTGATGCTAAGTGATACTACATCCTGTATTCCTTTGTTCCATGAGACCACTCACTGGACTCCGTCATCAGATGATGCTGTTGGCTGCACTGTGTAACTTATTTTAATTGGACAGGATTGTAGGTTATCTTTTCTGGCAGGACAGTACTGTTGCTTGGCATCTGTAGCTGGGCAGGGCCATTTGCTGGGCTCCCAGGCTTGGTGAGGTTTCTGGAATTGCTATGTGACATCATGGAGTGAGCAGGACCAGAGGCTTTACTCCAGATATGTGTGGACTTGGGCTTGAGTCCCAGCCTAGGGTAGGCTTAAGCAGAGCACCAAGACTTGGTGAACTTGCCACTGGGGGTGGGCGGAACCATATGCTCCCTCTGAAGGGAATCATTGACCTGCAGTTGCCACTAAGATGGGGGAAGACCTTCAAGCATGGCTTTTCTCATTTATATGGTCGAAAAGGGGGTCTCAGCCTCACTCTCAAGTTCTGGGATATTCACAAAGGTATTCTTGCTTATAGATAATTTCTAGATGGGTTTTGGTGGGAAGGAGTAGAGCTAGAAAACTTCTATTTTGACATTCTTGCTGACATCACCCCTCGACCTATTTATGTAAATATGTTGTGCTTTGCCATCTTCTATTCTAAATAATGTGTGTGCGCTGTAAATGTATAGCTTATATTTGTGAAATTATAATAAAGCATAAAGTTTAAAACAACCTAAAGGCACACCATATAAAGAAGTGGTTCTAATTCCCAAAGACCAATTATCAATTTTTTTATAAATAGGGAACTATCACTCAAATTTTTATCAAAGTTTTTAAGAAAATTACACTATTAGTGTATTTATGTCATTTAATATTGCAACAGTCATGCAGAACTATTGGACCAAAGTCATCAACAACTACAGGCTATCCATTATGCTCTCTCTGAGACATGGCTCTAAATCATGCCTTCAATAACTCTTGGTAATGAAGCATGCATCTTCTAATAGCTAAATATAAGGCTTTAGTCATTTTTGTGTTATTTTTCTCACCTCACCTAATTGCATGAGCAAACACATTTATCCTTTTCTGCTTTGATTTTGCTTTCTTTGTTTTGCTCAATATTATTTTCTTCTTTCTATCTGTACATTTAATGCTACATTTGTAGGATTCCTCATATAAGCTAGGATTACTGAAATAATGTCCAACTGTTGACTTCATATCTGTCAATACTTCAGCTACTTTTCTTTCATGTATTACAGTGTTGCCAGATCAATAAGCACAATGCTAATCATTTTCATTGCCTAATCCATTAGTTATATATTTCACAATCTTAATTTTTCAAAATTTTAAATGAACCGGCACAATACACCTTTCCCACATAGCTGGCTACATGTTTTTAAATTTTTTATTTTAAAAAAAATTTCCTACTTTTAAGTTCAAGGGTACGTGTGCAAAATGTGCAGGTTTGTTACATAGGTAGATTTGTGCCATGGTGGTTTGCTGCACAAATCATCCCATCACCTAGGTTTCAAGCCCAACATCCATTAACTATTCTTCCTGATGCTCTTCCTCCTTTCATCCCCCACCCTCCGACAGGCCCAGGTGTGTGTTTTTCCCCCATGTGTGTTGTTACCCCCATGTGGCCATGTGTTCTCATTATTCAGCTCTTTCAAAACATTTATGTAATATACAAATTGAAGTCAATGTATTTCACTAATGGTTTTGTTTGTTCGTTTTTTTTTTTTTTTGCTTGTTTCTTTTTGTTGAGATGGAGTCTCACTCTGTTGCTCAGGCTGGAGTGCAGTGGCATGATCTCAGCTCACAGCAACTCTGCCTCCCGGGTTCAAGAGATTCTCCTGCTTCAGCCTCCCAAGTAGCTGGGACTACAGGCACGCACCACCACACCCAGCTAATTTTTGTGTTTTTAATAGAGACAGGGTTTCACCATGTTGGTCAGGCTAGTCTTGAACACCTGACCTCATGATCTGCCTGCCTTGGCCTCCCAAAATGCTGGAATTACAGACCTGAGCCACTGCTCCTGGCCATATTCCCCTTAAGCTTTTAATAGCAAGTTGGTTATGCTTATGTTTATCTTTCAGAGGAACTAGCACACAGCTAAGGACCTTAAACTTTCCAAACAATAATTTGTTTGAATGTAATTTACATAACATATAATTTTAAACTCAAAACTTGTCATGCTTTCAAAGAAAAGGCTTTGAAAAATAGAAAATGTGCATTACATTTATTTTGTAACACTATCTTTTGCCTATTTGAGCACAGAAATACATTACTAGAAGCATAACAAAATACAACATGAAATTAATTATGGAATAGTCTTAACTTCTAAAAGTAGCTGCTAGGGAAAAAAAAACCAAAACCTTCTGCAGGAAATGGTCATAATTTGGAACCCTAAAATTCTATCCACTGAATGGAAGAAACATTATCTTATATCATTCTGAACATATTATTGCCAATTTCCTTGCATGTTTTTAAATGTAACCATTAGAAGAGTTAGAATACACCTGTAATTTATGATAGGATAATGTTTATGCTAGCCTCTGTTTCCATAGTAGTATTGCTATATTCTTAAGATAAAGAGAAACCTTATGTTTATAAGGTTACAGACATTTAGTCTGTTATCTTAAATTATTATACATATTTTCCTCATTTATGTGTATATATATGTTTCAATTGCATTAAAATGTTTAGATATTATATTATTTATACACATACATGGCCCTAATAAATGCTGGGATGTCTCTAATTAAGATTAGACCATAAAAAATGTAGACTATTGTTGGTAACAAAGTCATGGAGTGAAGGAACTATGGCTAGCAACAAATATCTGAGTGTGATAGGTGGTAGTTTATTATATTTTCATTGTTGTTTTAGTCATGTGAACACATTTGGAAAACAGCACATCTCCGTTATCTATAAATATTCCTTTCCAACATTCATATGTTCTATTTTGTCTATTTGAATATTTTTTGCTACATACGAATATTGAGAGCATTCTTCATTCTATACAATATTTTTCTGCCTTCCATTAACTTAATTTATATATACTCAACATATATTTATTTATATATATACACACACATATTTTTTCTTCAGAACTTCCCACACAATCTTACTATTGGCCAAGAAACTCACTTTCAAACAAAATAATAAGCAAACGTCTGATACCCATGCAACTCTTAATTGATCTTATAATGTAATTCATTAAATGAAAGTAGTTCATGATGTATAGAAAAGTGGGATGGCCCAAGAAGATTCAGGTGCAGAGCTATGTGGACAATTCAACTATATGAAACTGGGAGGGTATTCTATGTAGTGCTGTGTATGCTTAAAGTCAATGAACAATATTTATCTTTTATTATATATACTTTCCCACTTTAAAAAGATGTCTTAATCTCCTGGAATCTTAATTAGAGATTCCATGTCCATAGGAAAAAATATTTCTACCTGATGAAAAATAGTGCTTTTATTTAAGTAAGAGTTAATATTGCAACCAGAACAATTTAAGCTTCTGATTCACCTAAATAACATATTTTTAAAGTGGCCTATGATGAATATTTGGGTAAACAATTCTGCTTATCAGAGGAAAATAGGGTTGCTACTGCAAAATGGAGTTTGTGCAAACATGCTGGCAAGTCTTATGAATAATTAGAATCCTCAGAAATAAGTGGGAATCAAAACAAATTTCACAAACCACAGAAAGCAGCAAAAGGCAAGAGCTCTGTTTTTTTACAAGAGGCAAAAGACTCATGGGATGAATCATGTAGGAACAAAGGCTTAGATACTGTTGATAGTCTGGGACTAGTTGAACATTTCATGTACATGTAAATAATCTTATGATTTAGTTCAGAGATAATATAGCATAGAGATGGAATTTGATGAGTTCTAGGGAAAAAATGAGTAAATCAAGATTTTAGATTTGGAAGTATAAAGAGTAATCGATGATAATTGAGTTGTATTTTTCAAGTGAAGCTGTGTGCTTTTGGTTACATAATGGATAGTCATGCTATGATAGAAAAAATATTTCTTTGAGATGGAGAAATATGAAAAGGGGTATATGCATGAAGGAGAGTCAAAAGCTATCCTTCAACTTGATCTTTGAGGAAATTTTAATCAGAATATATCCTGTGCCCAATTTCTGTACTTGAATATCATAGCATTGTTTGAATTTTCAACAGCATAGGGCATTGTTTCTTCTACAAGTGGTCAATTACTTTTTATAGAAAAACAAAAATTTACAATTTATGTCATAGGCAGAATATCATGAATTTAACAAGTTAGTAATACAGACTTTCAAATACCTTTATAAATTAGTCCAAAGTAGAAAATTATTTTTTGTCTGCTCTTGGACTCAGACACATTCAGAAAAAATATACATTTATAAAAATAAAATGGCAAGGCTAATCCCACCAATTAATTGATAGTGTTATTATCTCATACCGGTTTATTTGAACACTTAATGCATAAGAATAGCTGGATGAATTTTTTCCTGTCCTACCTCCGTGTTTATGTGAAGCAATTATAAAACTATCTGTTACTTTTTGCAAAACCAAAATAAAAAAGGCCCCAAAGCAAAACACAAAAAAATCACTAACAAAATCCACAAAACAAAAACAATACAGCTAATTTAACTACTCATATAGGCCCTTCCTTCAATTCCTTGACATTTGGCATGTTAATACTATTTCTAAACCAGATACCAGGAAGCAACTATGTATGAGGAAGAAAATGAATATTCTAGGTATAATACATATTAAACTTGTTTCAGATAATAGTAGCTAGAAAATTGATATTGAAAAGTGGGGCATTGCTATAAAGATATCTGAAAATGTGGAAGCAGCTATGGAAATGGGTAGAGGTCGGAAGAGTTTAGCGGGCTCTGAAGAAGAAGACAGATGAGGAAAAGTTTGGAAGTTCTTAGAGACGGTTAAATGATTGTGGTCAAAATGCTGAAAGAAATATGGGCAGTGAACTCCAGTGTGATGAAGTCTCAGATGGAAATGAAAAAGTAACTGAGAACTAGATTAAAGGTCAGCCTTTTTACACCTTAGCAAAAACCTGGCTGCACTGTGTTCATGCCCTAGTGATTTGCAGACGGTTGAACTTAAGAGTAATACCCTCAGGCATCTGGCAGAATAAATTTCTAAGCAGCAAAGCATTCAAGATGTGGTGTTGCTGTTTCTAACAACCTATGATCGAATGTGGGAGCAAAGGAATGACTTACAGTTGGAACTTACAATTAAAGGGAAGCAAAGCACAAAAATTTGGAACATTTACCACTTAGCCATGTGGTATAGAAGTAAAAAGCATTTTCAGGAGATGAATTCAAGCAGGCTGTAGAGCAAACACTTGCTAGGGAAATTAGCATGAATAAAAGGAATCCAAGAAATAATAGCCAAGACAATCAGAAAAAGGTCTCAAAGGCATTTTGGAGTCTTTGAGGCAGCCCCTTCCATCACAGGCCCAGAGGCTCAGGAGGAAATAATGTTTTTCAGGGACCAGGCCCAGGGCCCTGTTGTCTTTACAGCATTGAGACACTGCTCCCCATATCTCTGCATCTCTGGCTCCAGCCATGGCTCAAAGCTACCCAACTGTAGTTTGGGATGATGCTACAGAGGGCACAAACCATAAACTTTTGTGGCTTCTACAAGGTGTAGTGTTAAGTCTGCAGGTATGCAAAATGCAAGAGTGATGGAGGCTCCGCCACCTACTCCTTGATTTCAGATGTATGGGAAAGTCTAGATGCCCAGGCAAAAGCCTGTCACAGGTGCAGAGCCCCTACAGAGAGACTCTATGAGGGCAGTGCCAATGAGAAAGAGGGGATCGGAGCACCCACAAAGAGTTTCCACCAGGGCACTAAGTAGTGGAGTTGTAGGAATCATGCTGCCACCCTCCTCCAGACCTAAGAATGGTAGAGCCACCAGCTGCTTGCACCCTGAACCTAGAAAAGCCACAGGCACTCAACTCTAAGCTGTGACAGCAGCCACAGAGGCTACACCCTGCAAAGCCACAGGGACAGTGGTGCAGAAGGCCTTGGGAGCCCACACCTTGCACCAATGTGCCCTGCATGTTGGACATGGAATGAAGGATTATTTTGGAGCTTGAAGGTTTAATGTCTGTTATGCAGTGTTCTGGACTTATGTAAGACCTATTCCCCCTTTTAATTGGCTGATTTCTCCCTTTTGAAATGGGAATGTTGATCCAATGTCTGTACCACCATTGTATCTTAAGAAATAAATAACTAAAAAAAAAAACCTTACAGGTTCAGAGGTGGCAGGAACTTGTCCTGAGTCTCAGATGAGACTTTGAAATTTGGTCTTTTGAGTTAATGCTGGGAATAGGTAAGACTTTGGGGAACCATGGATAAGTAATTATTGTATTCTGAAAGGAAAACGAATCTTAATGTCCCCAGATGACTAAAAGGGAAAAGTCAAGCTGGGAACTGCTTAGGCCCAAACTGCCTCCCCTTCTATTCAGTCACCCCTCTGCTCACTGAGATCAATGCATATCTGATTGTCTCCCTTGGATAGGCTAATCAGAAACTTAAAAGAATGCAACCATTTGTCTCTTTTCTACCTGTGACCTGGAAGCCCCCTCCCCACTTTGAGTCTTCCCACCTTTGCTTTGAGTGTCCTGCTTTTCCAGACCAAACCAAAATTCATCTTGCATGTGGCAATTGATGTCTCATGTCTCCCTAGAATGTCTAAAATCAAACTCTGCTCTGACCACCTTGAGCATGTGTCATCACAATCTCCTGAGGCTGTGTCATGGGCATGAGTTCTCAACCTTGGCAAAATAAACTTTGTAAGTTAACTGAGACCTGTCTCCGATTTTTGGGGTTCACATTTTGGTAACTATGAAGGGATTCTGAGTGGAGAAGCCCCTGACCTTTGACAAATCTCCTATCAGTGCTTGGTACCAGCATGAGCTAACCATATTGCTCAAACCCGTAGGACAATTTGCTAAGGTCTGAGAGCACCCACTCCAGAGAATCCAAGAAATCCCAAAATTTGGTCAAGACCTAATGTTTACTTTGCTGTGCAACTCCTCTTTTTTGGAGTTGTACTTGTTTCCAAAAGGAAGGCAAGATTTCCTGATTCCATGAAGAAAGAAGTCAGGTAACTCCATTATGGAGTTTGAGCTCACTTCCAACAGGGAAGAAGAGCTGGTTTCTTTCCCCCCTGCTTCGAGGATGGTGGAGAGCTGTCTACAGCCTGAGTCCCATCCCTAGGTAAGAAACTGAATTAGGCTTTGTCTTGGCTAAAGTTAAGATTAACAACCAGCTGATCCTAATTTCCTCTTACCGTTGGAGTGTTCAGTGATCATGTAAATTGTGCCATTATTTGTTTTGCTTAACTGCTTTTTCTGTTGTTGTTTGTTTTTGTTTTGTTTCTGTTTTTGTTGTTGTTTTAGTCTCTTTCCCATTGGGTTTGATTAACTCTATTCAGCTTGATCAAATCCAAATAAAGGAAAAGAAAGTTTCAAATTATGAGGAACAAGGCCTCTGAAGTAGCTAAATTGTCCTCTCTCTCTCTCTCACACACACACACACACACACACACAAACACACACACAATAAAGGATGGTAGATGGTGTGCTGGGCGAAAAAGAAAAGAGGACTTTTTAAAATTTTGGCTCCTAAAGGGGTTTTATTTACATAACAAGGCCACGTTTTTGCTAGCCAGACCAAACTGAAAGCAAGGGCTGTCACCCCACCCTGCAGTTCCATAGCTAAGGTTCTGCCTTCCCTTTGTTCCACCAAAACAGCCTGGCTTTGATTCCTAAATCAAGCCTTTTCGGTTTGATACTTGGTACTTCTGAAATAGCAGCAATTTGTCCTAGCAGAAATATAGTAATGAGATTTTAAAAGACTTTTTTTAAAACCGGAGCTCAATGGTTAAAAGTCAGCTTAATTAAAAGCTAACATCCAAGAGATATGTGTATGTGTCTGTGTATGTGTGTATCTGTGTGTGTTTGTATTTAAAAGACCTTCATGTTTCTTTGTTTTTTTTCTCTCCTAGGACCTTGTCTTTCTTTTGAGCAAAAGTTTATTTTCTTCTCCGTTGACTGAATTCTGTTTTATTCATTAATAACTATTGCAACAGAGGCTACTTTAGGGTTTTTAAAGAAGAGTGTAGTTTAGACACTTAGAAATGCCTTTGTCAGAAAAAAAACCAAAATTAAGTGCACTGTAAAAGCATCATGTGGTCTAACCTCAAAATAATTCTCCGTTTTTGGAGACCCAGAATTCAGTCTGGGTTCTGCCCAGAGCTCAGAGATCCAGAAAAAAGATAGGCAGTCCTTATGTAAATAAAATTGATCTCCTTACACACTCCTATGATAAATTTCTATAATTTTATGTTTGATTTTGTATCCATCTTTAATCTCCCTCTAGTACCACCGGACTTCTTTTTTTCTCTGTACGTTATGACGTAAATTTTGCTATTTGATTTTCACCTGAGTTGTTTATTTCAATATGCAAATTTAAGACTATTTAGCTGACAACTGCCTAGGGTTGTGAAACAGGTTTTCAAGAATCTGAAACTCTAAGATGCAAAAAGAAAAGGTCGTTATGAATCTATAAGATGTACTTCTATCAGCATACCTAAAACATCTACATATTTATGTGTTATATACAAACTGTTTCACTACTAAAAATATATATGAGCATTAATTAATTGGCTTAAAGAAAAATAAAAGTGCTTAAATCAAATATTTATCAGAAAAAAGGAAAGACTAGTTAAATACTTTTTCAAGTTTATGTTACTTAAGTAAAATCTTTAATACATAAGCAAGCTTTAAAATTATTGGTAAAATAATATTAGAATTATCAGCATACATTTTTGCTCATATTTATTAATCAAGTAATTTAATACTTATCCCTGCCAAATACTATAAATTGTCAAAATCTGGCACAGGGGTTACAAAACTATAAACCCAGCCCAAGACAGAATGATCTTTGCTTGTGTAATCTTTAATAAATAAGACGTTGATATTGGTTTAATGAAAATAGTTACACACTGAATAATTTAGTAAAATTAGCATAACTTTTAATCTTGTGGGTTTAGGCAGTCTAGTCTTCAGGCAGTAAAGAGGTTTGTTTTGGGAAAGAACTGTTATCATATTTGTTTCAAAGCTAAACTATAAACTAAGTTCCTTCCAAAGTACAGGAATGAACAAGGACAGTTTGGAGGTTAGAAGCAAGATGGAGTCATTTAGGTCGTATCTTTTTTACTGTCTCAGAATTTTGCAATGGCGAGTTTCATAACTTTAAATTAGCTATAAATCTCTAACAGATGCTCTTGAATGCAGGCTTCTGATATCGTTGGAAATTGAGATGAGAGAGCTGGTTGGTTACAAGAGCCTGGGACCTCCTTCCTTTCTCTCTTACTCCCTCTCTCACCATGTGACATATCCCTTCACCTTCCACCATGATTGGAAGCTTCCTGAAGTCTCATCAGAAGCCAGTGCTGGTGCTATGCTTCTTGTATAGCCTGCAGAGCTATGAGCCAAATAAACCTCCTTTTAAATAAAGTACCCACCTTCAAGTATTCCTTTATAGCACTGTAAGACATACTAATGTACTGCTTGAAAGAACTAAGACACTATTGCAACAGCATCCTGTACTTCCAGCAGCAGTTCCAGCAATGATGAGTGCCACTACAATTAGGCCAGTCTTTTGACTACAGTTCCAGACATTGATGTACTGTGGATACCTGTCCTGTTATCAATCTGTCTCTTCTGGCGCCCACACAGCAATTTTCAAAGACACTCCTTTTACACTTTATTATGCTTTCAGATACATATATACATACATATACATATACATACACACAAGTATGCACTGAAATGTATGTACATACAAGTATATTATATATAGAAACCCACTCTTCCAGAATCTAAACTTACGTTTTAAAAATGTAATAGAAAATGTCAAAAACTGTTAAATTAGCACAAGTTACACCAGGTAATTTGAAACACATTCACTCATCACACTATTAAAATTGGGCAATTAACTCCTCTGTGTTTTTGTCTGAAAACATGATATGTTCTACTATGAGGTCTTTGGAACTCCTCTTCTATTCACTGCACTGTTTAATAAAAAGAAATTTGAGTTTAAAGTAGTTTTCCACTAATTTTGATCCTTAAGTGAAATGGTATATGTAATTAGAAACTCTTGATAAAAGATCGTATTAGATTTACAATTATTACAAATTTCTGATTTAAGTGATTACTTTCTATCTGAGTAGTTTATTTTTTATTAACTGAGTATTGGATTGATGGCAGTTAATCACATTCATTTAAGGGGAAGGACTCTTTACTGGCAATGTTGAGAAACTAACTTTATTAACATACATTTTGAAAATTTTCCACACTTTAGAATGCATTATTCATCTAAGACTCTAAAAGATGTGTTTTATTCATGCTGCTATTGCTGTGAAGTCAAAACCCAATTAATATGCATCATCTGCTGTATTACAAAAGGCAAGCAACATATATATCATTTAAATTCATGTGTAACTTAAGTCAAGATGTTAAAGAGTACTATGTTCTATCGCGGAGAAACAGTGGCATGAAATGAGGAAAATATATGTGGGTGCTATCCATTTATGTTGTTTAAAGATAAACTATACTTTGGTAGATAGGTCTGAAAGAGTGTGTTTTCTAAGTAGAGTGACTAGATAAGGAATTAGGTTTATAATTTCCATTTCAAAAGCAGGCTGCCTTGAACTAGGCTGAATGATTGATTTGAAAGCAAAATAGAAAAGCCAAATATGACTTGTCTTTTGGCATCAGAAAAGACCAACATATCAGGGATAAGTATTTGTTTAAATAAACTTTCTTGAGTTGTCTTTATATTCACTAAAATACTAGAGGCTGAGGCCTTCACTTTGGTGTGCCTAGAGGTGTAATTAAATTTTGCAGCTGGGTCATAGGTTGTTTTAAATACTGTAAGAGTCTGTAGGTTGAGTAATTATTAATAATTTAAGCACTTTGATCCTCAGTTTCTTCCTCTGTAAAAGAAGAAAATTTAGAAAACATTGTTTACATTATTTTTGGTTTTGATATGAGGCAATGGATCAAGACTGCACACATTTGTAAAAGACTTATTTTTATCTAAATTTCTTTCTTTAATGCCGTGATACCTTTGCTTTGTCCTATTTTTTCATTTATTTATTTAATTTGCTTTTTTATTATACTTTACATTCTGGGATACATGTGCAGAATGTGCAGGTTTGTTACATAGGTATACACGTGTCATGGTGGTTTGCTGCACCCATCAATCCATCACCTCATTAGGGATTTCTCCTAATGCTATCCCTCCCCCAGCCCCACCAACCCCCAAGAGGCACAGTGTGTGATGTTCCCCTCCCTGTGTCCATGTGTCTTCATTGTTCAACTCCCACTTATGAGTGAGAACATGCAGTGTTTGGTGTTTCTGTTCTTATGTTAGTTTACTGATAATGGTGGTTTCCAGGTTCGTCTGTGTCCCTGCAAAGGACATTAACTCATCCTTTCTTATGACTGCATAGTATTCCATGGTGTACATGTGCCACATTTTCTTTATCCAGTCTATCATTGATGGGCATTTGGGTGGGTTCCAAGTCTTTCCTATTTTGAACAGTGCTGCAATATACATATGTGCATGTGTCTTTATAGTAGAAAGATTTATAATCTTTTGGGTATATACCCAGTAATGGGATTGCTGGGTCAAATGGTATTTCTGGTTCTCAATCCTTGCAGAATTGCTGTACTGTCTTCCACAATGGTTGAACTAATTTATACTCCCACCAACAGTGTAAAAGCATTCCTATTTCTCCGTATCCTCTCCAGCATCTGCTGTTTCCTGACTTTTTAATGATCAACATTCTAACTGGTGTGAGATGGTTTCTCATTGTGATTTTGATTTGCACTTCTCTAATAAACACTGATGATGAGCTTTTTCTCATATATATATTTGTTGGCCACATAAATGTCCTCTTTTGAGAATTGTCTGTTCACATCCTTCATCCTCTTTTTGATGGGGTTGTTTGTTTTTTTTCTTGTAAATTTAAGTTCTTTGTGGATTCTGGATATTAGCCCTTTGTCAGATGGATAGATTGCAAAAATTTTCTCCCATTCTGTAGGTTGTATTTTCACTCTGATGATAGTTTCTTTTGCTGTGCAGAAGCTCTTTAGTTTAAATAGATCCCATTTGTCAATTTTGGCTTTTGTTACCATTGCTTTTGGTGTTTTAATGATGAAGTCTTTTCCCTTGCCTATGTCCTAAATGGAATATTGCCTAGGTTTTCTTCTAGGGTTTTTATGGTGTTAGATCTTACATTTAAGTCTTTAATCCATCTTGAGTTAATTTTTGTATAAGCTATACAAAATAATAAGGGGTCCAGTTTCAGTTTTTTGCATATAGCAAGCCAGTTTTCCCAACACCATTTATTAAATATGGAATCCTTTCCCCATTGCTTGTTATTGTTGGGTTTGTCAAAGATCAGATGGTTGTAGATGTATAGTATTATTTCTGAGGGCTCTGTTCTGTTTCATTGGTCTATATATCTGTTTTAGTACTAATACCATGCTGTTTTGGTTACTGTAGCCTTGTAATATAGTTCAAAGTCAGGTAGCTTTGAATAATCCAGCATTGTTCTTTTTGCTTAGGATTATCTTGTCTTTTTTGGTTCCCTATGAAATTCAAAGTGTTTTTTTTTTCTAATTCTGTGAAGAAAATCCGTGGTAGCTTGATGGGGATAACATTGAATCTATAAATTACTTTGGGCAGTATTGCCATTTTTAGGATATTTTCATCTAAATTTCAATACTTAGATTATTTTATTCAACTGCAAATTCAAAATACAAAGATATTAAGATACAGAAGCACTCAGGAAGTACATTATCCAGGCATCAACTTTTCTAAAAATCTAATTAAGGAAATGATTTCATACACATTATGAAAATGCAAAAGTGAACCACAAACACAAAGAAATTTGATAAACTGAGATGTCTTTAAATGATGGTGAGTCTAAGTCAAGCTCCATAATTTGTGGAGATTTATAAATTTTATATGCAGTTATTTAAAAACAGGAAACATGATGTATTTTAAGGAAAGTAACATTATGGAATTAAAATCCAATATAATTTTATCAGAACTTTGGAGAATTTAAGATTAGGAAATAATTATCTTAATCTATGTTTTCATGTTCCTTTGTCTTGTTTTCTTCAGAAACTTTTACTATCAATTTTTATTCCCAACACCTACATAGCCATATTTTATACTATATTTAGAGCTTTCATTGGCCCTTGGTTATCCTAAAATTTATGTTAAAAACAAAAATAAAGCCGAATGAAAAAAATATTTATTTCAATTACACATACTTTTTAGCTACTTTTTAAAAATTTCATTCTTTTTCACAAACTTTCTAGAGAGATAACTCTATTCAGTCTCTCTAAGATACTGTAGAAAACTGGAAATTATGTTAACAGATAATCTACAAGAGAAAAGAACAAATATAAATAGCTAATATAAATACAAAATATTTCAAATCTCATTAGATCTCAGGAAAAGTACATCAAGAATATATACATATCTTTTTTATAAGTAATATTTTACATCAATTTTTGTTTTTTATTTTTATTTACTTTTTATTTTTGAGATGGAGTTTCACTCTTGTCGCCCAGGCTGGAGTGCAATGGTATGATCTCGGCTCACTGCAACCTCTGTCTCCCAGGTTCAAGCCATTATCCTGCCTCTGCTACCTGAGTAACTGGGATTACAGGTACCTGTCACCACACTCATCTAATTTTTGTATTTTTAGTAGAAACAAGGCCTCGCCATGTTGGCCAGACTGGTCTCGAACTCCTGACCTCGTGATTTGCCCACCTCGTCCTCCCAAAGTGCTGGGATTACAGGTGTGAGCACTGCACCTGGCTGTAAATCAATTTTTTTGAATTATGGTCTTGATCAGGCTGGATGAGAGACCATCTAGCTGCTCTTTTCTATCTGGTCAGCTGTTTCTAATCTTTTTGGGATGGACAAGTTCTGGCTTATATGTGTTTCACTTTAATAGCGCCTTACCTAAGAAGCAGTCAGTACATAGTTGACATATTTTTAATGGGCTACCTAAAACAATATATTTTTTTTGTGCGAATCTGTATCTAGGGTACTAAGGACTAATATGTTATAATTTAAGTAATTTCATTGCTTTTGCCTAGCCAAAATAGCTGTTTACTAACTAAGAATATATGGATCCTCATAATGTAACTAACATTATTGCTTTTTCCTACCCAAAATAGTTCTTTACCAACCCAGAATGCGTTGATCCTTGGAGACTTATTGTCTTATCTCTATTGTCATGTTCTAGAGTATATCATCTACAGTATGTCAAGTTCTATCGATAGTTTCTGAATCAGTCAGAGCTCTTGATTTTTACATATATACAACTCAATCAAGTTCTATCGATAGTTTCTGAATCAGTCAGAGCTCTTGATTTTTACATATATACAACTCAAACCGAGCACAAAAGAAAATTAACTTGGAAGATTGTAGTGCTATTTGCTGAAAGTAATAACTACAGCACTCAACTGTAATAAAGATGAGGAAAAACAGCAGCTCTAGAAACAACTGCAGACACTGTAAACAATCCTTGGCCAGGACCCTCCATCACTCAGCTTTGCCTCTGTTTGATATTGGTCTTATTTTCTGTAATAGAAAGTTGTTTTGCAAGCGATGTTATCAGTGCCACGTAAATATTAGAACAGGCAATTCATGGTTTCCCTAGCCTCAAAGACATAGGTACAGATTAGAAGATTTATACAGTGCTCTTGGTACTTTTGAACCCTGCAGAAACACTGACTACATGACTTGGGTGACATTGAAGGAGGTTTGATTAAGCTGGTAAGGTCACTGAACTCAAAAAACTCTGGTCAGTCCAGAAAATCTGAGAAGTAACTTAACAGCTTCCTTTTCTATAACTGGTCCTTGTTCATACTCAGTTTTACAGGGTGCATTCTATTAATACATGACAAAATTAACATTCACAAATATTAATACATACAATGTGTGCTGTCCTGGGAGGGTCAGAATCAAGTTATCCTATTTACGGGATATCTTCCTATACCGACTACTACAGTATCAAATCTACTTTCTGCAATGTACCAGAACAGTAGCTGACAGGAGATAGGAGTTTGCTTATTTCCAACTTTGCCTTCTGGCAAGCAGTCTTCTCTCATGTGAAAAATTCCAGAAAAAGATGCTGAAGGACTGACTTGGTTTGCATCCCTACTCCTAGACAAATCACTCTTTCCAGATTTCTCCTCTTTCCTGTGGGAAACAGTCATGTATGACGATATAATAACAACTCCCTATAAGACCATAGGTAAAATGGGTAATGGGGAAGGGATAATTTTCTGAAGTAAAAGAACAGATTTTCCAAGAGAAAGAATGGAGTCTAGGCAGAAAAAAGAAAACACACACACACACACACACCCAAAGAAACACAGCTACTGGAGATAGACTGAAAATACACAAAAAAGCTCAAAACGCATAGAAAAGCATAACAACATAATTGCTATGGATAGAAATTTCACTTGCACTGGATAAAAAAGAATTCGAGTTATAGAATTACAACATATTTATTTAGGGTCACTTAAATTCATATACATTTTTCTATGGCTATCTTTTGTAACGAACTGATTTCATTATTTCTTCTCCTTAAGTAATTGTATTCAAACACACCATTCAGAAAGCTATTATTTATTAACTAAGGAGAATTTAACATATCCTATTGCTTTAGTCCACCTTCATAGGTGAGTATTCATGAAGTGCGCTTATATTCATTTCTCTGTGCATCACAGGTAAAAAGAGTTTTTTGACTGATCAGTTAAGCCTCAGTTTGTTCTCTCAATGCTTTTTGTATATATACATGAATATTTGCATTTAAGAGAAAAAATGACCTCTAAAACTTTGATTATACTATTTGCATTGAATGTTACACTCACTTAAAAATCAAGAATCATGATAATTTTATTTAGAAAACATTCTTGGACACTTTCACAAAAACTTACATTATACCCTTTAATCTTCATAATCATCAGGCATTATTTTAGAAAAAAACACATATGAACTAACAGAACCAAATTACTAGAAATGAAAGAAAACATTTTTAAAGATGTTTGAAGCAGTTTTGAAATACAAATGGCATATAGAGAGCTGCTATCTTTGAAATTTGTAGCTACTTAATTTTTTTTTTTTCTCAAACAAGTTGTAAAGGCCTCTTGCATAAGCTGAAGCTAGCAGAGATAATAAAATTCATTAAAGTACCATTTTCTCTTTTTGGAAACCGTTAGTTTCTGAAGCACTAATGACAAGTTGGCATTGCTTGTAGATTTGAAGTTTACAGTCACTCAATTCCTACTAAGCTGATAAAGGTTAGGAGAAAATACATAAAAATAAATGCATGTAAGTATGAATAATTTTATTTTGGTTATTTAAAAATGTTCATGTTAAATATGCTTATCTGTTGACCTAAATTTTTAACCTATTTCTTTTGGTATCTGTGAACGAATAAGTGGGAAACCATTTAGAGGCAACTAAAGTCATTTGAACCTATAGTCTTCACTTGATATATCAGGAGCGGACAAGGCCAGTGCTTTTCATCTCTATTTTATTTTCCCTCCCTCTCTTCAGAAGAAGGGTTGAAGGGAGATGATAAGAATGGCCAAAAATAGGCTGGGCACAGTGGCTCATGCCTGTAATCCCAGCACTTTGGGAGGCCGAGGTGGGTGGATCACCTGAGGTCGGAAGTTCAAAACCACCCTGACCAACATAGAGAAATGTTATCTCTACTAAAAATACAGAATTAACCGGGCATGGTGGCGCATGCCTGTAATCCCAGCTACTTAGGAGGCTGAGGCAGGAGAATTGCTTGAACCCAAGAGGCAGAGGTTGTGGTGAGCCGAGATCGTACCATTGCACTCCAGCCTAGGCAACAAGAGCGAAACTCCATCAAAAAAAGAAAAGAAAAGAAAAGGAAAGAAAGAAAGAAAGAAGGAAAGAAAGAGAAAGAAAGAAAGAAAGAAAGAAAGAAAGAAAGAAAGAAAGAAAGAAAGAAAGAAAGAAAGAAAGAAAGAGGTCAATAATAAAAGCTGGTTCTTGATTTTCTGGAGGCAGAGCTATAAACCAAAATTAATTGGAATTTATCAGGAAATCCTTTCAAGACAAATATGTGATGAATCCATTTTGATTTATAGTTTGGCCAAATATCCTAAGTCATGATTTCAAGTAATGAAAAAGTTCCTGCCAGTGTTGATTACATAAAAATGGACAAGGAATAAAGAAACCTTTGTGTTTGTGTGGGTGAGGAAACAAACAGTTCAGGAATAAAAATCAGAGATGGATGTAAATGTTTCTGAAAAGGAAGTAAACTTATAGGGTGTTCAGATGCTATAATATTGCTAGAACTTGGGTCAACTGTAGGAACAGTTTAGCAGGTTTCCAGCAAGTTGGGTTTGATCTTCTTTAGCGTGATGTGTTGGTTCTGGAAGCAACTTTCCTTCTTGTCTTGGGTAGTGAGACAATATCTGGAATAGTTCTGAATCATAATATTTATTCCTCTAAATTGAAATCATAAATTTATTTATTTTTCTTTTCACTATACTGTGAGCTGCTTAAATCCAGAAAGTATATAATATCTTTTAATTTCTTTCTTTCAAAGGTATGGTAGATACCCCTGTACCTCTTTTGTTTCTTTGGTCCAGGGGAAGAGTAAGGCTGGTGGATCGTTGTGAGAATTAATAAGTTGAGGCCTATAAAGAGTATAGGAGAGAGCCTATCTCATTGACTCAGTAAATGTGAGCAATTATTACCACCTAGCAAATAATTGCTCATTCCACAGCATATACTTTTTGCCTTTGTAATAGACAAATGATCACAAAAATAGATTTTTTTTTTTGCTCCAAAATTAGTTGTGGGCAGTGATAGTTCACTTATGAAACTGTGAAACTGTGTTATTTATGTCAAATAAACAGAATTAGAAAATTGTTTGTTGCCCACTTTTAATTAATACCAACTTTTTATTTTATGCCTGTGAGAAAATGATACTTACACAGACATTTAAAAGTCTCATAAATATTTACCTATACAATCATATACTGTACATAATTGGTTAATCATGTTTCAAATGTTACAATAACTTTCTTGTGATTTGAAATCTCTTTTTTTTTTTTTTTTTTTTTTTTTTGAGACAGAATCTTGCTCTGTTGCCCAGGCTGGAGTGCAGTGGCGCCATCTCGGCTCACTACAAGTTCCACCTCCCGGGTTCATGCCATTTTCCCGCCTCAGCCTCCCGAGTAGCTGGGACTATAGGCGCCCGCCACCACACCTGACTAATTTTTTGTGTTTTTAGTAGAGACAGGGTTTCACCATGTTAGCCAGGATGGTCTCGATCTCCTGACCTTGTGATCTGCCCTCCTCAGCTTCCCAAAATGCTGGGATTACAGGCATAAGTCACCACGCCCAGCCGTGATTAGAAATCTTACTTGCAAGATTAGCATATCTTCTCTTGCTTATGTACTCAGTAATCTTCTAATATTATCTCCTGACTGTTTAGGGACCACAGAATCATTTCTGTTTTTCAAAGTTATTAATCTGCCTTATCACAATGATTTCTGTATATGTAATGTAATCCATACTCAGATAGAAAAAAGTATGTAATTACAACATTTTCTGTTATCTCCATGTATTTGGTGTTAATAATACCAATGCCCAATACACCGGTAAAAGAAATTGTTTCCCTAAATCATTTCAAGAAATTCATGAATACTTTAACTTATTCATTTTTCCACATTTTTTTATTGTTAAGCATCAATTATTTACTAAATAATCTAAATGAATTCCTATGATGTGAAATCCACCTAGTTTAGTAACTTCATATAAATGTACATATAATGCACAATCATGAACTAATTAATTATAAGGACTTTACACTAAAGGAGGGAGGAAATGAGAGTGCAGGCAAATGAAGCACGAATGTATAAAATGTTAACATGAAAAGTCACCAAGCCAAAAATTAAATAAGTAAATAATTCAATAATGAAATGACACAGGACAAAAACGGAGTGTTGTAGGCTCAATGTAACATCAATTCCTAAAGACTGGGCTTTCTGAGTCTGTTATACTGGGAGAGAAAGGAGTTCGAGTAATGTAAGTTCATAAGGAATTACAAAAATTACCATTTGGAAGGTATCCTAGGCATTTTTTACCTGATAATTTGCCAAAAACTTTTTACGGTAACTTATTTAATAGCTATGGATTTGTTGCAAGAACTTTCTCCACGTAAGTGAAGTTCAAGATATGTGACTTATTGAAGATCACATGTCTTTAAAGGTTGTAGAGGTGACATACAAATAGAGGCTCCTAAAATTCCAGAATCTTTGTCCAGCTTTTACTACCCTACTGAATGTGTGAAGAAATACCAAAATTTGCCAAGGTAGATTAAAGAAAACAGAATAGTCCAAGAAAACCAAATTAAGAGCTTGAACAAAGTACAGAATCAGAAAACACACACACACACACACACACACACACACACACACACACAAATAAGCACACACAATACACATTATACTACGACCTGGATTTCAAAGAGTGAGCCCAAAATTCAGGGCATCATTGAGGAGAATTACTTAACTAAAATTGTAAAAGTCAAGTCATACAAGTCAAAAGACCTAGAGACCACATTTAGAAACCACAGTCACATGTGGAGAAGAAGATTCTATGAGTCTACATGATCAATCAATAAAAAAGTAAAATCTGAATTAGACCAGGGTGACCTGAATCACCAGGGAGAGGCTAGGAATCTTAAAGTCAGGTTAATTACATGGCGGCAATAGAAGATTGGAAGGCAAGTCTAGTTCTGGCCAAGAGTTCAGGATTAGGACAAGTGACTGAGTAATAGTTTTAAAGCACTGGTATCAAGAATATAGCTACTTATCTAGTCATTTTATGGATAACGTCCATTCCTCTAGTCTCCTGGCATATGAAGGACATCTACGGTAAAAGCACCCCTGGTGCCTCCCCACACCACTCACTCTTCCATTGGGAATGAGGAAAACTTTTTTTTTTTTTTAATGAGATGGAGTCTCGCTCTGTTGCCCAGGCTGGAGTGCAGTGGCATGATCTCGGCTCACTGCTAGCTCCGCCCCCCAGGTTCACGCCATTCTTCTGTCTCAGCCTCCCGAGTAGCTGGGAATACAGGTGCCTGCCACCAGGCCTGGTTAATTTTTTTTTTTTTTCGTATTTTTAGTAGACATGGGGTTTCACTGTGTTAACCAGGATGGTCTTGATCTCCTGACCTCGTGATCCACCTGCCTCAGCCTCCCAAAGTGCTGGGATTACAGTGTGAGCCACCGCGCCCTACTGGAAAACTCTTACCTTCTCAGTGACTTAATTTAATTGGGAAGAAATACCTGAGCATGTTCTGCCCCATTCTTACTATTTAAGATAAGTGAAAATTCCAGAAGAAATACTTATTTTCTGCACCTAATGACCTACTATTCATTGGCCCTCAGAGGTGAAGTCTTAGTGAGCCCGTTCCTCTTATAGGTCTACATTTTCCTAAGTTTTGTGTGATTAACAGGGCTGTCATTTTGATCTACATCAAACTGACTTCTCTCTCTCAAAGATTTTAAACTTTGAGGAAGAGGGGTGCAATTTATCGACTCTACATATAATTCCAGTCAACCAAAGAATTCATATGGCAAAGAGTGTGTGCCGGAGCCAATACACTGATATGCAGTGTTAGAACTGACAATTGGCTGGATAATGCTGATATTTTACATGGATTTGTCCTTTACAAAAATCTACACCTAAATCTTTATCTCACATAGTTTACATTGATTTCAAAACCATCATAAAAGGCAGGCTGTGTAGGGGCAGAACATCTCTGAGTAAGATAACATTTTTGCCAACTATTTAAAAAACATATTTTAAAAACTATATTTGCTGTTTAGGCAATGTATTAAATGCATGATTATTTCTACTCTACTGTGGTGCTAGGTGAGAAACAAAAGAGCAGAGGCATATGGAGATAGCAAAGAGAACAAGATTCTGGATCTATATGCATGAAATAGGGGTTGCTAGTGATTTGCTTCTGAATTAAACAGACGTATCTACCCAATTATTAGCAAACTGGTGACCTTGGGGTTATTTTTGGGAGATGGAGTCTCACCACATCTAAGAGGATGCATATTCGCTGCAGGTAGATCAATTTGGAAAGGTAGAATCCAGAAGAAACATGCATCCAGAGAAAACATGGGTTTTCTCCCCAAACTTTATCTCCATATGGAAGAGAGAATTTGTGGCTGAGCAAAGCTGGGACAGTTCTTTCCATAGATTTTTGTTGTTGTTGTTGTTCCTGTAAACCAGAGTGGACATTCTCTATGATCTACAGACCCATAAAGGAAAGTAACATGCTTCTTCCAACAGTCAATAAATCAACAGGACACTCCAAGTGAGCACATTTTATCCACCTAATTTTTGTTAAATTCTGTACCTTTCACACATAAGAAATGTAACGTTTCCATTATCAATTAGATTTAACAAGTTCTTTACCCTGTAGTCATACTTAGGTTCTTGTCTAGTAATTTTACTATTTTTGACCTGGTCGTGTTTACAACTCCACAGTCATTTAAAAACATTCCTTAGTAGCATGTGGTTTAGACTGCAGGCCAATTCTTAAGTCTAACAGTTTAGTTGAGAAGAAAAAGAGTAGATACATTTTTAACATTTGAAGGTGACCAAAGCCTCCATCCTATTGTGGATGAACTCAATTTGCAACTTAAACCGTTAAGTTTTCTTTTTTGAATTATAGGAGTAGATGAAAGAGGAGAAGAGCTTGTTGCCTTTAAAATCACAGTGATAATGATGTATTGTATTGCATCTATGTGCTGAAAATGGGTGCAAATCATGGATTCAGAATTAACTTTTAAATAATTTTTGGCTTCATGTTTCAAATTCTACAGGGTGGTTTGAAAATGTGACAAGTAAATATATTGAGCTCAAAACAAAAGTTACGGCTAGTAACGTGTTGAAAAAGATTATGGTTAGTAACAGGTGTGACAACTTTCCAATTTACAATGTCAAGATATTTTATGCCATTTCTGTCCCTGACATGAGAGGCTTAGATGCATTCTTCAGTAAAAAGAAAAGCTGAAATAGTTGTAACTATGCAGTTTGCTACATCTTTAATGTTGAAGGAAATACCTTATTTGACGATGTTACACCAGATGGAATGCATATTTTTTGAAAAAAAATTAAAATGCAAATCCATGAAGCTTTGAAACACAGACTTATATTTTGGCTTGGAAGTAATGTATAAAGAGATTGCCAAAAGAAATAATTGAGCCTTTATCATTCTGCACATCCATGGTTTCCTATACATCCATTTTCAACTCATATTTCAATTTTGCCAATCAAATAATCGACTAGATTGAGGAAACTCTACATTAATTTAACATTATTAAATACAATATCAGATTTTAAACCACAGTTTCTGATTTCAATTCCATTTGTTCTTTCCAGAATTCTGATCAGTAATTAAAAGCAGATACTGATTCTGCAAACATAATACATTAACTATGGATGAAATAGAAATGTGTACTTTAGAAAATATGCCAATGTCAGAATATTTTTAGGTCATCTTCCTGGGGCAAAAAAAAAAAATCTGCTTCATGGATAGAAGTGGGTTGTAATTCTTCAAGGAACTGGTCAGATGTGTTTTTAGTCCTCCTGGGAAAGCTTCATTCTGGAGTAAGAAATGGAAAATAATAAGGTAGATATGCATGGGGATGGAAAAATAATTATTCATTTCCCTAAGATACCCCTGTATATTAGTTCATTCTCATGCTGCTATCAAGAACTGTCCAAGACTGGGTAATTTATAAAGAAAAGAGATTTAATTGATTCACAGTTCCACAGGGCTGGGTAGGCCTCAGGAAACTCACAGTCATGGCGAAAGGGGAAGCAAACATGTTCTTCTTCACATGATGTCAGGAAGGAGAAATGCCAGGTAAAGAGGGACAGGCTCCTTATAAAACCATCAGATCTCATGACAGCTCAGTCACTATCATGAGAACAGAGGCATGGGAGTAACTGTCCCCATGATTCAATTACCTCCACTGGGTCTCCCACAACCTGTAGGGATAATGGGAACTACAATTCAAGATGAGATTTGGGTGGGGACACAGCCAAAACATATAACCCTGTGAGTCTCCCTTCCCAACCTATAGTGTCTTGTTGACTAGGAGGAAAGAAAATGTGATGCAAAACTCACAAACCCTGGACTACCTCTGCTGTACGTAATGGTGCCAGCAGAAAATATGATAGGCAGAGAACATGAACCTGATTCACAGAGCACACAGGATCTGTAAACACTATGAATTGATTACGCAAATTCTTTTAAATAAGATCTCCTACAGTATTCTGCTTAAACAACTCCAAGACACTTACCTGGGTCTTCCATCATGACTGATCAATAAAGGAATATATATATATACACACACACACACATATATACACACACACATACTTGTATATACACTTGTGTGTAAATATATATAAATACATATACTTGTATCCACATTTATAAATATATACATAAATTAAAAATTGAAATACATCGAATGATAAAGAAAATTGGGTGAAATATTAACAATATGTCATTCTGTGTTGTTCTTAATGCTATAAATGTAATGTCCTTGCAATTTTTCTCTGTATGAAAACATTTCTAAATAAAATATTTTTAAAAATAAGAAAAGAGATAAATCTATTCAGATTCAGCCTGTTAAAAATAATTATTTGCTTCATTTCTGTATTTTTTCTGTGCATGAGGCCTTGTTGAAGTTTTATTTTATAATTGAAACAACTAGATTTAGTGACTACCATTTCGGTTAGATCCTCTAACCTCCAACTGTGTACTCACTTTAATTTTGCTTTTGGAAAAACAACTAAAAATTTTAAAGTTATTTTCTCTTTCAATGTCTGACTGAATGGCATATGGTACATGTTCCTCTGAATTCACTGACTTTATATATCTTAATTCTTTCTTTAAACATAAAATACACAACTATGTTTCTCTTATACAAGAGTTTATTTCTCTTTTATTATTAAAATCTTCTCCCTTCCAAATATCCCCTTTTCTGGATCCCAGAATATTTAAAGTGGACTATATCTAAAGTATGAAGAAACTTAAATCAATTTTAGTCAAGATGAGGAAACTTAGTCACTGCTACTCAGGAGTTTGAGGTGTGTGTTAGTCTGTCCTCATGCTGCTAATAAAGACATACCCAAGACTGGGTAATTTATTAAAAAAAAAAAAAAAAAAAGAGGTTTAATGGACTCACAGCTCCACATGACTGGGGAGGTGTCACAATCATGGTGGAAGGTGGAGGAGGAGGAAAGTCATGTCTTACATGGCAGTAGGCAAGACAGCATATGCATGGGAATTCCCCATTATAAAACCATCGCATCTCATAAGATTTATTCACTATCAGGAGAGCAGCACAGGAAAGATCAACCACCATGATTCAATTACCTCCCACTGGGCACCTCCCATGACACATGGAAATTATGGGAGCTACAGTTCAAGATGAGATTTGGGTGGGAACACAGCGAAACCAAATCAAGGTGGAAGGATTGCTTGAGGCCAAGAGTTTGAGGCTTCAGTGAGCTATGGTGCTGTGATCACAACTGTGAATAGCCACTGCACTCCAGCCTTGACAACATAGTGAGATATTTTCTCCAAAAAAAAAAAGAAAAGAAAAGGATGAGGAAGTTGTCCATGGATATGAGCCTACAGACAAAATTGAGGCACAGAGTTAGCCTCATAAATAATTCTTAGTGCAGAGTTAGCTAGAGAAGCAGTATGTAAACTATCCATGATATTTTGGTGAAACATTATTAAAGATATTACTTGGTTTCAGTTATATTATGGACAGTTTTTAAAAGGAAGGACAACTGCTTGGAGATAACTGATGATAGAGAAAACCATACATTTTCCCCTATGTCATGTACCTTTATGGGACAAGAGGTGACACTAGAAGTTGAAAGCTGAGAAAAGCTGTGTCCAGCAAAACAGGTGTCTTGGGAATAGTAGCAGCACCATGGATATTTTGGCAAGGTATATATAAGAAAGCTAGAACAGAATAAACTGTTATAATTGTGTCAACATACTTGTGAAACAGCCTCCTAAGAAATGCTTAAGAATTTCTGGGGAATAATTTTATAAAGGAGACTGCTAATTTATAGAAACTGGAGTGATAGGTCCTCACAATCATTTTGACACAAAGAGGAAGTGAGAATATATTTTTTGTCAGAAGCTGATGAGATCTAGTACTTGGAGTTGGCATCTGTTTTGATTTGGGGAACAATGTACTTAGCATTAACTTGTGGGGGAGAATAGTCAGGAAAGGCATAGAAGTATCGGGGGCTGGAATTTGAAGAACTTTGAAAGTCAGAAAGTGAGATTGTCTGACATCATGAAGGTTACATGGAAAATGAAAAGTTTTTGACAGAGGAGTGAAGTTCTAGGATCTATCTAAGCACTTATGTAGAAACTGGAGAGATAAATGGAAATGACAAGTAGAAAGATAGAGCAAACACTGGCACCTCCAAGATGCTGACATTATAGTTTGATCTATAAAATATGTGCTACATGTCCATTAGCTCTTTACTTAATCTTAAATACTAATTATGAATTATCTGAATGCCAGATGATCAGGAAAAATGCAAAATAAACAATCACTTACTTAACACAATGAATAACTGATTTTAGAAGGCAGTCATGTGGCTAGGTGCCACTGTTTTGATGTAAGCATTTATTCTTTCACTATTTATTCAAGAAATATTTACTAAATGTCTACTACTAGCCAGGCATTGTGTTAGCTAATGGTGATAGATGGGAAATGGGACAAATGACTTAAATAATAAATTTATACAAATAGAGGCAAAATGTATCCAAATATTTCCTGAAATTTCATTGTGATGTTTTCAGTAACATACCAGACTGAAGAATTATTTGCAAATTCTCATATTAAAATACAATGATATGCTGAACAAAGCATACTAATTTAAAATACATAGACAATTCAACCCTGTAAAGATGTATAATGTCACCTGATACTTCTGTTTCAGAATGAGAGCTAAAGATTTCTATATCTGAGAAAACAGAGTAGACATACTTTTCCCTATTCCTCCCACTAGGTACAACTAAAAGCTATATATATATGACTAAAAACCACATGGAGATTTTAGTTGTATATATATGGTTTTTAGTTGTACCTAGTGGGAGGAATAGGGGAAAGTATATATATTTGATACACCCACACACACACACTGAAGAAGATTCTAAAAGATAGAGGGAAGAAAGCAGGCTAACTTGGGACCTCAATTATGAGGAACAACATGGTGGTGAATTGCACAGCACTTCGTTTATCTCATATATCCTAAAGAAGCCAGCAATCCAAAAACATCAATAGTCACAGGCAAGAAAATCCTCAGCAAAATCCTACTCTCCTCCTTAGCAATGGATCATGAAAGGGGATATGGTTTGACTCTGTGTCCCCACCCAAATCTCACTTTGAATTGTAATAATCTCCACATGTCATGGGAGGGATTTGGTGGGAGGTAATTGAATCATAGGGGTAAGTTTTTCCTATGCTGTTTCATGGTAGTGAATAAGTCTCATGAGATCTGATAGTTTTAAGGGAAGTTCCCCTGCACATGTCCTCTGGCCTGCTGACATGTAAGATGTCCCTTTGCTCTTCCTTCATCTTCTGTCATGATTGTGAGGCCTCTCCAGCCATGTGGAACTGTGAGTCCATTAAACCTCTTTCCTATAAATTACTCAGTCTCAGGTATGTCTTTATTAGCAGCGTGAGAATGGACTACTACAAAAGCATAGCCTAAAAAGAGAACTTTTAGGCACTAACAAATCTAGCCAGGCCAATCACCACAGAAATAAACCCTGTTTCACTCCCATCGCAACCAGCCAGATAAAGCCAAGTAGAGAGCGAGATTTCCAACCTTGCCAGACTGTAATGAGAAATCCCTTTCATTCCCAAGGCACACATCCCCCCTGTTTTTTCTTACCATTATTTTTTCTTACAGGTGGTGAATTACTTTATTTTAGAAAAGCAAAAGTTTACAATTTGTGCCATAGGCAGAATATCACGAATTCAACAAGTTATTAATACAGACTTTCAAAAACTTACAAACTAGTGCAAAGTAGAAAATTATTTTTTCCCACTCTTGGACTCGAGCACATTCAGAAAAAATGCACATTTATAAAAATAAAATGGCAAGCCTAATCCCACCAATTAATTGATAGTGTTAACATCCCACACTTGTCCATTTGAACAGTTGATGCATAATAAGAAGAGCTGAATTACTTTTTCAAGTCGTACCTCCATGTTATATGAAACATTGATGAAACTATTTGTTACTTTTTATAAAACCAAAGTAAAAAATGCCTCCAAACAAAACATGAAATAATCACTAACAAAATCTACTAAACAAAAGCATTACAGCTAATGTAACTACTTATACAGAACCTTTCTTCACCCGCTTGTGGTTTGGAATCTTAATGTTATTTCTAAACCAGATATCAGAAAACAACTATGTGTGAAAAAGAAAATGAGAACTCCGTGTAATTCACATTAAACAAGTTTCAGATAATAGTAGCTAGGAAAAATATTTAAGCACACAATGAAACAAACAAAAAGAATTGCCAGCTGTAATGGGGTGCATATGGTAATTGATAAAACATATAATTTGTCTCATTAAAATATCTTTAAATACTGTCTGATCATCCAATTCAGCAAAAGTAAGGATCTAGAATTTTGAATTTTAGATAAGTAGAAATCCGGGACTTTTTTTTTTTTTTTTTTTTGTTTTGGCACCGTGATAGACACATAGAACAATAGAATAGAATCAAATCCAGAAATAGACCCACAGAATTATGCCCAATTAAATAGACCCACAGAATTATGCCCAATTCATATTTTACAAAGATGCAAAAGCAATTAAATAGAGGGAAGATAGCATTTCCAACAAATGATACTGAAGAATTGAACACCCACATGCAAAAAAATGAACATTTACCTAAGTCTCCAACTTTAATAAATGAACTCAAAACAAATCGCATCCAAAACTGTAAAATTTCAACCCTAGAATATGTGGAAAAATACAGGAGATTACCTTCAGGATCTGGGGCTAAGAAAAGTGTTTTTAGACTTTCTACAAAAAGAATAATCCATCAAAGAGAACAACTGACAAATTGACTGTTAGAAAAAAATACACCAAAAAAAAATAAATAAATAAAAAGGAAAAAGAAAGAAATATCTATGACAGGCTATCATGTATGTGTACAGAAATAAATTTTTCACCTAAAGGAATGCCAAGCTGAGATGTTGACAAACAAATAAAAAATACAACAGGTTGAAGTTGTATTAAATTACTGGAGCACAAGAAATTTACCAGATTAAACAAGAAGCAGCAATACAGCACCATAGCTAGGAGAAAATACGTAATAGAAACAGATGCAGAAATGACAAAGATGGCAGTAGTAGACAAAATGTAAATTTGGCTTTATAAACATGTTCAAGAGTTAAAATAAAATCATGAAAACATAAAAAGAAATGAAAACTCAAAATAAAAATTTTAAATTTAAAATCTCAAAATTAAATTATTTAAGATCAAATGTTCACTGGTCTTAAAAGCAGATTAGACACTGTCAGAGAAAAGATCAGTGAACTAGGTGACATCATAAACTTCACAAACTGAATCGCTCAGGAATCTGTGGGCAAAAATCAAGCCATTTGATGTACATTAAAATGAAGTAACAAGTTAGATACACATATGTATAGATGGATGAGATGTGATGCACCCATAATGGATATGTGTGCATAATGGAATATTATTCAGCACTAAACACGAACTATCAAGTCATAAAAGAATATGGAGGAAACTTAAATGCATATTGCTAAGTGAGCAAAGCCAATCTGAAAGGGCTACATACTGTGTTATTCTCACTCTATGATATTCTGAAAACAAAAAAGTAGAAAGAGTAAAAATTTCAGTAATTGCCATGGGTTCAGTAGAGGGAGTGACAGATGAATAGTTGGAGCCCAGGGGATTTTTAGGGCCTTGACACTATTTTATATGATGCTCTAATGGATGATACATGTCATTATGCATTTGTCAAAACACATAGAATGTACAATACAGAGTAAGCTATAATGTAAACTATGGACTTTAGTTAAGAGTGATGACTCAATATTGACTCATCAATTATATTAAATGTTCCAAATTAAAGCAAGTTACGTAATAGGGGAAACTTGTGTGTAAGAAGGTTGAGGGGTATATGAAAACTCTGTGTACTTCTTCTCAATTTTCTGTAGATTGAAAACAGCTAAAAAATCTATTAATTTAAAAAATCATTAACATCAACAAAGGATAGTTCTTCAAATTCTGATTATCATTTTATTTAGTTTATAGTTTTCCTAGTTATTTTACACCCTCAAACTATTAACATACAGTAATTAGATTAAACGTCACTTTCAAAAAATATGATAAAGGATTTTTTAAGGAATACTGTTTTAATAATTTATACTGAATTACTTAAAATTATACAACTTCACTTAAAAAGTTGTCAAATATCATGTTTTTTACTACTACAAATTGACCTCCATCGTTCACATGAGTGAGAGCAAATGTCTGTTGTGAGACAGAGGCAACTGAGTGAATTTAAATTATGTGATGTATTTGTAAAAGAATTTTAATATAAAGTTTTTCAACACTCCAAAATTGTAAAACATTGTATATTTTGAAGACTTGTTAGTAAACAGAAGTTCAAATTCCCCTATACATATATATCATATAAATGTCTATTTTCCAATATGATAAAGTTTTGTTAAAAAAAGCACATCCTCTGATAGATGCCAAAGATACTTTCCTTTCATTCATTTCTAAACATACATATTTATATATTTTGTATCTAACTCATTTATAATTATGCAACTGATACAAATATTTATCCAATCAAACCAAAAAAGAAGTGATAAAAAAGGACAGACAAACAAATAAAAATTATAGTTGAAGACTAAAAGAAACCTCTTTTTTAGTTGGAGATAAAGATTTTCTTACTTTGATATTCAATGTTTTCATAAGCAATTCAAGGTGATGCATAATACAATTCTTGCAGGAGTATAGACAAGCAAATGGATCTGAACCATAGATAATAGCTGATGAAAGTTGATAACTAAGAATATATACCTATTGGGACAGGGGCTTCCATTTGTCTGAAATAAGGGAAGATACTCCAGAATTTGGAAAATAAGACAGGAGAAAAGTAAACAGTTGCAGGAGTCCCTAATTAAACAGATTCATACTCAAATAGGATTCTTCATTCTTTACCTAGTCCCTACAGGAGCATAAAGTAGCCCCCTCTTATCCACAGTTATGCTTTTCATAATTTCTACTACTCACTATACAGTAGAATAAGATGTTTTAAGAGAGAGAGAGAGGAGAGAGAGAGATCACATTCACATAACTTTTATTACAGTATATTGTTATAATTGTTCCTTATTTGATATGATTTGGCTGTGTCTCCACCCAAATTTCACCTTGAATTATAGCTCCCATAATCCCCGTGTGTCATGGGAGGGACCTATTGGGAGGTGATTGAATCATGGGGATCGGTTTGCCATGCTGTTCTCATTTTAGTAAGTGAGTTGTCATGAGATCTGATGGTTTAATAAAGGGCAGTTCCTCTGTACACACTCTTTTACCTGCTGCCATGTGAAGAGGGACATTACCCCAGTCTTGGGTAATCTATTAGCAGTGTGAGAATGGACTAATACAGTAAATTGTTACCAGGTAGAGGGAAGTTGCTAAAGCATACCCAAAAATGTGGAAGCAACTTTGTAACTGGGTAATGGGCAGAGGTTGGAACAGTTTAGAGGACTCAGAAGAAGAAAGAAAAATGTGGAAAAGTTTGGAACTTCATAGAGACTTGTTGAATGGTATTGACCAAAATGCTGATAGTGATATGGGACCAGGCCCAGGAAACTATTTTCCCCTTTTAGGCCTTGGATTTTGAGTTAAGCAGAAATGAGTCAAGACTTTGGGGGACTCTTGGGAAGGCATGACTGGTTTTGAAATGTGAGAATATAAGATTTGGGAGGAGCCAGGGGCAGAATGATACGGTTTGGCTATGTCCCCAACCAAATCTTGCCTTGAATTATAGCTCCCATAGTCACCACGTATTGTGGGACAGACCCTGTGAGAGGTAACAAACACGTGCCTGTGTCTTTATGATAAAATGATTTATTTTCTTTTAGGTATATACCCAATAATGGAATTATTAGGTCAAATAGTACTTGTGTTTTAAATTATTTGAAAAATCACCAGACTTCTTTCCACAGTGGTTGAACTAATTTGCATTCCCCCCAGCAGTGTATAAGTGTTCCCTTTTCTCCACAACGTCATCAGCATCCGTTGTTTTTTGATGTTTTAATAATAGTCATTCTGACTGTTGTGAGATTGTATGTCATGTGGCTTTGATTTCCATTTCTATAATGATTAGTGATGTTGAGCATTTTTTATAGGCTTGTTTGGCCATGTGTACGTCTTCTTTTGCAAAGACCCTGTTCATATCTTTGCCTACTTTTTAGTGGGATTGTTTGCTTTTTGCTTGTTAATTTAAGTTCCTTATAGATTTTGAGTATTAGACCTTCTTCAGATGTATAGTTTGCAAATATTTTCTTCTAATCTATATGTTATCTATCCTATTGATAGTTTCTTTTGCTATGCAGAAACACTTTAATTAGGTTCCTTTTGTCTATTTTTGTCTTTGTTGCAATTCCTTTTGATATCTTTGTCATGAAGTCAGGTTCAATGTTCCAAATGATATTTCCTAGGTTATCTTACAGTGTTTTTATAGTTTTAGGCTTTACTTTTAAGTCTTTAAACCATCATGAGTTGACTTCTGTATGTGGTGTAAGTATTTTTTATACCCATTCTCCATGACATACTTATTTCACATTGCATGCCTGTATCAAAACTTCTCATGTACCTCATAAACATATATGCCTACTATGTTCCCACAAAAAATGAAAATTTAAAGAAAAATTAAATAAGATATATTGTGTAAGGAAGGGGTCCAGCTTCAATAAACTCCGTGATTTAAAAAGAAAACTTAAAAATTTTAGAATAGTTTTAGGTTTATAGAGAAAATGAAAAAAAAGTACAGAGTTCCCATATATTACATATGTTTCATCTATTATTAACATTGTACTGTAGTGTGCTACATTTGTCAAAATTAATGAACCAATATGGATAGATTATTATTGACTAATCACCATTGATTATTCTGTTTGTCTTAGTTTCTGTCTAATGTCCTTTATCTGTCGTGGGATCATATCCAGGGTATCATATCAAGTTTATCATGTTTTCTTAGGTTCTACTTGACTATGACAGAATTTTTCAGATATTTCTGCTTTTTGATGACCTTGATTGCATTTACGAATACTGGCTACATAGTTTGTAGAATACCTCTCAATTAAGATTTGTATGATGTTTTTCTCATGATTAGACTAAGGTTATGTGTTTTTGGGAACAAGACCACAAAAATAAAGTGTCATTATTATCAAAATGCTTCAAGAACAAGTACTTTCAATAATAGTTATCACTGTTGATGTTAACCTTGATCACAGGCTGAAGTAGTGTGTTTAAGATTTATCCATTGTAAACCTATGCTTCTTACCCATGTTTTTATAGTATAATCTTTAGAAGAAAGTAACCATGTTCAGCCCACACCTTATGAGTAGGGCATATTCTCCACCTCCCTGAGGTAGGAATACCCACAATAATTTTTCAGAACTTTTCTGCATGGGATATTTGTCTGTCTAGACTATGTATTCATGCATTTTATCTTTACTTACATTGGTATGGATTCATGGATATGTATTTTATACACTGGGTGATAACGCAATACTACTTTATTTTGTTGTTCGAATTGTTTCAACTTCGGTTATTGGGAAATATTACAATCAGTGTCTGTGTCCTTTGACATAACCCCTATCATAGTTTTTCAATTTATTTGTTAGTTTAGAGTATACAAGGTGTAGGTTTTCTGGTAATACAAGGTGCCCCAGGTTCATCTTGTATAGTTTCTTTCTTAGTCATAGAATCAGCCATGTCTCAAGGAGACCTGGTCTCTTTTAATGGAAATTGCTATTAGGAACCATGATCTGTGTACCAGGTGTGCTCATTGGGAATATCATTCTTGATATGAGTCAGCTGACAGAGCAAGGCAATATATGTGTGTATACCAACCAGTGTGTATACATATCTCCATAAATACTTCTATATGTAACCATCTGTATTTATATGAACATGAGTTCATACTGATGTACCCAATTTAAATCTGTCATTCTAGTATTTAGCCATTGTTTATCTGTAACCTCCAACTCCAACAGTAAGAAATCTGTTTTCCATTCTCTGACATTGTTTAACTTAACTATTCAATTCTGGTATACATATATAGCGGTTTCAGAATTTTTAGCCCATACTCTTTGCTTTTTTTAAAATTAATTGGCTGATTATCAAGGGACATATCTGAGAAAAATCTGCAGATTTTCAATCCACACATCACTGAATTGAAAGTTTTTTATGTGGACCCCAAATGTTGGAGTTATTTATATGCATTGGTGCATCAATAAATATTTTTTTTCTTTAAATAAAAATAAGGGTAAAAATATCCTAAGTGAATCCTTCTAAAAATGAAAAAATATAAAACATTAAAACATCTAATATCCTTGGTTCAATAAAGTATAGTTTTTAAAATTATATTCTACAGAGTTCTTTTGTTAAAAGGAAAAATGGCCAATTCAAATTTGCTTGGTTACAAAATAAATCTTCTTCTCTTAAGCAACTGCAGGGAAGAAATATGTCAAATCTATTTTCATAACAGAAGCTATAGCTGCCTGTAAGCTAAGGTTCACATGCTTGGAAATTTTCACCAGAAAAGAGAAAAAAGTAACACTTATTGTAATTCAGATTGAAATATTATTGGGAAGGTCTTCGGTGTTTCTGATTTAGGGTTTGTGTTAACCCTTTTAATCTAACATTGTAGCCATGAATGAAAAGTATTATGACTGAGAAAACAAGAGTAGAAAAGCATCGCACTGCATTAATTCCAATACAGAAGAGCAAAATTTTGTATAACTTCAATAGGAAAAACTATTATTTTCTTTGCAAAATGTATAACTCAGCATTTTTTTTTGCTAAAATAGCATTAATCAAGAGCTAATATATCTAAAATATTGAACTGAATGTATTCTTTTTTTTTTTTTTTTTTTGAGGAGGAGTCTTGCTCTATTGCCCAGGCTGGAGTGCAGTGGCACGATCTCAGCTCACTGCAAGCTCTGCCTCCCAGGTTCACACCATTCTCCTGCTCAGCCTCCTGAGTAGCTGGGACTATAGGCACCTGCCACCATGCCCGGCTAATTTTTTTGTATGTTTAGTAGAGACGGGGTTTCACCATGTTAGCCAGGATCGTCTCAATCTCCTGACCTCATGATCTGCCCACCTCGGCCTTCCGAAGTGCTGGGATTACAGGCGTGAGCCACCGTGCCCAGCCAAAAGTATTCTTTAATATGCAAATAGTAATTAGAAATTTTAAAGACTAAAAATTATGGAAATTTATAAATGTGAAAAGAAATAGATTTATCAGAAGGAACATGACTATTATAAAAGGAAGACAAAATAGATTGAACTTAAAAATGATCTCCTTAATCCATCCCTTGAGTATGTTGATGATGCTCTTGCTCAGCTTGAAAAATAATTTAGGACCTAGAAAATAGAGTTGAAAAGTGCATAACATTATGTGAAAATAATTACATCTGTTAGAATCTGTAAAGATCATGCCCATGTGCTTTAAAGTTTCAACAGGAAGTGATTCTCATGTCTGTCACAGACTTTAGAGATGCTTCTCATAATCATGTAATACATAGAGCAAAAGAAAAACCCCAAAACCATACCTGATACACACAGTATATATACACACAGCCCTTCTGTTACGATTATTCCTATGTGGTAATAATTAATCCTTACTCTCAACATCCTGTGAAATAATCATAAAATACAAACCAGAGTCAAAGGTATCATCAGTGAAAAATAGCAAGGAAAGGAAAGGGACAGGCAGTAGGAGGTTGCCTCCTTGATAATTATAAGACTAGGAAGGAATAAAAAGCAAGAAGCAATGAACAGCATGAGTTATATTATTTTATGATCTTCACTGGAGACTTCTGGCAAGGGATAGAGTAACTGGCCTCAGCTAATCATGCAAAAAGTACTATGATCACCAGGCAGCAAGTAAGAACATAGGAAAATCTTTCCTCTGTGCAAGAGTGCCATATGAAGGAGACGGGGGCTCGAAATTGAGCTTATTTACCCTATTTATTCAAAAATAAATAGGATTGGAAAGGTTCTAGACTCTACTGTCATTTAATACTGCATTTAACATGCCAAGACAAAGAATGCACTCAAATTGCAGCAATGAAGAATGAATTTCAGAGGGAAAACGATTATCAAAATCAGAGGAAAATTTTGGAAAGTACTGCATTCAATTTTCAATTAAATGCAAAAGAGAGTGTGTGATAAACCAGGTATAAGATAAAATAATTAAATAACAGATTTTATATAAAGAAATCAGCAGAGAGGCGGGCGGATCACAAGGTCAGGAGATCGAGACCACGGTGAAACCCCGTCTCTACTAAAAATACAAAAAATTAGCCGGGCGCGGTTGTGGGCGCCTGTAGTCCCAGCTACTCGGGAGGCTGAGGCAGGAGAATGGCGTGGACCCGGGAGGCGGAGCTTGCAGTGAGCCGAGATCGCGCCACTGCACTCCAGCCTGGGCGACAGAGCCAGACTCCGTCTCAAAAAAAAAAAAAAAAAAAAAAAAAAAAAAAAAAAGAAATCAGCAGAAATTTAAACATATAAGGAAATAAGACAAACGTGGAAATATTTTAAGGAGAATAAATTTCAATTACTAAACTAAATAATATTCATACACAGAGAGTTTAGAATTTATTCCATAGACAGCAAAATCAGTGACATGGTAAACAAATTGGGAAATGACGCTGTTTAAAAGGAGAAGAAATGATTAGAAGAAAATGAAAGAAATAAAGGAGAGAGGAAGTAAGGAGGAGAGGAAAGAAGGAAGGAGAGAATTCTGGAAATAAGAAGAAATAAAGGAAGAGAGAGAGGGGGATGGTTATAAACAGCTGTATTCTCAACTATGTATAATTGAGATTTTGAAGATAATGTCAAAAGAAATATAGTGGACATCTTATGCCTTCTTCTTTCTTGGCTGTAGAATTATCAGGGTTATTATTATAGTTGATACTTACTGAACACTCTTCACATGCCAAGAACCATACTAAGCACTTTAAAGATCTGAACTTTCAGTAGCATTCAACACATATAACTACTCCCCTTCTTCTAACACCATATCTCTTTTTTTTTTCCATCTTTTCTGTTGTTTCACGGTCTCAAGTGATCTGAAATTTATATCTCCAACACGGAATGCCAACCATATTTCCAGAATGATATATCTTAATGTCTGCTTGAAATTTCCCTGTGAATATTTCACAGACACATTAAACATTTTCAAAACTAAACTCATTTTCTCTCCCTAAACATGCTCATTCTTCACCATTTACTATCCCAGAAACTGATCACTACAGTGATGTATGTGGGCTACTAATAGAAATAAATGATAAGAAAAAATACAGGAAACACACAAAAAATGCCTATGCCATTGAATATAAGCAGAAATATATTTTATGCCTCACAGGAAATAGTATACCAACTATCTGCTTTCCTTTGTTTCTCTTACTTTCAACAGAAAAAAATATGCAAAAATATAGCCAGATTGCTTACGGCATTAGTGTTTACTGTACCTAGAGAGGCATAAATATGACAGTTGGCCAGACGCGGTGACTCATGCCTGTAATCCCAGCACTTTGGGAGGCCGAGTAACCGGATCACGAGGTCAGGAGATCAAGACCATCCTGGCTAACATGGTGAAACCCCGTCTCTACTAAAAATACAAAAAATTAGCTGGGCGTGGTGGTGGGCACCTGTAGTCCCAGCTACTTCGGAGGCTGAGGCAGGAGAATGGCATGAATCCGGGAGGCGGAGCTTGCAGTGAGCGGAGATGGCGCCCCTGCACTCCAGCCTGGGCGAGAGAGCAAGACTCCGTCTCAAAAATAAATAAATAAGTAAGTAAATATGACAACTATGAGATAAGTAAACTCACAGCCTAGTGTACTGACCAAACCCCGAGAAGGTTTGAAATTAATTCCAATCAAGATCTTCCAATATGATCAGGTTTAGATAATAATTTTAAAGTTTTGGGGATTTAAGTAATTAGAAAAATATCACATTTTATCATGAAATAATATTTATTTAGAAGTGCCTTTTAACCAATCATGTATAAAATAGTGTTCCTATGATGTTAGTCTGTTTTAGTTTTATGTTATTGATTTTAATACATAACATTTTTATAGTGAAATGTGTTTGAAACAAAGTGAGGTAATTTAGTTCTTTTAAACAGTTCAGCTTTAAAAGCATTCATTGAGCAATGATTTTTACTTAAATATTACATCTCATGTGAAGTAGCAGAGATAAGAAAAAATCAAGTACTAAATGGTCCTGAGGGGCAGAGCTACTGAGGATCTCCTCCTAAATTAAAGAAACATAGTACAACACTGTGAAGCTCACACAGTTCAGCTCTCTTTTATTTTACATCCTATCCTGGGTATAATTCTTATCTCAGCTTTTTAAAAATTAATCATCTTTTAAATTATATCCTACATTTAAAAGTATCTTGATTTTAGGAATCCCACAATTTCCATTTTAACTGCATGCTTATAATGCTACAACATGCTTTGTAATAAAGTAATATGCTCATAAAAAGAAATATCTATTGGGCACCTACCATGTTCCATACCCCATATTAAGCATAGCACTAGACAACAAAATGGTCATCACTTCTCTATTGTTCAAATAGTCTAGAAGAAGATTTAAATATTGCCTGACTTGATGTCATTTAACAGATAATTATTGAGCATCTACTGTTTTCCAGGAACTGTTTCTTAATCTAGTACTAAAGTATGGAGAAAAAATTCCCATTGTCTTAGTCCATTCTGTGTTGCTATAAAATAATACTTGAGTCTGGATAATTTATAAGGAAAAAATGGTTTACTGGACTCACAATTCTGATAGGTAGAAAAGTTCAAGATTAGGCATTAGCCTCCCGTGTAGCTGGGATTACAGGAGCACACCACCATGGCTGGCTATTTTTTTGTATTTTTAGTAGAGGCATGGTTTTACCATGCTGGCCAGGCTGGTCTCAAATTCCTGACCTTGTGATCTGCCCGCCTCAGCCTTCTAATGTTTGTTCTTTTAAGTTATCTGCCCTATTTCAAGTGAGACACATGAATGTGTGAGATGTGAATAAGAGTAACACATTGTATTATTTGCTTCTTATCAGTTAATAAATGCATAGAATATGGAGGAAGATTCAAATGACTTCTAGACTTTAGGGTAAAACGATATTATTTAATCCAATCTCACCTTGGGAATCCTATTTACTCAGCTTCTGATCTTTTTTCTTACCAAAAAGACATATACAAAATGGTAATAGTGTCTATAAAGACAACAGATATGTTACATGAAAGTGATGATAAGATAGAAATAAATAAATACATATTTTAGGATATAAACATGATATGATCAAAGATATAAAAGCCCTGAATTTTTAAATAACCTAAATAAATTGATATGAGAATTTTTAAATAACCTAAATAAATAAATAAAAGATAAAACCTCATTAACAACATGTATTACTAAGCAATTGCCTGTTCTTTGCATTGCAAACACTAATATTTTGAGGGACAACTAAATTTTTCCCCTAAAAAGTTCCCTCTTTTCATATATGTAGCTTTAGTCAAAAGGAAGATTTGATGAAAGTTTGGATAATTCTAATAAAAGGGACAAACAGATTAGTATTTGAGATGTGAACAAAAAATAATCTTGCAAGACATCAAAGAGGCTAATAGCTCTATAAGATTCTCCTACAATTATCAAACTTTAGTCTTCATAGAAATCAGAATAAATAAAAACTGCATTCTTTGCTAGAAAATACATCTTTAAGAACTTACTCATTGGAAAATGGAAAGAAAATATAGGAGAGACAGGGGAAAAATGCCTCGGACTTGAGAACAGAACTCTCTAGCATTTCTTGACTAAAGATGTCATTCTAGGGAACCCTGTGCTTTTCTGAATATGAAACTCACCAGAGGAGAGCTTCTTCACTTGTATCTCAATTAATTTGCTTGCTCAGTGTGGAAAAATTTCCTCCTTCAAAATTCAAGACATCCTTTTTCTTCTTATTTATTTAAGCTCTGCCCATTGTATCTATATTATTTGTTAAAAGCTTCTTGTCCTGTAGTCCTTGCTTATGAGCTAAAATTTGCTACTGTTCACTTCTCCCCATGGTGATGAGAAAAATATGTTCTAGAATGCCAGCATCTCTTGGTAAAATTAATCTGCAAACCATTGCAACTGAAATGGTTTCACTCATAATAATTTCCTTATCATAACATTTTAACAAGGGTTAATAAAATAACATGTTCAGGCAAATGTTTCCTGTCAGAGTCATCAGGAACTATTTTGAAAATAAGTTTTAGTTTTTGAACAATGAAAGACAGACATTTAATTCCAGGTTTTAGGAGATATGATTACCTTAAGATTTTGATAAAATTTATGCAGTGGGTCCACATTTGCTTCAAAAGAACACCTTTTCAATTTTTGGCTTTGAGTGTTTCAAATTCTCACAAAATATGTTTATAAACAAAAGTTGATCAGATGTAATCAGGATTAAGTGAAAAAAAATTCCTGTCTTTAACATTCCATATGACGGATGCATATGTTAAAATACTGTAGGAATTCACAGGAGATAATAATTCTGACTAATGTGTATGACCTATCTGAAAATATTAAAGAAGTACATTTTCTACTGTCCCTTAGAGGTGCAATATGTATTTCTCTATACTGACACAAACATTTTCAAGATTACCAAAACTGCTTTTATAAAATATTCTTCCTTTGTCTGTATATCTTAATCAAACACTCAAGGAAATTCCCAGAGTTTCAGCAAGGATTTGCAGATGGTTATGCAGAACTCTGTATCCCACTCATGGAGTCATAAAAGCAAGTTATAAAGGAATGGATCATAGATCTAGATAAGAAGTGATGATTATCCAAGCAGTCCACATTTTATACATGAGGACACTGAAAGTAAATGGCTTTCCAAAATCAGAGTCAGCCTGAGGTTATAAAGCCTCTCTAGGGTGGCCTAATTCTCAGGGTTCATTTACTGGAACACAGAACGATATAAAGTCAAATATCCTCTAGCTATGAGATTATAATTCTTAAATTTCCTTAACCACTATCTGAGTTGTGTTGAAATCAATCACATGAGTAGAACTGTGCAGCTTTTGCCAGACAGTTCCCAATCTCTTGAATAAAACAAAAAATATTTGTATTATGCTCATTTTCCCATGACAGCAAATTCGGAAGAACAACAACAAAATATTGCCAGGAACACTGAAAATATCTAATAATGTATAAAGATCAGATATAGCAACCTTTCTCATGTTTTACATTTTGTAAACCTGCTATCCTATGTACTTTGGAATAAATGAACATAATCTTTGGCAGAAAATAATTTTATCAAAGAATGTTTGTACTATTGATGCAGACAGTCTGTATCCTTCAGTTACTGCAATTGTTAATCATCATAACAACAGTGATTAAAGATCATCCTTCAATAGTATTTTAAATGTCAATGAGAAGAGTCAAACTCTATAAAATATTTGAAGAGATGTATTTGGAGCCAAATATATATAAGTGACCATGGCCCGTGACACAGCCTTCAGGAGGTTCTGAGAACATGTGCCCAAGGTGGTTGGGGCACAGCGTGGTTGTACACATTTTAGGGAGGCATGAGACATCAATCAAATACATCTAAGAAGTACATTGGCTTGGTTCAGAAAGGTGGGACAACTCAAAGCTGGGAGGGGGGAATGCTTCCAGGCTATAGGTCAATTTAAATATTTTCTGGTTGACAATTGGTTGAGTTGTCTAAAGACCAAGGATGGATAGTAAGGAAACATTCAGGTTAAGATAAAAGATTGTGGGGACCAAGGTTCTTTTGAAGTCTTATAGTGGCCGCCCTTAGAGACAGTAGATGACAAATGTTTTGTATTCAGATCTTTAAGGTGCTAGACTTTTAGTTGATCTCTTTAGGATTGAGAGGGCCCGAAGGAAAAAGATCTAGCTATGCAAATTTTCCCCTACAAAGTACAGCTTTGCAGGGCCATTTCAAGATATGGCAAAGATACATGTTTTGGGGTAAAATATTTTTATTTTTATTTTCTTCCGTGTCTTGCAATGTTATGTCAGAGTCACGTTGGAAAGTAAGTCACGGTACATAGGGTTACATAAAACCAACCTAATGAGAATTTATGATTTGTAGGACATGACTCTCCAGACCCCTTAGGTAGGAATTCGGGCAAGATACAAATCAGAGCTTAGTCCTCATAAACTATACTACCCAAAATATTTTTCAATATAATTTCCTAATGAAGACCCACTGCAATTTAAAACCTTTACTAACCTACAGCAATATAAAAAAATATGTTGAAAACAATGATATATGCAATCAGAAGACCTAAAAAGGATACATTTAGAAAGAAATCAAGAAAGCAGTCCAAAGGAAGCATTAAAATAAATTGTTTTCACCAATCAGATTCTTCAAAAAGGAAAATCACTGAAATTGTAGAAAAGCAATAAGAAATAAAAATTTCAATTACATGTTTAGTGATAACAAAGCACTAAAAACTGCGCTGGACATCGAATCATATTTAAACACCTTCAAAATGACCATAGGAAGCCGTTCTCATTATCCTGATTTTATGAATGAGCAAAATTAGGACCCCAGCTGTGTATTACTCATATATTCATTTATTCAAAAATAGCTTTTGGATATATGATAATCTCACTCCAACTTTAACTCTCTCACTGATTATTTGATAATAATAACAGGTCAGATATCCTGTAAAAAAACATGTAACTATTGGATGTCTGCTCTGCTATGTTGACTATTTTGTTTGGTGAACGAAGACATGGATAAGCCCCAAGGTCATGGAGTTTATAATCTACCAGAGGATATAAGTAGTTAAAATAAATACATTTTCTTGGTCTTGGTAAAGATTAACAGGTAAATTTAGATAGAGTAAGGAATAGTGGGTAATAATATAAAATTTGGTGTTGCTATTTTAAACATGTGATCAGGCTGACAGTTCTAACAAGCTAATATTTTAGTAGCAAACTATATCAAGTGAGGTAGAGAACCATGGCGATGACTGAGTGAGTGAATTTCAGAAAGAGGAAATACTGAGGGCTAAGATCTGATAGGCAGATTACCCAAAGTGACTCAGCTGGAAAATGGTTTGAGTCCTCTTCATGATGACTTCAGAGCCCGTCTTCTTACCCATTGCAGAATGCCAGAACGTGTCCGGTTTCCCATGACCTCACCAATATTGCACTATTTAAGATATTTTCAGTTTTAGCAATTAACTAGCAAAAATAATGGTTTATGTTATTTTCTATTTGCAACTTATTACTAGTAAAGTTAAACATGTTTTATGAATATTTCTGTTATTCGCATTTATTTTTCTGTGAATTACCTATTCAGAGTTACATTAGTCTGCTTTCATACTGCTATAAAGCACTGCCCAAGACTGGGCAATCTATAAAGGAAAGAGGTTAAATTGATTCACAGTTCAGCTTGACTGGGGAGGCCTCAGAAAACTTAGGATCATGGCAGAAGAACATGGGGAAGCAAGGCACCTTCTCCAAAAGGTGAGAGGAAGGAGAATGAATACAGGAGGAACTACCGAGCACTTACAGAATCATCCGATCTCGTGAGAACTTATTCACTATCACGAGAACAGCGTGCGGGAAACTGCCCCCATGATTCAGTTACCTCCACACAGTTTCTAAATGTGGGGATTTGGGGGATTACAATTTAAGATTAGATTTTTATGTGTGGACACAGTCAAACCATATCAAGAATCTTTGTTGATTTTCCTACTGGATTGTTCACTTTAAACTTTCCACATATTAGCTTTGCGTAAAAGCAATAGTGGTTTTTGCTATCACTGCCAATCGCAAAACCCACAACTTTTATGTTTTGCATCAACATAATACATGTGCACACATACTTAAATATACACACATGTCTATCTATATAAGATATCAACACTTCAGCTAATTACTTGTATTAAAGTATTTTATCAAAATTTTATTTATCACTTAGCTTTTTAATTGCTATAACATAGTTGTAAATACTTTAGGATACATGTGATATTTTTATACATGTATACAATGTGTAGTGATCAAATCAGGATAATGGGGACATCCATAACCTCAAACATTTATTTTTTCTTTGTGTTGAGAACATTACCATTCTTCTCGTCTATTTAAAAATATACAATAAATTGTGGTTAACTACAATTTTCCTACTACATTATCAAATACTAAAAACTCTTCCTTCTATCTAGCTGTATTTTTGTACCCATTAAACAAATTTTCTTCATCCCCCTCCTCCTCTCTTTTATTCCCAGCCTGTGGTAACCACCATTCTACTCTCTACCGATTGAACTACACTTTTTAGCTCCCACAAATGAGTGAGAAGATGAAATACTTATTTTTCTATGCCTGGCTTATTTCACTTATTATAATGAACTCCAGTTCCATCCATGTTGCTGCAAATGAGAGAATTCCATTCTTTTTTATGGATGAATAACACTTAGCTTTTTTATGGGGTCTTATATAGATGTTCTAAATTTATAAGTGAATACATATTTCAATTTTTTTCAAGGTTTAATTTGAACAACTAAAAATTCTGACATAAAATATGGATTCCCCACACCATTTCAAAATGAAATTTTCCCTTGTCGTCTGTTATCTTCTGTTCCTTCCAGCCATGATAATGACGTTTAAGATCTTCATTCTCAATTGGACTGTTGTGGAAGACCCCAACTATAATTGCAATGTCATCTCTTCTAAACTCATCAGCATAATGATAAAGGTGCTCTGCATTTGATGTCAAAATACCTCTTCACTGAAACTACCCTCTGTGTTGCCAGTGTATTAATATACTAATCACAAAACACCTGCCATTCACTGCTTTGCATACTTATTTATATTGTACTGCTTTACCTCCTACTCCCTGTTTCTTCATTACTCCTTGTTGGATAGACCTGATCTTCATTAGAGGTCCAACCTAAACAACAATCCCTATACAAATATTTTCTGATGCCTTTCTTGAAAGGAATGCATCAACATGTGTGGCATTTTAGAATACCTGGGCATTTTATCATATGTTGTGACTAAGTTGTTAGTAAAAGAAATTCACCTACTAGCTAATTTTAGGAAGCATCTACATGATGGTACCTATCCCAGCATGTGGGAGATGTTCAAGTGGAGTTTTGAACTAACACACTGCAGTGTAAGAAAGGTAGATGATCAAACTGACTGGACTTCTTTCTCTGTGTATTGACACTTTCTCTCAGTTATTTACTCTTGTTCTAATTAAATCTTTGGATGTGAGAAGTACTTATTAGTCCTGGTTATTGAGTGACAGACAGGAGATAGATAAGAATATTTCTGCCCAGAGGAGAAAGGTAGTCAATAAATTAATCAATTTAAGTCATGATAAAATGAGCCACAAACTATCCATTCATTTATGTGTTCTAAAAATCGATGATTTTAACGGCACCAGTGAAATGAATCAGATGGTCTTTACTAAGATAAATTTGTTACTACATTTTGGATACCATCATGGGTTAAACAGAGTATCTTCGGAGACCTCTTTTAATATAAAATCATAGATTTAACAATAAATTTCTTAGGTAAAAATGCACTTATTTCTAATACTAGATCATTCTTACATGTTGTCCCTTCTACTCACTTTCCCTCTCTCTTTAGCCCACTAACATATATATTTTTTTCCATTCTGGCAGAAAAACCTAAGCACAGGATGACAATAAAATGTTATGAAACCTGTACAATTTCTTAAAAATTGTATTACTTAAAGAAAATATAAATCAATAAAAGTTATGTTTACATTGAAAAAAAATAAAGGATGGGAAAAGGTAGTATCTAAGTTTCCTACTTATTGGCAATTCTATAAGTTATACTTTTCAAAATATTTAAAAGAAAGCAATATAATTGGCAGCAATTCATGTAACAATTAAGAACATAGAAAATAAAATTAGACATCAAATGTTAAATTACAACTTTACCTCATATGCTGAGTGGTAATGAATATGTGCATTTTTTATTGTCAAAAGTTGCTCATTGTAAACAATAATTCATTTAATGTCTTTAGTCATATCCCCTCTATTATTTCTGAATCAGTTATTTATATTCTCTTTTATTCTTTATTGATATACAAAGATGTATCAATTTTCTTATTCAATTCAAAGCATCAATTTTTATTTTATTGACATTTCTATATTTTTCTTTTTCATCGACTTTAATTTTATTATTATATTTTCTTTTCATCTAGTTACATTAGACATACTTTGGTCTTGTATTTCGGGTTTCTGAGAAGAGCAACTTAAATTATAATATTAGACCTTTATTTTTTCCAGTATAAGAATTCAAAGCTAAAATTTTATTGCAAACCACGATGCTCCAGAATTATTAATAAGTTGCCTTTTAATTTTATTTACTTCAAAATATTTTAAAATTTCCCATGCTATTTATTTTATTTTCTATTTTATTTGGAAGTATGTTAACATCCCAATACTAGGGATTTTCCAAATATCTTTATGAAATGAATTTCATTATTATAAGAGAACACGCTGTATGCAATATCAAACTTTTATATTGAAACTCATCTGATTACGAATTATTATCTCTCTTGGTGAATGTACAATGTGCACTTGAAAATAATATTCTGCAGTTGTTGAGTGTTCTATAAATGTCAATTAAAGCAAGTTAACTGATTATGTTAAGTTTCCTATATCATTATTGTCTATAGACTATGAATGACTGAGGGGTGTTTAAAATCCCCACCTAAAATTGTCAATTTGTCTGTTGTATTTTCAATTCTGTCATTTTTTAACTTATATATTTAGAAACTCCGTTATAAATGTTATAAACATTTAGGATTATTATATCTTCTTGATTAATACTTAACCTATTATTATGAAATTTCCTTCACAATCTGTGATATTATGTTTAGAGTCTCTTTTTCCAGATATTAATATAGCTATCCAGTTTATTATGAATAATTTTGTACTATTATATCATCTTTCTTTTTATTTTAGCCTATCTTACTCTCTAAATTAAAATGAGATTCTTTTAGGCAGCACAAAGTTAAATTTTCTTTTTAAAATCCACTTCTAAAAGCTCTTCTAATTAGAGTATTTGTTTCATTTACACTTAATGTACCATGATTGGATTTTAAAGAATCATCTGGTTGTTTTCTGTCTGCTGATTTTCCTTTTCTCCCTATTTTTTGTCTTCTTTAGACAAAAATATTGAGTATATTGTTTTATCTCCAATTGCCTGTTAACCTCCTACTACGTTTTAAATTTTAGTGGCTACTCTTGGGTTAATAATGTCCATCTTATCTCATTATAATCTGACTTCAAATAGTAACATAGCTCTTCACATACAATATAAGAACTTATACTTTCATTTATCCTCTTTTATTCTTATATAAATTGTATTTTATATTTTAGTTCTACATGTTATAATCCAACAATACATTATTATTTTTCCTTCAGTTTTTCCTTTAAATAAAATTTTTAAAAATGTCCTTCATTCTTACCTTCAAATATCCCATATTTGGAGCTATTTTTTTCCAAGATTCCATCTGGCATTATTTTTCTTCTGCTGGAAGAACTTCCTTTAACATTTGCATAGTGCAGATTTATTGGCACTAAGTTTTCTTATAGTTTCACCAGTCATATTTGAATTCACTAAGGTTTTTCTTCAGTAGTTTTCCCCAAAGAAGTTTGCACGCTCCAAACTATCCAACTAAAACATTTGTTTCTGAGGACTGTTAGGTTTGTGCTTGGCTTACACTTCCTTTTTTTAAGGATCATGTAACTATCACTCCATTGTTATCTGTTCTTGAATATTATAGAGTTGCCAGAGCCTGATGCAATTTTCCCTTTAAAAGTGACCATAGGGTTTTTTTTTGTTTTTTTTGGTTTTTTTAAGTCCTGCAACTTAAGTAATGTATATTCCAGTGTTGACAAGTGTGGGCAAATATTTCCTGGTATAGTGGATGCTCTTTGGAGGAGTTTTGTGGCATCTTTAATTTTAGAAAATGTTCCTAAATTATAATTAATTATTATAATAGTTGAATTTCACTTCAGAAACTCCAGCTATACATATATTGAATCAAATTTGTGCTTTATGTTTTTTCTAATTTTTTTAAAAAAGTATTTATTTCTAACACATTTCGTTTACTTGTCTCATTTCTAGCTTCTGAATCACTTATTGTCATTTCTTAATATTTTTTCAATGATTTTTCTTCAATTTTACTTTCTGTGTCAATTATATATTTTCTTCTTTTTTTTTTTTTTTGAGAATGGAGTTCTGTGAGCTCAATTTCAGCTATCTGCTGTCTTCAAACTCATATAAGTTCTTAGATTTCTGCTTTGGGTTCTTACTTTTTATAATTAATTGCTTTATATTTCACTAAAAAAACCCAAAACCTGTGATTTCAATTGTCCTTTCCTAAACGACAACATTTATGTGGTGAGCAGTTTCTTGTCTGTTACTAATCATGTTCTTCTGCTTTCTTTATTCACACGACACTCTTATATTGATATTTAATTGACTGCTCTCAGTTATTCATTATTGAAAGGACTGGATTTCCTAGAGCAGCTATTTCTGGCAGGGTCTTGTGATAGAGTAAGAGGCAAGGAAGTATTTTAGGCAAATTGGTGTTCATAAGCAAAGGACCTCTTCTTTCCAGCTGCTGAACAGATAGGTTGCAGTCTAAAAATATGGCTTGCTTATGTCATTCTTTGTATAGTGTGAGCCTCTATGCATTTGTGGATTATAACAGCTCTAGGGATCCATTTTCTATATCCGTTTTGTAGACACAACACATAGCTTTTACACTGCACTGCTTCACCTTCAGAGAATATAGTCTTGTTAATTCATAAGAGACCTGTTAGCACTGATCTTTCTCCTCAGCTGCTCTCCGCTTCCTGCCATACATCTCCTGTAGAAACTCGACTTGGAATCTATCTCTCGTTTTGCCAACCTTTGAGTTTGCATATTTTTTTTCTAAATTACTAGGAGAATAAGGAGGAAAGGCTGATTTTAATCAGTCATATATAGATTAGAATTATCCCTTTTAAAATTTTTGTTACCCTGGGATCTTATTATATTACAAAATAAATAATTAATAACAATTTAAAATCTGAAAAAGTGCTGAAATGCCGCAGTGTATTTTTGTTGATTCTTTCATCTTTTGACCTTTCATCATATGCTTGTTTAAAAAAATATCTGAATTATGTCACCAAATGTAGTGGTATTAAAGCACCAGCAGCTCACAGAACTGAGTGAATTACGAAATCTTAAGACTGAAGTCAAAAGTTCTATACTATCATCAACATTGCAGGTTGTGTTCTTGTATTGGACTTTTTTTCAGGCACATTTCAGGATGGGATATTACTGCAAAGTTGTTAGTGAGCTTTTCCTTTTGGTTTTCAAAATCCCCATACCACATTTATATCCACTGAGTATTACAGAACGACTGCTGAATGCCAAATATTTCAGAAGCCTTATTTTTTAGTTTAGAAGTATTTGAAGATGGAGCTATGGGAGACTGATTTGGTTTGGTAGTGAGGGCTTTCTCCCAGGCTTGCAAAGAGAAGACCACCTTATTGCTGTGTCCTCATAGGACAAAGACAGAAGAAGAAAGCAAGCTGTGTGGTGTCTCTTCTTATAATGGCACTAATCCCAGCATGGGGACTCCAGCCTTATTGCCTCACCTAAACTTAATTACTTCCCAATGGCCCCAGCTCCAAATACAATCACAGTAGGAGTAAGGGCTTCAATATATAAATTTAGGGTGAAACACAATTCAGTCCATAGCACATAATGAGGTAGAGTCTGTGGACATCACTTCATAAAACAGGTTGGCTAAAAGAAATACATTTGAGAGTTGCTGGTTCAAAGCTCCTATGTGGGAATAATTTGTTAACTAATGTAAATTCTAATTGTTGTGAACAAAATCTGCATAATTTGAAGATATTTGAAAAAATATCTATATTAACATGCTTTAAGTCTTATAATAATCCTCTATCTTTTCTCCTCCTTTCCACATATGCATATTCATATATCCCCTCTGAAAACATATTTCCCATTGAAGGCATATTTCAAATTTAAGTGTATCTTTGTGCATTGGATTTAAAAGATACATCAGTGACTGGGTCATAGATTTTGAATGGCGATTGCATGCATCTCATTTCCACGGTGATTAAAGGTCCAGTTGCCAGCCCATTAAATATAACTTACATTCAGCTGCTGAATCCAGAGCTACTTTTCAGTTAACTGTAGTTCTGCCAGAAAGAACATAAATGTGGCAGTCCCTAGTAAGACTTGACTAGTTAAAACACTTGATAATACTACTTTTTCTTACTTTTCTCATATCTACCCTTCCATCTTCTCACTGTGCACATCAGCCTCTTCAGTTAAGATGCTATGCAGTGAGTCTCAAAGGTTGATAACCAAGATAAAACATGGCCATGGCCTTCATTTCCCTGCAAGTTCACTTAGTGTAGATTCTTCGTCCACCAGCTTTTCCCTGTTTAATTACTAAGTGACAAAACATTTAGGTGGTTTTGTTTCCCATTTGAAACTTATCGTGATTCGTAAGAAATGATGAAATACTCATTTGGGCCAGGATAAGGGGAACTCATAAGTTTTACATGGTCCATCCAAGTTTACCACAATGATAAGGAAATTATTTCTGGTTGCAATTGGTGATGCCAGAGGGGTAAATTTGAATTAGAAACCTAGTTTCCTTTGGAGAAAAAAAAAGATTGATTTTGAGTGGGAGAGGAAAAGGAGAATGCAGGAAGGTAATTAGAGGTTCTTAGCTGAGTGAAATGATACAGTACTGGAGAGGTTTGTTTATCTAACTAGATTCCAAAGGCTGAAACTCCACATACTTCTAAACTTTAAAGCTTCAACTTCAATATATTTTCAAAGCAGCCCAGAAGCATTAAAAAATATTTCAAATCTATCCAGTTTAACGATCTCAGTATATATTTAATGTTTTACAGGGAAATGTCATGTAACTTATTGTACAACAACAATAACTCTGTGAAGTTACTTGTTCCCATTTTATAACTAAGCTCAAAGATGTAAAGAGGGCAATTACAGATTTCTGTACATTAAACCCGGATCATGTGATCAACTCCAATTCCTGATAACTGTATCTTTCTCACTTACCTGATTTTCTGTTCACTCATTCTTGTTTTTACCATGATTCCCACTCAATTACTCCTGCTTAGCTCACATAGAGATGTTAGAAATCAAGTATTCCAAACCTCACTTATGTTATAAATGATGAAACTAAACTCCAATGTAATACTTAATGGCCTAAGGGTACACAGCCAGTTAGGCACAGATTTGAGAACAAAACACAGGAGTGATCTGATGTCTGATTCAGTAGTGTCTTCCACTGCGTGTTTGTCTCTCTTTCTCTCTGTGTGTGTGTGTGTGTGTGTGTGTGTGTGTGTGTGTGTTCTTCTTGGGCAATTGAGAAACAGTCCTGGGAAGATAACAAAGAATGAGCCACTTCATTATGCAGTTGCTCTGTAGAATAAGGAAAAATATTTCTTGAAATCTATAAACAAGAAATAATTTCTTCCCACTTCAATTATCTACTTTCTTCAGGTAAAATCTTGTTCGTGTGTTTTGGATTTTGAATACGAATCTTACTTGTTCTTATCAGGAGTGGTTCAATTTATGAGAAGTTTCTGTCTTTATGCAGGTTTCATTCTACTGAAAAGACAACAGGTCCTGATGGGGACAGTTTTGCAATATAAAGGGTACATTCTTCAGCCTCCGTATTTAAAAGATTCATCATTGATATGGTTTGAACCTGTGTTCCCACCCAAATCTCATGTTGAATTGTAATTCCAAGTGTTGGAGGTGGGGACTGGTGGGAGGTGATTGGATCATGGGACTGGTTTCTCATGAGTGGGGTAGCACCATCCCCTTGGTGTTGCTCTCATGAAAGTGAGTTCTCATGAGATCTGCTTGTTTAAAAGTGTGCAGCACTTCCCCGCTCTCTCTTGTTCCTTCTGCTATGAGAAGTATTGCTTTGCCTTCACTTTCTTCCATGATTGGAAACTTCCTGAGGACTCCCCAGAAACAGAAGCTGCCATATTTCCTGTAAAGCCTGCAGAACTGTGAGCCAATTAAACCTTTTTTTCTTATAAATTACCCAGTCTAAGGTATTTCTTTACAGTAGTGTAAGAACTGACAAATACACTCATGAACTACTCAAAATAGGAAACTGAATTTTTTAGAGCAGTGCTCAAAAGATAAGGGAAGATTTCTCCTTAGGATGTGTGTATTTTATATTTCTCTTAAGAATTCTTCCTGTTTCATTTTTGACTCAACAAAAGACTGCCTAATTTATATGGTGTGTCAGCATGGGCTGGTGGTGATGATCTTCCCTGTGTATAGATAAGAAGGCAATGCATTGTTTGTGGAGAATATAAACAATAATAAAATTGACTATAGTCAGTATGATTTGTATTAACACCACGAACTGGCAATTTGGAACAATTACAGTTTTAAAATACACCCCTGCACTAGACTGAGCAATTTCTGCTATTTGTGCTACCCTCAATACACCACTGCCTAAGAAATAATTCATCAGTTTTTATGTCTATGCACCTCGACCATTTTGATTACATGAAGCTTGTTTTTGTCTAGCAAATTCATCAGGAAGTCTCCTGGAAATAGTATTCTCTGAGTTCTTCCACTTTCAAACATGTTCGTTTTCATGGCCTTTGAATTAAAAGTAAATTTGGCTAGGTATAAAAATCTTTTGCTCATATTTTTTTCTCATATTTTTACTTTATGGAATAGAGTGTTTCTGTTAGAACCTTATGATAACCTGAACATCTTAGACATTTGTGCTTGGATACACAATGATTTTTATTTTTTCAATGTGGGTAATTTTTATTTTTATGTTTTTCAAGTAATACATTAGTTTTTGAGCACTTTTAGTCTCCCAGAAAAATTGAGAGGAAAGTACGGAGAACTCTCATCTACCCTTGCACAGACTCCTTCCCTATTTTCTCTTTTATTAACATCTTGCAGTGTTACAGTTATAATTGAACAAATATTGATAAATTATTTTCATTCTATCATACTAAAGACTGTAGCTCACATTTGACTTCACTCTTGATGTTATACATTCTATGGGTATGGACAAATGTATAAACGCATACATCAACCACTATAGCATCAAACAGAAGAGTGTCTCTGTCCTAGAAACCGTCTGTGCTCTATGTATTCATCCCTCTCTCTCCTCTAACTCCTGGAAAAATAGATTATGACAACCACTGATCTTTTTGCTGTGTCGTAGTTTTGCTTTTTTCAGAATGTCCTATAGTTGGAATCATTCAGTATGTAGCCTTTTCAGATTGACTTCTTTCATTTAGCATTACGCATTTAAGGTTTCTCTATGTCTTTCATGCTGTGGAGACTAAAGTAACCACATCTTGAATGCTAATCAGCTATGTTAACCTCCGATTAGCCCCAGTCCCATGAATGCCTCCTGATTCCTACTTTATTTACTGTGCCAGTGTAACAACAAAGTAACCTTGAATTTATTGCAAAATTATAGGCCATGACAAACATAGTGTTCTTGTCTGTTCTGGAGCGTGCCTTTAATTGTTGTGCTAGAGTACATATATCCTTTGCTTATGATATATAAGCCCTGGGTCTGGGAAGTAACAGTGCAGAGATCTACTTGTCTTGCAGCTGCTCAATACCATGCTTATGCCTGAAATTGCACTTAATAAATCAACCAATACCAAAAAACTGGATTCATCCGCCTTCCTCTTTGGTGTCTTGGCACCTTTGGCACTGAGGGGTCACTTTGCATATATGGTCCTTTCCTGTTACACATACCTTCATCTTTCATTTCTTTCTGTGATTGATATATTCCATTGTCTGGTTGTATTACAGATTATGTATCCATTCACTGACTGAAAGATATCTTGATTTTATCTAGGTTCAGGCAAATATGAATAAAGCTGCTGTAAACATTTGTGTGAAGGCTTTTGTGTGGACATAAGTTTTTAACTGATTTGCATAAATACAAAAAAGCCCACTTGCTAGATCAAATGATAAAATGTTTAGTTTTGTAAGAAATTGCCAAATTTCTTCTAAATTGGCTATACCATTTTGCATTCCCACCAGCAATGAAACAGAACTCCTCTCTTTCCACATCATTGTCAGCAGTTCGGGTTGTCGGTGTTTTGGATTCTGACCATTCCAATAGGTTCACTGTGGTATCTCATTGTTGCTTTGGTTTGCCATTCCCTAATGACACATGGCCTTGAGCATCTTCTCATATGCTTGCTAGAGATTTATATAATTTCTTTGACAAGGTTTTTGTTCAGATTTTTTTTTTTTTTTGACAGAGTCTCACTCTGTCACCAGGCTGGAGTGCAGTTGGCGAGATCTCGGCTCACTGCAATCTCTGCATCCCAGCCCTCAGTCTCCCAGGTAGCTGGGATTACAGGTGCGTGCCACCACACCCAGCTAATTTTTGAATTTTTAGTAGAGATGTGGTTTCACCATGTTGGCCAGGATGGTCTGAATCTCCTGACCTCATGATCTGCAACCCTCGACCTCCCAAAGTGCTGAGATTACAGAAGTGAGCCACCGCCCCCAGCCCAGATCTTTTGTCTATTTAAATTTTTTTTTCCTTATTGTTGAATTTTAAGATTTCTTTGCATATTTTGTATAACTGTCCTTTATCAGATATGTGTTTTGCAAAGATCTTCTCTGAGTCTGTGGCCTGTCTTTTTATTCTGTTAAGGTCATCTTTTTTGGAACAGAAGTTTTAATTTTAATGAAGTCCAACTGTCAATTTTTCATTCATGGTTTGAGCTTTTTACATTGTATCTGAAAATGCAGTAGCAAACCCAAGGTCACAGATTTTTTTCAACATTATCATCCAGAAGTTTTTTAGCTCTGCATTTTACATTTGAGTATATGATGAATTTTGACTTACTTTTTGTGAAAGGTATAACATCTGTGTTTGTATATTTTATTTTGCACATGGATATTCTGTTTTTCTAGCATCATTTGTTGAAAAAATCCTCTTCTTTCTTTTCTTCGTCAAATTGCCTGTGCTCTGTTGTCTACAATTAGTTGACTATATTTGTGTGATTTCATTTCTGGGTTCTTTGGTCTGTTCTATTGATCTGTTTGCCCGTTCTTTCACTAATATCATAATGTCTTGATTTTTGCAGCTTTATAGTAGGTATTAAAATTGAGTAATGTCCATACTTCCTTTTTGTTTTTCTTCAATATGGGGTAAGCTACTCTAGGTCTTTTATTTCCACATAAACTTTATTTATTTACTGAGACAGAGTCTCACTTTTTTGCCCAGGCTGGAGTGTGATGACTTGATCTTAGCTCACTGCAACCTCGACCTTCTGGGTTGAAGCAATTCTCCTGCCTCAACCTCCCAAGTGGCTGGGACTACAGGCATGTGCCATCATGCCCGGATAATTTTTGTATTTTTAGTAGAGATGGGATTTCTCCATGTTGGCCAGGCTAGTCTTGAACTCCTGACCTCAGGTGATTCCCCACCGCTTGGACCTCCCAAAGTGCTTAGATTACAAGCATGAACCACCGCGCTGTACTTCATATAAACTTTAGAATTAGCTTTTCTATAGTCACAAAATACCTTGCTTAAATTTTTATTGGGATTTCTTTGAGTCTGTAGATGAAATTGGGAAGAACTGATATTATGACAAAATTGAGTCTTCCTAGCCACGTACAGAAATATATCTCCCTATTTATTTTTATCTTCAATTAATTTTAAAAAAATGTCTAATTATTTTACTTTTAAAAGTTTCAGAATATTTTAGTTATACAGTCGGTACTTTAAATATTTAGATTAGTGCTTACTTTTGTTGTTTTAAGAATATTTCACTGAGAAATGGTTTTAGTATGAGTCTGTTCCAATGTTTTGGCTTAATCTTTTGGGGACTTTTGTTAAATATATATTAGATTATTTTGTCAATATTCCATAGTATCACTTTATCTTGAATACATTTTTATACCTCTCATTTATTTTTATTTATTCATTTGTTTTATTTATTTATTTATTTATTTAGAGACAGGGTTTCTTGCCTGTCACCCAGGTTGGAGTGCAGTGATGTGATCTCGGCTCACTGCAACCTCTGCCTCCTGGGTTTAAGTGATTCTCCCGCCTCAGCCTCCCCAGTAGCTAGAATTACTGGAGTGTGCCATTATGCCCAGCTAATTTTTGTGTTTGTAGTAGAGATGGGATTTCGCCGTGTTAGCCAGGCTGGTCTTGAACTCCTAGGTTAAAGCTATCCACGTACCTCAGCCTCCCAAAGTGCAGCGTGAGCCAACACACCTAGCCTCCTCTCATTTATTTTTAAACTTTAAAAATTATTCTTTCTATCTCAGGTAACTATTGAAACAGTATCCACTATGTTTATTTGCTCCTGTGTTATGTTTTTTCTAGCTTTATCTTGACTTCTTAAAATTTTGTTCTTTCCTGTTTTTCTTTATTTGCGTACCCCCTCTTTTCAAGTCATCATTTGAACCAATCATCTCATTTTTTTTTTTTTTTTTTTTTTTTTTTTTTTTTTTGAGACGGAGTCTCGCTCTGTGGCCCAGGCTGGAGTGCAGCGGGGCAACCTCGGCTCACTGCAAGCTCCACCTCTCGGGTTCATACCATTCTCCTGCCTCAGCCTCCCGAGTAGGTGGGGCTACAGGTGCTCACTGCCACACCTGGCTAATTTTTTATATTTTTGGTAGCGATGGGGTTGCACCATTCACACGATGGTCTCGATCTCCTGACCTTGTGATCTGCCCACCTCAGCCTCCCTAATTGCTGGGATTACAGGCATGAGCCACGACGCCTGGCCTCATCTCATTTTTAATTTGTAAAAATAATTCTGATGTATGTGATTTTCTCAAAGCTCTCATTATCTTCTTAATATCAATTGCTCATTTAAAATTTTAGGTTACCATTTTTAATTGTTATGTGAGTTTGTTTTGTAAAAGTGTTTTCATTTTGATGTGTTACACTTAGTGTTTGTATATAGATTCTGATTGTAATACCTGATTGTAATACTTTTCTTAAAAATTTTAAGTGAAATAAATTTTTCTGTACCTTTAGAAGCATGGGAAGGGACAAGACAATTTTTTCATCTCCATTGCCCTAAAACCCTCTTCTATAGTTTCCATTAAGTGATCAAAAAAAGAAAAAAAAATGCTCCCTGCTTCCTGAGATTTGCCTTCTCAGCATCCTTTCTCACTTTTGTCTTCTTCTTGTGTTTCTTTTATTCTAGATATTTCACATCATTCCCCCTTCAGCGTTGAGCACTATTCTGGAAGAATGCTTCAGACTGTGAGTTTCAAAAGTGCCCAGAGCACAGAGTGATTTCTAAATTTACTAGGATCCCCTTCTATTCCATTTGCCACCTGGATTCTCATGACCCCCAGCCACTATTGTGAGCCAGTTTTCAGAGATGTCTGTGCACACTTAGCAAAGAGGGCTTCTCTTCTCACACCTATCAGACACCTCAGATGTTCACAGAATGTAGGGCTTGTAACTGCCCTGCTCTGCCCCTGCCTACTCACATATTGTCATCAAGTTTTGTCATAGATACTGCCTTTTGAGTTTTTGGTTTTGCTATATTCCTTGCAATGCCTATTTTAATTTTAAGAAGTTTCAGAAACTATGTCACCCTTGCCACCATCTTCCCAGGATTTATCTATAGATTACAATATTTTCCAAATGCTAATGGCTTAAACTGGATTGCCCCTCTCACTAATTCGCACACTTTTCTCAGGATACAGCATTTGTTCCTTCACTAATTCAATGAATATTTCTTGAGTGCCAGGCCTTTTTAACCACAATAGATGTAGGAGAAAGCAAGATTTGTAAAGCTTACATTCTCATTGTCAGAGAAAGCTTACATTCTCATTGTCAAGAAAATAATTAAGCACTCACATAATATGTCAGATAGTGGTCAAAACTATGAAGAACACTATAAAACTGGGAATTCAGAATTAAGAATACAGGGAGAAAGGAAGCTTCTTATTTCAAATCAAATAGGCAAGATAGATGTCTTTAAAGTTTTACAGGTAAACAGGGACTTGAAAAAAATAACAGAATGAGTCCTGTAGCAACTTGGGTGCATAGTGAATATAAATTCCAGAATGAAAAAAAAAATCAATCCAAAAGTCCCCAAGGCTGTTGCATTCTTGAGGAGCAGTGAAACAGCAAAAACTCCAGTATGGATGAAGAGGAGCACATAAGAATCAGAAAAGTAGGAGAAAAGCCCATAGATGCCATCTGTAAACTAGGCACGGTCTCATGAGCCACTGCAAGGATTTGGGATCCTTTTCTGAAGAAGGTGGGAAGCTACTGTACAAATTTCATGGATTCCAAACAGGATTTGGTTTATGTATTAAAAAAGAATTGTCAGTTTTTGAAGAATACATTTTAAAAAGCAAGGGCAGAAGCCGACGTGGAACAGGGAGGCCACTTACAAATCTACAGCAATAATCTAGAGATGATAAAGCTTAGAGGAAGGTAGAAGGTGAATACAGAGGAGACAGCAAGTGGCAAGACAGAATATGTTTTTAAAGTAGCTAGTTAAGGTTTAAGATGATGATCTTTGATATTGTTTGGCTGTTTCCACACCTAAATCTCATCTTGCATTGTAGCTTCTACAATTTCCATGTGTCATGGGTGAAACGCAGTGGGAGATAATTGAATCATGGGGCAGGTCTTTCCCATGGTATTCTCATGAGAGTGAATAAGTCTGTTGAGATCTGATGGTTTATAAAGGGAAGTTTCCCTGCACAAGTTCTCTTGTGTGCCACCATAGGAGACATGGCTTTCACCTTCTGCCATGACTATGAGACCTCCCCAACCATGCGGAACTGTAAACCTATTAAACCTCTTTCTTTCATAAATTGCCCAGTCTTGGGTATGTCTTTACCAGCAGTGTGAAAAAAACTAATACAATAAATTGGTACCAGGGGTGGGGTGCTGCTGAAAAGATACCCAAAAATGTAGAAGCAACTTTGGAACTAGGTAACAGGCAGAGGTTGGAACAGTTTGGGTGACTCAGAAGAAGACAGGAAAATGTGGGAAAGTTTGGAACTTCCTAGAAACCTGTTGAATGCCTTTGCGCAAAGTGCTGATAGTGATATTGACTTAAAGTCCAGGCTGAAATGGTCTCAGATGGAAATGAGGAACTTGTTAAGAACTGGAGCAAAGATGACTCTTGTTATGTTTCAGCAAAGAGACTGGCAGCAGTTTACCCCACCCTGGAGATTTGTGGAACTTTGAACTTGAGAGAGATAATGTAGGGTATCTGGTAGAAGAAATTTTGAAGCAGCAAAGCATTCAAGATGTGACCTGGGTGCTGTTAAAGGCATTCAGATTTATAAGGGAAGCAAAGCATAAAAGTTCAAAAAATTTGAAGCCCTACAATCCAGTATAAAATAAAATCAATTTTTTTTTAAGAGAGATTCAAGCCTGCTGCAGAAATTTGCATAAGTAATGAGGAGCTGAATGTTAATCCCCAAGACAATGAGGAAAATATCTCCAGGGCATATCAGAGGTCTTCATGGCAGCCCCTCCCATCACAAGCCCAGAGGCCTAGGAGGAAAAAATGGTTTGATGGGCCTGGGCTCAGGGTCCCTTTGCTGTGTGTAGCTTAGAGACGTGGTGCCCTTCATCCCAGCCATCCCAGTCATGGCTGAAAGGAGCTAAAGTACAGCTGGGACCATGGCTTCAGAGAGTGCAAGCCCCAAGCCTTGGCGGCTTCCATGTGTGGACTTCTGCAGGTGGACAGAAGTCAAGAATTAAGGTTTGGAAACCTCTGCCTAGATTTCAGAGGATGTTTGGAAACACCTGGATATCCAGGCAGAAGTTTGCTGCAGGTTAGGGCACTCCTTGGGAACTTCTGCTAAGGCAGTGCAAAATGAAAATGAAGCCCCCACAGAGTCCTGACGGGGGAGCTGTCTAGTGGAACTGTGAGAAGAGGGCCAACATCCACCAGACATCAGAACAGTAGATGCACTTACAGCTTGCACTGTGTGCCTGGAAAAGCTGCTTACACTGAATGCCAGCCCATGAAAGCAGCCAGGAGGGAGATTGTACCCTGCCAAGTCACAGGGGTAAAGCTGCCCAAGACCATGGGAACCTGCCTCTTCCACCAGCGTGACTTGGATGTGACACATGGAGTCAAATGAGATCATTTTGGAGCTTTAAGATTTGACTGCCCCACTGGATTTTGGACTTGTATGAGGCCTTTAACCCCTTTGTTTTTGTTGATTTCCCTCATTTCAAATGGGCATATCTATCCAATGCCTGTACCTGCATTGTATCTAGGAAGTAGATAACTTACTTTTGATTTTACAGGCTCATAGGCAAAAGGGACTTGCCTTGTCTCAGATGACACTTTGGACAGTTGACTTTTGAGTTAATGCAGAAAGAGTTAAGACTTTGGGGAACTGTTAGGAAGACATCATTGGTTTTGAAATGTGAGGACATGAGATTTGGGAGGGGATAGATGATATGATTTGACTGTGTCCCCACCAAATCTCATCTTGCATTGTAGCTCCCACAATTCCCATGCAGCATGGGAGGGACCCAGTGGGAGATAATTGAATTATTGGGGCAGATCTTTCCTGTGCTATTCTCATGATACTGAATAAATCTGAGATCTGATGGTTTTATAAAGGGGAGTTTAACTGAGCAAGTTCTCTGATTTTGTCTGCCGCCATGAGAGATGTGCCTTTCACCTTCTGCCATGATTATGAGGCCTCCCCAGCCATGCGGAACTGTGAGTCTATTAAACCTCTTTTTCTGCAAATTGCCCAGTCTTGGGTATGTCTTTATCAGCAGCATGAAAACAGACTAATACAATCTTCATCTGAGAAAGTAGAGCTGACTGTTGCATATTCATACCCAAATTCCAAATAGAAGTCCTCCACGGTCCATGTAAGTGTCAGGCACATAATTTTCAGTCTCTGTTTTGATTCCCTTTGAAGAATTATCACTCAATTCCCCCAAAATAATAAAAAGTTCTGTTTAACTTGGATCATTGAATATAAATGTGGAAGATAAATGAATAAGTAGCCTAACAATTCTTACCATCTTACTTTGCTCAAATGTTTTCATATCAGTGATGTTCAGGAGCCTCTCATATTCTAACTCTCAAGAGTCTCTTTCTCCATTCCCTGATCAAGCACAGGTTCTCCTTTGACTTTTTCCTTCCACCTCTGTTTTTGTTATAAAATGGGGAAGAAGGGGACGGTTGTACACAGGAAAGTGGTGGAAGAAAGTGAACAGAATAGCTTTTCTTTATCCAGTGGCAAGGTGTAGAGTGGGTACATTTATTCCTCTCTTTTCTTTCTTCTCTCCCTTCCTCTTTCTCTCTGTCTCTCTGTCTCTCTCTTTCTCCTTCCTTCCTTCCTTCTCTCCTTCCTTCCTTCCTTCCCTCCCTCCCTCCTTTCTTTTTCTTTCTTTGTTTCTCTTTCTTTCTTTCTTTCTTTCTTTCTTTCTTTCTTTCTTTCTTTCTTTCTTTCTTTCTTTTCTTTTCTTTTCTTTTCTTTTCTTTCTTTCTTTTCTTTCTTTCCTTTCTTTCTTTTCTTTCTTTCTCTTTCTTTCTTTCCTTTCTTTCTTTCTTTTTCTCATTCTTTCTTCTTTTTTTCATGTCACGTTGTTTCTCAGTGGCATAATGAAATAATCTGTGGAAGTCTAACAACTTGAGAAATTAAAAAACATTTTTACTCCCTCAAAATCACTCCATATATGGACTTCTGGGAGAAAAAAAAAAGTGGGACTCTGAAATGCTAGGTCAATGACACTTCATGAAATGTGAATTTTTAAAAATGAGGGAACATATGTAACTCTAACGAACTGATGTCTCCGTCCTCCTTCTGTTCTCTTTCCACCAGCCATACAAATGTGTTATTATCAAGCTCCAAGGTGAGAGAACAGATAGTTTTAGAAGCATGAGTGGGAGCAGGGTAGCATCTTTGTCCTTCAGACCATCAAATCATAGAGAGGACAAAACATTAAGAAACAGAAAGGGGTCATTTCTGAAAGCGAAGGTCTCCACATAGAGAATATTACTTTTCTCCTGTGCAATTTTGAAAGCAGGAAACACCTTCAAGTATGATATGTCACAGCATGGAAAAAAATGGGGACGAGATTGCTCTATAAATTGTCTGCAGAATGGAATGAAGAATCAACTTCTCAGACCAGAGGCCTAGTAGAGGAGAAAAGTGAAATCATTATGGATGAAATGAAGCTGATACTGCTGGTTGATATCAATATGGGACCTTATCTGAAAGTAGTTGGACCAGGAATCACACAATTTACTTCTGTTCCTTTAGCCCAAATTTATTCAAACCCTTAGCTACATTTACAAACTCTCAGCTACAAAAACGTTTTGAAATGTAGTCTTTATAGTTGACAGGCCAAGGCTTACCTCCTGAGTCAAATTTCTTAAGTGATCAAAAGACAGTATATAATATCAGGACTTTCAGTCATGACCATCAAGTCACGGTCAAGGGGTCAAGTCTTGAGAATATGCACATAAAACTCATTCCTGTAGGTTAGTGGCAGAACAGTTCCTGGGGACAACTGGAAATCTCTTTCTCAAATGTAAATATCCACCAGTAGAAAATTTAAAAGACCAAAATGAATAACTGACTGCTCAGTAGAATAAGATAGTCTGTATCCATTTATAAAGGAATAATATCATGGGAAATGTTTCACATTTTCTTCTAAACGGGATAAAGGAAAGATATAAAACATTCTGCAAAATAAGAACACAATAGATATAGAGAGGTGTACATGTAATTGTAGGTTAAGTCAGAATAGTGAGGTTTCATATATAGACATAAATTCTTTCCATTTTGTAAGAATAAAAATGTGTCTCTTTTATACTGAGGATAGTCCATGAGTGTGTCTTTAATATTTCCACCTCTGCTTTTCCCCAAAATATCTGTTCAACAGATAATATTTTTACCATGAAAATGTAAGCTTATTTTAACATGTTTTCATCATCCTCTTTTTTTCATAAACAGTTCTAGGCAGAGAAAACCTGCTTTAGATGGAATACTCTTATTTATGTTACTTAACTCAGATCAAGTTATGGATTTAGAATCTTAAGTTATGTTTAGTTTAGAAATAAATGAAGTTACGTTAGTTATGTTCATACCCTGGCAATATGTGTGAGGTACAGTGTTAAACATAGGGATATCTTTACACTGATCCAAAGGTGTGACTTGTTTAAACAGCTGTGTCTCTCAAATTTCTCTTTTTGAGGGAGATGGGGAAGTAAAATTCTTGAATCCTTATAGAATACTAAGGTAGCCTAAGCAGATACCCAGGTATAATTCTTATTTATACTGAAGTCACAAAACACCAGTGGAAAGAACTTGAATGTGTCCAAAAATAGAGTGTAAAAATATAATGTTATCAATGGACTGGGGATGTGAACAGGTAAAATCAAGTGAAAAGTAGGGTCTTTTGTAGACAGTCTCCAGAAATACTCTGGTAGCTCAGTTAGACAAAGCTATACTTCCTGAATATTGAGAGGGATTGTTGCTTTGAATATAGAGGGAATCTGTATGCGAACTTGTTTGAAATCAAGTCTTTGAACAACTCATAAAAGATCTCTACCATCCATCATCTCAGGACACTTTGCTGAATTTTCACTGACCCTTCCCAGAAGTTGAGTGAAAAACTGTGTTGTACCGACAGCCTCTGCTGAGAAGGCTGGGTACCTACAGAGGAAGACCTATCCTTTCTCATCAGAAACAGAAGTGACTATAAGATGTGAAGAGGCACATGACATGAGGATCTCCTATGAGTGACAGAAGGAGGCAAGGGTGACTCATTGTTTTCATAGTAGAATTCCTGAAAGCAAGAAAAACTAACAGGAGCAGAGCTGCCTGTGGAAACAGAGATAGAGAGGAAGCTGTGCTCTCCTAACGGCCATCCACGTTGGATTGGATGGATACCTTGTAACTTGGTAGATGGAGTTCCTGTTAAAATTTGAGCTGGGACATTCTTAAGTTACATTTAGTTGTGAAATAAATGAAGTTCTGATATAATGACCCTGCCCCACACTTTTTCTAGGATTTCAAGCTCTGTTCAGACTCCCCCTTCAACCTCTCTAGGAGGTTGTGCTCACGTGCATGGTCAACTCCACACAACATCACAGGACTCAGGAAGGGGCCACGTCATGGGGATATGCAAATAAAACTCTAATTCCTATACGATAATTGGGGAACAGTTCCTGGGGACAACTAGAAATCTCTTTCTCAGATGTAAATATCCACCAGTAGAAAATTTAAAAGACCAAAATGAATAACTGCTCAGTAGAATAAAATAGTCTGTATCCATTCACAAAGGAATGATGTCATGGGAAATGTTTCACATTTTCTTCTAAATGGGATAAAGGAAAGATATAAAACATTCTGCAAAATAAAAACTCAATATATAAAGAGAAGTGTAAATGTAATTTTAAGTTAATTCAGAATAGTGAGGTTTCATATATAGACATAAATTCTTTCCATTTTGTAAGAATAAAATGTGTCTCTCTTATAGCAAGGATAGTCCATGAGTGTGTCTTTAATATTTCCACCTCGCTTTTCCCCCAAATTTCTGTTCAACAGACAATATTTTTACCATGAAAATGTAAGCTTATTTTAACACATTTTTATTCTATTTTTTTCATTCCTTGGCTTAGAGGAGGTAAAATGTGAATATTTCATGTTAATTTATTTGATAATTTTTGCATAAAGAATAGTTTCTTTGCCTGATTATTTGACATCTATAATTTTAGGCATTATAAACATTATAGAATACTTTTTTTCTTCTTAATCTCAATAGCATATACTATCCTTTGTGCCAGCCAAAAAAAAAAAAAAGAATAAAATGGAAAAAGAAGAGAAATATGGATATCTAAGTGAAATAAATATGCCTCAATTAAAAAGATCTTCATTCAATTTTCACTGCTTTAACTACACTGGCAGAAGCTAAAAGATTTCAGGATACATTGATATATTTGTAGAATTCAAAATGCTATTTGTTTTGAACTCACATGCATAGCGACTTTAAGTCATTTTTTTTTTCTATGATTGGGAAGGCCATGCTATCTCACTAATAGAAATGCGGTATGTGAGAGTCCCCTAAGTAATAGATAATTCCCATTCTGTTCAGATGCTTAAGTGAATTTGAGGTCTGTGTTCAGCTTGAAAGCCACTTGGATAGAGCACCCAACCACACACAATTGCCAGCACATTACACAAGGGAAAATGCAGAAAATGAAATTGCTGGTAAAGATAATTGCTGTGAATGCAGACTCTGATAGCAGGAGTCTATGGAATACCATACCATCTATTGTTAGCCAGTAAATAAAAGATGCTGTGCTTTGGCTTCAATTTGGGAAAAAGTGGCGGTAGGTTAAGATACCTTAGTGAGTTGGGTAATGAAAGTGTAAAGGTTGGTCCTATTAAGATCACCAATAAATTATAACCCAACAGAACTGGCTCAGTGGGCAGAATAGTTATATGTGGCCAGGGTGCTCATCCTGTTGTTTAGAATGACATCTTTTGGAGAAGTACAATTGCGCTTCCTCTAAAGACTCCTTTCTTTCATCTGAGAAAAAAAGCAGTGGGGAAGAAAGAATAGCAACATTAAAAATATCTAATACAGACAAAAAAGTGCAAAGAAGAATACACATTTGAAAAATGATACCATAATTGTCAACATGGTGGAAAATAAAGAGATAAAGCATTAAATTCAAGAAATAGAGGTAGTCATGGGTATTATATTCAGAGTATATTCACTCTGAGAATCCCAGCCAAAATGAGTTGGTGTGGAGGTAAAAATAATCTGGCAGACACATCTGAAAATAAGGTACAGAAACTTGACAAAAATCTATTGTAAATCTTGATTGATAAAAACAATTTAGATTTTCCCAAAAAGTAAATTAGAAATCTACGTTCAGTTCATATCAACTTTCTGAAGTAAATACTAGTAATTTGGTCAATAGTGAAATACAGAAGCCAACATCACAGCATCCAAAAAAGAGAGGATGGTTATGAATATAAATGTGTGTAATTGTTACAACCCCTAACTGGAGAAGCAGGTATCTTTTAAGGTATTAGATAGCCTGGTAGTTTAAGAAGTGTTTGGTAATTTTTATCCAAGAAAGTTTTCTCAAGTGGTGGTTTATATGTGGTCTCAAATATTATTAAGGCAGCTTTTGGGGGCAGTCTCAGGTTTGATGCCTGTTTCCCCTAGAGAAGCAACATTTTTCTCATTGATACAATGAGGCTCTTGGGAGTTTTTCTTTTCAAAAAAAGATGCATGTATCAAAGGTGAGAATTCAACATACTTTGGCATAACAAAGAATTCTACTTACTAGAAAGAAACTTGGACCGTTCCTTGGAATTCACTGGATCACAGTTTAGTCTATCTTGATTATAGGAGATAACAGTATTTATCAATCCATTGTTATATTGGATCTTATCTCCTGAAATACAACTGTATTGTAATTGAAGTCACAACCTAAAATTGGATGGTTTAAGAAATCAAGTAAAAGGGAAGCTCACACATCAGTTTTCATTTTTGTTTTGAAGTAAGAGTACATGCTATAATATTTGCTAGTGGCAATTGCTGTAAAATGTGAGGAGTTATTTTGTTAAGAAGATCGAGTTCTAGAGCAGAGCAGAATTCTTCAATCATTCATGGCAGAATGAAAAAGGTTGGTGTGGTTCTTGTCTAAATTACTCAGTTCTTAAAAATTTAAAATCATCATGAACCATTATCCTTTATGGAGTTATTTGAAGAAATTAAAGTTTAGAATTTTGTGTACAGGTAGAGTTTCCCCCCATTAATAGTGCCTTCTTAATATAAGTTGGTGTTCACTATTACAAAATACCAGTGGGGCCAAAGAATCCCAAGATCTTTGTAAAAAGGAAATCTTTTAGTGTCAGATTGTCCCTTCTAATACCTTTGGAGATGATGTATCTTTGATTTCTTCATAAAATATTTTAACTGTCAAGACTCTTGAAGATCATGGGTAAGCAAATGATTTTCTTTTTTAACATGGTTGGTTTAAGTAATATTTTGAAATTCACTTATTTTAAGATTACAGAGAATTATAGTCATGAAAACTTAATGTTTGTACCTTCCTGACTACATTCTCTTAAGAAAATATTTCATAGGCAGATAATGAAGACCATGCAGAAGTCTGAGCTGTAGGCATGCTTCTTATTTGTACTTATTCTGCCTTCATTTATGCTGTGGAAAATGAAATTCCAGCAACATTCTTCAATTCTGTTATTTCGATACTTCTAAAAATATATTTGTTTTTACTATATTGTGCTTTTCAAAGTCATAACTAAAGAACTTTGTTTTTACATATTGTTTGTTAATGCTTTATTTTAATAAACTTCAAAGTCTGCTTTAAAAAAAAAGGAGAGAGAGGAGCATTAAAGGGGAGCGTAGGAGTTACCACAATTCATAAAGAAATAAACTTAAAAATAAATACATTTAAAAAGATATAAGATATTAACTCACTCTATTTTGAAATGCTATAATTCACAATGAACAGTAAAATGAGGGTCTTTTTGGTCTCATAAGAGGTTTTCTTTGTAGAGAAAGTGGCAAATCTCATTATTCGACTTTTTTGGGTGATTGGAGATGCTGTGATGCAATATTATTATTTTTATTTTCCTTAAGGTCCTGTAATTTTGATCTGTGATGGTGTGCCCTAATATTTTTTATCCAAAAAAGACTATTTTTAAATATCTTGTTGATCTACCTCCTGTTTACTACAGTAAACTCTCATTACGACCATCTCCATTCAACATATGACCTAATTATATAGTCAAAAACCAAGAGCACATCATCATAATTCTCATATTCAATAATAGAATATTTTTTTTTCTATAACTACTATTTTGTTTGATTCCCATTAGAGTAGAGACAGTTGAGTATAAATTTTAGAGAAATACTTTGGATTTCAGGTTTAGAAAAGCTGATGAGTGCTTTTCTTCACTGCCAAAATCCAATTAAAATGAATGAAGTATAAAAGCAGGAGATAAGCTAGGCATGTCGGCCCAGGCCTGTAATCCCAGCACTTTGGGAGGCCAAGGTGGGTGGATCACTTGAGGTCAGGAGTTGAGACCAGTCTGGACAACATGGCAAAATCCCATCTCTATTAAAAAAAAATAATAAGTAAAATAAAAATACAAAAATTATCTCGGTGTGGCAGTGCGTGCCTGTAGTACCAGCTACTCAGAAGACTGGGTCAGGAGAATCTCTTGAACCTGGGAGATGGAAGGCTGCAGTGAGCCAAGAGCACACCTCTGCACTGAATCCCGGGCAAAAGAGTGAGACTCCATCTCAAGGGAAAAACAAAACAAAACAAGAGATCATCCATAGCCCCTAGGAAACCTTTATGGGTACCACTGGTGTACCTGAAACAGGAAGCTGTCCAAAAGATAGAAAGGAAACAGAATTAAGTTGCTGAAACTGCAACCTGCAGACAGATACGAGATATGTACATACATACAGGAGGACCCCCAAATCAGAGACAGCATGACCTAGGGGAAAGCATCCCATAGGCCAGAAAGAGATTTTGACAGAAGATTTCAGAATCGCTCTTTCAGTATTCAGTCTCAGCCAAGCATCAGTGTTTACCCTCAAGGTAAAGCTGCAACTACAGGTCTATAAAGGAAGTGGAGTAGCTTCTTTTTCCAACAAAAGAAATTGATCCTAGAAAGAGAAAAAGAGTAAGGTTCTCATTATTCTTCTGCCACAATAAACAAGGAGCACCTCCTCACCAAAAGCCAACCCTCAGACCAGAAACATGCCAGGCTACTCACTACAGCAGGCTCTGAAACCAGCAGCTGGGTTGACCATCAGGTAACACTGAGCGTTGCAGCAGCTGAGGAAACCTGTGCCATCTGCCAACACTGATTTGGACTTTCACATATGCTTATTAACAGGTCCTCAAAGGCCAAACACTATTTGAAGAAGAATAACTAAAACATAAAGGCAAAAAAAGACCTACTGGAAGAAGCAGTAACAAACTTAAAAAAAGTTCCTTAAGCCAGAAGAAGTTATAGGAGATATCATAGTTCTAAAATGAGAAAAGTTGCTAAAAATAACAAATAATTATAGAAATCAAATATTCTTTATACTTTAAGAACAACAACCATAATAACTAAGTGAAATGCTGAATATCAAAATTGATGTGGTAAAAGGATTAATTATTGATATGGTTTGCCTGTGTCCCCACTCAAATCCCATCTTGAATTGTAGTTCCCATAATCCCCGTGTGTCATAGAAGGGACCCAGTGGGAGGTAATTGAATCCTGGGGGCAGTTAGCCCCATGCAGTTTCATGATCTGAGTTCTCACAAGCTCTGATGGTTTTATAAGGGGCTTTTCCCCCTTCACTTGGCACTTCTCTCTCCTGCTGCATGTGAAGAAGGACGTGTTTGCTCACCTTCCACCATGATTGTAAGTTTCCTGAGGCCTCCATAGCCATGTGGAACTGTGAGTCAATGAGACCTCTTTCCTTTACAAATTACACAGTTTTGGGCAGTTCTTTATAGCAGTGTGAGAATGAATTAATACAATCATCATGAAGATGGATTGAGTAATTTGCCTAAAAGTCAGTAAAAAAGTAATTAAAACAAATAAACCCCAAAAGAAAAACACACATATAAAAAAGAAAGAGAAAAGCTAGATGAGGCATACAGAAGCTGCAATATTTGTTTAATATTAATTCTAGAAAGGAAGAACAAAGAGAGAGCAGAGAAAGCAAAAATCAACTAACTAAATGAAAATTCTCTGTGGTAAAAATGAGTCATTTTTCCCGATTACAAATGCTCACATAATCTCTTCCAAGAGGCTTTGCCTTTCCCAGACAGATTTTTGGTACCTGGAGAATTTGGGATACGTTATCTGGTTTTACCCTGAGGAATCTCCTCTTCCACATGTGTTGAAACAGACCAGAATGGGAGCAGAGGCTACAGAAACAACATTGTTACTCCCTGTATTAGTCCATTCTCACACTACTATAAAGAACTGCCTGAACTGGCTTATTTTTAAAGGAAAGAGGTTTAATTGACTCACAGTTCAGCGTGGCTGGGGAGTCCTCAGGAAACTTACAATCATGGCAGAAGGCTAAGGGAAAGCAAGGCACCTTCTTCACAAGGCAGCAAGAAGAAAAAGTTTCAATCAAAGGGGGAAAGTACCCTTATAAAACCATGAGATCTCATAAGAACTCACTCACTATCACGAGAATAGCCTGGAAAAACCAACCCCATGATTCAATTACCTCCACTTGATCTCTCCCTTGACACATGGGGATTTTGAGAATTACAATTCAGCATGAGACTTGGGTGGGGACACAAAACCTAATCATTCACTCCTGTATGCTGCTCACTTTCAGGCTGGAGGTACCTTGAGGCTTTTCCATCTCTGAGGAAAAGCTTTTCCTTCCTCTGCAGTCTTCTCTTGTATCTGCGCTCATCTGAACAGTGGTTGGTCACTCAGTGCTACCCTAACCATTTTCCCCTGCCTGCTGCTGTCTTCTCCCATTCTGAGTATGCTTATGCATTTATTCCTTCCTATCCTTCTACTATATTTATTCAGCTGCCTTTCTAGAAAGAGGAAAATGCCGAAGCGTGAAGCATCATCCTTATATGACTTGGTAATGCTTGATTGTGACTTTGTGACACAGCACAATTCAATTTTAGGAATGGAAGGCAAAGAATCAGGGGCCACTGTATCTGCTTTTTAATAATTCAGCAGTTATAAGATACATAATTTTGGAAAATAGAAATTTTGAGAAAAATTTCCTCAACCATATCTGAGAAAAATCGTGAAATAAAACATGAAAAATGGTAACTCTGACAATTGTTTTTTAAACAGTCCAATTACAGAAATGGAGAGAAATTATGCAGAAATTAAGGAGAAGTTTTACAGCATATTATGTTATAATGTACTATAGTCACAGGAAACATATTAAACGCTATGAATTTTGTTACTATTTGATTTTTGAGGATTTAACACAGTTTTATCTCTTTTTTCCAAAAGCATAAAATTAATTTAACATCAAAAATGCATATGTGATAACATATTAAATATGTTTGAACATTTACCTTGGTTTTATAAGACCTTGAATGCCCTAATGTAATTAATAAAATATTGAGCTATTGATAAAATAGTTGAATAAAACAGATGAAAAATTCTGCAAAAACTGAGTTATAATACTTGTAAACTGCCCACATCTAATTGTATAATTATCTAACTAGCATTTTAATCTTTTCCCAGTTAAATAATAAAATTTCTTTCTTTTTTTTTTTTTTTTGAGATGGAGTCTTGCTCTGCTGCTAGGCTGGAGTGCAGTGGTGTGATCTCAGCTCACTGCAACCTCTGCCTCCCAGGTTTGAGTGATTCTCCTGCTTCAGCCTCCGGAGTAGCTGGGATTACAGGCACATGCCACCACACCCAGCTAATTTTTGTATTTTTAGTAGAGATGGAGTTTCATCATGTTGGCCAGGATGGTCTTGATCTGTTGACCTCGTGATCCATCCGCCTCGGCCAAATGCTTCAATGAGCTTAATAAAGGAACCACAGTAAGGTGAAATGTGCATGAGATACAAAATTAGAGAAATTTGTGCTGAAATTCCATTACAGTATATACCGTCAATGCAACCTTCAGTGTAATATTTATCTTTTCCCAAACCTTACTTTTCCGGTCTATAAATGGGAATTGATTCTGAGCTGGGCCAATGACTTTCTTTAACCAATAGAAATAAGTAGAAAGGATGCCACACCAATTCAGGTTAAGTGTTCAGAGGTCCTAGCAGTTCCTATACACAATCATAGTGTCTGGTTTTCCACTTGTAACATTGTTTGTTTTTCTCTAGCCCGCAAGTCTCAGGTCTAAGACCTTTGATAAGATCAATAAACCTTCTTTTTATCAGTTATGTCCTGGTCTTTATGGGAAGCACTCTATGTCTTGTCAAGGAATTATCTCTCTGATGTCATAGTCTGGAATATAAAATCCTATTTCTTGATACATACAAATCATTATGTCTGAATCCCCCATATTTTGTTTCAGTTATCAGAAAACAAACAAAAAAAACTTTCAAGCCCTACCTGTGTCTCTGTCTTCCACTTTATGAGAATATTAATGCTAAAGAACATATATTCCTCCTTCCTCCCACAACCCCCTACTTAGGGTATTCAAACCACATATTAATTTGTATCTTTTCTGACTCATGTCACTATGATTCAGGGTGTCCCCAGCTGTGCTACCGAAAGCCTACTGTCTGCTCATGTAAGTCCATGCTCCTCAGATGGATACCATTAAACCCTACTCTCAAAAGCATAGGAATAGAAAGGTGACAAAAAGAGGAGGAATTGCTCTAGCTAAACACATTTTTCCAAAAGAGGTGGCTTTTCAAAACATTGAAAGTATTTTTTGAATGAAATTGTTGTTGAATGTGACAAAACATTTAAGGAAGCCCTTTGGCAGAAATGCCTCTACTTTAAGTGAATGAAACATTTCTAGTCAAACCCTGAGATGCATGGAAAAGGCAAATAAAGGTGACATGTTTTTCATTTGCATACTTCCCTACTGATGCATTTATGATGTGCAATGATGGAGCCTGCCTTTCCTTCTGCACAATTATATCTTACAAGAGTGCTCTCTCTCAATTATGTTTTCCCCTTTAAACTGTATCCCTAACTATGACTTACCCCTCTACAGAGGACACACTCTCTGGGAAAAATCTTGGTACAATTTGTACAGTTTCTCATATGTACAGATTCTGTTCTTTTGACTTTATTTCCATATTCTGTTTCCATCTCAAAACAACATCATTTTTACATGAATTTTGATTACCTCTACCTCCAAAGTATTTCTTCTTTTTTTTTTCCTCTCCCTTAATTAAGAACTGTACAGTTAGGGTGGAATCTAGAAACCATCCAAGCTTTCTTACTTTGAAAATATTGAAGGGTAGAAAGATTAAATGACTTCCCCAAAGTAACCCAGCTAATTAGTAGAAATTAGACTGGAGCCCAGTTCTGGTGTTGACAGCATCCTTTAACTATTAAGTAGTGCTTTATGAATTGTTTCTAATTCACTGAGGGTAAAGACGTGATCACAAACTTGTTTATCCTAAAGCAGCTTAAATTTGTGGCTAGTTTAGAAAGAAGATAAACATAAAAATATGCTGATATGGTTGGCTCTGTGTCCCCACCCAAATCTCATCTTGAATTGCACTCCCATAATTCCCATGTGTTGTGGGGGGGACCCAGTGGGAGATAATTTGAATCATGAGGGCGGTTTCCCCCATACTGCTCTTGTGGTAGTGAATAAGTCTCACAAGATCTGATGGTTTTATCAGGGGTTTCCACTTTTGCATCTTCCTCATTTTCTTTTGGTGGCGCCATGTAAGAAGTGCCTTTTGCCTCCCACCCATGATTCTGAGGCCTCCCCAGCCACATGGAACTATAAATCCAAATAAACCTCTTTTTCTTCCCAGTCTCGGTTATGTCTTTTTCAGCAGTGTGAAAATGGACTAATACGTATGGTAAGAACACAAGAACAATTTTCTCACACAACATACTTATTCAATCTAGTTAGCTGGGCATGGTGGAAGGTAACTGTAGTACCAGCAGCTTAGGAGGCTGGTTGAGGAGGGTCACTTGAGCCCAGGAATTCAAAGCAATAGTGAACTATGATGGTGCCACTGCACTCCACCTTAGGCAACAGAGTGAGACCTTGTCCCAAAAACAAACAAACAAACAGCTACACTAATTGTAGTCTTCTTGCTGAACTACCAAGTTAAAATACTACGTGTAACTGTACCTGCTAAACAGATCTCCTTGAGAACCGGGCAGAGACGATTCTTGGGATAGTAATTCTTTGTAAACCTCTTGCATTTATTGTCTCCTACTCTCTGGCAATCTCTACTTACTTTCTACGAGTGTCAGTAATTGACAACTATTAGTACATAGCTGGTAGCAAATCTAATCTCTATCAACAAACATCACAACTATCGAGTATAAAATGTCCAGGTACATTTTTTTTTAAAGATAGACTCTCACTTTGTCACCAGGCTGGAGTACGGTGGTGCAATCTTGGCTCACTGCAAACTCCACCTTCCAGGTTCAAGCGATTCTCCTGACTCAGCCTCCCGAGTAACTGGAATTGCAGGCACGTGCCACCACACCCAGCTAATTTTTGTATTTTTAGTAGAGACAGGGTTTCACCATGTTGGACAGGATGGTCTCGATCTCCTGACCTCGTGATCTGCCCGCCTCGGCCTTCCACAGATACACCACCCTTAATTCACTCTTCCCTCTTACAGTGGAAACTTGCGACTGGTCCTCTGGGAGAATTCCATTGTTTCTCAGTGGGGTGTCAGAACCCTTGCCTTCAAGACTCTTCTACTTGGCATGGATTAATTCCACTTTGGGAAATTGGCATGGTTTATCTGTAAGATAGAATCAATCATGAGGCAGTAGTTTTTAGAGATTTTCTTATTCTCAACATGAACATATTCATTCATTCAACATATAGTCATTGAGTACATATTGTTATAGCCCAGGAAAAATGCTGGGGGAAAATATTGAGCAAGAATGACAATGTTCCTGATTTCATGGAGCTTTTAATATCTCACAGAGATAAATGTTTTTAAGAGTGTAGTATGTACTATAATAGGGAAAGTGAAAAATATTAATAGAGAATAGAATAGTGGCAACTAAGCTAGTTTTAGAAAAGTCTACCTAGAAGGCGTAGCATCTATGCCAAGACTTGAGATGAGGAAGCTGGCCAGCAGGACTGGCTATATAATTTGTGGGGCCTGATGAAAAGTGAAAATGTGGAGTCCGTTGTTAAAAAATTCTTGTGGATTTGAAGAAAGTTGGAGCAGAACATTAAATCAAGTTTTGGGGTCCTTCTGTGCACGGGGCTACATGAGATTCACAGGTCTCAACTCATGAAACCGGTCCTGTTACCCAGAGATGAGAAGGACTAAGAACACAGTCACGACAGGTGGGAATAGTGTATGCGAAGCCCTGGTGGTCACAGTGGATACTGGATGTGCAGAGCTTCAAAAAGCCCTGTAGGATTGGTGACAAGAGTGCAATAGATAAGACAGTGTAAGTACCTTGATGTTTTCCCTCCATAAACCTCAGTAAAATTACAGATCATGTTCCAGGTACTTTTTCAGTGTTTTCCGTGAACATAATTATGTGATTCTCACTATGACCCTATAAGACATACTCTATCATTGCTCTCATTTTACAGATGAAAATCTTGAAGCAGGCAAGTTGAATCATGTTGCCAAATTCACATTAGAGACCATGTATTAGCGCTGGGCTTTGAGCCAAAGCAGTCTAGTTTCTGAGTCTAGATGTACTCAGTAAACTCTACTGCCTCTCTGCTATCATAATCCATATAAACTCTAGAAACCAATTTTAGTTCATACATCTACTGACTTTTCCTTATCTACATACACACTTCACAGATTCTTTGAATGCTCTTTTTTCTCCTATAGGCTCAAATTCTCTACTGAATTCTGAAACCTGTCTTGTAGGACTTCTCTTTCTTTTTACAATGAAACTCTGCCCTCCCCTGCCCTTTCTGAGGGTGGGTGCTCCACATGAAGACTCCCGCTGCACTGCTTAGGGATGCTCTATCTCTACCCTTTTTTGTAGCCCTTGGGTTTGGCCTACTTCTGCCAGGCCTCAGGGAAAACCTACGGGAAAGAGTTGGGGGGTAGGCACCTCACTTTGTGGCTGGGCTGCCTCAGAATTCTGATCTGTCACATCAGGCACTCATTGTTCTATAAACATTTGGCGAGATTCTCCTTATCCCTTTCTGGAACAGATTGCCCTTTTTCTGGAAGTTCTGCATCGGACAAGAGAACTGGCGTCAAGTGTCTCCTTAAAGTGTCCTTCATTTTTTGGAGTCTACTTCATGTAGGTTTCTTCGTATTTTCAGGTCTCTGTTGAGTTTAAGAAATGTTGTACAGCTTATCTGGATTGTTTCTGATGTTAGAGTAAAATTAATGGCCTCCAACTTTCTACATAGGAAGCACTAGAGGAAAGCTACATATTTATATCCTGAAGAAATGTTTATGCACACTCTATGTTAAAAAAAAAGTTTAATGAGCACACTTCCTTGTGCTCAGTAAAGTTCATAGAGGCAGCACACATCGAGAAAAAGAATCATTGAATTTGGAGTTTTAACCTAGATTCACATCTTACCTATGTTGTTTGCAAGCTACACAATCAATCTTGATAAATTTTATTTCCTTTATATGCAAAAAGTCTGTATGGACATTTATGTCATAGAGATGTTATAACAACGAACATAAAGAAAATTGGCTTAGCCCATATCAGCTGCTATGATGAAATAGCATAAACTGGGTAGTTTATAAACAATATAATTTATTTCTCACAATTGTGGAGGCTGGGAAGCCCATGATCAAGGCACCGGCAGATTTGTTGTCTCCTGAGGGCCCGCTGTGTGGTTTATAGATTGTGGCTTCTCACTGAATCCCCATGTGGTGGAAGGAGCTACTAGCTTTCTATGTTGTCTTTTATAAAAACACTAATGCCAATCATAAGAGCTCTACTCTTATGATCTAATCTCCTACCAAAGTTTCCACTTTCTAATAACATAACTTTGAGGTTAATATTTCAATATTTGGACTTTGTGGGGAGCTAAATCTTCAGTTCATTGCTGAAGTTATTTCACATGCAGCAGCCTTCAATTAACTTAAGTTCCCTTCTCTGGTCTCCTTTTCCTAACTGCTTTACTCATAGGAATTCTAGGCATTAAGGAAGCAAGTGAAGAGAGAACTTTCAATGAGTAGTTACGGCTGGAAGGTAGAGATGGTTTTAAGAACTCCATAGATATATTCGATAAGCATCTACTTTCTGGTTGATGGTAGAGCTTCCCAATCAATGTGCTCCGAATGGGTTATACCACTGGGTACATTGGCAATATTTGATACATTCTAGCTTTTAGATGGTTAGATGAGAGCAGGAGGAGCTTGAGTCCACAGGATTGGTCACCTTCAGCTATGGGGGCCCCATTCAGGGATTCTCAAAGGAGCATCTAAGTAGAAACCAACCTAATGGTACTTCCCGTACATGATACCAAAAACCTGCTGCTGTTTAGCCATACACAGAGCCTTGCCAAGTGGTGCACTGCCAGCTGGTCATCTCTACAGCCAGCCGCAGAATGTATGGTTGCCAATTAGGGGTAAGGAACTCATGGAGCTATTGGAAGATATTGTATTCCAGGTGTCCAGGGATCAAGGTACACACCTCAAAGTAGAGCTAGTCAGAGGGAAACTTGGGAAAATCTACTGGCCATTCTGGGATGTCTTAGTTTGTGTAGGGTGATATAACAGTGTGCCATAGACTAGGTGGATCATCAAAAACAGAATTTTATTTCTCACAGTTTTGGAGGCTGGAAAGTCCAAATCAATGCACTGGCAGATTCAGTGTCTGGTGAGGAGGACCTGTTTTCTGATTCATGGATGACCATCTTCACCCTGCGTCTTCACATAGTGAGAGCACGAGGCAACTCTCTGGGGTCTCTTTTATATAGACACTAATTGTTATAATGAAGGGTTCACTCTCATGACCTAATGACCTCCTAAAAACCCCACCTCCTAATATCATCACATTGGGGATTTGAGTTTTAGCATATGAATTTGGAGGGAATACAAACATCCAGTCTACAGCATGGAGGTACAGCTCCAAACAAAATCCTGGAATTGATGACAGACACTTCTCTCCCTTGAAGGCAGATGGGGCCTTTCAGTGAAATCTAGCAGACTGCAAGGTAGCTGTACTAATAGTGCTCACATAGCCCTATTAATGAGAGCTCAGTCATTATTTTAAGATAACCATGTCAATTTTTAAATTTAAAATTAATGAGTATTATAAAAATTTTCAATACTCTATGTGCCAATAAGAGAAAATGGGGAGATGCTGAGTTCATTAAATGTAATTTCAGCTATTGTTAATTTTGAAAGAGTAAAAGATAGATTTTTAAAATGTTATTACCTATTTATGCAGAATAATTTCATATTGATGCCATCCAGAAATTGAAGAAATCATTATTTCTAGTCAGTCTTGCCTAGGAATTGTACATACCTGCTGCAAATGTAAAGCTTTGAACAAAAGTTATGTTCATAGATTCAGGTTCCCATTTCTGTCAATATTTTGATGAGGCTTTATTTGGATGTTTTATACTAATAAAACATTAATATTTTTTCTAATCTTTTACATTTGATTTTTCCTTATAAAGAAAAAATAATTTTTAAACTAAGCTTCACATATATCCTTGTTTTACCTGAAGGATCATAGAAAATGTTTATTTTCTATGTGCATGATTTATTGAAAGACTTTGAAAACCACTAATCTCAGTATAAGATTTTACCTGTAGGCTTAAGTCTAAATGCCATATTACCCAAGAGAAAATAAAAATATTTAGATTTGGATTTATATGCAAATAGTGAGTTTGATATTATGTTTTAAAAGGGCACTTCTGTAAAACACAAGATTATGGAAACCTTTTTTAAGCCTTAGAAAATATCCAGCAATAAACATATGCCTACACCTTAAGGGTTCTCAATGCCAATTCAGGAAACTTTGATCATAATTACATTTTCTGTATCTTCTAATAAGATCAGTCTTGCTACCAAATCTATTCATCTTATCCATCTTGTACAAAACATCCATGAATCCTCTCCATATGACAGAACTTCAACTAGTTGATATCTATCAAGGTCTCCTGGTTCTTGTTTCCTCATAAGCAAGCAACCCTAGTTTCCTCAGTCATGCCTAATCTATTATTTCAAGTTCCTTCACCATTATTCATGAGCCCATTGGGCAATGACAGGAGTCACTGGGGACAGAGGCTGAATGGTGTCCATAAAATGAGTCATCCTATCCATTTGATTATTATTTGATTATTAAAATCCTCCTCTGCTTAGGTCATCCTTTGGTGAGCATTCATGTGAAACACAAATATCTTCACAGTTTTTGACCACTCATAGAGGTCCATCCACATACCTCTTCTCCAAATTTTCTTGTCACCAATTTTCCAGTCATGTTCCTACCAAGTCCTTGACCATTGTAAGGACTACCAAGATCCTACCAAGTCCTTTACCATACCAAACCATTGTACCATCCATGAAACAGTATATAATCGCACATCTGGCCATTTCTTTTTCCAAGCAAAATGCATAACCAGGTGCACTGCTCGAAGTTCTGCCCACTGGGAAGACTTCCCTTTGCCACTGTACTTCAGGGATGTCCTAGAAAGGGGGTATAGGGCTGCAACTGTGCCCTTTTGGGTGGTGCTTTCATATCATGCAGAACCATCTGTAAAACAGGCCCCAGTCTTCTCTTCCTCCATCAATGGATCACAAGGAACTATGTATGAGGTCACACGTGCAGGCTGGGAGAGAGAAGGCAGGGTGACAGGAGTGGGGACCATAGGCATTTGAGCCACTCTTCATGTAACTTATTTGTGCCTTCAGGACCTGCTTGATCCAATAATTTATGTACCACTTCCATTTGATGATAGAATGTTGTTGTATACACCCAACTTTATGGGTACATGAGTCAGAAAGCACCTAGCTCATGGTAGGTGTTTCAGGTCACTTGGTAACTTGGTGACTCATAGTTAAATGCTTAGTTTCTACCAAGACCCCGTAATGGGCCAAGAGCTGTCTCTCAGAAGGAGAGTAGTTATCTGCAGAAGATGATAGAGCCTTAGTCCAAAATCCTAGGAGTCTCCTCCATGATTCACCTAAAGAAGTGCGGTAGTGGGCTCATACTCATGGAATTCACTGGTCTTACCATGTTCCCCAACATCTTGTAACAGCTGGATTGATAGAATAGTGAAATGGCCTTTTGAAGTCACAATTACAATGCCAACAAGGAGACAATACTTTGCAAGGCTAGGGCAAAATTCTCTAGAAGGCTGTGTATGCTCTGAATTAGAGTTCACTATATGATACTGTTTCTTCCATAGCCAGGGTACACGGGTCCAATAATCAAGGGGTGGAAGTGGAAGTGGCACCAATCACCATCACCCCTAGTGCCCCCCTAGCAACATTTTTGCTTCCTGTTCCCACAACCTTATGTTCTGCTGGCCTAGAAGTCTTAGTGCCAGAGGGAGGAATGCTGCACCAGGAGACACAGCAATGATTTCATCAAACTGAAAGTTAAGATTGTCACCTGACCACTCTGAGCTCCTTCTGCCTCCGAGTCAACAGGCTAAGAAGGGAGTGACAGTGTTAGATGGGGTGATTGACTCGAACTATCAAGAATGAAATCAGACTACTACTCCATAATGAAGTAGTATGTATGGAATACACGCTAAGGAGGAGTATGTGTGGAATACAGGAGACCCCTTAGGCCTTAGGACATCTCTTAGTATGACCATGCCCTGTGACTAAGGCCAATGGAAACTACAACAACCCAAATCAGGCAGGACTACAAATGACCCAGACTCTTCAGGAGTGAAGGTTCAGGTCACTCCACCAGGTAAAAAAAATAAAATGTGCTGACGTGCTTGCTGAAGGCAATGGAAATACAGAATGGGTAGTAAAAGAAGGTAATCATCAATATCAGCTACAACCACATGACCAATTGCAGAAATGAGGACTGTAATTGTCATAAATATTTCCTCCTTATTTTGTTAAGAATACGTCTGTGCATGTATATACTTGTACTAAGAAAATATCTTCGTTTTATTTCTTTTCTTCTTCCTTTATCATGTGATATAAGATTTATTTTCATATTAGCATTTCAGTACTGTTAACTTTATGTAATAGCATTTAGGTTAAGAATTAGTGTGCCTCTGGTTGTACAAAGGATAGCTGTATTATGTTAGGCAAAATTATGACCTTATTATTGTCTTTATTTGGAGATTAAGTATAGTTTCAAGGGATGTGTGTGGGTTCAAATAGATGAGGAGTGGATTTGTGATGGCTAATATTAAGTGTCAACTTGATTGGATTGAAGGATGCCCAGATAGCTTGTATTGTTTCTGGTTGTGTCTGTGAGGGTATTGCCAGAGGAGACTAACATTTGAGTCAGTGGGCTGATGGAGGAAAACCCTCCCTCACTGTGGGTGAGCACCACCCAATCACCTGCCAGCTGGGCTACAACAAAGCTGGCAGAAGAAGGTGGGATAAACAGGCTTGCTGAATTTTCTGGCTTTCATCTTTCTCCCATGATGGATGCTTCCATCCATTACTCCTGCCTTCTGACATTAGACTCCAGATTCTTTGGCCTTTGGACTATTAGACTTATACCAGTGGTTTGTCAGGGCCCACAACCTGAAGGCTGCACTGTCAGCTTCCCTGCTTTTGAGGCTTTTGGACCCAGACTGAGGCACTACTAGCTTTCTTCCTCAGCTTGCAGACAGCCTATCATGGCACTTCGCCTTGCAATGGTGTGAGCCAATTCTTTTCAATAAACTCGCTTTCATATATACATACATCTTATTAGTTCTGTCCCTCTGGAGAACTCTAATACAATAATTTGATCATTGTTGATATTTACTTATTCATTCAGCATTAATTATATACATTATATCTTTTAAATTCAGTACCAGACAAACAGGATACAAATATGACTATAAAATTATTACTCCACTCAAGAAGTTCACTATCTAATGACAGACAAAAACTTCTCTTCTGTTCCAGTTAGTATCTAATGATGTATAACAAACCAGCTGCAATGTAGTACCTTAAAGTAAAAATAATAATTTTAATCTGTATTAGTTGTTAATGCTGCTGTAACAAATAACCACAAACCTAGAGGCTTAAATAATACAAATTTACAATCTGACTTACAGTTTTGTAGAAGTCTTCCATTTGTCTCATTGAGCTAATATTAAGACATTAGCAAGGCTGCATTCCTTTCTAGAGGCTCTGGACAGAATCCATTTCCTTGTCCTTTCCAGCTCCTAGAGGTCACTACATTCCTTGGTTAGTGGCCCCTTCTCCCATTTTCTAAGTAAGCAACACTGTATCTTTCTTGGGTGGTCACATCTTTATTTCCCTGCTTCCCTCTTCCACTTGTAAGGGCCTTTTTGACTACATTGGACTTACTCAGGTAATTCATATAATCTTCCTATATTAAGGGGAACTGGAATCTTAATTCTTTCTGCAGCCTTAATTTCCATTTGCTCTGTAACCTAACATAGCCATAGCTTCCAGGAATGAGGATGTAGATATCTTTGCAGGGGCCGTTATTCTGCTTACTCTATTAGCTCTCACAGTTTGCTTCTCTTCTATGAGTCGTGAATTTGGTAGTGGCTTGGCTGAGCAGATCTGGCTTAGTGCCTCTTGTGAAACTGCAGTCAGAAAATGGTTTAGCCTGGAATCATAAGATTTTCCATCACATATCTGGCCTGGGAGGACTTGAATAGCTGGGGGATGACCCAGATGAACCTCCCTGGACCTCCCTGAATCTTCCTGAATCTTCCTGGCTTTATCTCTATGGATGTATGGAGGCTCCCCAGGTGGTCTGTCCAGCATAAAGATTTCAAGGTAGTAGTTCTTCTTATGTGTCTGTTTAACATTCCCAAAGCACATATCCAGAGAGAAAGAGAGAAAGAAAAAAGAGAGAGAGATGGAAGACATATTATGGTGTATCCTCTGAAGTTATAAAGCATCACGTGCACTCTTGGTCAAGGTATTTACAAAGATTCGCTTAATTTCAGTGGGAGGCAACATAGATCCTATTGCTTGATGGGGGAGAGAACATTTCACATTGTAAAGAGGGCATGTGGGCTGGGATATATACGTGTAATACCACCTTCCGAAGTGTAACTGCAACATCTATGAAAGAAACATAATTGTGCTCTATGCGAAATTACTTGGCTGTCACATAATCTAGCTCACCTTTGCTCTTTTTGAAATATTCCATATACTGTAGCCTGAGCAGAATAGAAAACAACCATTAACTCTTAGATAGATTTTATTCATAATTTGATACAGAATGGCTTATCTTTTTCTTTTCTTTTCTTTTTTTTGAAACAGAGTCTTGCTCTGTCGCCCAGGTGGGAGTGTAGTGGCATGATCTCAGCTCACTACAACCTCCACCTCCCAGGTTCAAGTGACTCTCCTGCCTCAGCCTCCGGAGTATCTCGGACTACTGGCGCCCACTACCACACCTGGCTAATTTTTGTGTTTTTGGTAAAGATGGGGTTTCATCACATTGGCTTCTCTTTTTCTAGCCACCTCACCACTATGAGTTTAATATTTAAGGAAATGCAGAGGGCAGTTCATCATGTACTAGGCCAACCCATACTATCTCTAATCCTACACATAAGCAATTGATTTTTAGAATCAAGAGTATTACTTAAATCTTATTTTTGGCGAATTAAATTTTTATTCATTTATCCAGATCCCGAAGTTCTATTTATAATTTATTTTTATCTTTAAAAAAATCACCATATAACTTAAATGTGATAAATATTTTTATATCTTCTTTTATTAAAATATTGAGGAAGAAAAGTTCAAGGTTATAGCCTGAGACAAAACCCTAGAGGTAACACCTCTCCAGGTTATTTCACTGTTTTCATTGATCAAACTGTTAAACATTAAAGTAAGAATGACCAATCCACCCAATTCACCTTAAAAGCAACACATATTTCTCATTATTGGTTAGAATATAATGAAAGACCATTTAAAATATCTTTCTGTTGCCTCTGCATACTGTGCTTACAAAATGTTTCTTGTATTAGTAAAATAGAAATCATGTAAAATATGAAAACATTTGATTTTTTTAACTGAACTTTGGTGTGTCTAATGAAAACTACCTAGTTATGTTTTTCAGCAGAAAGCCAATATTCCATGTATACAATTGTTCTTCCTGATATTTTGGTTTGCTTTAACTTTATTATTTGTAGAATCTACTTCCTGTATGGGTGAGAAATAATGCTTTCCTAATACAGGCCTCCAGGACATTTCCCACCCTCAAACATTGGTCAAAAGAAGTCTGAAAATCCCCCTTTACTTCAGCATATAATATTGTAATTTATTTATAGAATTAAAATTAGATTACATGTTAATAGTCATAGTTTCTTTTACAAGTTCACCAGTTTTTCTTATATTTATTCTGTAAATATTTATGATTACTCCATTTTCCATTACTAATAAATGCTCTCTTGGGCATCTTATCAGCTATGCTTGAATGGGAAAGCTATTGGCTATAAAAAGGCCACATTTTTCACTCATTAGCAGCTTCTCTCTCTCTCTTTCATTCTTTCTGTCCTCTGTCTGTCTGCATGTGTGTGCACTTGTGTACATAGGTGTATGTCAGTGTTTAATGAACGAGTTTCTAACTTTAATTAAAAAAATTTTTTTTTAAGGACAAAGTCTCACTCTGTCACCCAGGCTGGCATGCAGTAGCATAGTCATAACTCACTGCAACTTTGAAATCCTAGACTTAAGCCCATCCTCCCACCTTGGCCTCCTGAGTTGCTGGGGCAACAGGCATGCCCCCTGATGCTCAGTTGATTTTTTTTTTTTTTCCCCCACAGAAATGGGGTCTTGCTATGTTGCCTAGGCTGGTCTCAAACACCTGGTTTCAAAAGATTTCCCTGCCGTGGCCACCTTAAGTGCTACGATTACAGACATGAGCCACCATGCCTGGCCCATTATTTCTTAATTACCTTTAGTGTGTGTGAGGAATGCTGCTAGATCCTGGGAACGTGGTCATGAGCAGACAGTATTTGTGCTCCAGAAAGGGCTTACTTTCTAAAAGGAAATGGGATAGAATAAAGATATAATAAACAAAACGTTCTTGAAAGAGAATATGTTCTTTAAGTAAAAGAGGTAGGTAAATGTGCAGAAGCATGATGGGAAGTGTGATGGGAACCGGGATGGGATGCATGTGCATGGTCAGGGAAGACCTCATTAAGGCTGTGGTGGGAGAACAGAACACACAAAAAAGTTGTCATCTGTGGTCTCTGACCCAGCTGCGCTGCTTTCTCTTCTTCTGTGCCCTGATTCTGTCTACCTGTGATGAGCTCCTGTGCTGCAGGAGTCCAGCTCACAACCAGGAGAGAAGTATTATTTAGTTTAAGCAAATCCTGGTAATGCCCATGCCAAAAGTCCTTGCCAGAGATGATTTAGATACTCTTACATATGCTTGCACAATGAGATATAAAGTGGTAACTCCTGAGGGCTTTATCAGAAATGTTTCTTCATTAATGAGAGAGGACACACGATCTGAAAGTCAGCTGCGCAGACAGGCTGAACGTGGAGAAACTACATCCGCCTGGGACCACAAGGAGAGTTGCTTACAAGTTGGATGGAACAGAGGCAGGTAGAAAGGACACCAGTCTTGACAACATCATTGAACACTGAATCAATCCACGAAGAGTGAATGTCTGGACTTTTCACTGTAGACAAAATAAACCTACCCTTGCTCAAATCTTTGTTATCTAGGACACCCTAACTGATACACAAGTGATCCAATGGCTGGTCTATTTCTTTCTGTGTTTGTGTTTGTGTCTGTGATTGCGATTTGTGTGTGTGTGTGGGGAGGTGCATTTTTATTACACATGGAAAGAGCATTCTCTCACGGGGACCATGCCTCTATTATCAATTGAGTATAAACATTTTTTTAAAAGATTATACGGTATGACAGAGATCTACAATTACAGAAATATTGAGAAATTCAGATATTTAGATAATGAGAAGTCAATGGAGCTGTATGATTAAGGAAAACAATAGTAAAGGAGGCCGGCTAAAATTATGTGTTCTGGTTTGTCATTTCTTATGCAAGAAATCATTATGAATCTGGAATATCTCCTTGGACCAAACAGGGATTTGTTCTTCAAGTCAGATATTTGTTCTGTGGTTATTTGCAGGCATTCAGCAACTAATGTCCATGATTTTAGTGGGACTATGTCATATTTTTAATTCTGTGTGTTTAAATTGTGTGTATTTAAGAATAATCAAATTTCTTATGCCATGTTGCTGTTATGTGTAGCATATGTGTATCTATGTGTGTGTTTATATATATAAATACACATACACACATATATGTATGTGTATATATGCATACATATATACACATATATATATGCATACATATATATCTACACACATATACATGTCCATAACTTCATAAGTAACCATTTTAACTTGGACAAAGAGAATGTAACACACGAGATAATTTAGGTGTATTCATACTTTTGCAAATGAGATAAGAATGACTTTCTGCTGTCTCTTAACTTTTAGTTCCACTGCTACAAAGAGAAATACATACATATATGTATGTATATATACTCACACACATATACCAGTAACTTTTAATTCCATTCCTATAGAAGCTCTGAAGTGTCCAATAACAAGTAGATCAACAGACATTTCTCTTTAGAAATGTTGAGGCCCAGTTCCAAATAAAGACCTATAGCGGTTTTTTCAGCAATGTCTGACAATGTACTCTCTCCCTCCTCCTGCTGTCTGGAGAGCTACAGCATCTTTCTCATGGATATGAATGCTAATTCACATGTGGGATATAGGGGTATTTATGCCATCTACTGGCTATTTTGGAAAAATGCATTTCAAATACCAGATGTCTGCTTGCAAAAATTTAGAATGTAGGCAATCTTGATTTGTATTCAGAGTATGGAAATATCTTTCATGTTCTTTGAAAACATGAGAAATGCCATGTTGCTATTAAATTTTAGATGTACAGCTCAGCTTTCTCTTTGTAGCAGTAGAACTAAAAGTTATGAGACAGCAGAAAGTCATTCTTATCCCATTTGCAAAAGTATGAATACACCTAAATTATCTAGTGTGTTATATTCTCTTTGTCCAAGTTAAAATGATTACTTATGAAGTCATGGACATCAACCTGGACTTGTGTCACTTTTGGATGCAAGTGGATCAAATGTTTTCTATGATTAAATAAAATATCACTTCCTCTACTTAAAAGTCCAACTCACCATAGACACGGTCTGTATGAACATTAGTTGTATCCTCCCAGCATTAGTTACGTCCTCCAGAAAAGCTAATGTATATGTTTTCAGTTATTTTTCTACGCAAAAAGCTTCTTTTCACCAACTCAAAAAAGTCAGTGGTATTTTTCTGGGTATTTTTTCTTTGAAAGTCAGTAACTAGGAACTTAGATGAGATATTTTAGACATTACTCACCTTTCTCTTAGATAAAAACAGCATAGATATGGATGTACATGAAAATTAATACCTTTGCTATATAAAAAACATTGTTAAGAGAATAAAAAACAAGCCATGGACAGATTTTCAAATTGCCTTTCTCACAAAGGACCTGTATCAGAAAAAAAGAACACCCAAAACATAACAATAATTTTAAAATCCCAATTAAAAAATGAACAAACTATCTAAACAGGCATTTCAGTAAATAAGATATACTGATGCCAAATATGCATATAAGAAATGCTCAAGGCCGAGTGCGGTGACTCATGCCTGTAATCCCAGCACTTTGGGAAGCCGAGGCGGGTGGATCACGAGGTCAAGAGATCGAGACCATCCTGGCCAACATGGTGAAACCCCATCTCTACTAAAAACACAAAAATTAGCTGGGCGTGGTGGCGCATGCCTGTAGTCCCAGCTACTCAGGAGGCTGAGGCAGGAGACTTGCTTGAACCCAGTAGGCGGAGGTTGCAGTGAGCCGAGATCCACCATTGCACTTCAGCCTGACGACCGAGTGAAACTCCGTCTCAAAAAAAAAAAAAAAAAAGAAATGCTCAAAATCATTTGGGTAAGTACAAATTAAAATCACAGTGATGGTCCAAGACTCAATAGAATAGAAGGTTTAATTAAAACATACTGACAGGTCAGGCTGGTGGCTCACATCTGTAATCCCAACCTTTTTGGAGGCCGAGGTGGGTGGATCATCTGAGGTCAGGAGTTCAAGACTAGCCTGGCCAACATGGCAAAACCCCATCTCTAATTTGTAAAAATACAAAAATTAGCTGGGTGTGGTGGCGGGCACCTATAATCCCAGGTACTCGGGAGACTGAAGCAGGAGAATCTCTTGAACCTGGGGGGGCAGAGGTTGCAGTGAGCTGAGATTGTGCAGCTGCAATCCAGTGTAGATGACAGAGCGAAACTCCATCTTGAAAAAGAAACAAACAAACAAACAAAAAAACATACTGACAATGGGAAGTGACGGTTAGGATGCAAAGCACCTCTCATATACTCTTGCTGGAAATGCATAATGACTCACCATTATGGAGAACAATATAGTAATTTATCATAAAGTTATAAATACCTTTGTCATGTGGCCTAGAAATCCCTCTTAATGTTTACCGAAGTAAAATAAAAACTTATATTCACACAAAAAGTCCTGCATACATGTTTATAGCAGCAATATTCATAGTCATCAAAAACTGTGTAAGACAAAGATGCCGAATGTTTGGTATATGGATAAATAAACTATAGATATTTATTGTATAAACACTGGATTGTATTTATACAATAAACATCTATACAATAAAATGTTATTCAGTTATGAAGAGAATTATTGACTCACCAGAAGATTAATCTTAAATTCATTTTGCTATATGAAAGAAGCAGATTCAAGAGCTACACAGTACTTGTTCAAATTATATATGTTTTGCCTACATTTGTGTGTGTGTATAATCTTACAGAAAAGGCAAAAATAGAAGTATAGAAAAACACTGGTTTCTCAGGGTGGAAGGAGAGCTTGAATAAAACTGAGCAGCAGAAGAAAATATTTGTGGTGATAGAATTTTTTTGTAGTACAACTCTGATGGCAGATGCAATTCTATACATTTGTCAAAAACAATACAACACCACCCAGAGTGAATTGTATACTGTAAGTAAATTTTAAATAATTAACCAGAATTTGGGAGAAATGCTAACTAGAATACAAATATATGACATATAAAGAAACATAAGCCAGGGGCAGTGGCTCATACTTATAACCTCAGCACTTTGGCAGGCCGAGGTGGGTGGATCATCTGAAGTCATGAGTTCGAGACCAGCCTAGCCATGGTGAAACCCTGTCTTTACTACAAATATAAAAAAATAGCAGGGTGTGGTGGTGGGCACCTGTAATCCCAGCTACTCAGGAGGCTGAGGCAGGAGAATCGCTTGAAGCTGGGAGGCGGAGGTTGCAGTGAGCCAAGATTGCACCATTTTACTCCAGCCTGGGCAACAAGAGTGAAACTCCATCTCAAAGAAAAAGAAAAAAAAAAAAAGAAATATAGACACATTGAGGGTGGGGAAGTGTATTAGTCCATTTTCACACTGCTGATAAAAGACACAACCAAGACTGGGAAATTTACAAAAGAAGGAGGTTTAATGGACTTACTGTCCCACGTGGCTGTGGAGGCCTCACAATCATGGTGGAAGGTGAAAGGCACATCTCACATGGTGGCAGGCAAGAGAAGACAGAACTTGTCCAGGGGAACTCCTCTTTTCAAAACCATCAGATCTCATGAGACTTACTCACTATCACAAGAACAGCATAGTAAAAACCTTCCCCCACGATGCAATTACCTCCCACAGGGTTTCTCCCACAACACGTGGGAATTCAAGAAAAGATTTGGGTGGGGACACAGCAAATCATATCAGGAAGAAAATAAATCAAGTAACTTTGGAAATCTCTATTTTGATGGAATAAGGCTGAAGGAAAAAAAATACTGACACAAAGTCTATACTCAAGTTAATAAATCTATTTTTTTTCCAGCAATATAAGTCAGCAATTCTGAAACTACTTTTTTTGTATAATAAGAATGGACAATTAAGTGAATATATTGTGTTCAATGAGAGCCATTTTCTCACTGTAAGAAGAGGCACAAATAAGAAAAGGAGAAAGGCTAGAATGAATGGATCTTGTCATTTAGGAATAGACACAGGTATTTCATTAAAAGAGGTATCATTATAAGCATCATGTTTTTTAAAGGTAGATGGATGGATAGATGGAAAGAGAGAGAGAGATAATAGTGAGAGGTGAGGCCACCTGAACTTCCTGGGTTGAGTAGGGACTTGGGAACTTTCCTGTCTTACAAGAAGGTTGTAAAACGCATCAATCAGTGCTCTGTAAAATGCACCAATCAGTAGGATTCTAAAAGTGGCCAATCGTGGGGAGGATTGAAAAAAGGGAACTCTGATAGGACAGAAATGGAACATGGGCGGGGACAATAAGGCAATAAAAGCCGGCCACCCCAGCCAGCAAGGGCAACTCGTCTTCTTCCAGGCTGCGGAAGGTTTGTCCTTTTGCTCTTCACAATAAACCTTGGTACGGCTCACTCTTTGGGTCTGTGCCATCTTTAAGAGCTGTAACCCTCACTGGGAAGGTCCGCGGCGTCATTCTTGAAGTCAGTGAGACCACGAACCCACCGGCAGAAACCACCTCCAGACACAATAGATCGATAGGCAGTTCTGTGTCTGCATTGGCTGATATGTATACATATGTCTCCTTTCTCTGTCTGCTGAGTTCTAGATACGATGACGCTCCACTAGAAATATGCATACCTAGAGCCCAGATCTTCGTTTCTAAGTATAATTCTTCAATGAAAACAACCAGAGTTGCTTGGAGGATTGGTTAACTCCAGGGCTGGGGTGGGTTAAATACAAGATGAATCTGGAATAAAATGTTATTCTGGAAAGTAAGGAAGGGGAATGTTGAAAGAGTCCAAGAGCCAACCTGAGAAAAACTCCTAATGGCCAAAGCTGGCACAATGTAAACAACAAAACCAATAATATCGGATAAAATCCACAGAATAAAATGAGCATTCACAAGTTCATACTAATCAAAGTAAATATTTAAATAAATAAATGAGGAAGAAAGGACAGCTCTTCCTTACAGAAAAACTTCCATTGATAAATATAGAAGTGTGGAAAATGGAAAATTGCCATTAACAAAAGATGAAATTATTGCAGGCAGGTTCTACTAAGGAATAGTAAAATGAATAAGCAAAATCACTAAAAAAAAACAGGATATTTACTAATTAGAGAGACAAAATTAGTAATTTCCAGTAGAGAAACCCAGCAGACACCTTCTTAACCAAGCGGTCAAGGTTAACACTGTCAATATCAGCATCACATATTCTCTGACAGATGCACTGAGAAGAGCAAATTATTTCTGTGACATTCTTGCCAAAAATGCTTAGCCTCAATTGAGGCTTGAAAAAACATGACTAACCCAAATTGAGAGACATTCTACAAAATAGCGTACTGGAACTTTTCAAAAGTGTCAAGGTCATGAAATAAAAGGACAGACAGAAGCACTGTCACAAATTGGAGAAGATTAAGAAAACATGACAACTAAATGCAATGTGTCTTTTTTTTTTTTGGATCCTCGAAGCAACAAAGTGGAAAAATTGGGGAAATCCAAACAAAGTATTTGATTTAGTTAATGTTGTTTTATCCGTGTTAATTATTTAGCTTTAATTATGTTATTATGTTAGGCAAGATGTTAACATTAGGGGAAGCCAGATGAAGGGCATATGGGAATTTTATGTATTGGTTTTGCAATTTTTCTGAAAGCTTAAATTATTTCAAAATGAAATTTAAAAATATAATTACCTCGTACTATTTTAAGGTCGCTATTTTATCACTGTTTTTTTTTAAAATCAGGGTTTGTGTGTGTATGTGTGTTTCTGTATGTGTGTATTGTCATTCCAAATTTAGAAGTTTGTATGTTCATTTTCAGTCATTTCATCTATATTTTCAAACATTTCTATATTGCATTATCTGGCTTTCTTTGTATTTAACATATTTTTATTTGTCATTATGTTTTTTTTTTACTTCAGATTTTTTTTTTTTTTTACTTCTCACAATTGTTCTTGATTGTATTCAAAAGTCTACCCCACATATTGGCTTTTTTGGACAAACTTTTCATTTTGTTAATGTATTTATTTTATTTTTCCATATTTTAAATATATTTTTACTTTCTTTTTTTTTTTTGAGATGGGGTCTCACTCCATCACTCAGGCTGGAGTACAGTGGTTTGATCTCGGCTCACTGCAACCTCTGCCTCCCGGGTTCAAGTGATTCTTCTGCCTCAGCCTCTCGAGTAGCTGGGAATACAGGTGCCCACCACCATCCCTGGCTAATTTTTTGAATTTTTAGTAGACACGAGGTTTCACCATATTGGCCAGGCTGGTCTCGAACTCCTGACCTCAAGTGATCCATCCACCTCAGCCTCCCAAAGTGCTGGGATTACAAGCATGAGCCACCATGGCTGGCCTACTTTTACATATTTATTAATTATGCTGCATTCATCACACTTTCGTTTTATCCATTTTATTAAATTAAAAGCTATAAATGTTCCTGATTTTTTTATCTAAAAATTTTGATAAATATAATAATTTCATATTATCTCTTCTAGATAACTTGTAAATTTCCATTTTTAGTGAATCTTTAAGTCAGGAGTGATTTAGAAGTGTATTTTTGAAATTCTGAACTATATGACTTTTTTGTTATTCTTTTTATTTTTTTGAAACGGAGTCTCACTCTGTCACCCAGGCTGGAGTGCGGTGGTGCGACCTCAGCTCACTGCAAGCCCCACCTCCCAGGTTCACGCCATTCTCCTGCCTCAGCCTCTTGAGTAGCTGGGACTACAGGTGCACAGCACCACGCCCAGCTTGTTGTTACTTTTCTAACTCCATTTCTAAATTCATGCCACTGTGGTCAGTGAACATAACTTAAATGTGTCATTTTGAGGGATATATTAAAATTTTCTTTTTGACCAATTAATCTTTCTATGAATATTTCTTTGTGATTTTTAATACATATATAATGCTTTTTAACTATATTTATTAAATTCTGCATAGTCTTGTACTTAATTTTCTTCTCCTAGAGCTATATGTAAAAATGTTCACAGTGATTGTTCATTTTTCAGTGTTTCATTCTAATTTTATGTCTTTCTGTTTTGCACGTTTTGATGTTATGTTATGTTTTGGATGTACAGGTTTATGATTTTTATGGCTTCTTTCTAGATAGCTTCTTTTTTGCCAGACTTGAATTGTCTAAAATTGACTAGGTATAAAATTCTGGATAAGATTTTTCAAAAACATGTTTTAACGTCAAGCCTTTGAAGATATTCCACTGTTGTCTTTTCTACACAGTATTACTGAAAAGGAGACCTTTGTCAGTCTAGCTTTTGCTTCATTGTGGGGACTTTTTTCCTCTCCTTGGAAGTTCCTAGGTTTCCTTTTCCTCCCCCTTATTCTTTATCCTTGAGTATTGTCAAGGCGCTAGTTGTTTTTATTTTCATATATTACCTGGCCCTCAGCAGATGTTTCAATCTAAATACTGAGGTATTAGTTCTTCATAATTCTTACTCATTATCATTATTATTATTTTTAATGCCAATTCATTGCTCTTTTTCTTCTTTAATTTTGCAAGGATAAAGTTGCCAGAACTGAGCATGTTTTATCTCACTCTTTTTTTTTTACTTTTTCTTCTCTATCAGTTTTGTATTATTGATAGTTTTGTATCCTGGGAAAACTATTCAGCATGATCTTCCAGGTGGTAATTTTTTCTTTATTTTTATCCACTTATTTGTACCATCTGTTAAGCTTCAAAAAGTTATCAGGAATGCATGTGTATATACAAATGTTGAAATAGAATACCTATATTATTTTTAGTTGGCAGCCTGATGTTGTTTCATAAATGTGACATCCTCACTTATCGTCCTAAACATATTAATTATTCTTAACTCAATGTCCTATTTTTTGGTTCTATTGAATTTTTTAGAGATATGGGTTCTTCTGCTCATTGAGCTTTTTGACCCTATTTACCATTTTGTCTTTGACTAAATATCTGTTGATTCTTGATCATACACCTGTATCTTTGTTGTCGAGACTGCTGGTGAAATTGTCTCAGTTATCTCTTGTGTCTCAGCCCACAGAAATGTAGGGAGTCCCTTTTACTCTCAGCATATTCACTGGAGACAGGTTAGTGTGAGAATATAACACAAATGAAATACCTTAGTAGCTATTTTTCTGGATGTGAGTGATCTTGATATTTCCATAGTTTATCACACATCAGGGACACACCGTCATGTATGTCCAACACAGGTTTCATTCTGGTGCAAGCAGATTCCTTGCTACTGCTGCCTGGACCAAGGGCTGAAGCTCTGAGTCATTTGTTGTCTGACCCGGGAGCCTGTCCTGTTTCCCCACATCTGTCTCCTCTCCATTGAGCTGCTGTGCTCACTCTTAGTGGCCATACCTGGCTCTTAATTCTGAGCTTTTGTTTCCTTATTCTGTATTTTCTATCACATGCACATTTCACTTCTTGTTTACTAGTTTGTTTCTCCATGAACCTATGGAGGAGTAACTGTATGTAGGTGGTTTTAGAATTCACTGTCCTTGCAACCGATTTTCTAGGAATGAAAACGTTGCACAATGTGTTCAGCTTGTATCACCTTGAAAGTCAAACCATAAGAAAGTCCCACTTCTGTAGGGTCCAAAACAGTTGACTGTTGGCAACTTTATATGGTTCTATGCAATCGTGTATTAATCACCCTCTTCCTTAAAGCACATATTTTGTGTATGGTTGTCATGTCCTACCTAAGTTATTAGGTAGTAAACGCAAGTGTTGCAGTTGTATATTACTCAGTGTTTTATATTCTGAAGTGGCTGTTAGGTCTTTTAGCAGAATAAGTTCTCAAAAACACACAACAAAGAAACACAATGTAAATTCCTTCTAGGTATCTTTATGGATATGGCCCTGTTAGAGCTCCATATTTTGGTTGTAGTTTTTCCAAACATAAAACAAGATGAGTAGATGTGGGTTTACTGTTTGCATCTGGATGGAATGGGGACAGGAATGTACCGATAACTGTCTGTGTATCTCGTATGCGATTTCAACCTGTGCCATCTTCAGGAATATATCTATAACTTCAGTTCACGTAAATTCCCTGGGTTGTAAATATTAGGGAATCCTATTTTCCATGGGATATTCTATGGTTGTCAAATTTATGCACTAGAAAACTTGCCATTATTTCAACTTGCAAAAATTCTAGATTGTCCCAACCGAAGGCAATTTTTCTTTCACAACGATCCTTTGAGCTTTTTGGTCTCTTCCTCCTGTAGCCTTGGGGTGGAGGCTCATATGGTTTCCAATTTGGGAAACTCTCCCTCAGGAAAATTTTCCAGCAAGTCTTGCATATTTCTCCTCCTGGAAGAGTCTCCCCTCTCACATACCTGGCACTCCCTACCCACACACAGGGGATTGGGGACAATGGTGTACATATTTTTCATCAGCTCTTGGCTTACTCCATCCTCCTTTCTGATAACTTTTTTTTGTTTTTTAGTTTCATTGGGTTTAAATAAAGATGCATATTACTGAAGCCAGGGAAAATCATGCCTAGAAGTGTGTGTTCTTCCTTCAACTCAGAAGATGCAGAGGCCCTGGCTTTAAGATGAGATTCTTAAGTAACTAAAAATAATTTAGTCACATTACTATTCAAGGCTACAACTTGTAGCCTTGAAGAATAAATTTCTGATCACATTTGCTTGGAGTTATCGGCGTCTTCCCTTTTTATCTCAGTTGGCATCACTTAAGCAGTCTAAATGAAATCATTCCAGAAACACAAAAATTACTTACCACAATAGCATTTTAATTTGGGATTTTTAATTTCCTTATGAAAGTCACTTCTTTTTAAGTAGGATGCTGTTTTAAAATCCAGAGCTCCAAATTTATAGTTCTCATTGTCAGAAATGAATTTTCCATTTATAAAATAACGATACCAACAACACTACAACTAACACACACGGGTAGATTCAGAATTTGTGGAACTTTACAAATTATCTTGTAAAATTATCTTCAAGGAAAAGAATACAAACAGGGGAGGAGTATTTATTCACAATGAGAAAAGGAATAAAAATTTGCAATTTGTGAAAAGCTGACAGACAAAAATATCACTAAATCTGGAAAAACATTCCAATATTTTTATTGATTACTGTTTGACCTTTGTTTTCTCCTAATACTTTGGCTCAATTCTTTAAAACCTTTTCCTATGATCAGGATTTATTTTTTATTATTGCTAGTTTGGAACATTTTCTTTCACTTTCACTCCTCTTTAATGGTAATGTCATTTTTAATTTTAGGATTGCCCATTTGAGAGAAAATCCAAATGGGTTTTTTCATCTGTGAGCTGTTTTCATGTGCTTTGCAGGTTTTGCAGTTCCTTACTGGAATTCCAATTAATTTTGTTTTGCAAGATTGCCATACAAATATTTTTTCAATGTCTGGAACATTCTTTATACACCTATTTCAAAATATATTTCTAAGAGGAGTGAGCTTCTGTTTGATTCGATTTTGTTGGGAAACAAATCCGCTATACATTTTTACACTGCTGAGGATGTTAAGAGTCTTCTTCAGGCTACCTTCTGGTTCTATTTATTCCAAGTCTTGCTGCTCACTTGCTGCTCCCACACCTTTGGTGCAAGCGGCTGCAGGGCATGTTTCAGTTCACAGTGCTTCCTCTGGGCCAAGACCTGCATGTCGCTATGCAAAGTGAGTTGGCGCAAGAAGTATAGACATGTTTTTGGAAGCCCTTGACTCACTGAGAAGGCTAGCAGTAAATTCATAATACTCAAACTGACTGTGAATCCTGTAAATATATTCCACTAAATTCAAACTAAGTGTGCCCCCATTCAACCTCTTCTTTATTGGATTTCAGTAATACGTATGGACGTGGCAACAGCAGCAGGCAAGAGGGGAAACATGTAAGCACACGGGGGTGGTCAGATGAGAGGAGACAGTAGAGGTAGCCAAGTGCAGTTAAAATACCGCACCCTGACGTATTTTATGGCCATATCACACTCTTCCAGTCTCTTCCTGGAATTTTCTTTTTTTCTTTTTTTCTTTTTTTTTTTTTTTTTGAGACAGAGTCTCACTCTGTAGCCCAGGCTGAAGTGCAGTGGTGTGATCTCGGCCTACCCACCGTCCACCTCCCGGGTTCAAGTGATTCTCCTGCCTCAGTCTCCCGAGTATCTGGGAGACCAGCTGGCATGCCACCACGCCCGACTGGTCTCGAACTCCTGACCTCAGGTGATTTGCTCTCCATGGCCTGCCATAGTTCTGGGATTACAGGCACGAGCCATTGCACCTGGCTTCTTCCTGAACTTTGAAAGAAGCCTCTGCAAATGAGGGACATAAACTTGGTTCAGTACCTTCATGGCAATGCACTTGAGTTAAAACAAAGTTGCTCATATTTAAAAGTAGTACTAAGATTATACTTTTTTCCCATTGTGCTCTGCCTCCCCATATTCAGTCTCCTTTATTTTGCCTCTAGAAAGACATGTTTCAGTAAGAGTCAAGCACATACACTCTAAGAATTTAACCAAAAGGAATGTATTGTGAACTATTTTTGTAGGTAGCAATTTCTAGACTTCAAATGACTCCGTTCAAATTCTGAAATTCTCATATTACATTGGCAGCTTCATATGTAGGGCTTTGTTACTATTGGCTCTAGCTATAGTACCTTTGAAATGCACCACCTTAAGGTAATGGCATTAGTAGATTGTGGATGGCTTGAAAGAACACCTGAGTATGTAGGAAAAAGCCACAGGGGCACCATTGTATCATCTCTTTGAATTAATACACTGCTATGAATTTTGTGGTTATTGTTGTGAAGATAAGCAAGGTCAATTTACTCTACTGATGTTTCCAGAATTGTAAATTTCCAGAATTGCAAATGTCCAGCATTATTGCAAATATGGGTCAGTTTTCAGTAGGTACAGTTCTCTTCCATTTGACTACAATGACCATGGAGATGCTGTATAACAATGGACACTTTCAGCGGCCTGCTCAAACTGTTGAATAACATCATGTTTATAAACACTGTGACATGAAATGATTTTCGATAGCTGTGGCAACTTGAAATGCTTAAAAAGAATGTGGAAAACATATATATCTAATTTCAAAATGAACTTTAATATCATTCTGGTGTTATAATAGTGTTTTGTTTTCTTCTAGATTGTATAATCTTACAGATCCATTAAGCCTTTGGAATCTGTCATTCTCTTTTAACAAAAACAACAACTTTGCAAAAGCTGCTTATTTGGGGCTACAGCTAAAGAAGTATTTTCTATGTGTAACACAATAGGAATTCAATTATACCTCCCAAATAATGAATGTCTATTTTATTCAAGGTTGTGTTCTATATTATGAGAAGTGCGATTATGATTTTTGATTCTCATTATCTTCTAACCAATGGAAGATAGATAATGGCACAAATGAGAACCTGCTTTCTCCAGAGGAGTTCATGCTGTTAAAAAAATAAAGAAAAAGAAAGTAAAAATGTTTTTGATAATATTCAATGTAAGTCTTCTTTCTTTCTCTACCTAATCTCTCATTCTCTCTCTCTCTCTCTCTCTCTCTCTCTCTCTCTCTCACACACACACACACACACACTTACATATAAAACTGCTATCAATAAAGCAATGCTTACTAGCTTTATTATTATTTATTATTAGCTTTATTATGTAATTTTTAGTGGAAGTAAAAGCCAATGCAAGGTGGCAAAAAAAAATCAGAAGTGTAGTATTAGAAAAACGAATCCAACTTATTGACTACATCTGCTTTTATTTTATACCTGTAAACTCCTAAAAAAAATGTACTATGGAGGAGAAGGTGACTGTGGTAGTCTGGATTCTCCAGAGGGAGAGAAGTCATAGGAAATATGTATATGTGAAAGGGAATTTATTAAGGAGAATTGACTCACATGATCACAAGGTGAAGTCTCTCAATAGGCCATCTGCAAGCGGAGGAGTAAGGAGCCAGTAGTTGCTCAGTCCAAGTCCCAAAACCTCAAAAGTAGGGAAGCCGACAGTGCAGCCTTCAGTCTATGTCTGAAGGCCCTAGAGCCCCTGGCAAATCACTGGTGTATGTCCAAGAGTCCAAAAGCAGAAGAACTTGGAGTCTGATGTTTGAAGGCAGGAGGCATCCAGCACAGTAGAACAACGAAGGCAGGAAGACTCAACAAGTCTGCTCATTTCACTTTCTTCTGCCTGCTTTTACTAGTCACACTGGTAGCTGATTGGATCATGCCCACCGAAATTGAGGGTGTTTGCTTCTCTCAGTCCACTGACTCAAATGTTAATCTTCTCTGGCAACAATCTCACAGATACACCCAGGAACAATACTTTGCATCCTACAATTCAATCAAGTTGACACTTAATATTAACTATCACAACTCCACCCCTTATCAACTTGAACCCATAAACATCTCCCAAAATCATACATGTTCTCCAAATGAAGACAATAACAAAGTCATAATTATGACTAATATAACACAGCTAGCTTTCCTACAACCAGAAGCTCACTAATCCCTAACCTAAATGTTATTACATAAAATTAACAACACTTAAGTGCTGATATGAAGTCAATAAATCTTATGTCAAATGATAAAGGAAAAAGAAAGGAAATAAAATAAAGCTATTGTCAGTGCAAGTGTATACATGCACAAACATATTTTTAACAAAGTAAGGAGGGAATACTCATGACTATTACAGTCTTCCTTTCTGCAGCTGGTCACATGGTCGTAGCTGGTACTGATGACTACCACCTTCTACCACCCATTCTGTATTCCCTTTGCTTTCAGAAAGCACCTCAGCAGGCAGCGTTTTTTCACCTGGTAGAGTGGTCCAATCCTTCATTCCTGAAGGGTCTGGTCCATTTGTCATCCTGCCTGGTTTGAGTTATTGTAGTTTCCCATTGATCTTAATCACAGGGCATGGTAATACTAAAAGATGCCCTAAGAGGTGTCCTGTGTTCCACACATACTCTTTCTTACCTCCATTGTGGAGTAGTAGACTGATTTCATCTTGATAGTCCTAATCAATCACCCCAGCCAACACTGTAACTCCCTTCTTAGCCTGTTGACTTAAAGGTGGAAGGAGCCCAAAGTGTCCAGGTGGCAATCTTAACTTCCAGTTTAATGGAATCATTGTTGTGTCTCCTGGTGGAGACAATAAATAAATTATTATTTATTATTAGCTTTATTATGTAATTTTTAGTGGAAGTAAAAGCCAATGCAAGGTGGCAAAAAAAAAATCAGAAGTGTAGTATTAGAAAAACTAATTCAACTTATTGACTGCATCTGCTTTTATTTTATACCTGTAAACTCCTAAAAAAAATGTACTATGGAGGAGAAGGTGACTGTGGTAGTCTGCATTTCTCCCTCTGCAACTAAGACTGCTAGGCCAGTGGAATGTAAGGTCACAGGAACAGGAAGCAAAAATTTCGCTAGTGTGTCACTAGCAGTGATTAGTGGTGCCACTTCCACTTCTGTCCTTTGATTCCTGGGCCCGTGAATCCTGGCTATGGGAGAAACGGTACCATATATTGAATGCTGATTCAGCACATACACAGACTTTTGGAGAACTTTGCCCATCCAAATACCAAATTTCTTTGTCACCATTTTTTTTCTTTTTCTTCTTTTCTTTTTTTTTTTTTCCTTTTCTTTTCTTTTTCTTTTTTTCTTTTTTTTTTTTTTTTTTTTTTTTTTGAGACGGAGTCTTGTTCTGTCACCAGGCTGGAGTGCAGTGGCACGATCTTGGCTCACTGCAATCTCTGCCTCCTGGGTTCAAGCGATACCCTGATTGCCCTGCCTCAGCCTTGTGAGTAGCTGGGACTACAGGCGTGCACTACCATACCTAGCTAATTTTTTGTATTTTAGTAGAGACAGGGTTTCACCATGTTGGCCATGATGCTTTTGATCTCCTGACCTCATGATCTGCCCGCCTCAGCCTCCCAAAGTTCTGGGATTACAAGCGTGATCCACCGCACCCGACCTATCACCAATTTTTAAATCATGCTTCTTCTAAGTCCCTGCTCACCCAGCCAAACCACTGGCTACAGCCCATGAATCAGTATATAATCACACATCTGGCCATTTCTCGTTGTAAGCAAAGTGTACAACCAGGTGCCCTGCTTGAAGTTCTGCCCATTGGAAAGATTTCCCTTCACTGCTGTCCTCCAGGGATGTCCTAGAAAGGGGCTGTAGTGCTGCAGCTATGCACTTTTGGGTGGTGCCTGATATTGTGCAGAACTCTCTGTAAACCAGGCCCTCCTCTTCTCTTCCTCTGTCAACTGATCACAGGGAACTCTCCATGAGGTCAGTGGTGCCGGCTGGGGGAGAGAAGGCAGGGTGGCTGGGGACCACAGGCATTTGGCCCTCTTCCTCATGTAACTTAATTGTGCCTTCAGGACCAGCTCAAGCCCAATCACATATATATATGGCTTCCATTAGATGATGCAACGCTGCTGTGAATGCCCAACTTTATGGCTTGGTTAGTAGAGAAAGAACCCAGTTCCTGACAGGCAGTTCAGGTTGCATGGTAGCTTGTTGACTCATAGTCAAATGTTCAGTTTCTAGCAAGGCCCAGTAATAGGCCAAGAGCTGTCTCTCAAAAGGAGAGTCGTTATCTGCAGAAGATGGCAGGACCTTACTGCATAATCCTAGAGGACTCCACTGTGATTCACCTATGGGGGCCTCCCAAAGACTCCAAACAGCATCCCTATCTCCCATTGACAACTCAAGTACCGTTGGATCTGCTGGGTCATATGACCCAAGTGGCAGAGCAGCTTGCACATAAAACCCACTCAAAACTGGCAGCCTTTCGGGTCACTAGATAAATGGCCCCGAGTAACATAGTAACTATCAGAGCTACGAAGTATGATTATGACCAATGAGAAAAACTAGCAAGATAGATATAAACAATAAAGATTAATTGTATTATTTCTAGGAATATTTAACCAGGGATATAATGGAAATAATAATTTTATATGCAATAAGGACAGAAATGTAATAAATAAAAAATAAGTCTAAGGAGATGTGGGTAAAACCTATAATGACACCTAAGATATATTTGAATAGTTAAGGAAATAAACAGAAAATAGCTTGTTTTTAGATAAGAAAATCCAAAATTATGTTATCAATTCTCCTCAATTGATCTCTATCTTCCAGGGCCCATTCATAAACATTAAATACTAAAATAATCACAAAATCATGAGAAAGAGTAGTAAAGTGTGAAATTAGTAGTTACAAAATTAGAACATGAATCTATAATGATTATAACTCTTTGATACTAAAAAAGAAATAAATTTACAGCTTAATAGATCCCCTAGAAGTTAACAATAGATCAATAGACAGGTAATTTAGTCTGTGAAACATTGTTATGTCATTACCAGTGGGAAATAGAGGTTAATATTTTTACCCATATCTTTTTTTTTTTTTTTTTTTTTTGAGACGGAGTCTCGCTCTGTCGCCCAGGCTGGAGTGCAGTGGCGCGGTCTCGGCTCACTGCAAGCTCCGCCTCCCGGGTTCACGCCATTCTCCTGCCTCAGCCTCCCGAGTAGCTGGGACTACAGGCGCCCACAACCGCGCCCGGCTAATTTTTTGTATTTTTAGTAGAGACGGGGTTTCACCGTGGTCTCGATCTCCTGACCTTGTGATCCGCCCGCCTCGGCCTCCCAAAGTGCTGGGATTACAGGCGTGAGCCACCGCGCCCGGCTTTTACCCATATCTTAATTCAAAATAAATATTTAAAAATGAAATCATAAAGATACTTGAAAAAAATGGAAGTCTGGAAAGCTTTTTTAGCAGAACCATCAGCCTAGAAATCACACACAAACAAGAAAAGTGTTAGCGATTTTGAAAACCTACATACTAGCATAAAGAAAAACATAACTCCAAGAAATGTTGAAGCTTATTGGAGCAAAGCTGCTATTTCAATAGTTTATCAATAAATTACTGCAATTATCATCACCTCATCTGCAACTGATGAATAAAAATAAATTATTTCAAAGTTTTAAACAGTGCAATAATTATTTGCAATACAGAGTAAACATACAATAAAGGTTTTTATTCCTGAGACTTAAGTTGGATAGGGCTAGATTTTCATCAAGGAAAACAAAAGTATGATGTCAAGTTAAAATTCTACTCACTGTACCTTGGCAGATTCCCTCCACAATTGGTGGAAAGTTTCATTTTCTAAAATCACACACACTACATATATTTATACAATGCCCATCTTGCTAAAGATGGCTTCCCTAAAATTCTAAATTTATTTTTTCCATTTTCAGATTGTTTAAAACATTGCAACAGAAATGACCAAAAAAAGGTAGTTGAGAGTAATTAGACAATGAAAGAGATGACCTGACCCTGTACAAGGTCAAATGACATTAGGGAGCAACAAGTTCTATAATCTCTCATAAATCACCAAGAAAATGGGCTATTGTGACAAGAGTTTTTGTCAGGAAACCCTTAATATCATACTGGGATCTTCACTGTGATCAATATATTCCTCCATCATGCCAAAGAACACCTATAATAGTTGAAGACATAATAACATTTTTCCAAAAAATGATTCTATTGTCCTAAATCATCTGGCCAAGGTATTTCATAACTACCTCTTCAACTGAGTTTCAATATTGGCAAAAATTCTTTTGGTTTTCTAATTTCTCTTTCTTTCCTCCATAAGACACGTAATTTATAATTAGACAAAATGTGTCTCTATTAAGTTGAAGTAATGCCTCCATTGCTTCATAACTCACAAAGGTAAATGAAACAATCAACTGCCTCCTCTATAAACCATCATTTATATTCCTAATTCTTCCTTCCTGTTGGGCTTGATATACTTTCAACATCTTTTAGGTAAGCCACACTGATAGATGGTCAGTCTAAATGAGTGAAAAATGTTCTGTAACAATCAGGAAGATAAATCAAACGTTGTAAATTTTCCCCACAAATTGGAGCAATATTATGACTTCAACAGTTTATCAAAATTAAGAGCAGTTATTCTTATTCCTAGCTGTCCCTTACAAACACTAGGTTTGGGGAGTGAGTAATTTACACATTGAACCTTAGGCTTTCTATTAGTCCATTCTCACACTGCCATAAAGAACTACCTGAGACTGGGTAATTTATAAGGAAAAGAGGTTTAATGGACTCACAGTTCCATAGGCTGTACAGGAGGCATGGCTGGGGAGACCTCAGCAAACTTACAGTCATGGCAGAAGGTGAAGGAGAAGCAGGCACAATCTTCACCTGGTGGAGCAGGAGGAAGAGAGAGCGAGCAAAAGGGGAAGTGCCACACACTTTAAAACAATAGATTTCCTGAGAATGCTGTCATTATCATGAGAACAGCAAGCGGGAAATCCATCCTCATGATCACATCACCTCCAACCAGGTTCCTCCCCCAACAATGGGAATTACAATTCAACATGAGATTTGGGTGGGGACACAGAGACAAACCATATCAGGCTTCAACTGAGAATAAATTAGTCAGAATCCCCAGTACTTGTGCTCAGGCTTGGGCTCAGGCTTGGGTGTTTTCTTAAAAAACCTTGGGTGTTTTCTTAAAAAAATCATTCCAGATGATTTTAATGTGTAACCATGGCTCAGAACCAGAGAATTAGATAATCATTTTTATAGTGTATTGCTCAATTAAGATAATTATGCCATAGAGCTTAAGCTATACCTGCTCCACACTTTCCATATCTGACTTTTATACCACCATTCTCTCTCTCTTCTTAATAAATGCATTGTCATTATAAGTCATCACTGCTTTGTCTGCATCTCCAACAATAGGGAAGTGTGTGAAGGAATTTGAAGACTTTAATCCATTTTTTACATCGTAGGGGCAATAAACTTATAGGCCTATAATTGTGAAACTCCCATTTGACACATCCCATCTGCAACCTATAAAAAACCTGCATCACTTGATATCACCTGTGCAGGTGGCAGTGGCTTCTTAAATTATCACCCTCAGCCCTCCCCAAGGTCCCTGGAAGACTAAGTGTAGTTGCCAAGGAAGCTGATATGACCTCTACAAAAGGAAACTCTGGCCTTTGTGGTATTTTGTCCTTATTTAATTTCAATTCCAAAATAATTTACATTTTGGGTACCCATTTACTAATTTAAATATGAATTACTTGCTTTTATTTTGTATCCTCTTATAAAATTGTTTCCTTATGAATACACATCACCAAATCTATATTTCGTGCAGCAGGTGAAAGTTCTCATCTGTCCAAGTGCAGGCTGCTTGAGGACAGCCTTAATTTTATCAGGTTGGGAGATTTACTTGGAATTGTGTTTACTTACCTAGCTCATGAAATACTTCTTCCTGCTTACATTGAAGGAAGGGAAGAAGATCTGTTGACATAAGTTGCCGTCTAAGGAGAAACTATAAGTTGATCTTGACACTCGGAGATGCTAATTCTTTTTTTTTCCTGTATTTTGTTTTAAAGACTTAAAATGACTGCTCTGCAGCCAGGAGTAACTGAAATATGTGGCTCCTGAAAAGTGACGACCTATTTAATGAACAGTTGATACAAATATAAGCCAGAAGGTTCTTATTAAAATATAAATGGAGGGGTCCATTTCTTAAATGTTTTTAAATATTTAAGGGTTTGCAAAGAGGGCATTTTTAGAACAGAATAGAGATTTCCCTAAAAGAAGTTTTATTTTTCTATTAAAATATGCATCAATATCATTATAAGTATGTTTTTTGATGTTGCCCTTTCCTGCTTTGAATGGTTATGGCAGACTTTTTCTGTTTATCACATCTTTTTTTTTTTTTTTTTGAGATGGAGTCTCGCTCTGTGGCCCAGGCTGGAGTGCAGTGGCCGGATCTCAGCTCACTGCAAGCTCCGCCTCCCGGGTTTACGCCAATCTCCTGCCTCAGCCTCCCGAGTAGCTGGGACTACAGGCGCCCGCCACCTCGCCCGGCTAGTTTTTTGTATTTTTTAGTAGAGACGGGGTTTCACCGGGTTAGCCAGGATGGTCTCGATCTGCTGACCTCGTGATCCGCCCATCTCGGCCTCCCAAGAGGAATGCCCACATGCCAGAAACAAGTACAACTGAATGTCCTTACATTGAAATTTCTAAAAAGCAACTAAAATGAAAGACAATTACAGAGATGAAACAAATTTTATAGAAACTTTTGAATTACATTTGTCCATATTGTTTTATTTTCCGATGTTTTATAGGGTGGACCTTAGACCAGATCTTTATTTTCATGTCTTGTTATGACCATATGACATAGTTTAAGATAGAAGCATATACTGTCTGTCTGAGAAAAACAACACAGAGCAATGAGTTCAATGAGTTAATTAATTGGCAGTTTGAGTTTCTCCTGATACTAGTAAATGGATGTTCATTCTATCATTCATAGAGAATCACAAGACAAGCTCTTCCAGGGGCAGCAGTTTTATTGTAGGAAAAAAAGTACTTCAGAAGTAGTTGAGTCCTAGTATAAAGAATTATTTATTTTTATTCATAGGAGACATTCATTTTAAACTATTAGGTGAAATGGTGAAGTAACAACTATAATGAAAAATTTTATTGTACTGAAATAACATTGATGTCTACTACACTGAAAGGATTTGAAGCTTTGAAGCATTTTTTTTAATCCAACAAACAGAAAGTGGAGACTGAGTGAAGATTGAGAATTCACTGAATAATCATTTTGATTCAAATGGTAATGTTACTGAGAAGAAACATTTATTTGAGAATCACAAGTGGTATTACCATTTGAATAAAATGATAATTTTATTTTGTTTGCAAGATAGAGTACACATAGTATTTATAATTATTTTGTTATTAAATTTTAACACTAATTTAATTTCTTGGCCTCTTTCTAAAGTGTGTAGATTAATACCTAATTAGAATTTTAAAAATGAATTATTGGATCTGGTGTTTAATGAGATTGTCTGTTGCCATAAGGAATTATATCTGTTTCACACATATTTTCTTTTCTTCTTGTTCAGCTTTTATTTTAGATTCAGGGGGTGCGTGTGCAGATTTGTTACCTGGGTATGCTGCCTGATACTGAAGTTTGGAGCGATCAAATGATCCCATCACCCAGGTAGTGAGCATAGTACTCAACACTTTTTCAACCTTTGCTTCCCTTACTCCCTTCCCTTTCTAGTATTTCCCATTTCTGTTGTTACCATCTTTATGTCCCTGAGTACCCAATGTTTAGCTCCCACTTAAAAGTGAGAACATGTGGTATTTGATTTTTGTTTTTTGTTTTTTTCCTGGGCTAATTCACTTAGAGTAATAGCTTCCAGCTGCATCTATGTTGCTGCAACAGACATGATTTCATTCTCTTACAATTGTGTGGTATTCCATGATGTATATGTACCACATTTTCTTTGTATAATTCACCATTTATAGACACCTAGGTTGATTTCATGCCTTTGCTGTTGTGGAATTGTGTTGCAATGAACATATGAGTGCATGTGTCTTTTTGGGAGAATGATTTGCTTTCTTTTGTATATAAACCCAGTAATGGGATTGCTAGGTCAAATGGTAGTTCTAGTTTAAGTTTTTTGAGAAATCTATAAACTGCTTCCCACAGTGGCTGAATTAATTTACATTCCCACCAACAATTTATACATGTTCTCCTTTCTCGGCAGCCTCGCCAGCACCTGTTGTGTTTGACATTTTAATTGTAGCCATTCTTACTGCTGTGACATGGTATCTCATTGTGGTTTTCATTTGCATTTCTCTGATGATTAGTGACATGAGCATTTTTTTCATGTTTGTAGGCCACTTTTGTGTCTTCTTTTGAGAAATGATTGTTCATGTCTTTTACCCATTTTTAAATGGGTTGTTTGTTTTTTGTTTGTTACATTCCTTACAGATTCTGGATATTAGACTTTTGTCAAATGAATGGTTTGGGAATATATTCTCCCATTCCACAGGTTGTCTTTTGACTCTGTTGACAGTTTCATTGGTTGTGCAAAAACTCTTTAGTTTCATTAGGTCCCACTTACCAATTTTTGTTTTTGTTGCAATTGCTTTTGAGGACTTGGTCATAAATTCTTTTCTGAGGTCGATGTTCAGAATGGTGTTTCCTAAGTTTTCTTCTAGGATTCTTATAGCTTGAGGTTTTACATTTAAATCTTTTAAATTTTGAGTTAATTTTTGCAAATAGTGAGAGGTAGGGGTCCAGTTTCATTCTTCGGCACATGGCTAGCCAACTATCCCAGCACCATTTTTTGAATAGGGAGTCTTTTTCCTATTACTTATTTTTGTCTACTTTGTTGAAGATCAGATGGTTGTAGGAAAAGTTCACATATTTTCAAGAAGAGACTATGTTTTAGAGTTGATGCTGTCAATAAAGCACAAACCAAATAAGTTAAAGTAGTATCTAGAGTTATGATAATATGTTTATTACATTTGACAGTAAGCAGATACAGTAATTTGTGGGACCAAATACTACATTTGGTTTGCAAGCATTGTTCATGGCATTGAAAGACCCTTGGTTTAACCAGAGAAAGAGCATGGACTTATTGAATTCTAGTTCTGCAACTAATTTTATGACATTGGACATATTTAACCTTCCAGCTTCATTTATGAAATAGAGGTGACAATGCATATTCCATAAGGTCTTTCTTAGGAATTAATCTGATAATGCCTAGAAATTCTCAGAACACTGCAAAACTCAGCAGCTTACCCACCACTAAAATCCTAATTTTATTATCCAGTAAAGCAAATTCTCATATTGGATAATGCTAGATACCAAGTCTTTTTTTCTTTGTTGGTAGCCTTTCTTATTGAGAATGTGGCATTGTATTTTTTTCTGCAAAAAGGTGGAAAAGCAAAAATCTGAGCTGATGTGTATATGGGCTTTTTCGTTTTCTTTTAAGCATGTAACCTTCCATGTACTCATGTATTTTCCCTTTAGTATAACTATTACTATTATATGATTTAAAAAAAAAACTACTAAATTGATAAATGACCCAGCACACACACACGCACGCACGTGCGCGCGCACACACACACACGAGACAGAGAGAGGAGAGAGGAGAGAGAGAGAGACAGAAAGAAAGAGACAGAGAGAGAGTTCCTAGCAATTTGGTCCAAAATACGAGCTAACTGCATCGTACAGAGCAAATGTTCAACAACTCTGTCTAGGTGGGTATCAAGTAGGTAGAGTGGAGGCTGCAATTCCACCTTTTTCTTACTAAACTCTAAAGTTTTGTTCACCTGAAAGTTTACTACAATATAAGGAGATAATATTCACTTTACCCTGAGTGCTTGGCTCTGAAGAATGGTGACCTAGATTCATGCAAAGCTCTTAATTTAACATAGTTCCCTACATGTGAATGAGTTAGATTGAATTCCTCTGAGGCATAAAAGAATATGTAAATATTCAACTAGAATATTAGCCACTGATCATCTGAAGGATAGAAACAGCCAAAGAATCAACAACAGAATGATATTCTTCTACCTGAGTCAGCTTTCAGCATTTGGAGTTGGAGTGGCCTCTGTTCCTGGCATTGGTGAGGTGTTTGTACTTTGCCATTCTTTCCTGGTATAAAGGACTCAATGCCTTCTATGATTCAGACGATTCCTGGACTCTGCAGTTTGTATGCAGGGGTCATCAAGGACTCTTAGTCTCCCTCACTGCCCTTCTACTTCTCCTTTAGGCCCTTGAATGAAAAGAGCTGGTCTTCTCTCCCGAAAAGTGGAGCTCCAACTTCCATTCACTTATGAACAGGATATCTTAATTTCTATATCCCCTTTCCTGTGGGTAACTGTAGTAAGTCCCAGTAGAATCACTCTCTTCTAAGAGAATTGCCTTTAGTATCTTAAAGGAGAACAAGCAAAACACTAATCATTTCCAACTGTAGCTGTAATTTCTGAATTACAGCTTTAATAAGTACTGCTCTTTTTATTAGGGAGACCACAAGGGCAATAAGCAATGTGTTTAGTTTTCTTCTCTAATATAACATTTCCTACTTTTTCCACTGACACTTCATTACTGACCCACCTTGCTAACTCTACTAAGCTTACTATATGCACATCCCCCACCTCTCTCTGTCTCTCTCTCTCTCTCTCTCCCCCTACTTCCCTCCCCTTGGAAAATATGGATAAATATAGATGATGACTATCCAGAATAGCTTCATGTACACTAGTATATAATTCTATGAGAATTTGTATCTGAGAAAGTTGCATATTCCTTGAAATTTATGCCAACAGTTAAAACTGTTTCTAAAAAACACTGGTCCAGTGTGGTGGCTCACACCTGTAATCCAAGCACTTTGGGGTGCCAAGGTGGGAGAATCACTTGAAGCCAGGAGTTCCACTCCAGCCTGGACAACATATTGAGACCCCATCTCCACAAAAATAAAAAAGAAAAATAAATTAGCTGAGTAGTGGTGTGTGTCCTTAGTTATAGTTACTTGGGAGGTTGGGGCAGGAGGATTGCTTGAGCCCAGGAGTTTGAGGCTACAGTGAGTAAGCTATGATTATGCCACTGCACTATAGCCTGGATGACAGAGTGAGACTGTCCCTAAATAGTAACAATAATAATAATAATAATTTCTGATGACATGATTAATAAACAATATTGATAATGCAGATACCAATGCATTTTGTATTGTTCATTTTTTAAAAAGCCAAAAAGAAAGTCAGTATATATTCTTTAAAATTATGGAGTTGCAAAAACATTATGAGTTAGAGAAAAAAAGTTAATATCCTGGGTCAAAATCAAGAAGATGGGTGAATTTGTTGCTGTACTATTGCCATTTTCAACCACTACTACCAAAAATTACCCATAAAATATTAAGTATTATGTTAATGCAGATAATGAATTTTGTATTTCAAGATATAAAAACATATGATGATTGCTTTTCAATGTAATTTGTTAAAATATCAAGGTTGAAAAATAGATGGGTTTGCAACTACAAAAGTGTTTTTAAAAGTCGACTTTGAATTGCATAGTTAGCAGACTTAACATTGCATAGTAAGTAGATCCTTCAGAGAACAAAGAGGATCCTATTACATCTGACACAATGGAATCAGAAGACTCATTTGAGGCAGAATCTCATTCTTGATGCATATATCCACATTACTGTCCCCACAAGTTAAGTTTCTGGCCATGCTTTGGTAGAACACACAAAATGTTAAATGTGCATTATGGTCATTTAGTTTTAGAATAGAGTTCATCCTTTGCAAATGAGGAATGGAGACTCAGAACATGCTTGCCACCTGGTGTGCATACAGTTGAATTACAACTGTATTCAAAAATGTAAAATTTGAAGGCATGGAGGTAATGTAAATAGAGGATTTACAAAATGCATAACAAGAATACATTTTTAAATTAGTTGGCAATAACCCAAAGTATACAAAGTATTTCTAAAATGGCTCTTACCTTAGGTATTTCTAATAGTTTGCTAGGATTGCCATAACAAAATACCACAGACCATACACATGACTTAAACATGACAAATTTATTTTCTCACAGTTCTGGAAGTTGGAGGTTCAAGATCAAGGTGCTGGCAGGGTTGGTTTCAAATGATGACTCTCCCACTTAGCTTGCAGATGGTCGTCTTCTTATCATGTCTTCACATGGTCGTTTCTCTGTCTGAGTGCGTCCCTGATATCCTCTCCTCTTCTTATAAAGACATCAGTCATACTGCATTACAGCCCACCCCAATGACCTCATTTTAACTTAATCACCCCTTCAAAGAACTAATCTATAGTTAGTAGAATATAGCTTAACTACATTTATATTCTGAGGGGCTATAAGAATTTTGTGATGGAATAGTTCAGCCTATGATAGTATTCAATTCTAGATTTGGGGTGGTACATAAAGATCAGTATATATCATTCTGGATGTTTTTCAAGACAATACAGCTTTTTCATCACCCATTTCTTGTTAGGGAATTCAGTCCAATGGAACTGCACTATGCTTTGTAAGTCTCCACTAACACACGGAATTCCAGGCACAAGGCAAAATCTAAATATAGTTTTGTGAATGAAAGAATGAAGAGCATGTGATAAGATTATTTAAATTGAGCTGGCTAATTTTTTTATTCTCACTGACATCTTCCTCTGCCACCGTCTCCTTCAGCTGCCATTCTCTTTCTATTTTCTGAATCTGATCAAAGAACCTTTTGAAAAGGACAGGGGCTTAAGGGACCAATGAAAGAGAATTAAATAGCAGATAAAAATATAGCCTTGCTTTACTTAATCAAGTAATATAAACACTGTGGAAAGTATAATCAGAATACATTTGAAAATAAAATTCACTTTCATGATTTTGAAGGCATGGGAGAAGAAGATACAGTAAAAAAGAGTGTGCTGTAGGCTGAGGCAGGCGGATCACGAGGTCAGGAGATCGAGACCATCCTGGCTAACACGGTGAAACCCCGTCTCTACTAAAAATACAAAAATTAGCCGGGTGTGGTGGCAGGTGCCTGTAGTCCCAGCGACTCGGGAGGCTGAGGCAGGAGAATGGTGTGAACCCGGGAGGCAGAGTTGCAATGAGTTGAGATCGCGCCACTGTGCTCCAGCCTGGGCGACAGAGAGAGACTCCGTCTCAAAACAAAACAAAACAAGGCAAAACAAAACAAAAACAGTGTGCTCTTTCATGGGTTGGGGATATTGTCCTCTTTTTTACCTTCGAATTGTATTTTATGTCAAGTTCTTACGTGGAAATTTTAATTGACATGTGACAAAAATCAGGGAAAAGTGAAATGAAACATATTTTGATTATCACATATGTTTAAAGTGAAGAATATGAGAAATCATATTGTCTATAAATGAGAGATGATTGTAGAGGTAAAGGAATCATTGAAAGTATTTTTATTAGGGAGAAAGAAACAGATGTAATTGGAATGGAATCATAGATACTTCAAAGTGTGTGGAGATATTCTTTTTCTTAGGATGAATGGTAGTCATATGGATGTTCTTTTTTACTTTTTGCAAGTTATATAAATATCATATATATTCACTTCTATGTGTCAAATCTTGTGTGTGTGTGTTTTACTGATTGAATATAGATTAAGTGACCCTAGTACTAGTTCTAGAACAGTCATGACATAGATGTGAAAACTTTGGCAGATCTTTCATTCTCCCACAAACTTTCTTAAATTAACTCGAGTTGCTGCCTGGGCCTGGGCCAATGTTTGTCTCTGGAGCACAGATTGATGCTCTGCACTGCCCATGATTTCTCTTGCGGTTACCAGATCACGGACACTCCCTCCGGTTGCAGCTGGCTCTCCAAGTTTGACCAGAGGAGGTACAGCTCACCCCTGACTGCTGAGGTCCAATGCAGAAACAATCCCTGCTCTTCTCCTCCTCCCGTTCCCTACAGCACAAATGAGTCTAGCTATACTGTTTCCAAAACTTTGTCAATTTTTGAGAAAGATAATTATAGCACAGAAACTTATGTCTGTCTCTAAGTCACTTCCGCTTTGCTGAGCCCTCAGACCTCAATACAGGAGACCTGCCCTTGCTATACATGCCCCCTTGCCAGATTACAAGGTCATAGTCCGTAGCAGAAAACAGTTTCAACCTGCCACTTAAGGAGGTATTTTACGTTCGTAGAGTCTTTGGAGTCCAGGTTCAAGAATGAAAGGAATAAAGAGGAAACACAATGACCTTTCCCCCCTCCATCCTCATGTCAGCTTAGGGCATTAGGGAAGAAATGTAGATTCTTCCCCGGGATCTGCATGTCTCCCTGATGTTTAAGAACTATCCTCTGGGTCAGAGTTCATGCTTTCTCTCAAAGCTGAATATCTACTCTGTGGCTCAGAAAGGGCAATCTATTCAGAACTGAAAGACATGCCATGATTCTAAGAAGAAACTTCTATTTTAAAAAATATATCTCTAAAACTCTGGACTGCTCAGCATTAAATGACATCACTGGAGTAAATCAATGGTCTAGTTTGAGCCACACTAGTTCTGTTGTTGTCACTCTTCCTCCACGGAGCTTATCCTGCCTTCACATAATTCTTATAGTCTATGTGGTTCCAGCTCGTGATCCTCTGAGCAGCTGTTCACAGCAGCAGAAATATCTCTCTATTAACAGCTGTTTGTAGGCACAGCACACTCTACATTATAACTTTCAAAATAAAAACAAGGCTGGGTGTGGCAGCTCACGCCTGTAATTCCAGTAATTTCAGCACTTTGGAGGTCAAGGCAGGCGGATCACTTGAGGTCAGGAGTTCGAGCCCAGCCTGGCCAACATGGCAAAATCCCGTCTCTACTAAAAATACAAAAAATTAATCAGGCATGGTGGCGTGTGCCTGTAATCTTAGCTACTCAGGAGGTTGAGGCAGGAGAATCCCTTGAACCCAGGAGGCAGAGGTTGCAGTGAGTGGAGATGGTGCCACTGCACTCCAGCCTGAGCGACAAGAGTGAAACACCGTCTCAAAAAATAAATAAACAAATAAAAACAAAATATGTCTCTAGAGTCATTATAAATTAGAAATGCTGCTTTGACTACCAGCATAGAACCTTTCTACATCATTGCATGGAAGCCTACACAGGCTTTCCAGCCTCTCTTTTATGGTCAATCTTCTGTCTGTTTTACTTTTGCAAACTTGACTGATATTTTACGGGGCTTTCCCCAGAAATGGGACCATTGCACTAAAGATGAATTTAAGTTGCTGGACCAATCCCTTTTAGCTTTGAAGTGTGGTAGACTTTTTCCAACTTCTTTCATGTACATTAAAGTTTCAAATATCACAGGGCAAATGTCAAGGCTTACTTTCAAGTGGCCCTACGCTCTGTCTTCACAGCCATCTTTCTGAGGAGTAACTTCACATGGCAATGAGGCCTAGGAGTAAGAGTAGAGCTTTGAGATGATGCCAGAAAGTTTTACATCTCCCTGTCCTCAACATGCTGCAAATATTCCTTTCCATTCCTTGTATTACTGGTGACTGAGCTTTTTACTGTGGTCACAGGCAATTTGAGTTTAGGCTTATCTACAACACTGCATTGCAAAGAAAAGCATAAAACAGCTGCAGGCATTTCATCTTATCTCCTTTTTCCTTTTTAATGTTTCTATAATGAGAGCAACAAGATACAACAAAATAGTAAAACAATTGCTGAAATACCGTCATATGCCTCCACTGCCTAGATTCAGCTCTCGGCTGGCTGAGTGTGGTGGTGTACTGACAGATTCCTGTCGTACTGGCTAATACAGGAAATGCTGTCATTTCTGCTCAGGCCCTTTATTATCCAGCTCTCTCATTCGACAGCCCTGCTCTGACAGTCATGAAATACAAGACACACCCGTCTCCTCACGGACGTTAGTGCCCTGTGGAGGATAGGCAACAGATAAGAGATGATTGTAGGCCAGATGCAGTGGCTCATGCCTGTAATCCCAGCAGTTTGGGAGGTCCAGGTGAGTGGATCACTTGAGGTCAGGAATTTGAGACCAATCTGGCCAACATGACGAAACCCCGTCTCTACTGAAAATACAAATATTAGGCGGGTGCAGGGGCAGGTGCCTGTAATTCCAGCTACTTGGGAGGCTGAGGCAGGAGAATCGCTTGAATCCAGGAGGCGGAGTTTGCAGTGAGCCAAGATTGCGCCACTGCTCTCCAGTCTGGGTGACAGAGTGAGGCTCCATCTCAAACGGAAAAGAAAAAAAGGAGGGAGAGAGATGACTGTAGTGCTGGCCAGTGTGTTATGCTAGGCATCTACGCAGTGCTGGAGTGGGAAATGTAGAGAATGATTAGTGTGCAGCAACAGAGAGGATCACTGGGCTGAGCCCTGGGATTGGCCTAAAGTTAGAAAGCCACAGGGGTGGGAATAAAGAATTTCAAGCTGAGTGAGCAAATTCACACTCAAAATGAAAAAAATTCACTACCCCTGTAGAGCGTGGGATGGAGAGGGAGATACATTTTGGAAACTGCTGACAAAGCAGCTGAACTGTAGAATGCAACTTGCTTGGGGATCAAAGAAGAGAAGAGTTGTAAGAGGTGATGAGTGCTTTTCGTGGATTGTGTCCTGCACACCTACCCCACCGCTGCACGATTCATAGGCTGAAGCTCCATCCTACAATGTGATGGATTTTTAGAAGTAATTGGATTTAGGTAAAGTCATGAGGGTAGAGCCCCAGTGACATCATTAGTGCCATTATAAGAAGAGATACCAGAGAGCTCTGTCTTTCTCTCCCCTATCCCCTGGTCCCCTGCCCCCCTTCCCCCACCGTTCCTCCCTTTCCCTCTTATAGGGAAATTGCAGTAAATCACTTGTCTATTAAATACATTACAGTGCTGAAAATCTTATTAGAGAGATTCTTTCCTTCTAAATATTTTAGATGTCGTAATCATCTTTTTTAAAAAAATGGCAAAATTGGCCGGGCACAGTGGCTTATGCCTGTAATCCCAGCACTTTGAGAAGTCGAGGTGGGTGGATCACCTGAGGTTGGGAGTTCAAGACCAACCTGGTCAACATGGCGAAACCCCTTCTCTACCAAAAATAAAAAAAAAAAACCCCAAAAAACAAAAAAGCTGGGCATGATGGCGGGCGCCTGTAATCCCAGCTACTTGAGAGGCTGAGGCAGGAAAATCGCTTGAACTAGGGAGGCAGAGGTTGCAGTGAGCTGAGATATCCCACTGCACTCCAGCCTGGGCAAGAGAGCAAGACTGTCTCAAAAAAAAAAAAAAAAAAAAAAACCAGCAAAGTTGGGGGTAGATAAAAGGTTGCCAGAGTCAACAATAAATGGAAAGGAATAACCAACAAAGCAGTAGGGAGATAAACAGTAGAAAGCAATGCTCTGTGATGGTAGTAACATGACAATAAAGATAATATTGGAATATATTATGGTGTAATGTAATAACACAGTACAATGTAACTTCATATAATGTAATATAATATAAAATCAATTAGCTTGACCTTCAATAAAAATTCCTGTTATATGTAAAATTTTGGACAAAGAAAAATCAAACTTGAAAATTTATTATCAGACTTATTGTAACTATTGTGCACATTTTATTTTAAATATTTAAAAAAGGAAGCAAATTCATGACTTACTGTAATACAATAGTGTGCATACTTTATTTAAAAATTTCCATTTGTGTCCCAGGGCCAGTATATATTTAAATTAAATTCAGACATTTTTAATAGTTTTATTCAGTAACCTATAAATAATTTCAATAAATGCAAATGGAAATCATATATCCAACATTAATGTTTCTTTGCTGTTTGAGATTCTGATTATAAAGTTAGGAAAATGGACTGTACATTTAGAGAGATTTTGAATCATAGGGATTGAAATCAAAATGTCTCTGAAATCAAAGCATCTCAGTTATAAGAATGAGTGAATTCTATTCAGATGGGCGGATGTTTGGATTTTCACTGCTGAAATGTAAAGACGAAGAAGCATGCACAATTTCACAGAATCAAGCTAATTAGAATCAGTAATGTCTAATATTTTCAAGTATTTCCTCTCAAAGTAAATTGTTTCAAGTCTTTGGTTAAAATATATTAGAATATCTTTGTAGTAAAAATTATCTTCTGATAAATTTGGGTTTAAAAATTTTTAATGCAATCTACTTTATATTCACAAAATTGTTCAGAAATAATAACAGCATTGACATTAATCTGATACATTGTGATACTTTTTAAACTGATTCAGATAAGTTCATATATAAATTTCAAAGTGATTGAAAGCATCCATATGGAATGATGATATCATTTGCATGTGCTGATGTAGAAATTACCACACTTCATTTACAGTTCCCTGTGTAAAATGTTTGTACCTGTGGGTGTAAATGAATGATTTGTCTGCATAACTTATCTACTCAACTTTTACTTTGATGTTTCTCATTTATTTAAGGAATGGAAACTCTTTAGGCCTCTTTGAAAAATTAACTTTTAGGGGACTAGGTTCCTGAAATTATAAATAAACTATTTTCACTTCAAAATGTACAATGGTCCTTATTCATCCATGCCTCTCAGGTTTTACTGATGAGATTATTTATTTTGCTATTATTTCGTTTGATCACATGAAATTAAGGTATATATAAAAGCAATATTTGTACAACTAAGTCATTTTATTTCATTTCTATTGTCTTTTATGTGATGCTGCCATCTTGTGGCCATTTGGTCAATATTAAAAAATTATATTTCTGGCTAGTTTATTAGAATGCCCCCCAAAGCATTCTAGAATGTATCATCAACATCCTGGACGATATTTGCTCTGATAAGTACTATCCTGCTAATTATCTCTCAGTATATAAGCCATACAGTTATTTGTGGCATCTGAAAGTTTTAGGTAAATTACACGAGAAAATGTTATTTCAATGTTCAATTTTACATAAATTGACATTAACATTTGTCTTAGAAAAACAAGGAACCAATTTTAAATACTGTTTTTACACAAATATATTTCATAGTATTTATCCTATCATGTGCCTGTGAACAATAAAGTTATTTTTATCAACAAGTTAAACAATTTCACATTTTTAGAAGGGACATAAGGTAAAGATAAATTGTATCAAGAACTGAAGATATGTTTTCTTGTCATTATTACATACTCTAGGTTACGGAGTGTTTAAAATATGTCATTACATTTTATAATTGTCTTAGAACCTATAGTTTGGAAATAGTTCGATTTTTTTGATTAAGCCTTATTATACTGGTTGAGATTTTCTCATTTTTCTTCTGTTAAAATCAAGATATTAAAGCAGAGCATTGTTAGTATACAAACCACATTTTCTGCATCGCAGATGGGAACCTTTCTTTTAGACTTTTATTTTAGCTTCAGGGGTACATTTGCAGGTTTGTTGTGTAGAGAAATTGTGTGTCACAGGTGTTTTGTGTACAGATTATTTCGTCACCTAGGTAATAAGCATAGTATCCAATAGGTAGGCTTATAGTCTATACCTATAAGTCTGTAAGTATAGACTTATTATAGATGATATTAGTAGAAGAATGCCATGAGACTATGAAGAGATGGTGCTGTTTAATTAAAATATTAATGTTTAGCTCCCACTTGTAAGTGAGAATGCATGGTATTTGCTTTTCTGTCCCTGCATTAATTCGCTTAGGATAATGGCCTCCAGCTCCATCCATGTTGTTTCAAAGGACATGATCTCATTCTTTTTGTCATGGCTACATAGTATTCCATTGTGTAATGGAAGGGAACATTAAGGATAGTGGATGAGAACTCTACTCTTGTGCCTGATCCTGCCACCACGTAAGATTTTGTCCAGTTAGCTTTGAATTTTGCCTGTCCATGACCAACTTTCAATCTGCATGGGCTTTCAGTCACTCGCATTCTGTTCCTGTCAATTGTTAGAGCTTCATGTCTTTCCACTGCGGTGAAGGCCAGACTTCTTAGCCTTCTGGTTCTTCCTAACGGATGGAATTTGTCAGAAGCAATGAGAATAGTTTTATCACATTGCTCAAAATATTTTCACAGTTTTCTGCTTTTCATTCAGTCAAATATGTGTTTTAAACCCAAAAATATGTATTTCTAAAAGCAACATATAGTAGAGTTAATTATCATCATGAACATACTTTTAATAGATGATCATACATCACCAGATAGGAATTGGTACAGTTTCCCATAGAAATTTGAGAGCAAATAAAAAGAAATTAGAAATTAATTGCTAAATATAGATTTAGTTCCAGATATACATATACACATATCATGACTCATTATGAAGCAACCTTTTTTTTCTGTAAAATAGGCAAGAACACACTTAAAAATACTGATTTGAGGTGGAATATAAACATATTAAGAAGAGTTTTAGTGGTCAGGCATGGTGGCTTGTGCCTGTAATCTCAGCACTTTGGGAGGCTGAAGCAGGCAGATCACCCGAGATAAGGAGTTTGAGACCAGCCTAGCCAACATGGTGAAACCCTGTCTCCACTAAAAAAATACAAAAATTAGCGAGGCATAGCGGTGCATGCCTGTAATCCCAGCTACTTGGAAGACTGAGGGAAGAGAATCAATTGAACTCGGGTGGTGGAGGTTTCAGTGAGCCAAGATCATGACACTGCATTCCAGCCAGGGTAACACAGGGAGACTCCATCTCAACAACAACAACAGCAGCGTTTTAGTGTAACTTTCAGGTAGGTAAAAAGATATACTGCATTTGAGCTTAAAAAGAAAAATATCACAGAAGAGAGTTAGGAAAATAAAAATTTTTTAAAAGATGGATTTAAAAACCAGAAACTCTATATACACAGATAAATTAATAGCACTGTATATAAACTTTTGTTCTTCTTTAATATAATTATGATAGTCCTGCATATTCACATTAAAATTATTCTGAAAGCAACATTTCTCCAATTTCTGCTATCCAAGTTCAACTTGAAGAAATGTTTAATTTATCCCTGATCAGAAAAGGGTGTGAGCAGACACCTGTCATGCTCACTCCCACGTTGTTATCCTCCTGCTCTTAGAAAGCAGCCAGGTCACCTTTCCCAATTGCCTTAAGATTTTACAGAACCAGGTAGCTAACAATGACTAGTGGGTTATGAATGGCCGGCGTCTCACATTTCTGGTCTGAACATTTAATTCTAGCATTGGGGCTGTCCAGTACTTATTTTCCCTGCTGCCATTGATCCAGGCAGCAACAAATGCCAGATGTTGCAACTATAGGAAGTTGGAGTCTCTCCTCATTTGAATCATTGCATTGAAGCTGGAAGGTCTGAATCTATCACTTATTGCCTGGGCTAAAGAAGACTTTGAATGTGCCCAAAACAAACCTTTGTTGGGTTAAGCCACTGAGATTTGGGGAGTATTTTCTTTTTATAACATAATGTGGCCTGTGCTGACTCATACAAGGGACTGAAAAGTTCAAATATTAATGCTTATAATGCTCATATTTTCTTAACTTTTCTTTATACAATTTGACACTACTTTACATTTAGATAAGGTGATTCTGTTCTCTTCTATCCACCCAGAATTTAGCACAAAATATGATGTATTAGGTTCTTCCTACTCAGTCGCCATGTGATTTGCTCATTAATCACAAGTGCCAGTTAGGAACATCAGAAAATAAGGAAAAACAAACTTTGAGAGAATCAAAAGACATACACAAAAGACCTAGACGGTAAGAATGACCATTTTTGAAAGGAAGCTGAAACCCAAAACTACCCCTCTTTTTCCTTAAATTGCTTTCCCAGAGGTCCTGGAGGGTATTTCCCATGCCCAGTGCCCACGATGAGAAGCTTTGGTCCTGTGATTACTCCCGATTACTGTTTTTCTCTTTCAGTATGTCCCAGTAACTTCTGAAAGAACTTTGCATAAACATCAAGAGTAGTAGGTTTATCTTGGTCTTGTATATGTTCCCAGGAGTTCTTGAGACCTAATCTGGCCTCACCGTGAACTTTTAACGTAAAAAAGTAATTATAAGCTCTTGTTTTTAATATACTATTAAATTTTAGAGGCTATACCTATAAGTCTGTAAGTATAGACTTATTATAGATGATATTAGTAGAAGAATGCCATGAGAGTATGAAGAGATGGTGCTGTTTAATTAAAATGTTAAATTGGGGCTGGGTGCGGTGGCTCATGCCTGTAATCCCAGCACTTTGAGAGGCCAAGGCGGATGAATCACCTGAGGTCAGGAGTTCGAGACCAGCTTGGCCAACATGATGAAACCCTGTCTGTACTAAAAATACAAAAATTAGCTGGGCGTGGTGGTGCGCACCTGTAATCCCAGCTACTCGGGAAGCTGAGGCAGGAGAATCTCTTGAACCCAGGAGGCAGAGGTTGCAGTGAGCTGAGATTGTACCATTGCACTCCAGCCTGGGGCAGAGAGAAAGACTCTCTCTCAAAAAAAAAAAAAAAAATTCCACTGGGCAAGTTACTTAGTCATGGTGATCATGTTTTGTCACAAGTAAACTTGTAGCATAATGTACATTGCTGGCATCATGCCATGACTCTTGTGTTGTACAATTCCAAGGGCTACCTATCACCCTGGGTTCTATGTTAGTGAACATTCACATTCTATTCACGTTCACATCTTGAATAGTAGGCTATGGAGTTGTGCCATATGGCTGTAAATGCTAGGCATGGAGAAGGTATTTGATTATGATACCTCTTTGTTTCTTCATGTTTTGGTAGGCTTTATTTGACGGGAGTAGCTATTATCCTTTTTGTCATTTGGTGGAAGTAGAATTCTAATAGGGTTACATTAAGGTTGTCTATGCAAATAAAAAAGTTGGCTCAAGTTTTCTGCCAACAAGTGTCAGCTGGGAATTTTTTTATTGTGTTCCAATTGTTTTCAAGTTAATCACGATAATAGCTAATACTTATACAACACTTAATGTGCACCAGGTGCTGTTTTAAGATATCGATGTGTAATAATTCAAGAGCTACATAGTGTTATTTCTACTTCTTAGACTGAGAGAAACACAAAGAAGTTAATTAACTTTTCCAGAATCACAGAGAACATGAGGGTTTGAGATGCCATTTAAACAGGTGATCCAGCCCCAACATGTTTCCCCCTAAGCATAGAAGTTTAGCAGTTACCCTGCTTCTGAAATATTTTTCTTGCTATCTCTATTCCCCTTTGCAAGCCTTTTGCTTTTATAAGGTAGTGTTAAAAATTTGACTGTAAGGACTCAAGTTAATTGATGAGTTTCTCTGAAATGATTAATAAGCTGGTTATTCTACCCACACCAACAGGTATCTATTAATATGATTAAGGAATATAATAATTAGTATATGATAAATAGTTTATGAGATTAAATTTAATCATTTAAAAGTTAAAACATAGAAAAAAGAACGTAACCTCAGGCTTTCACATTTATTTTTATGTTTCTGTAACTACCTGTTTTTATAAACAGAATGTATTGTTTATCTGTGCCTCTAAAATCTAGTCTAATTGTATGACAATCTTCTACCAATATGATGTCTGAACTCTTAATAGTGGCATATCTTTGCTTTTAGAGTTTGCTTTTATGACCTGTAGGAGAGCATTATGAAGAGAAGCAAATTTGGCGCAGAAGGAGTCACTTGCCCACTTGTAACCCAGAGAAAATAATCAGGAAAGGCTCACAGTAGGCCACTCTCCATACCCTGAAGAAGAGTCAGACCCCACTCCCACCTCTCAGACTTGGCATTCTTGAGGTGTGCTCTGTTTTGGAGAAAGGAGGTTTGAGGAGAAGAGTGAGACAGGAACCTGACTTCTGTGCAGTATTCAATTTCTTGAGCTCTAGTGGAGCCTTTTAAAAGAAAAGTGTCAAAGTCAGAAAGGAAAGAAACACTGCATAAGAAATCTTCAAGAACTTGAGCATAAACAGATTGCCTTTGTGTCCAGGTTAAAACAGCTACATTAAGTCAGGACCCAAACCACTGAGTTTGCAAGCAGGAAAAAAAAAAAAAAAATGATGTACCAGCTAAGGCAGTCAGGCAGGAAGAATTTCCTCTTACTTAGCTTTTTTGTTCCCTTTACATCTTCAGTTTGATTGGGTGAGGCCCACCCACGTGAGGGAGGGCAATCTGCTTTACTCATTGTACTGATTCAAATGTTCTTCTCATACAGAAACATTCTCACAGGCACCCAGGACACTGTTTGACCAAATATCTGGGAACTCCTTCCCGATGAAGCCTAAAATTAAGATCTGCTCTGGAACTTTGAAGATGGGGGCTTTGGGAATATCTGTTTAGAACAGTCTTAAGCTAGACACTGAGGCTCATATTCTGATGGCACATTGTAGTGGAAATGATGGTGCCCAGGACTGACTTCCAGGACATCAGATTTTGACAAGGAGCAATTCAAAACAGGAGAGGGAAGGCATCATGGATGATAGTGGAATGTTTTCGGAAAGCAAGTGAAGCACGTGTTTGGCAGATTCACAGGCATAGTTGAGGACTGGTAAGTCACAGACTACTATTAAGTCTTGTTTTCTTCTCTAATAGCAGAACTTTGATTTGTGGAGTCATGCTGCTATCCAGAATAAAAGATTATATTCCTTATCCTCCTTGAAGCTAAGTGTGGCCACATCACTAAATTTTGGAAAGTAAAATCTAGAGAGAGAAGATTTATGAGACATCTGGAAATGCTATAAAAGGAATTCATTCATTTAATAACAGGTTTGTGAAATTTGTTCTTTTGGACTGAGAAATAAACATCAGGACAGGAGCTTCAGCAGCCATGTTGAAACATGGGATGACTTTCAGAATGGAAGTCAAATACTGACTCTGAGCAGGAACTCAGGTTCTCAAGTCTCCTATTAATGTAATGCATTTGACCTGTATTTCTTGAACTACCTATCCCTGGGGTACAGAATACATGAGGAATAAGGATTCTTTTACACAAGTGAGTAGATATAATCTTTACTGATGCTTTGCTATAAGGGGGATGCTGGAATTCCTAATGCAACAGTTGGAGAAGAAAGAAAGAATCAATCAGATGAATAAAAAATGTTTTGTATCCACAGCCTGAGGAAGCACTCCAGTTTTTTAACTGTGAGTTTTATAAACAATAATTAGGGTACAAATCACAAAACCAGCTTGAAGGCAAGAGTTATTCAATAATCATGCAAACAGTAATAACCGAGAATATTCTATAAGCAATGTTTGTGTAAACATGGCAGGTTTATTCAAGGAATAGGTAAAACTTAGTGGTTGCTCCCAGAAATATACTTTTGTGCAGAAGAAGGTTATGAATATTAAGAAAAATTTAAGTGATTTTAAACAATTATTTTTTTGAGACAGAGTCTCACTCTGTTGCCCAGGCTGGAGTGCTGTAGTGCGATCTCAGCTCACTGCAACTTCCACTTTCCAGGTTCAAGCAATTCTCCTTCCTCAGCTTCCCAGGTAGCTGGGATTACAGGCACATGCCACTACACCTAGCTAATTTTTGTATCCTTAGTAGAGACGGGGTTTTGCTATATTGGCCAGGCTGGTCTTGAACTCCTGACCTCAGGTTATCCACCCGCCTTGGTCTCCCAAAGTGCTGGGATTACAGGCGTGAGCCACCGTGCCCAGCCTAAAACAATTTTTAAGTGCCATCAGTATACAGAGAAAGAATTTAGCATTATAATAATTGAATATTTCAAGTTTTGAGACATATGCTGAAAATCTCCTTTATATAAATGCAGAGCGTGTGATGTACACTTGGCTTGTCTTCCTGATTCTATTAGTCAGTCATTGACACACACACACACACACATATATATATATTATATAAATTAATGTGTGTGTGTGTGTGTGTGTGTGTATATGTGTGTAAAGAGTTGGCTCATGAGATGATGGAGGCAAGCTGGAGACCCAGGAGAGCCTCTGATGTAGTTCCAGCCTGAAAACTGGCAGTTTCAAGACACAAGAAGAGGCTATGTTTCAGTTTGAGTTTGAAGGCAGGAAAAAAAATGATGTACCAGCTAAGGCAGTCAGGCAGGAAGAATTTCCTCTTACTTAACTTTCTTGTTCTCTTTACATCTTCAGTTCGGTTGGGTGAGGCCCGCCCACATGAGGGAGGACAATCTGCTTTACTCATTGTACTGATTCAAATGTTCTTCTCATACAGAAGATCCTCACAGGCACCCAGGACAATGTTTGGCCAAATATCTGGGCACCCCATGGCCTGGTTAAGTTAACACATGAAATTAACCAACCGTCTGACGTTGTCCAGTCTGTGCAGACCCCTGGTTGTACAATAAACCAGGATCCGTTAAGAATTCATGAAACAGGCTGTGATACATGCCTTGGCCCGCTCTGAGGTATGATTGGTATTAGATAGTCAGTTGATGTAGTATCTTTGCATTTACTCTGCAGATTTGCATGATCCATGCTCTTTAGAGTACATAATTCAACACTGCTCCTGCCTTCCCATGCCTGCACTTCACACACATATTTTTTTTGTCAGTCTCCTTCTCAGCACTTCCACTTGCACAGATCAGTAAGCAGAAAAAGAAGGCAGGGAAATGAACCAAATCGGGGGACAAGTCAGGCTATAAGGTCAAGAATGATGTTAGAAACTGACATGGGTAGTTTATCACCAGATCACCAGATCCTCAAAAACACCTACAAAGGAAAACTCTAAAGCTATTGATTCAGAGCCAAGATAAATAATGTGACATATATAGATAAATTATTTATAGGGCTGGGTGTGGTGGCTCATGACTCTAAACCCAGCACTTTGGGAGGTTGAGGTGGGCAGATCACTTGAGGTCAAGAGTTCCAGAACAGCTTGGCCAACACGGCAAAACTCTGTTTTTACTAAAAAGTACAAAAATTATCCTGATGTGGTGGTGTGTGCCTATAATCCCAGCTACTCGGGAGGCTGAGACATGAAAATCACCTGAACTTGGGAGGCAGAGGCTGCAGTGAGCTGAGATCATGCCACTGCACTCCAACCTAAGCAACAGAGCAAGACTCTGACCCAAATAATAATGATAATGATAAATAAATGATTTATAATTATTATAGGAAAAATATAGGAGAAATGGGATTTAATGACTACATACTACCAAGCAAGATATGGAGTAAAATATATACTTAATAAGATTCACTTCACCAATAGATTATAATGAACAGAGTAGGATTTTCCTTGTTTTTATCCTCTTTTACTTTTTTTTTTTTTTTTTGAGATGGAGTCTCGCTGTGTCGCCCAGGCTGGAGTGCAGTGGCGCGATCTCGGCTCACTGCAAGCTCCACCTCCCGGGTTCACGCCATTCTCCCGCCTCAGCCTCCGAGTAGCTGGGACTACAGGCGCCAGCCACCACGCCCGGCTAGTTTTTTTTTTTGTATTTTTAGTAGAGACGGGGTTTCACCATGTTAGCGAGGATGGTCTCCATCTCCTGACCTCGTGATCCACCCGCCTCGGCCTCCCAAAGTGCTGGGATTACAGGCTTGAGCCACCACGCCCGGCCACTTTTTTTTTTTTTAATTACAACCCACTTCCCCTTTAAGAATATTATATTATTGACTGAGGAGGGTGTATGAAGGAATACTGGACTAGGAATCAGAAGACATAGGTTCCATTTCTGCCACTGAATTCCTGTAGGTACTCGGTCTTGCCAGTTTAGCATTTTTCCATTTATATATTCTCATTTGCAAAGTGAAATAATTAGACTACAACAAGGTTTCTCAGATCTGGTCTGCATCAGAATCAGAAAAGAAGCTTTTTTTCCCCAGTAGTACAGATCTTGGAAATTAGCCAAAGACATTTTAACTTCATAAATATTAAATGGAATCCATGGATTTTTTTTTTTATATTGATGATGGGAAATCCAATTTCTTAATCAGGTTTGACAGTCCTAGAAGGAATGATTTATACAATATGCTAACTTCCTCACCTTCTATGAAATAGAATTTACTATAAAATACTTGGAAAAAAGGAACTGGTTTGATTCCTAAATACTAGTATCCATTCTAGAATTGATTAGGGCCAGAATAGGGAAGTCCTAACTTGATCAGACTTGTACCTTTGAACTTGCTGAAGAAGAATCTGTAGGAAAGTCATCAACTCATGTTGCTCAATGATTAGTCTATACATTTTTAAAAGTCATAGGAAATGAAGAGAGGCACTTGTAACATGTATATACAAATGAGAACCATAGGTCTTAAGAGTAGAATTGTTGAGAAATGATAATCTCCAGAATGATTTGAGAATTTTGAGTAATTCTGCCAATCCTGTTTTCTCCATTTTTATTTTTTTTTATTTATTTATTTTTTTGAGACAGAGTCTCACTCTGTTGCCCAGGCTGGAGTGCAGTGGTGCAATCTCAGCTCATTGCAAGCTCCGCCCCCCAGGTTCATGCCATTCTCCTGTCTCAACCTCCCGAGTAGCTGGGACTACAGGCGCCCGCCTCCACGCCCGGCTAATTTTTTGTATTTTTAATAGAGATGGGGTTTCACCGTGTTTGCCAGGATGGTCTCGATCTCCTGACCTCGTGATCCACCTGCCTCGACCTCCCAAAGTGCTGGGATTACAGGTGTGAGCCACCGCGCCCGGCCTGTTTTCTCCATTTTTTAAAGAAAGTTCTAGGCCTCAATAAATGTCTATTACATGAGTTACCACATTAACTGAAAAAAGGAACAAGAAAATATTGCATCTTCTATTTGTGGACAATAATGTTTAAGGGATGGTCAATGTTGGAATTTTTCAAATTGTATTTATCATCGCATTTGACATGGTAAAACAAATACTGATTCAGAAAATTAAAACCCAAAATAGTTCCATACCTACTGTGTGCCGGGGAATGTCCAAGGCACTGAGGATTGTGAATTAGTATGACTTCATCCCTATACTCAAAGAATTAGCATTTGAATGGAGAGGTGATAGTAGTAATATTCACATAAGTGTAAAGTAGTAATATACACATAAAGTGTAAAGTGTAGTGATATTCACATATTCACCCAACTCTATGCATTTACAGACACTCTCCAGGAATGCATGAAGTTTCTGGGGAGGAGACACCTGAACTGAATCTCAGAGGGTGAATAAGAGTTAGGTGAATAAAAATTAAGTCAAAGGCTTAGGGAAAATAGTGTCAGGAAAGGCAGCCCTGGAAAGGCGGGAAAATGAGACTTGGTGTATACAGGAAACCATACACAGTGTGTGGGGTTTGCTTTAGTATGAAAGCTTAAAATTAAGAATTATTTCTCTACATTGTAGTAGTCTAGGAGATCTATATAGAATGATAAGCAAATGTGTGCATGTCCATGCAGCCACACACAGTGTTGGGAGCATGTTGTCTGCCACTTCTCATGCTTGGGTTAAATAAACTATCTTTGTAATCTGCTCAGTGTTGTTCTTGGTCCAATATTAGGAGGGGAAGTGACTCAGCTAAAGATTTTTAAAATAAATGAGTGCATAGTTTCCCTGAAATTTCTCTTTCCTTAAGTAATTTTTAAAAATATTTTATCTCCTACCTCCACTTGTAACAATAATCAATATTGCAGTAGGCCTCTGTCATTTGACAATTTTCACTCTTGCTTTGGGAAAAGTATTTTGAAACATAGCTCTTCTGATTTTGCAGACTCTAAATCTTCAGTAAACTTGCAAGTAACTACTAGAGTACCAGGTAAGAAAGGCCGTAGTTGGCTGTGTTCCGAGGTTCTGATATCAGGGCTATCATCACTCATGGTCGCTCTAGGCAAGAAGAGTAGTGTAAGGAAGGACCATGAAAATCCAAGTCTGTGGTAACCTGGAGCTCACTTCTGCCTTCACACAAGTGGCTTTGTTCTCACATACACACAAAAATCTTTATAGAGGTAATACACTTTCTCTTGTTCTTTTCCTTTTGACTTTGATTTTGTGCTTGGCAAGCCCAGATAAGGAACCCAGCATGTATGATCTAGACAAAATACTATTGAAGGCTTAGTATTGCATTTAATTCCTTGGTAGCCAGCCTATAATTAAGAACGCATACTTTACAATTTAAATATCAGAAAAACTCCCCAAACTGATGGAGGAGATGAATTTTTTTTTTTTCATGTCCATGTGATATAACAGAGGCTTAAAGAAGTAAAGGGTCATTCTTCACTCTCTGCTTCTGGTTCACTACTGATATGGTTTGGATCTGTGTCCCCACACAAATCTCACCTTGAATGGTAATAATCCCTACTTGTCAAAGGCAGGACTTGGTGGAGATAATTGAATCCTGGGGGCAGTTTCCGCCATGCTGTTCTCGTGATAGTGAGTGAGTTCTCATGGGATCTGATGGTTTTATAAGGGGCTCCCTCTTTGCTCAGCACTCATTTCTCTCTCCTGCCATGATATGAGAAGGACATGTTTACTTCCCTTTCTCTCGTAAGTTCCCTGAGGCCTCCCCAGTCCTACAAAACTGTGAGTCAATTAAATCTGTTTCCTTTATAAATTACCCAGTGTATCAGTTAGTTTTCACACTGCTGATCAAGACATACCAGAGGCTGGGTAATTTATAGAGAAAACACGGTTTACTGGACTCGCAGTTCCATGTGGCTGGGGAGGCCTCACAATCATGGCAGAAGGTGAAAGGCACGTCTTACATGGTGTAAGCAAGAGAGAATGAGAATCAAGTGGAAGGGCCAACCCCTTATAAAATCATCAGACCTTGTGAGACTTATTCACTACCACAAAAACAGTATGGAAGAAACCACCCCCATGATTCAATTATCTCCCACTGCGTCTCTCCCACACATGTGGGAATTATGGGAGTACAAGTCAAGATTATATTTGGGTGGGGACACAGCCAAACCATATCACCCAGTGTCATGCAGTTCTTCACAGCAGCATGAGAAAAGACTAATACAATCACTGCAGGTTTCCAGGGAGAGATTGCCCAGAGGCAAGCTTGCAAGATGCATACTTGTTATTCCTGGATTTCTACCTTTTTTCTTACCCAGATACAAAATAGGAGATAAGTTTGAAGGAAGTCTGAAGATTCTGTTCATTTCTTTCCTTGGGTTTTCTTATATTTCTGCTTTGGGTAACACTCTTAGCCCTTTGATGTCACTAAAGCCAAAGGTTAGTTCTAGGCAAGAGCTGCCCCTGGTCAAAATAACGTAAAATCAAAGATGAAAATAAAACTTAGGTACTGTAAAATCTCAAATGCCACAATCTCTAGCAAAAGAAGTATCTTCTAACTTAAGATTCCCAGTCCTGTGACTCAATGTTGTGGTGAAGGTAAAATAGATGATGTAGGTTTATTCACAGTTCCATGGGGGATATTTTGATCTACCCTTCAAACAACATTCTTCTAGTGTGTATAGACAGAGCTATTGGCAGTTTCATGAGTACTCTTTTGTCCTCCTTATTGTCTGATCTTAAAAGCGCCAAAGAACTGACAGATGACAGATGAGGCAGGTTTGACTATATCGCACCTAAGGTCACTTGATGTTAAGAAACTAAATGAACTCCAGAGATAGGTCATTGAATTTGGCAGTCTGAGATATTGGGTTGTTGAGAAATTAGGCCCTGTGCTCAATCACACCTATGGGGCTTTTTCAAATTTCAGAGATTCCTTTCTCCTCCACTTCCCCATGTTTTTTTTCCCTAGGAGGGTTGCTGACCACCTTTGAATCCTTCTAGGGCTGTGATACATTTATGAAATATATACAAACCCTCGGGGACATTAGAATGAGAAGACTGAGCCTCTGAGCTCTATTGCCAAGTTCAGAGTCCTGTCTAGTCATCTAGTTCTCTGATCACTAAGCTACTATCAGTATTATTTGATTTGTAAAAGTTGGAAGACATGTCAGAAAGTTGTAAAAAGGGTTTCATCATTTTGGATGAAAATTTCTAAGCAAATTCATAAATAAGTTATTTCTAAGTATTGCAATACTTAACAAGAGAAAAATGATCGCTGGGAGCTAACATGAGTTCACTAAGCATAAGACCAGCCAAATTCAAGTTATTACCAGAGTTATGTAACCAAGCAGGGGGATGAAGTAAATGTTAAGAATATACATGCATGTCACATTTTCAAAATGTATAAAGTAGGAAACATTGGAAAAATTTAAGCTGAATGATGATACCAGTCTGAAAGATTTACATCTCAAGGAAAGCCTTTTTTTTTTTTTTTAAATTTCTAAAAACATCGTTTCTTTTTGTCTAAGTTATTGATTATCAGTTAGGTATATGGATGGTCGATGGATAAATAAATTGTGAAATATAGGAAAAGATGTTATAGGAGTACAAACAGAAGCATTTTACCCAAAGTGAGAATGGAAATAATGAACACTTATAAGAGTAGCTTCATCAGCTGATTACTGAGCTATCAAAACAACAATACCTAGAGAATGGAACATTTTCCAAATATTGCTGTGTCATTAAATCTGACCAGAGGACTTAGAAAACAGTGATGCCTAGACATAAGAATTGCTTTATTCAGCTTTTGTCCCTAACCTCCATGATATTGAATTGCAAGAGCCACAGTTAGTAACGGATACTGCCGACTTCCGGATCACAACATCGGTTCTGTTTTTATTCTGTGTCTAGACACTTGCAATGGAGTTATATTTTAAATAAACAAGCACATTTTTAAAAAAATTATTTTTTAATTCACACATAAAAATTGTATATATTAATAGTGTGCATGTTTTGAAATATGTATACATTGTGGAATGGTAAAATCTAACATAAACATTACCTCACATATTTATTACTTTTTGTGGTGAGAACAGTCAAGACCTACACTCCTAGCAAATTTCAGTACAATCCGCCATTGTTAACTATAATCACCATGTTGTTCATTGCATCTCTTGAACTTATTCCTCCTAACTGAAATTTTTTATCCTTTGACCAATACCACCTTCCACCCCATGACCCCAGCCCTGGCAACAACTTTTCTACTTTCTGCTGCTATGGGTGCAACTTTTTTAGATTCCTTCAAGTCAGATACATTGAGAGAGAGTAAATTACCAGGGGCAGCAATGGGAAGGAGAAAGGAAGTAGATCAAAGGGTACATGAGGGCTATGGTTAACAATATTATATTGTATTTTGAAAATTTGCAAAAAGAATAGATGCTAAGTGCTCTTACTACACACAGACACACACACACACACAAAGGTAAATATAAAAGGTGATGGATAGGGTAATTTGCTTGACTGAAGTAATTATTTTTTCTTCATATGTATATGAGAACATCATGTTGTACAACTTAAATATACACAGTAAAAAAGAAATGCACTTTTGTCTGATATATGGGAACAAGAGCATGCATTTATTAAGTACATTATAAGGATGAAGATATTTAAAACTATCTCAAAAGCTATTCTTAGCTGAAATCTATTAGTCTTTCCACAATTTCCATGAGGATATGTTTATGATAGCTTTTCACTATGTCAAGCTTACTTTATATAATTCTGACTGTGGTATTTCTTCTCCAGTGGCATATTTATTTATCCTATTGTTAAAATAACAAAGTATTAAAATTGGTTCTTTGTTATAGTTTTATCTCCTCATTTTGTCACTATATTTAAACTAAACTTTTTGTGTAGTTCATAATAAAAGTTTTCTTTTTTTCTTTTCTCTTGGGGCCTAAATTATTTTCTTTATTTCTTGCTTCATTTGCAACTTTTGCTTTCCCATTCCCTGAAAATACAAAACAAAGTTTTAAAAGTTATTTGTGTAAAAATGCATTTTTGTCTTATGCGTGTGGGTCAAATTGCATGGTTTTCTTGTCCAAATCATTCTGTTATCTGTTCTACTGAGTATAATGTTCTACATGGCAACCTTCAGTAGAATAATTTTTTTTTGGTATATACTCATTGGTTTATCCAACAGCATTTTGTATGCTCTTTATTATTTCTTATGCTTATGATTTATTAAATAAATTAGATAGTAATCACATTTAGAGAAATAAGACTTTTAAAAATTACTTTATGCAGTTCTTTGCACATTATTTGTACAAAGAAGGGGATTAATTTAACTCTATAATAATCATATTATAGTATAAGTAACATTTAATACCAAAGTATCTCTTAAAAGTCAAGATTTATATGGAATTTAATAAATTCTATTAATGATGGGAATAAAACTGGTTGTGACAGAGAACTGTAACAGACCAAAAATGAAAAATGAGAAAAAGGTACTAAAATAAGTTCTTCCTCAAGAATCAGCATATGTAATTCAGAGAAATGAAAAATTGGTTTCCCATTATATAACATGATTGGTAGATTTTATATATATGTTTCTCCTTTTAAAAATATTTTTTCTCCCTTAGAGTATTATTCAAATTTGATTTTATCTTGAAAATAGTTGTGTGGAGGAGGAGAGGTGTTAATCCAATTAAGGAGACTTCTTTATGTAATTATATATTCTAGTGGAAAAGTTGATCTAGAGTTTATACTTTATTTAAATCCCAGCTTAAGTAAAAGGGTCATCTCTATAGCTCCTGAGAATATATTTAATAAACATTTAGTAAAGACAAAAAAATCCTGCTTAAATATTTTCTCCATCTTATGTTTTCTTCTCTTTTCTGTCTAAATTAATGTTTACCAAGATAAACCTTGTGTTTCCTGTAGAAGGACAGATAACCTGCCACCCATCTGGACATGAAGTTCTATCAGACAATTGGATATGGTACCTTCTGCATCCCTGCCTGGCCCTCCCAGGGCCTGTTCACATTGACATCTTGGGACACGTTCACTACTCAGTTGACTCCAGAAATAACACACATTGCCTGTGCATGAGGTGCATGGCTTTGCTTTTTCCAAGAGTTCCGCATTTCCATGGAAACCAGACAGACAGAAAAGAAAGGATCAGTACAAGATATCTCTGAGCTCTTAGAAACAAAGCTGAATCCAGACCAACTGCCTCATCTGAATTCAGCCTGTGAAAACCATTAAACCACTCTGACCCCTTACTGCTGAAGGAAGACATGCTCCCTGCTGGCGTGCGTCCATGAGAAACACATCTCTTTCTCACATTGGACGTATTTTAAAGGCAAGAAAGGCAGGATTTGAGATCCAAAAGCCTAGATTTTTTTTATTTTCTGCCACTCTTTGGTGATGCGAAGTTCCCATTTCTATTCTATAAAATGCAAAATTACAAAAGGTTTTAGAATTGCTTCTCATTTGAAAGGAACGTTGAAGGTTATTTAAATATTAAAGCTTAATGAACAGTGGTTTGAAATCCTTAGGAAATACTATAGTAAACAAAATATCCTTGCTCATGGTAACTTAATCAAATGGCAGATATTTGTCAAATGTAAGACGTGCTATAGGTAGGCAGGAATATCTTCTAATAAGAAGCTCTATTCTATTCTATCTTCTATAACTGTAGCTCCAGGGGAAAAAAATCTGTGCATGTCTCAGTAATCAGAACTTCCAAGAGGAGAATGCAATTTTAAATTAATTGATGTGAAAATCACTATTAAAACTATGTGCATAATCCACTGTGAAATGTAAGTTGATTCTATTTATTAAAAGAAAAAAAACACACAACCAGTTCTTATTAAGTTCTTATATAAATCTTATTTATATTACAATATAAAAATCTAAGTTTGTGCTAAGTAGCTATAACTGTGCTCCTCCTCTCATCTGAACCCTGAATCCTACGCTCTAACATTTTCATCACTTTCCCTTGTTGTTAAAAGGAGTACTGCTTGGATAATCTGTGTACTCTGGCATCTAAAAAAGCACACACAGATGTAGACAGTTTAGATTTGTTTCTTTAGCCATATCTGATGATAGAGCTGAAAGATTAATTGATACTCTATCAAGTGTATAAAACTGTGTGTATGCAAGAATGAACTATTCTTTTTGGGGGGTGGAACAAGAAATGAGTGTATCAGAGCTAGTTTGCCACCGCAGAATTTGGATATTATAGCCATTGAGTAACGATGTCTAGTATATGGCATAAAGAAACTCAACCAAACAAAAGAGAAAGTCAAAGAATACATGTACCCCAAATAATAATAGAAAAGTTAAGTAGATCATGGTATGTTCCACTCAACTTGAACTTTCCCGAGTTCTCCTCAACTCATAGACGATTCTACCATATTGTATGCTGTAATAAAGAATGACAAATATAAGAAATGGCATCAAATAATAAAACTTAAGAAATGAAGGGTGAGTCCTGAGAAGAGGTGCCATAAGTTGTAGGGGAAAGTATTTTCTCTAAACCACCATGATGACTATTGTAGTATGTTAAAGAGCAGAACCAAAGACAAGCTTCATAAAGGACATTTCAGAGATCATCACTGTGATAAAGAAAATGCAAGTTCTTTTTAAATTATATTTTACTTTTATTTTAAGTTCCAGGATACAGGTGCAGGATGTGCAGGTTTGTTACATAGGTAAACGTGTGCCGTGGTGCTTTGCTGCACCTATCAAACCATCACCTGGGTATTAAGCCCAACATGTATTTGCCATTTTTCCTAATGCTCTCCCTCCCTGCCCCTGCCAACTCCACAGGCCCCAGTGTGAGTTGTTTCCTTTTCTGTGTCCATATGTTCACACTGTTCAACTCCCACTTGTAGGTGAGAACACACAGTGTTTTATTTTCTTCTGTTCCCATGCTCGTTTGCTGAGGATAATAACTTCCAGGTCCATTCCTGTCCGTGCAAAAGACAGGATCTCGTTTTTATAAAGACTGCATAGTATTTCATGGTGTACATATACCACATTTTATTTATCCAGTCTATCGTTGATGGGCATTTAGGTTGATTCCATTTCTTTGCTATTCTAAATAGTGCTGCAGTGAACAACCATGTACATGTATCTTTAAAATAGAGTGATTTATATTCCCGTGGGTATGTACTCAGTAATAAGATTGCTGGGTCAAATGGTATTTCAGTTCTAAATCTCTAAGGAATCGCCACAGTGTCTTCCACAATCGTTTTTACACTAACAGTGTAAAAGCATTCCTATTTCTCTGCAACCTCACCAGCATCTGTTGTTTCTTGACTTTTTAATAATTGCTATTCTGACAGGTGCGAGATGGTATCTCACTGTGGTTTTGATTTGCATTCCTCTAATGATCAGTGATGTTGAGCTTTTTTAAATATGTTTGTTGGCTGCATGAATGTCTTCTTTTGAGAAGTGTTTGTTCATGTTCTTTGCCCACTTTTTAATGGGGTTGTGTTTTTTTCCTTGTAAATTTGTTTAAGTTCCTGTGTATTCTGAATATTAGACCTTGTCAGATGAATAGATTGCAAAAATTTTCTCTCACTCTATAGGTTGTCTGTTATCTCTGATAATAATTTCTTTTGCTGTGCAGAAGCTGTTTAGTTTAATTAGATCCCATTTGTCAAGTTTTGCTTTTGTTGCAATTGCTTTTGGTGATTTCATCATGAAATCATTGCCTTTGGCTATTTCCTGAATGGTATTACCTAGATTTTCTTTTAGGGTTTTTACAGTCTTGGCTTTTACATTTAAGTCTTTAATCCATCTTGAGTTAATTTTTGTATAAGGTGTAGTAAGGAAGGGGTCCAGTTTCAACATTCTGCATATAGCTAGCCAGTACTCCCGGCACCATTTATTAAATAGGGAATCCTTTCCCCATTGCTTGTTTTTGTCAGGTTTGTCAAAGATCAGATAGTGTTAGATGTGGGTCTTATTTCTGAATTCTCTATTCCGTTCCATTGTTCTATGTGTCTGTTTTTGTACCAGTACCAAGCTGTTTTCATTACTGTGGCTTTGTAGTATAGTTTGTAGCATAATACCTCCAGCTTTATTCTTTTGGTTAGGATTGTCTTGGCTATAGGAGCTCTTTTTTGGTTCCATATGAATTTTGAAATATTGTGTTCTAATTCTGTGAAGAATGTCCATGACAGTTTAATAGGAATAGCATTGAATCTATAAATTAGTTTGGGCAATATGGCTATTTTCAATATATTGATTTTTCCTACACATGAGCTTGGAATGTTTTTTTCATTTATTTGTGTCCTCTCTGGTTTCCTTAACCAGTGGTTTGTAACTCTTCTTGAAGAGGTCCTCCACTTCCCTTGTTAGCTGTATTCCTACGTATTTCACTCTCTTTGTAGCAATTGTGAATGGGATTCATGATTTAGCTCTCTACTTGTCTGCTGTTAATGTATAGGAATGCTTGTGATTTTTGCACATTGATTTTTGTATCCTGAGACTTTGCTGAAGTTGCTTATCAGTTTAAGAAGCTTTTGGGCTGAGACAATGAGGTTTTGTAGATACAGGATCATGTAATCTGCAAACAAAGACAATTTGACTTCTCTTTCCATTTGGATGCCCTTTATTTCTCTCTTTTGCCTGATTGCTCTGGCCAGAACCTCCAATACTATGTTGAATTGGAGTGGTGAGAGAGGGCATCCTTGTCTTGTGCCGTTTCATGGGCACAAGCTTTGGCCCATTCAGTATGATATTGGCTGTAGGTTTATCATAAATGGCTCTTATTATTTTGAGGTGTGTTCCTTCAACACCTACTTTATCGAGAGTTTTTAACATAAAGGGATGTTGCATTTTATCAAAGGTGGGTACTGTTTCTTCTGGAACCACCCCAAACATTTGAAAAGGAGGGACTCCTCCCTAATTCATTTTATAAGGTCAGCATCATTCTGATACCCAAAACTGGCAGAGATACAACAAAAAAGAAAACTTCAGGCCAATATTCCTGATGAACAACAACGCAAAAATCCTCAGTCCCTTCTAGAAACAGTCTCACAGACACAACCAGAAATAATGTTTTACCAGTTATCTGAGCTTCCCTTAGGCCAGCCAGGTTGACACATAAAATTAACCATCATAAATGAATATTCCAGTATTCCCAGTTTGCATTCTGCTAACAAGGTTAGCAGAAAGTTAACGTCCTGCAGAAAATACACAACTCCATTTTGGAATCCCATCACCATATCATTTCTGTTTGATAATGTGACAATCCATTTTTGTCAATTTTAGTGCATTGAGAGGTACACATTTATTAACTTACCATTTATTTAGTCTCTCAGTCTCTTATTCATGCATGTTTTAGAAATTAGGTTTACAATTACATATGTTTTAATGAGTTACTTTTTATTCTTGGCATAAATGGAGACAAGCAAGATTCTCATAAAACACAGCAAGGACCACTAAATTAAGATATTTCTTGAACAAGTGGAGTAAGCAGATACTTTCACATTTATGACATTTAAGTTAAAAGTTTAAAATCAGAGAAATTTGTTTTGTTAAACTAGGTTTAAAAAATGTAAAATAAAGTTAGCAAGAAGTAAGCATGCAATGATATGCCTTGAAAGAATGTTACTTAATCTTTGATGACTTAGAAGAGATATTTTGTAATCTTCTCTTTCTAACTTCCATTGCATTTTCTCTTGAGTTCAGTGTATTTGTAATGATTCCTCACAGCAGTAGTCATCAGTTTTCATATATCGTTATTACCATCATTACCATCATCATCAACATCATCATAAACATTTATTTTGCATCCAGTCTGCTCCTGAAAACACACAGGGAACTTGAGAAGGGAATTTAGGCCTAGAGGAAGAGTAATCCTCACAAATAAACTTTATTGGAGACATTGCTTAGAAACTTGTTTGCTGATGAAAAGAAAAGAAGACATTTAATTTTAACTAATATATAATGAAATAGTAAAGGATTTGATCCTCTAGGCAGTAACAAAACTGAAAATTAATTTTAATAAATGGTATCAGAAGTTTTAAAAGTATGCTCCAATTCTATCAATACAAATCCAACTGTAGCAGCTTCTCAGATCATTACAGCATCTACATTTATGTCTTTTGAGTGGTTAAGAACTGTATGTCAAGGTCAATTCTCTTTCTACTTACCTTAACAAATTTTTAAAAATCCTTCTGTGTCATTAAGACTGTGATACTATTGATATAAAGTTTTTCTTACAACCATCTGTTCTTTATTAACAGTAGTGTTAAAAACATCATAACCAGAATTTGGCTGGATATCTACATCATTGTTTTCATAGTTTAAAATTATATACAAAAACTAAAATGTACCAACAGAATGTTCTAAAATGGCTTTAAATATTTGACATCATATTACATAAAGAAAAATATCAAATAAACATAAAGAAAACTTTTAAATAACTTGACAATTCTATTTTCCAAGGAAAGACTGTAGATGACTGCCTCAAGGTCACGATATACTATTTTAAGTGGTGAATTCTAATGACCCTGTTTTTGACACATGCCAAGTGTTGTAATAAGTGAAGTCAGCCTTTAAATAACACACTTTTCCCCCTAAATGGGAGCTGTGTATTATTAAGGTCATTGGGGTTAATGTTCAATGTCCAAGTTTTATGACCTTGTTCTGCCTTTGTAATATGAGACCAGCAACTTCAGCTTACTGTCATCTTGGCTTCATTGCCTGCTAAACTAAAATACATTTGACTCCTGAGAGAATATACATCTATATTATAATATATTAATAATAATGTGGTAATAATATATGATGTAATATTTATATATTTAGATAATTTAATTAATATTTTTAAAGGTTTTAATATTTTAATATATATTTAATGAATTATTTAATATACATTTACATATTTAATGAATATTTTAAAGGGTTTAATATTTAATGTATATTTTTATATATTTAGAGAATTATTTAATGAATATTTTTAAAGATTTTAATTCATCTATGTATTTTGATAGCAATAAAAATATTTAATATTTTTCTACTGATCATTGACCAATACCATATATTTTATTTGGCATTAATTCAAATAAAATGTATTCTTTCTTAACAGTTTTTAACTTCTTTTTAAATGTCTCCAAATAATTTTTTAAAATTTCTTTATAAACTTTTATTTAAACTTTGCTGCTCTCCGTTTTTCCCAACAGAATTTTTCTAACACTGCTTGCTCTCATAAATATGATTTATGTCTTACTCATTTTCTTTTTTTTTTTTTTTGAGACAGAGTCTTGCTCTGTCACCCAGGCTGGAGAGCAGTGGTGTGATCTCGGCTCACTGCAAGCTCCGCCTCCCGGGTTTACGCCATTCTCCTGCCTCAGCCTTCCGAGTAGCTGGGGCTACACGCGCCCGCCACCACGCCTGGCTAATTTTTTTGTTGTTGTTGTTAGTAGAGACGTAGAGACGGGGTTTCACCGTGTTAGCCAGGATGGTCTCGATTTGCTGACCTCGTAATCCACCTGCCTTGGCCTCCCAAAGTGCTGGGATTACAGGCGTGAGCCAACGCTCCCACTCTCATTTTCTAAACTTTTTGGCGTATTCTATATATCCATTGCTCATTTTCAGCATCTTGTGGCATATAAAACCCTTTTTAAAAAATACTTAAAACTATATTCCTTTAGACTAAACTTATAGAATTGGAAGAAATAATGAGTACAAAAGAGTGGCAGCATGCTTTGGCAATAATTTATATATCATGATATGTCAACATAGTCTTCTTGTTAAACTAGTTGTACTGTTACATTTAACTAAGAAATACTTGATTGTCTAATTTCAAAGCTAATGCGTTAATTCTGTATGGAAATTCAGAAAAATTCATTTTTGTTCTCTTGTACCAAAAGAAATACTTTCTCCTTTTATATTTATTACTGAAGGAAGAATTTGGTTGTTCAGTAGATGTCACTATAAGGCTGTTGTACTGTCATTTGATTTTTTTTTATTTCTGCTAACAAAGCTAAAACATATTTTCATCTCTTTAATGTTAAAAATGTTAAATATATTTTAATGCTCAACTTTAATTAAAGATATAGAATATATCTTTATTTTAATACATAGATATATATTAAAGATACAGAAAATATTAAGTTAATAATTATGTATATATCTCTATATATTTAATATCTATATTTTATATATATCTATATATCTATACATCTATGTTTATTTTAAATTATGTCAAGCATCACTATATATTCTGGGTTATATTTTAACAAATATTAGAAAGCATTCTTAACACTGCTTTCAGTGTTCACTATTAATCTGGGTAGGTTAACTGCTATGATATCTTCATCACACAACACAATATATATTAAACTTTCCACTTTGCTTGCACCAAGCCCAAGGCATATATTTCTTGTCTGCTCTCTCTTCCGGTAGTTATGTCCTAAAATTTAAGGCTCCTTTTATCCTAACACAGCCACTCTGAACATCTGGCTCTCAAAGTCTCCAGTGGTAAGGAAGAAGGAATGGACGAAAGGTGGGCCAGGTATTGAACCACCTTGACCATCTTACTCTCTATGGTCCCTGGTAGTTCCATGTCCAGAAAATATTGAATGTCTCCAAGTGAGGCAAGAGGGCTGGCAAACATGATAAAAATTATATTTTTACTCTCTATGATTTATACTAGATTATAAAACCATATAAATAAAAACAATACTCAGCCTTCCTTCCATAAGTGAAGAAATATCCATTGAGCTATTAAAATTGTGTGCAAAACCAGAGATTTTAATTTAAAAAAATTTTTTTGAATGACACTTCTGGAGGCGGAAATCACAATTTTAATAAATGTTTTCTATAGCTTTTACGATCATCTATAAAATTTTGATATTTCGATGATAATAGCTAAAAGGAATAATAGAAAATAATCAGAATTATCAACATATAATGTTCCCCCAAATTTAGTGTCACTACATTACTATAAATGGTTCCTATCTGTACATTTCTTCTCTAAAACACATGCTGAATTTACAGTGAAGTAAATTCCTCTGGTGAACTGAAAAATAAGTTTTTGGTTGGGAATAGAATAATATGGTAGCAATTATGCGGTCTATTATAATAATTATGCTGATCTCACTGAGTGCACAATTTCATCAGCAATTACTCCTTCTAATGCAATACTTTCATAAGTCATTCAACTTTCTCTTGATCATAGAGAGGACAATTTTACTTTGCTTTTACCTATCATGGAACCTTATACTCCTTCAGCTTTGTATTAGATTATTAGAATATATACCAGAATTGGGCTGTAATATTATATTTTATCAAAAAGTGGTGAAATTTCTAATATTTACTAAAATAGAACTCAAAATATATAGTGATGCTTGACATAATTTAAAATAAAATATTAAGTTGATAGTTATGCTACTTCAAAAATTGTGTAATTTTGAAATTCTATTGTATGTCACTTCATGGAAATTATTTTTGCTCCAAATAGATTTTGAAATATGCAGTCTTATATATGCATTATCTACTTGAAATGAGTTTCACCCCGCATGTATTTATTTGTGTGCATGTGTATAAATAACTAACCAAAGTTAGTTTCCCAGATAATGAAGCAACAGCATCCATTATTGTTTTGTTTTTATCTTGCATTGTCTAAGTGTCAAAGAAAGGTCAAAGAAAATCAGGGATCGAGTTAGGACATAATGCATTCTATGTACTGTAAGAGAAGTTGGTAAAAAGCTCTTATATTTTTCCCCTAGTTCAGAAACATAAAACAATTTACAAACTATTATCTTTCTGACGAGAAGTGAAATGAAGTATTTCTCTAGCTTTTAGCTGGTTTTCACTTACGTGTATGTTATTATATTGCTGATGTTGAAGAGAAAACATTTTCTGTATCTTCTCTAACCTGGATACTCTCCAAAAATGGCAGGCAAACACTTTACAAGTTTATTTCAGGAGGCAAAAGACAAATGAAAGAGAAAATAAATGGGCATGCATGAATTTCTCTCTTGTGGGAGACTCCTCTGTCTCCTTGAAACTGTCCTGCCCCGGTCCTGGCAATGAGGTAGTGGTCACCAAGCTTAACTGAGGTCTTCTTGCTATGCAGCTGTTAACACAGTGCTAACTCGTGCTTTAACTTCAGAAGAGACAGACCTTTCCTCTGAGCATGAGAAATGGAAGGGGGCCAGCCCCTCCACACCCGTGAGTATTTCTCATTAGGTGGGACGAGAGACTGAGGAAAGAAATAAGACACAGAGACAAAGTATAGAGAAAGAAGCGTGGGCCCAGGGGACCAGCGCTCAGCATACGGAGGACCCACACTGGCACTGGTCTGAGTTCCCTCAGTATTTATTAAATACCATTTTCACTTTTGCAGCAAGAGGAATGCAGTGGGAGAGCAGGGTGATAGTGGGGAGAAGGTCAGCAAGAAAACATGTGAGCAAAGGAATCTGTGTTACAAATAAGTTTAAGGGAAGGTACTATGCCTGGATGTGCACGTAGGCCAGATTTATGCTTCTCTCCACCCAAACAGCTCGGTGGAGTAAAGTATAACAGAGCAGCATTGCTGCCAACATGTCTCACCTCCCACCACAGGGCTGTTTTTCTCCTATCTCAGAATCGAACAAATGTGCAATTGGGTTTTACACCGAGACATTCAGTTCCCAGAGGCAGGCAGGAGAAAGAGGCCTTCCTCTTTTACTAATCCTCCTCAGCACAGACCGTTCACGGGTGTCGAGCTGGGGGACAGTCAGGTGTTTCCCATCCCACGAGGCCATATTTCAGACTATCACATGGGGAGAAACCTTGGACGATACCCGGCTTTCCAGAACAGAGGTCCCTGTGGCTCTCCGCAGTGCATTATGCCTCTGGTTTATCGAGAAGGGAGAATGGCGATGACTTTTACCAAGCATGCTGCCTGTAAACATTTTGTTAACAAGGCACATCCTGCACAGCCCTAGATCCCTTAAACCTTGATTTCATACAACACATGTTTCTGTGAGTTCAAGATTGGGGAAAAGTTACAGATTAACAGCATCTCAGGACAAAGCAATTGTTCAGGGTACAGGTCAAAATGGAGTTTTTATATCTTCCTTTTCCGCATAGACACAGTAACAGTCTGATCTCTCTTTCTTTTCCCTACAAGAAATAGGTATTTCTTCTTCTGGAGCAGAATAGCCAGAGTGCAGAAAATGCACTCTTTCTACGTCATTCACAAAATTTGAGTACGAGAACTGCATAAGGGATAGTTTGGGAGCATCCCTCTACATTGTGTCCGTACAGGTACAGATTTGCATAGATATATAGTACAGATACATATCTGATGGTAAAAGGAATTGTTTAAAAATCGACACACATCTTTACACGTTTTCAGATTCATTACCACATAATGTTAAAATAGGCAACTTAATTATGCCTACTTAACTGATAAGAAAACTAAATATCAGATACCTAAGATTATAGAATTTATATGTGGCAAAAGTGGGATTTGGGGGGACTCATGTAAACCACTTCTTCTATACGCACTGTATTATACACTGATCTATTTTACGACCCTATGATATATACTGATTATATCCTATGATCTTTATAAACACTGTATCATACTTTCTGGCTGAATGGGATGTTTCATTAATGCCACTTTCTAAGTCCTGAGCAGATTTGAAATCCCTGGGGAGGGTCCACATGCACTTAGGAGAAATGTTGTGTTTCTGGAGTCATGCCCATTAGTGATAGTCACTTGTGGAAGGATAATGGTAGTACTTGATGGTGGCACTCATTCTTATATCTTTTTCTCTAAAACAGAACATCCAAATAAATCTTTTAAAAGTTGTAGGATTCCAGTCATTTCTGAAATTACCAGGGCTATACATCCATGAAGTACCACAATATTATGACAGTGTTGCCTGCGGAAATTGTTTCAGATTTTTGTTGTTGTTGTTGTTTTTTGAGACACGGTCTTGCTCTGTCACACAGGCTGGAGTGCAGAGTGTCGTGGCGTGAGCAAGGCTCACTGCAGCCTCTACCTTCCTTGAAGTGACCCTCCCACTTCAGCCTCCTGAGTACCTGGGACCACAGGCATGCACCACAACACCCAGCTCATTTTTGTATTTTTTGTAGAATCAGGGTTTTACCATGTTGTCCAGGCTTCAGGTTCTTGAAGCTAACAAAAACATTTGAATTTGTACATCTAACTCACTTGTATATTTGAAATAACCACGTCCAAAGTTTGGGTTTTAATTTTTTAAGAATCAGCGTAATAAATTCAATTTGCATATTAAATATATTCCTGCATATATATTTATTAAATTGAATAAATACATATTTTCAGCAATTTTAATAGTATTTTAGAGACCAAGAGACAACATCCACCATCATCAGTGATACTTTTGTTTTCCAAAGTGTGTTTTCTTTCATTTTACTTTGTATATTCTTATGTTTTCAGTTGTGTTTCAATAAAGCAGAAATTTATATTATGTGCACTCTCCATATTGAATACTGTAAAAATAGAAATAAAAGAGGATGCACTCTTTATGGGGCTTTAGTTAATCTGGACACACCTGGAGACAACAGATTCAGCTTGCTAAAGAACCTTTGTTCGCGGGCTCATGTGTCCTGTTGGAGTCCCTGCCTCCTTGCAGAGCTTGCGCTAATGACTCTCCACCTCTGACATTTGTGGTGGCCTGAGTGCACTTCCAGAGATACACAGAAATTAATGTATAGCCAGGCGTGGTGGCTCACGCCTGTAATCCTAGCATTTTAGGAGGCCCAGGCAGGTGGATCATGAGGTCAAGAGATTGAAACCATTCTGGTCAACATGGTGAAACCCCGTCTCTACCAAAAGTACAAAAATTAGTCGGGCATGGTGGCGGGTGCCTGTAGTCCCAGCTACTCAGGAGGCTGAGGCAGGAGAATCGCTTGAACCCGGGAGGCGGAAGTTGCAGTGAGCCATGATTGTGCCACTGCACTCCAGCCTGGCGACAGAGCGAGACTCCGTCTCAAAAACAAACAAGCAAACAAAAAGAAATTAATGTATACTAATTAGTTGTGGGCAGCATCCGTTTGCTTAGAGTTCTCAGGTTCTTGGCGGAAGACAGAGACTTGGGAAATGACACTTGTGGTCGTCATATGTCCATAATCTTTTAAGTACAAAGGTGTTCATCCACTTTGAAGCACAGGGGCAGAAAACAGAAAGAGGAAGTTTATGTAGCATTTTCTTGCTTCTTCCTCTCAAGGAGTATGAGTTTATATACCATGTATTTATTTTCTTGTCCAGATAAATTGTAGCACCAGGGAATTTATGGTGTCAGTAGTGTTAAAAGGATATGGGGTCAGATTACCTGATTTTGATGTGTATCTCTGGAAGTGCACTCAGGCCACCACAGATGTCAGAGTTGGAGAGTCATTAGCGCTCTGCAAGGAGGCAGGGACTCCCACAGGAGACGTGAGCCCCTGAACAAAGGCTCTTTAGCAAGCTGAATCTGTTGTCTCTAGGTGTGTCCAGATTAACTAAAGCCCCATAAAGAGTGCATCCTCAGCCGGGCGCGGTGGCTCAAGCCTGTAATCCCAGCACTTTGGGACGCCGAGACGGGTGGATCACGAGGTCAGGAGATCCAGACCATCCTGGTTAACACGGTGAAACCCCGTCTCTACTAAAAAATACAGAAAACTAGCCGGACTTGGTGGCGGGCGCCTGTAGTCCCAGCTACTCGGGAGGCTGAGGCAGGAGAATGGCGTGAACCCGGGAGGCGGAGCTTGCAGTGAGCTGAGATCCGGCCACTGCACTCCAGCCTGGGCGACAGAGCGAGACTCCGTCTCAAAAAAAAAAAAAAAAAGTGCATCCTCTTTTATTTCTATTTTTACAGTATTCAAAGACATTAGCTACTGAAGTAACACCCTGGCTGCGTTATAAATTACTGAAAAACATATGTTCTTTACAATATTAGAACTTATATAATTAGTATCCTCTTGCAAGAAAAGTCTATCAATTTAGTCAACAATGACTATTTAACTTTTTAAATTTTTTTATAGTTAGTTTCGACAAATACATAAAAGAAATACTATACGTTTTGAGTGGTAGCGTTGCTTAAGGACTTCTGAGCAGAAAGATAGAAGTTTTTTTCATTAGGTGAATCTTGATTGAGGACTGTAAAATCAGAATAATGACGCCTAACCCAGTGGCTTCTTAAAATGATGTTAACTTCAATTGTGCAAAAGAACTCTATGGAATATTTGTTGAAATGGAGATAATTAGGCTCTGAGTCAATCTTATCGAATCTAACATTCGGTGAATGAAGATTTTGAAACCTAGTTTTAAAGAACATATACTGGCCAGGCGCGGTGGTTTATGCCTGCAATCCCAGCACTCTGGGAGGCCAAGGCAGGTGGATCACGAGGTCAGGGTATCGAGACCATCCTGGCTAACATGGTGAAACCCCTTCTCTACTAAAAATACAAAAAAAAAAAAAAAAAAAAAATCGCCCGGCATGATGGCAGACACCCGTAGTCCCATCTACTCGGGAGGCTGAGGCAGGAGAATGGCATGAACTCGGGAGGCAGAGTTTGCAGTGAGCCGAGATCATGCCACTGCACTCCAGCCTGGGTGACAGAGTGATTCTCTGTCTCAAAAAAAAAAAAAAAAAAAAAAAATATATATATATATATATATATATGTATATATACTGTGTAATTCTTATTAACATTAACATTTAAGAAACTGGTTTCTCTATCGAGTTACAAAATATTTCATAAGATATTGGGAAAATGTCATATGTCCAAATACATTATATTTATATTACATATATGTACAATTTTATTAAAGTTTATATCTACATAGATATAAACATAGAAAATGCTATCAAATTTTATCCATAGCCATAATATATATTAGAATTGATTGTCATACAATGAATTATTAGAGATGCAGAAATACTTATGTTTATTATAAAATTAATTCAAGCTAATGCTAAATTATAATTTGACAGGCAGTTGTTTCAAGATTTGAATCATTTGGAAAATTAGTATATATTTCAGGGACTAATTTAGTTCTTAAGAAATAGTACGTTTTAATGAATATTTGTTGAAGAAATGGATGGGAAGACTTGGGCATTATACTTTGCATGTTAAGCCTAAAATATTTTCATACATTTCTCATAAAATTTAATTATAGTCGCTTCATTCTTTTCTACAGAAAAATTATTTGCTATTCATCAAACTGCTTGAGTGTCTACCACTGGAGTTTTACTAGTGTGTACACCTTATACTGAATTAGTATATGTTGTATATTGAGACTGTGATAAAGAATATTATATTTCCTCTCTTTATTGAATTTTTTAATTGTTTTTTGTTATTGTTGTTGTTGTTAGAGACAGAGGCTCACTATGTTGCCCAGGCTGGGGTAGAGTAGTGCTGTGACAGCTCACTGCATTCTCGAATTCCTGGGCTCAAGCAATCCTTCAACCTCTGCCTCCTGAATAGCTGGGACTGAAGTCGTGCACCGCCACCATGAATGTCTAATTGTTTTGTTTTTGAGATAGGGTCTTGCTATCTTGCCCAGCCTGGTCTAGCCTCCTTATTGAATTTTTGGATTTACAGTGCTCATGTTTAACTGGGAAAGTATCTCTTAACTTCCAAATGTAGTGTTTCTATGTAGACTCTTAGGAATTGCCGGAAGGATGAGATATTGTTGCTGGTAAGATCTCATACTAAAGTGATGCTTATAAACCTCAAAGACAGAGTGTCCACTGATTGCAAATTGGGTCCATGTGCCTGCTGGCATGGCACAACACAGAAAATGCTATCAGATTTGAAAAGGGTCACACTGGAAAAGTTATGGTTGACTCTGGCAGCAGGAGAAAATGCTTTGAAGCTTTTCTAAAGGCGTGTGTGTTTAGCATTTATGGGCAAATTGTTTTTATAGACTGGCATTCTTATCTGTGGTGCAATTTAAATAGGAATAAGTATGCTTATCTACAGAGTTCCTCTGAGAAAAGTTAAAAGTTAGCAGCCTGTGACTCAAAGAGCTGACGTCGAAAGAAGAGGTGTGTAAGAAATTATGTTGCCGTGTTAAGTTCAACAAGAAAAACATATTTTGATTTCTTCTTGTACTAGCATAATTATTTCCAAACTATTTTTCTCTGACAGAACCATTTATCTACCTGAGAACCAGATTGCTCAAATAATTATAATTCATCATGTGGCCCCAGGGTCTTTTAATATTTTAATTGGCTACCCTAGAAATGATATGTACATCAAAGGGTAACCTTACAGGGAAAAATAATGCATCATAACATAGAGATTGTATCTTTAAAGATTGCTTTTTTTCCCCTCAGTGCTTTCTCATTTTGACATCTGAAATTGCTTTTCTCAAATCTGTCTACAAGTTTAGATACAACATAGTTAAGTGAGTTTCTCGGCATTTGAAGGAATGACGAAGTTTAGCTTGCCAAGAGTTGTAACTTTAAAGAAGAGAAATTAAACCAAGAGTTCCACATTCCACAGTTTTGCTCAAGAAATTTTTAATGATGGTCCCATTTAAGTGGAAATAGAATAAAACAGATTCTCTCTTTGCTTTTATTCTGTGAACATATGAAATCATAAAGAAAATTGGAAGTTTGGAGAGTTGCAGGAATAGTGCTTCACACTGCTTTCTTTAGCTTCTAACATATTTTTTTCCAGGAAAAGCACTTGGCACAGCTGAATAATCACATTACTCCCACTTGTCATGACCTTTCTGAGGAGTAAAGTGTGATGTTCTTCTAAAAAGGCACATTTCCTAACAATAGTTAATTCTGAAATTAATTTTGTTCTCTGAATGAATGACCAGCAGAATCACAAGATTTAAAAATCTTAACTTGTCAACCACAGTGTTCATTTAATTATTGAAAGAAATTCAGGTGTCTGAACTGAGTTCAACAAATACAAAAGGATCATATGATTGTCATGCTATACTTTTCCTTTGCAATGTCCTTACACAAGAAGACAGGTAAAGACTTGTGAACTCTAAGGAAGTGGCTATTTTATTTGCATTTCATAGAACTTATTCTTCCTTGGAAGAACTTATTCTTCCTTGAAAGAACTTATTCTTTCTTGAATTTCACCAGGTATTCTTAATTCATTATAATAGTAATTTCAATAAAAATATTTTTCTTAAAATATTCACATACCATTTGAGGTTATAGCTATTAACATGTTACATATAAATAATTTTTATTAATTTCGATGAAGACAGAAATTTTTGAAGAACTAAAACTTAAGATCCATGTAACAGAAACTCTCTCCCCAAACACACATACTTATTCCACTGAATTCATTAAACTTGGTATCCTCAGTTATGCAAATTTTCCTACAAGCAGAATCAGGAATTGAGATGAACCCTGGCAAGAAAGACATAATTGTATAGTCTGGATAGAACCTTTATTGTTGAATGCAAGTTTTGATCCTTAAAATTTAACTTACTGTAGTTATGATTTCATAAAATTCTACTTTTCTCTAACCCATGGTTACTCATTTTATTTATATGTTTTCTTATTAATATTTATGTTAGAAATTTAAAATTAGAATAGTAATACCAGAAACAAACATCCACATTTGGGTTCTCATTGAGGGTAAAGAATCAGAGTTTGTTTCTACTTTTTTTTTATTCTTCCCCCAGCATTTTGTTATATAAACATTTGAAATAATCTATTTGAAAATAATATTATGAGTTTTTTTTTAAAAAAACATATAACTCCATTTTCAAGTCACTGATTCTTCACTTCAAAGCATCAGCTTTGAGGCTTATCAAAGGATTATAGCCTTTGAGTTGTCTTTGAAGAAACGTAGTTGAATATACACTATAACAACGCTTCATCAGTATCAACACTAAAGCTTGAAAGTTGAGAAGTTAGAATGTAAAATACTTAATAGCTTGAAATTATGAACTCATAGTTTTAACTCACTGTGGGCAATTGAGAAGCCATAATCTGTCCTGCTCATTTTTCTCTCTCCTGGGCTAATCCAAATGTCTATTATGTAGTAGATTTTCAATCAAATGTTACTTGAATGAATGTTGCATAAGACAGACCAGGTGTTCCTTAACAAGCCATCACCACATGAGACTTTATATTTTTGACTTGTGTAAAATTGAAGGGGTACAAGCATAGTTTTGTTACATGGATATAATGTGTCATATGGTTAAGTCTAGACGTTTAGTGAAACCATCACCTGAATAATGAGTGTTGTATCCATTATGTAATTTCTCATCTCTCATTCCCCTCACACACTCCTACCCTTCTTAGTCTCCAATGTCTATCACTCAACACTTTATGTCCAATCACATGAGATTGTAATTGGTACACTACTGGCATGACATACAGAATTGGGCCAATTTGCTGCTAAACATGATGCCATTCTCAATTTGATAGTGGGCAATGTCACTGGTATCATTTTATACCAAATATTCATCACAGCTATTTTTCACTGTTTTTAATTAAAGCACATTTTTTAAAAAACACAAACAAAATATAAAATTATTTTAGAATACTGACTTTTCTTAAGTTTATTATACCAAAGATAAATGAATCAGAAATTATTTTCAATAAATAGAATGTTGCATATTTATTAACTTTTACAGTATTTTAATATTGAAATTTAATTCAGAAATATCTGAAATCAAGTTGCACCTCAGAAAGAGTTGAAAATTTGAAACCTTGAAATGTTTCGGCTTTAAACTTTACCATCCTAGAAATATTTTATTTTTCTGAAGTGCTGACAGAGTAAAGTATAGTCACTTCCTAATTTTTACATATGACCAGATTCAAAGCTTGTTGTTTTAATTTCTTAGGGACTGATTTTTAGTCAAGAAATGTGTGTTGGTATCCAAGTAATGCACATTGACATAGTTATTGAGTCCATGTGCGAAACCTAGTACAGAGGTCGCATATTCAAACGCCTCCCAATGCCAGGAAAAATAAATAGATGAGTCAATTCAAGCCAATGTTGAACTAATGGGCACGGACTTTGCCTACAGAGAAGACAGTCATTTTTTCCCCCAGATGGACCTGATTACTGCTGTTAGGAATGAGGGTCCAGTGTCACAAGAATTGCCTAAAAGAATGAAAGCTAGAAACCAAATTTCTGCATAAAGTTTCTTAACTTTAAAAAAAATGAAAATAAACTTTTAATTTGTAAATTGGCTTACGATCAAACCAAAACAATTTTAGTTGATTTTGTGTTGCTATAACAGAATACCACAGACGGGATGATTTATATGAATAGAAAATTTTTTTTTATTGTTCTGGAGGCTGGTAAGTCCAAGGTCGAGGTTCTGTATCTGGGTCTTCTTGCTACATTGTCCCATGGCAGAAGGCAAGAGAGTGAGAGAGTAGATGGGAGAGAAGGAGAGTAAGGGAACTGAAGTTAACCTTTCATTAGGAAGTCACTCTTGCAATAGTGAACCCACATGAGGGTGGAGCCCTCATGACCTAATCAGTTCTTAAACATCTCACCCATTAACCATGTTGTGTTGTGGCTTAAGTTTTCAACAAATAAACTTTGGGGGACACATTCAAGTCACAGCAAAAATCAAACAAACAAACAAAAAACAACTGTAAGCTAGGTGTATCACAAATGCATATAATTTTTAACCACTGCCACAGAGTTAAGTACAGTTTGAGCAGAAATAGAAGCTCCTGATAGCTTTGTTATTTGAGTAAGTTGATCCATATAATGTGGAGGTTTTAGGAAGAAATAAAATACATGTAAAATAAATGTATGTGAGTGTTTAACTTCGATCTCTTTCACGTGGTAATATGAATATGTAAATGTGTGCTTTTTAACCTCCTGTGCTATCCCAAAAACCGGGAGATCTCAATTTATAACTCTTTCCCACTACTTTTTTATTGAACTATAATTAGTATCAGTAAATGTAACCATATTGTATTCAAATCTATGAATATGAATATCCCTCCATTTATTGAGTTTTTATTTATTTTATTCACCAGTGTTTTATAATTTTCTGCATAGAGGGCACACTCATATTTTGTCAGATTATATTTAAGTAATTCTCCTTTTTGGTGCAATTATAAGTAATATTTTTATTGGTTTAAAATTTCTATTGCTTATTGCTAGTATGTACGAAAACCAACTTTAGTGTTGTTGGTTTTGTAAACTAAACTCATGTTTTAATTCTAGGAGGTTTTTTTTTTTAAAAAATAAATAATGATGTTGTCTGTGAAAAAAGACAAGTTTATTTCTTACCTTTTCAACTTTATGCTTTGTATTTATTCCCCTTGCCTTATTTTTACTAATTAGGACTTTCCCTGTATTGTTGAATACAGGTGGGGGAAGGGGAAATCCTTGTCTTGTTTTTTATGCTGAGGGTAAAGCATTTAGTCTCTCACCATTCAATATGTAATCTGTGGGTTTTCTGTATATTGCCTTTCCTCGGTGAAAGAAGTTACCTTGTTTCTTGTGTATTCCTAGGATAAACTCCATTTGTTCATTTTATATATATATATTTATATATATATATACACACACACACACACACATTATAACAAATGAACTCCATTTGTTCTTTTTGTATATATTATACTGCCAGATTTAATATGCTAAGATTTTGTTGAGGAGTTTTAAATCTATGTTCATAAAACACATTTGTTTATAGATTTCTTGGATGTTTGACTGGTTTTGGTATAAGAGTAATACTGGCCTCATAGAATGAGTTAGACACTGTTCCCTCTTTTTCCATTTTCCAGCAGATATTATATAGAATCTGTATGATTAATTCTTTAAGGATTGATAGAATTCGCCAGTGAAACTTAGTACTGGCATTTTACCTTACTGGAAAGTTTTTAACAGCTAATTCAACTTTAAAAATTAGTTATGTGGCTATTCAAGATGATCTGTTTCTCCTTGTGTAAATTTTGGTAGTTTACATCTTTCATAAACTTGCCCTATTTTATCTAAATTATCAAACTTACGAGGATAAAGTTGTTCAAAGTATTCCTTTATTAGCCTTTTAATGTCTATGGGTGGGTAGTCATGACCCCAGTTCAAGTTCTGATATTGGTAATTTGTTTTCTCAGTTCCTTGGTTATTTTGTCTACAGGCTGATCAATTTTATCAATATTTTCAAGGGATCCACATTTGGTTTTATTTCTATTATTCTACGTTTTGAATTTTATTAATTTCAGCTCTCACTTATAGCATTTCTCTCTTGTGCTTGGTTTGAATTTAAATTAAATTTCTTTTTTGTTATTGATTTTTTAAATTACTGATTTTAGATTTCTCATTTTCTAATACATAGATTTAATGTTTACCTTTGCCTCTAATTTGCATTTGTATCTCTTAGTTTTGATAAATTACATTCTCATTTTTGCTTACTTCAAAATAGTTTAAATTACTTTTGAGCCTTTTTGGACCTATATATTATTTAGAAGTGTGATATTTAATCTCCAAATATTTTAAGATTTTCTGATTCTGTTATTAATTTAACTAGTTATTTCACTGAATAGAGTATTTCATTGTTGTTTGAGAACATACTTTGCATAATTTCTATTCAGAAAGTTATATTTTGTAGTCCAGAATGTGCTCTGTCTTGGCAATTGTTTCATGAGAGTTTGAGAAAAATGTGAATTTTGCTGTTGGGGAAATATTCTATAATGTCAAGTAGGTCAAGTTGATTGATATTGCCGTTCAAGTTAACTATGCCCTTACTAATTTTTCTGTGGGCATATTTTATCAATTACTGAACAAGAGGTGTTAAAGTCTCCAGCTATAATAGTAGTTTTTTTGTTTGTTTGTTTGTTTGTTTATTTATTCTTTTGAGAGTGAGTCTCGCTCTGTCGCCCAGGCTGGAGTGCAGTGGCGCCATCTCTGCTCACTGCAAGCTCCGCCTTCCGGGTTCACGCCTTTCTTCTGTCTCAGCCTCCTGAGTAGCTGGGACTACAGGCGCCCGCCACCACAACCGGCTAATTTTTGTATTTTTAGTAGAGAGGGGGTTTCACTGCGTTAGCCAGGATGGTCTCCATCTCCTGATCTCGTGACCCGCCCGCCTCGGCCTCCCAAAGTGCTGGGATTACAGGCGTGAGCCACCGCGCCCGGCCACAGATTTATGCATTAATCTTTGAAGTTCCACCTGTTTTTACCTCAGGTATTTTGATGCTCGGTAGTTAGGCACACACACATTAAGAACTGTTCTATCTTTTTAGAGAACTGGCCTTTTTATCGTTATGTGATGCCCCCCTTTATCCCTGATAATTTTGCTTGTTCTGAAGATTGATATATCTGAATTAATTTAGCTATTCCAACTTTCTTTTGATTTGTGTTAGCATGGCATGTTTTTCTTTGTTCATTTGTTTTTACTCTACCTAAGGGTTTGTATTTTATGTTGGTTTCTTATAGACAAGTTATATATGAGCTTGGTTTTTTGATCCACTTTGAGTATGTCTTTCTTTTAATAGGTATATTTATACCATTCCTAGTAAAGAGATTATCAGTGTAGATGAATTAATATCATTCATATCTGTAACTGATAAATATTGGTTACATTTTTAATTTCCTTCCTTCCCCCATCTTCTGCCTTCTCTGATCTTAAAGGAGTATTTTACTTTATTCTATTTTGCTCCTGTTTGTTTAGTATAAAGTAATAGCATTTATTATGATAATGTCTTATTTAATATGACATTTATTTTCTGAACATTTCTAATGATTGGTTTGGGTTTATAATAAACAATAAAATAATACAAGTGTACCTTCAAATAATACTTTTTCAATCAACATGTAGAACAGGTACTTATAACAAAATATTTTCAATTTCTCCCTCCAGTCCCGTGTGACATTGTTGTCACCCATTTTACTTTTACATATTCTGTACCATGCACTATATTTTTATTATGGCTTTTCATAGACATTCATCTTTAGATAAATTGAAAATAAGAAAAATAAACATTTTATTTTACCCTCATTTACTCTTTTCTGACATTTCTTTAAAAGTAAAATTAAGTTTCTGACCAATACTAATCTTCTTCTGCCTTAAGAAGAAGTGGGAGAGTAGATGTGAAGTGTTCCTTACAAAACAAAAATGATGACTATGTGAGGTAATGCATTGTTAATTAGCCAGATTTAGTAAATTCACAATGTATATATACCTCAAAATATCATGCTATACACAGTAAATATACTTTTTTGTTGATGTATAAAAATTAAACAAGTATTTGATGCTTATGTAAAAAATAATAAATCAATAAAGCCAATACATCTTATGTTGTATCATGAGGAAATAGGAGAGAAAAGAAAACAAAACTATTTGCTTAATATATGTGTAAATATACACAAACATTTTCATAAGAACATATGGAGGAAATACTCATGACAATTACAGTACTAATTTCTGATATAACTGGTATTTTACTACCCATTCTGTATTTATTTTGACTTCACCAAGCATCTCAGCAGGTCATGGTTTCTTCACCTTGTGGGGTAACCTAAATCCTTACTCCTGAAATGTGTGGACTCTTAGTAAGGAGTTTCTGCCTTAATTGGTTGGTTGTGGTTGTCTATGGACCATAATCACAGGGCATGGTAATACTAAGACTCCTCAAAAAATCTCCTGTACTCCAGACATATTTATTTTTTACCTCGACTGTGAGTAATGGTTCAGTTTTCCTTTGATGGTCAAGATCAATCACTCCAGCCAAAACTATAAATCACTTCTGAAGTTAACACGGTGGCAGTCTTAACTTGCCATTCAGTGGAATCACTATTGTGTCTTTTGGTGGAAACACTCCTCCCTTTGGAGCTAACACCTTTGGGGCATCAGAACCTAACGTCATGGGAGGAGGAAGCAAAAGTTGTGATAGTGTCACTTGGGATAATAGTAACATCACTCCCATTTCCACGCCTTAATTCCTCGACCCATGAATTCTAGCTATTGGAGAGGCAGCATCATATATTGGACACTGATTCAGAGCACATACTATCTTCTAAAGAATCTTACCCCAGTCCTACAAGGGATTGTCACCTAGCTGACACTGTAACATTGCCTAGTCAAGCCAGCTGCTTTAGGATGTTGGGGAATGTGGTAAGACCACTGAATTCCATGAGCATAGGCCCATTGCTGCATTTTGTTAGTTATTCAGTGAGTTTTGTGATGAAAAGCAATTCTGTGGAGAATACCATGATGGTGGATAAGGCATCCTATAGGTAAACAAATGGTATTATTGGAAGAACTATTGCATGTATTGAGACAAATCAATATCCAAAGTAGTTGTCAGAATGCTGCCCCTTCCCTGATGAAAGCAGTCCAATCTAATCGATTTGACAGCAGGTAGCTGGTTGATTATCCCACAGAACGGTTTCATACTGGAGGCTCCGGGTTGATTTCCACTGCTGGCAGATTGAGCCACTCAGCAGTGGCCATAGCCTGGCCATTATTGATGAGTGGTATTCCACATTGTTAAACCCATGCCTAACCTCCATCCCCACCACCATGGCTACTTTGTTCGTTAACCCATTGGGTTATGACAGGGGTGGCTGGCGAAGGAGTGTATCTGATATCCACATAACATGTCATTCTATCTATGGGATTATTAAATCATCAACTTTTGAATATATTTTTCAATCATATTCCTACCAAGTCCCTGACCATCCAGCCAAATCATTGGTTAGTACCCATGAATTGGAATATAATCTCATGCTTAAACATTTCACCTTCAAAGCAAAAGGGCACAACCAGGTGTATGGCCTGAAGTTCTGCCCTCTGGAAAGATTTCCCTTCACCACTGTCCTTCAGGGATGTTCCAGAGAAGGGATTATGTCTGTCCACTTTCAGAGTGGTGCTCACATATCATGCAGAACCATCTTTGAACCAAGCCCAAGTCTTCTTTTTCTATGTCAATTGATCATATAGAACGCCCCATGAGGCTACAGGTGCAGGCTGGGAGAGTGCAGGCTGTGCAGCAGAATTGGGGACTATGGGCAAGTGGGCCACTTCTGCATGTAACTGACCTGTGCCTTTTGAGTCTATTCAGGCTCATTCATTTGAAATGAAGTATTGCTGTGGGTGCCCAACTATATGACTTTTTTTGATATAGGGTTTCACTCCATCACCCAAGCTGAGTGCAGTGGTGTAGTCATGGCTGACTGCAGTCTTGACCTCCTGGACTGAAGCGATCCATCCACTTCAGCCTCTCGAGTAGCAGTGGCCACAGGCACATACTGTCATGCCTGGCTAATTTTTGATTTTTTGTAGAGACAAGGTCTCACTATGTTGCTTAGGCTTGTCTCGAACTCCTGAACATAAGTGATCCTTTTGCCTAGACCTCCCAAACTGCTGGGATTACACGCATGAGCCACCATGCCTGGCTGATTTTAATTCTTTTTTTCATAGCTTTTTAATACCTGAATAGTAGCCCATTGTGTGTATATATATATAAATCAGCTTAAGCATTATTATGATTACAATATAGTATTTAACTTATGGTACATTAGAAGAAGATTAAACAACGGTCAGGGACTTTCCCTTTTAAGGAAGAGATCAGTATGTTGTAGGTTGTATGCAGGATAGTTGCATCATGCTAGGTGAAATCATGACCCTGATACTGTCTTTATTTGAAAATTAAGCATAGTTTAAAGGGACGCATATGGGTGCTAAGGTGACAAGAGGTGGACTTGTGATCATCCATTTTATGTGTCAACTTGACTGGCCTAAGGCGTACCCTGATAGCTGGTAAAACATTCAGGATATATTTGTGAAAGTGTTCCTGGGAGAAATTAACATTTGAATTGCTGAAGTAAGTAAACCACATTGCTCCCCACAATGCAAGTGCATATTATCCAGCCTGTTCAGACTCAGAATAAATTATATCCCAGCTTTCCTGCTTCTCCAGTTTTCGGAAAGAATATCCCAAGACCTGTCAACTTCCATAATCTAGTGAGCCAGTTCCCATAATGAGTTTCCTCTTATGCATGCACCTATACGCTGCTGTTTCTGTCTTCTTGGAGAAACCTGACTAATACAATCTATAATCTATATCAGTAGATGCTCCCCTAGACTAGCCTCCTTGTGTATTTTGCCCTCATCGCCTGTTTTGCTTTTTTTTTTTTTTTTTAATGTTTTTATTAACATTTGGAAGGAAAGTAGAACAGCATTAGTCCTGGTAGCTCAGACAAAGGAGTGCCATGTCCTTCCCGTTTATTCAAACCAAAACTTTAAGGGAACGAAAAGTCATGTGGAACCATGAGGAAAAAATACAGCCCCTAGGTGTCAGTTCTCTGGGTTAGAATCCTTGTAGAACTTGCCACGTGGGGTTTATGGGAGTATTAAACAATGTAGAGATATATTAAATACCTAGGAAATGGTAAGTGCCAATTAGAGTGATCAGTTATCCCTGTTTGCTTATGACTTTCCCAATGTTAACACTAGGAGTCCCGTGCCTAGGAAAGCCCTCAGTCATGAGCAAACTGAGGCAGCTGGCCACTCTAGAGATGGCTCATGTGTAATGTGCCAATACGCATTAGCCATTATTAAGCATCTAAAATTCAGAACTGAGACTAAAACTTTTGTGGCCTATAGCAATTACCATGAAGGTAGCTTTCATCATGTTTTAAAAGCTCATATGGTGGTACACGCAAGGATATCCTTAACAATACAAGCCTTCTCCCACTTTTCTGTTTTAATTTTCTATTCTTGAATTGGAAGCACGGCTTTTAAAATCCCAGGTTTCAAATTACGAACACTCTGAATGTTGATGACCCAGGGCAATGCCTTCTCCCTACCTTTTGAGGCTTCCCTCAACCATAATCATCAGCCCATTGAGAAAATATTTTGAATACAACTTTCTGCCACACTGAATATATTTCTCCTTCACAGAAATACTCTGAGGAAATATAAAACATATCATGCCAGAGTGTTGTGAAACCCCATATCCAGGGAGCAATTAATATGTTCAGAAAGTTATATATATTTACAATACTGAACGCAGTGAAAAGCCATTTCCCTCAGGGAAAATAAATCATGCTCTTTTTCCTAAAATTTGAATACTTGATATGGTTTTATTTTACATAAAAATTTATCCTATAATCACTCTTAGGGATTTTTTGTTGTTGTTGTTCATAGATTTATGCTTTTGGCAAAGTCTCTGCTCTACTTCTCTCCCACCAATTTTCTCGGGTTTCTCAGCAGCATTTACAACTATGGTTCCTCTTAAAATTTCAAAGTAGTTCTAAAGTGTTTGTGCTACCCTGTGGCATTATTTTTTATTGTTGTTGTGAGCTGTAACATAATCTTTTTCTTGGTGGGGAGGAGGGAAAGTGAAGTTTCAGATGGTTCACAAGATTACCATTCGTGATGGGATTTTCACTTCTCTTCATTACAGCAGAAAGCATCCTGAGGAGGGTGTTCCCAGAGCAGACAACCAAAGTGACACAGACTGACTTCCCTATCCTCTATTTTACCAACTGTACAGAGTATGATAACTGTATTAAGATTCTCCAGTGAAAAAGAACAAATGAAATAGATATAGATATGAATACAGACATAGATATAGATAATATAGCAAAACATTTATTATGAGGGATTAGCTCTTGCTATTATGACAGCTGTGAATTCCCACAGTCTGCTCTTTGCAAGTTGGAAGCTCAAGAAAATAGTGGTGTCGGTTTCAGTCCAAATAAGAAGGTCTGAGAACCAGAGGAGCCAATTGTGAAACTACCAGTTCATCCCTGAATGAGAACCAGGAACTCTGATGTCTGAGGGCAGGAGAAGATGGATATCCCAGCTCAAGAAGAGAGAGAGAATTCACCCTTCCTCCACCTTTTTATTCTATTCAGGCCATCAAAGGACTGGATAATTCCAGTCCATGTTAGGGAAGACTTTCTGTCTTACTCACGTCACCAATTCCAATGCTAACCCTTACAGACACACCTTGAGATAATGTTTTTTGCAACTATCTGGGCATTCCTTAGTCCAATCGAGTTGACACATAAAATTAACCATTACATAGATAAACTGCGTTTGTCACAGGTAGGGTTCCCTGAGAAGTGGAGTTGGAGATAAATATCAGTGTGCAGTGCTTTGTCTAAGAATGAATACCCATGAACAGAAAAATAAGAAAACAGGAGAGGGACCTAGGAGAGGCTGGGCTGCCATGTAGTGACAACAAAACCCCAGCTGACTTTACAGGCACTGTGAAGCTGAGATGGCCTTCGATAATGGCCTATGGTGGAACTAGGGATCTGGAAACTCGTTAACAAAGAAATTAAACTGATACTTGCATGGGATCAAGACACATAGCATATGACTAGTTAGTTGCTGGGCACAGGATGACAAAAGGGTTGGTAAAAGAGGGATAATAGGCCAGGAGCGGTAGTTTACATGTGTAATCCCAGAACTTTGGGAGATCGAGGTAGGCGGATCACTTAAGGTCAGGAGTTCAAGACCAGTCTGATCAACATGGTGAAACCCCATCTCTCCTAAAAATACAAAAGTTAGCTGGGCGTGGTGGCGCACGCCTGTAGTCCTAGCTACTGGGGAGGCTGAGGCAGGAGAATCTCTTGAACCTGGGAGGTGAAGGTTGCAGTGAGCCGAGATTGTGCCTTTGCACTCCCGCCTGGGCGACAAGAGTAAAACTCTATCTCAAAAATAAATAAATAAATAATAAATAAATAAATAAGAGGGATAACTGGGAGCAGTCTGATGTCAGCACTCCCAGCAGCTGGGGGAACTGGACATCATTTTGGCAGGGCAGCATATAATAGCTTCCATTCCCTGTTTGAAGAGGATCCAGCCTTGTTTCAGAGACTAATTTCTCTTAGAACCAACAACATTTCAAAGAGTGTTGGTAATGTAGTCCCATTGCTTAGGAAGTTTCTTGATTTTTAAAATACGTCAGTGAATGATGAATCCATAAATGATTTGGTTTCACATTTACATCTCTGCAATTTTGACTGATACACAAAAATCATGTCTCCTGTAGCATGTGTTCTCAGGCCAGAAATTCCATTAAAACATGAATAAAACGGGCATATACTGAGCACGGCTGTGGCATCACATGCTCTGTGGGCACTCCTCCCAGATCCTCATGCTTTAATATGCTGCTTTCATGATCAAAGTTTTCAAATTCCAGACATCTTCAAAGGCGCGGCCACAACTCTGACTTCAAGGAGGCTCTCTCCTCTCAGAAGCAGGGTCCTGTACAGCCGACATCATTCTCCTAATTCTGTCCCCAGATCCCATACTTTCAGCGCACTGTCTCTGCTGATGCTGTGGAGTGTCTGTGAGAGCAATTCCTAATCAAGACCAACACAGTGAAAACCTATACAATGGATTTTGGACACATGCAACCATCAGTCTAGCTTCATGAAAACAAAGGTTGCCCAAAGCAGGTAAAATATACACTGTTGCTGTGGACTGTGGCATGGGAACCTCCCTCAGCCTGCTTTACTAGATATTCACTATTTTGAAACATTCTTTCTTGTTATTTTTTACCAAAAGTTGTATAAGTAACCAGCAATGACATGTAAAATGAAGCAATATCCTTATATTATGACAAAAATTCAATACTTTACAAGATAGAATGAGAGAGATGTTTGCATGCATACAAGTACTGTAGTTCTATATACTTTATAATAATTTCTAGGTTTTATACTCAGGTGATATATCAAAATACCATGTTAAGTTCCATGAACTGTTCTGTATTTTAATGATAGTCTCTAAATGAAGGTGGAGACAGCGGCATTTCTTTTCTTTTCTTTTTTTTTTTTTTTGGCATGGGGTATTCACCTATTTCACCTTATCAAAATCAACATAATAAGTATATTATTTATTTTTATTCTCAATTTTTTATTTTTTCTCAAATTCTATTCTACTATTTTTTTTCCTCAAATTCTATTCTACTTCTCATCCCAGCACCTATGAGCTTTCTTTCTCTCATATTTATATTCTCTGGAAATGTAGCTCCCATTTAGGTTTTTCCTTTGAGTAGTCAACATTTAATAAGTGGTAAAATGTGGCTAAAAGCTACGCACTTGTTAATTAAAACTGCCAGCTTGAGTTTTTCCACCTATCTGGTTTACTTGTTTCAAGCAAATTTGTAAACATGGATTTACAAACCCTTAGTGAAACTCTTTAATTGCCACAGAAATTTTAGGATAAAACTGGTGTAATCAGTTGTAGACAAGCTTTGAAAAAAAAATATTTATCAGAGGCTTTTAGACAAATCTAAATTTATTTATTTCCTGAGTAATTTCCATGATAAATTTTTCCAGCAATCAGGCAAACGTTAAGATTTACTCTTAACATTTTTCTTGATGGAAATATCCCTCTTATTTACATAAATTGTACTGTTAAAAATGTATTTGTTTGTATATAAAAATTATTTTATAATGCTTTCCTTTCATTCAACTTTAAATCAATCCTTTTTGATTTTGAAAACTATGACTCTTGATAAAACTTCACTCTGGTAGATAGGAGTAAGCACCTGTAAAATTTTCCTCATTCTACATGAAAATAAGTGCTAGTTGGACACATGGTATGAGTTATAAATATTATATGTGTAATTAGTACTATATACAATATATTATGTATTATATTAATATGTACATATTATATAAAATGTACCAAGTTCATTTCACTTTGTTAGAGTGATAGCAGAGGTTGATAGATATTTTCATATTTTATTTAATATTGTTATAATGGTCTTTGTGTTTTGTTTTGTTTTAGGATGGACAGAATAGCAGAAATTGTACAGAATGGGAACTGTCATTAGTAATATTGTATTGTCTACTGAAAATTTGCTAAGAGTAGATTTCAGGTTCCCTTACCTACAAACCCCGACCCCCCACCACACACACACATACACACACACACACACACACACACACACACACACAAAGGGTAACTATAGAAGGCTATTAATATTTTAATTTGTTTGACTGTAGTAATCATTTCACTATGTATATCAAAAATCATGTTGTATACATTTAATTTATATAATAAAATATATTTAAATCTATATGTATAGTATTTAAAATTCTAACCCTATATCACTTTAATAAATTGATATACTATATTTTTATTCTGTTTACCTAGTTTCTACTTACCAAGAAATCCAAGGTTTATATTGCTAAGCTGGCGGGGGCAGGGGGTGTATTTTAAAATATTTCGTTCGTTGAAAGAGCTTGAATATTTTTAAAATACTGAATATTTAAAGAGCTTGAATATTTTTAAGATCACAAGTCATTTCACATATATTATTTTACTTACTGTTGGTTTTTCCTAATTGAATTTTTTGTATAATTTTCCCTACAGACGTCATTATAAGCTTTTTTTTTTTTTTTTTTTTTTTTTTTTTTTTTTTTGAGGTGGAGTCTCGCTCTGTCGCCCGGGCTGGAGTGCAGTGGCCGGATCTTGGCTCACCGCAAGCTCCCCGTCCCGGGTTCCCGCCATTCTCCTGCCTCAGCCTCCTGAGTAGCTGGGACTACAGGCGCCCGCCACCACGCCCAGCTAATTTTTTTGTATTTTTAGTAGAGACGGGGTTTCACCGTGTTAGTCAGGATGGTCTAAATCTTCTGACCTTGTAATCTACCCGTCTCGGCCTCCCAAAGTGCTGGGATTACAGGCGTGAGCCACTGCGCCCGGCCTATAAGCCTTCTTTATGTTGATGTTTTATTGAACAGAAACAAGTATATTCTTCTATTACTACATAAATTGCTCTCGAAAAGTGCATTTCCCCAAATCAATGATCTCACGTTTTGCTGGTTCTGTATATTCCTTATTATAATAGTAATCATTGAAACCAAATTAGTAGAGACAAATTTTTCTCTGACCGTTAAAAACCAACATTTAGTGGCTATTTGCATTTTTAAATATTTTGTTTTCTTGACTACCCGTCATCCTAACAATCAATGTTTTATTAGAATAAAAACACTAATTCTTCATCTTGTCTGCAGTTTTTCCCTGATAAAACTCTTTTCCTAATTGATTGACTATTGACAGTTTCAAAAAAAGTTACGTAGCCTTCTTTTTATTTATTTATTTTATTTTTTATTTTATTTTTTTTTTTTTTTGAGATCCAGTCTCGCTCTGTCGCCCGGGCTGGAGTGCAGTGGCAGGATCTCAGCTCACTGCAAGCTCCGCCTCCCGAGTTCACGCCATTCTCCTGCCTCAGCCTCCCCAGTAGCTGGGACTACAGGAGCCCGCTACCACACCCGGCTAATTTTTTGTATTTTTAGTAGATAAGGGGTTTCACTGTGTTAGCCGGGATGGTCTCCGTCTCCTGATCTCGTGATCCACCTGCCTTCGCCTCCCGAAGAGCTGGGGTTACAGGCCTGAGCCACCGCGCCCGGCGTAGCATTCCCTTTTTACCTTCTATTATTTAAAGGATAAATATGGATGAAGTGACTATTGAAAGTTGATGGGATTATAAATGGGAGACAGAGGCTGCCACCCCATGTGTTAGGGGACTGTTGTAATTGCCTTGTGCAGAACAGATGATAGTCTTAATACATTAATTATATTAGAAATATTTTTCCAGCAGACTTAAGGTTATTTAGCCCAGGTCCTCCTTCCATTCCCTAAGGGTCTTTCAGGGGGAATGTATTTTCATACAAACTACACATAAATTAATATCATGAGGCTTTGTAATTAAGCACCATTATTTCTAGAGTGGCTTTCAGGGCCTTGAAGTTCTAATAATTATGATTCCCAATGCTATACTAACATGTTATCAGTGTTTTAAAGATAGATAATCTGGGATAAAAAAGTTTTTACTTTGCCAGAATCTTATAGCTGGGAGACACATTAAATGATCTAGCTGTAAAAATAGAATAATCCTAGTGCATGAAAAGAAATCAATATACTGTGTACTTGGAACTAGTTTAAAATCATAATATGAAATCAGTATACTATGTACTTGGAACTAGTTTAAATCATAACATTAATCTTACAGGAAAAATATATGAGAAGGCTGTGAATGTCTCTCTCAAGTAGAATTCCTAAAAGGACTCTCTTTAAGCATATGTGTGTAAGATGTATTTCATGGCTTAAGTAACCACCTTCTGATTTCTCTTTCTGTATTTGCAGATGACCTGAGACATCTAATTGTCAACTTGATTTTTACATCCCCTAGAAATAATGGGAGCTTTACTGTCTGGATGCCTAATGATATTTTCCTGTTTTTTGTTTGTTTGTTTGTTTTTGTTTTTAAACCTAGTAGTTCTATAGGAACACATCTAAGCTTTCATTGTTATGGGATGATTTTCCTAAATACGTATTATTTCTTTTAAATATTTAGGTTCCAATAAACTTCTAATTGGAGAAAGTTGATTTTACTTCCAGGTTTCAGTGTTTGTTCTTTTCCATTGCTTCAGTTTTCTTCTGTGTTGATTCCATTGTTGAAATTCTTTGACCACCTCCTGCGGCTTTTGTTTTCTCTCAAATCTGTTTTATCTCTGTTCACTCTTGTGTTACTTTCAACTTAGTTTTCTTTCCTTCGATAATTTTTTAAATTTCTCTCTCTATTCTTTTTTAAACTGAATTCTAATTCTTTCCCTTTGGCAGTTTCCCTTTTTGCATTTTCATTTTTGTCTAATCGTTCATACCTGAGTTGCTGTGATTCTGATGGTGCTGTTCTTTTCCATCTCCGATTGTTTTCTTGATTTCTTTTAGCTCATTTTGTAATAGTAAACTTTTGGTTTACTTCTTTTCTGACCATGTCTTTCTAGTGTCTTCATGTCTGTTGGGATGTTAGTAAGTGAATTCTCCTTTTTACCTTTGGTTGTATCTGGATAAGCTTTCATTGCACTTAACTCATGCTTTGTGTTTGAACACAATGGCTGTTCTGCCCCTTTGAAGGGAAGCGTCTGTGTAGATGGTTGGTGGGTGCACCACTATACATTTTCTATCTTCGTGAATGTAAGGTTCTCTACTTTCTTGTTTCCAAAAAAGTGTTAAAAATATGGCTCCTCTTTATTCTGTGGGATCCTTCTTTCTATTCCTCTTTCCATCGTATATTTGGACCTCCTCTTTACTTTTGCTCGTGGTTTCCATGTACTTCACAATTTGATTTTCCTCCCAGTGATTTATCCTCCTTATGGATCTCTGCTCTGAAATGGAGCTTGGGCTGCAGAATTTCACGAGCTATTTCTTCCCAGGCTATGCCAGCATCATTGAAACTTTGTGCAACCCTGCAGCCCTCACCCCACCCCTCCGAATTTCAGCTTTTGTCTTCAAGTCATCCCACCAAGTTTCCATTCTGGATGAAAACTTCTCTTTTTGTTAGGAATTTCTGGGTTCTGTGCATTTCAGGCTGATCTGAGGTTTCACAGACCTCTGTTTCATCCCATAGAATTGCTCATTTTACATTGGGTAGTTGCTGAGAGTTGCTAGCCTTCCTGGATCTTGAGGTTTATGGGAATACTTGTCACTTTTCTTTTCTTTTTTAACGTTTCTAAGAAACTACTTTAGTTATTACTTTTCTCACTTTTATGTGTTTTTACCTCAATTAAATGGAAACCATCTGGAAGCAGTAGAAAAACTATAGATAGACAATCTCACCCTAAATCTGATCTTTACCCTAAGTCACATTATTATTTACTGAGCCTTTCTTGTCAACATCTTTTTGAATCCAATCCTTCACTGTTTGGGTTCAAAAAGCATTGAGTTTTTCCTGTCCTAAAAATCACTACGTTTCTGGGCACTTAATTTTCTTTCACGTACATGGGCGAATTAGGCAATTATTTCATGACATCTTCTGTTCTTTCAAATTTTTCTAGGCTACTGCAGGTAAAAGCTTTACTAAACATTTACTTGTGCATAAAATTATCACCTTTAGTCTTAACCCCCTGAAATCAATTTCTTTGTTGGTCCTCACATTTCAAAGTTTTGTTTTCATTTCTTTGCTTTTGGCAACTGTATTTTTTACAAGATGCATAATCCTGTAGGACGAAGGAAAGCGGGTTCTATAGAGATAGCAAGTCACACCTGGAATATCGATGGCCTAGTAAAGAAAAAAAAAAAAAAGGTATATGTCTCATTCACCTCTCTGCGTAAAGTAAGACAGCCAGATCTTCCTCACCACTCTTGTCCAGTCAGTGGCTCCAAGATCCAAATTTCTTTCTATATATATAAAGAAATATATAATTATATATTTACATATTAAAAAATAAGCCTATAGTTGCTTAAGTTGACAAGTACATTAGAGTGAGTGATATCTTTGAGAAATAATTTGATATATATAAAATATATATATTATATATATAAAATATATATATAAAAATATATATATGTATCTGTGACAGCTACAAGAAGTAACTTCCTTGGTTGCATGACAGGGAAAGAGAAGATTGCACTTTTTTAAGGACCAGGTTTGCAAGTGGCATGTCACATCTGACCACATTCCCTTGACAAAGCTCAGTCACAGACTTCAACTAATCGGTAAAGGAGACTTGGAAATGTAGTTTCCTTTATGGTCAGGAAGGTACTAGAATATAGTGAACATATAATATCGGTGTATGCGTGAGTAAGTACTTTTTGCCATGATGTAGGTCATTCAAAACAAATGAAATATTCTCTCTTACTCATCCTTTGTAATTTTAATAGTAAAATTTTCCCTCAGTAAGTTCAAATATTTTTTAATAAGATATTTTTTAAAGGGTTGGATGCTATGATGGGATCCAGGATACACAGAAATACTTAACTTGAGATCAGGAATAGTAAATGAAGAAAGAAAATTAAGTGTTTTATTTATTTACATATTTTTTGAGATGGAGTCTTGCTCTGTCACCCAGGCTGGGATTACAGGCATGAACCACCGCGCCCGGCTAAATTAAGTGCTTTAATAGTGTTTCCAGATAACTTGAATGAGAAGCCAATAACTAGGGCTCAGAATAAGATCTGAAATTCTGAATGTGGTGAGAACCATAAGTTAACTAAAAAGCTTAGTATCAAACCCATAATGGAATTTAAATTTTAATGAATATATGGCTAAGAAAAATAATTTTGAAAAAGTAAGTCTCAAAGCACAGAAAGAAAAATGACATATAATAGGAGGCAAGAAATACATGTCTGTATATGAAGTTTATCTTAAAATTTTGTCAGCTTTTAAAACTTATATTTCACAGTGAACCATATTTTAAAGAATAGAGAATAATATTGTTTCATTGATGGAATTATATATCTGGGAATACAGATGCAGAATTTATAATGAATTAACTTAAAAAATAAAATCAAGAGGAATAGCACTGCTAACATTTTGAGAACACAAAATTTAGTCAAAGACAGATGTTTTATAATAGCACATGCATATGCAGGTGAAACATTATTATACTTTATAAAAATTTTCATTTTATAAAAGTTCATTTTGTAAAATATGTCATAGTTAGAGAAGAATGTATAAAAATGTTTTTACATTTTTAAGAATAGCTGTAAAACAATGTTTTGTAACTTCCATTCATGTTAAACAACAGAATATTTTTAGTACCTTTAAAAAATAGACTTGGGCCGGGCACGGTGGCTCATGCCTGTAATCCAAGCACTTTGGGAGGCTGATGTAGACACATCACGAGATCAGGAGATCGAGACCATCCTGGCCAACATGGTAAAACCCTGTCTCTGCTAAAAATACAAAAATTAGCCAGGCGTAGTGGTGAACGCCTGTAGCCCCAGCTACTTGGGAGGCTGAGGCAGGAGAATCACTTGAACCCTGGAAGTGGAGGTTGCAGTGAGCCGAGATCATGCCACTGCACCCTAGCCTGGCGACAGAGTGAGACTCCGTCTACACAAACAAACAAACTAAAAAAGGCTTGGCCTGGCATGGTGGCTCACACCTGTAATCCCAGCACTTTGGGAGGTGAGCAGATCACTTGAGGTCAGGAGTTCTAAACCAGCCTGGCCAACATAGTGAAACCCTGTCTCTACTAAAAATACAAAAACTAGCCAGGTATGGTAGCACGCACCTGTAATCCAAGTTACTCAGGAGGCTGAGGCAGGAGAATCGCTTGAAGCAGGGAGGCTGAGGTTTCAGTGAGCTGAGATCACGCCATTGCACTCTAGCCTGGGTGACAAGAGCATAACTCTGTCTCAAAAAGAAAAACAACAACAACCACAAAAATAGGCTCATGTATACATTCTCAACCTCATCATCTTTTCTTTTCTTTTCTTTTTTTTGCTCTTTCCTATTTTGGAAAATTTTCTGACTCTTCTAATATAATTACCCTTGCTGATATTTTAATGAAAACAATACAAGTAATAGATATATGTGCAGGGTAAATATCTCCTGACCCTATTATGAGACTCTCATCCATTACCCCAAAGATAATCACTGTTTGTACTTTCTTGTAAGCTGTCGTTATACTACATTTTTGCACATTCACTAAAAAGGACATGGATGTATTTTTCTCAATGCAAAAATGATCATATTAAAATTAAGAACCCTGTACTGTTTCAGTTAATATATCTTATCTCATATGAGCTCTCTAGGTCAGCACTGGAGTTACATTTCATTCCCCCTAAATGCAGAATGCTTTTCAAGTAGACCCAAAATAATGTATTTGACTCTTGGTTGTTGTCAGGTTTTGTTTTAAATCGTTAAGAATTGTTAACAATTCATGCTGCAGTGAATGTACTAAGGCTTACATCGCTGGTGTTATTTTTGAGTGTATCTTTCAAATTATTTCTGGCAGTGAAATGTAATAAGAACAACTTTTTAAAAGTCATTGAGTTAGAATCTCTGGGGACTTACAATGCATATTTTTAAGCAAATACTATCCTCATGAGAATGCCCATTTTTAGTAATTGGAGAATTTACTAATGGGATTGTGCTAGGCACATGCCCAGCTGGAGATGGAATATAGCATAAAGCCTAAATAGAATTACAGTTGTTTAAGTTGACATGCACGTTAGAGTGAATGATATCTTCGAAAAATAATTTGAAAAATAAATAATGCCTCATTTCAATGTAATCTAAAATGCTGCATAATTGAAAATAAAATAATGAAGTTCCCTTAGGTCTTTAAAAATGTACATTTTCCTGAAACTTGGTGGTTTATTTACATATTACCCATTCTGTAACAAAGCATCAACATATAATAAAATAAGGCCAGTATACACAAAAATTTTGATTTCAATAAATCTTATTTACACGTAGACGTTTAGACAATTTACTTTCATATGCATCTACAGAGAGACCAGGATTTACACAAAACTTCTTTAAAAAAAAAAATCAGGTAGTAAAAAAATAAAACTCATCTTTGCTGATTTGTTTCTTAAGTAATATAATTTATTTGCAGATAGTGTTATCATTAAAAGGAAGAGTGAAAAAGTGATTAATCATGTAAAATTAAACTTTTCATTTTTCTCTGCTAAGTTAAAAAGCTTAATGTGAAAAAAAGTCTTTTAAACATTCTGATAGTATGGTTAAAATCTGCAAGTGATTCTAAATAAATTTCTCTCTTGTTGCTATTAATCGTTCTCTGATTCATAAAGTGTCTCTTCTGGCTATAGGCCCCAAGCAAGTTCCAAATCCAGCAATGCAGTCAAATCCTAAATCTCCTAAATGATCACCTTTGACTCCATGTTTCACATCCAGGTCACGCTGACGCAAGCGGTGGGTTTTCATGGTCTTGGGCAGCTCCACCCCTGTGGCTTTGCAGGGTACAGCCCCACTCCTGGTTGCTTTTATAGGCTGGCATTGAAACTTCGTCAACTGGAAATTAAAGAGGTTGCATTCATCAGCTCTCTACTAGATACTGGCACAATTTAGCAATGACATCAGAGTGTCCTCATTTACTATTTGTATGGCTCTGTTGATAAATACTTCTCTCTGTGCTGGAGATGTGTACATGGCCAGCTATCTCTTCCTTGTAAAATTTAATTCTGCATTAAAACGAAACAGAAGGAATAACAACACTGGTTACCAAAGCAATTTATATCACTTTCTGTATATGATTAAAAACATAAACCCATTTCTTGAGCTGCAGCAGTCTACAGTTTTGCTTCTTAATTGTTGAATACTTTAAGTTATAAAAGCTTTAAAAACTGATGAACATAAAACAGGAAACAATAAACCTCAAGGAAAATCATTAGCAATAATTTTAATATCAATGAAGTTAGTAAAAGTTACCTGCACTATATCAATTAAGGAGTTTCAAATTCTGATACCAACACGATGGCCTCCATGACTACCCTCATATATACATAGTTAAGAATCTGGCCAGGCGCGGTGACTCCCGCCTGTAATCCCGGCACTTTGGGAGGCCGAGGCAGGCGGATCACAAGGTCAGGAGATCGAGACCATCCTGGCGAACATGGTGAAACCCTGTCTCTACTAAAAATACAAAAAATTAGCCAGACGTGGTGGTGGGCTCCTGTAGTCCCAGCTACTCGGGAGGCTGAGGCAGGAGAATGGTGTGAACCCGGGAGGTGGAGCTTGCAGTGAGCAGAGATCCCACCACTGCACTCCAGCCTGGGCAACACAGCGAGACTCCATCTCAAAAAAAAAAAAAAGAAAAAAGAGCTAATCTAACCAGGCACTCATTTGACAGAAGACATGGGTCTATAGCTGTCCACTGACTTGTCATATTAAGCGGAACAAAGAAAACCAAGGCTAAGAAGATCAAATGAGTCCAAAACCGATTTGATGCACTGATTTTATTGCATTTGGGTATATACCCAGTAGTAGGATTGCTGGATCATATGGTAGTTCTACAACAACGTTATCAAGATTTGATGGGTTTAAAGTCATAATTTATTAGGACTCTTTACCCATTCAATAAATAAATATCTTTTTGATTTAAAGAAACATGTGAGATTTATTTATTTTAATATTGGGGCCATAATTGTCAACCTATGCTAAATAACGAGGAACATTTTTAGTTTTAGTATCTGGTAATATTTTAGTATCTGGTAATATATTTAGTATCTGGTAACATTTTAGTATCTGGTAATACATTTTATTTCACTGAATGAGCAATGATTGTTTAAATTTCCCCAAATATTGAAACATATATTTTCTTGGAACCAGGGTAAAAACCAAAACTGCTTATGTATATTCTCTTTGTCCATTTATGTCTTTTAGTCCTGTACATTCCCGTTAATATTTTACTGATTTGTTGGAGAGAACAGACCGTGGTCCTGAAGAATGTCTCAGTCTCACCCTTTTTATCTGGTTTCTCCCTTATGTTGTTATTGGATATTTTAATCCTATCTCCTGAATATTCTTTAAACAGGGTAATTTTAAAGCTTGTCTAGGTTCAAGCTAAATGTGTCTGACTAGAATACATTGCATGTGATGTTATGTATCACAAATTTTAGCATTTCAGGAGTAGATCTTCCAGATAAAATTCAGGACTTTCTAATATTGTGTAGAGCATAATTATACTAAAATTATGTTGTTGAGCTGAAATTCAAATTTAGTTGAGTGCTCCATGTTTCTACTTGCTAAATCTGACTACCTTATTCAGAAGACATATAAAAGCTTCTCAATTTAACTACTAATTTGATGGCAGACTTATCCCTGTATTGCATAGTTATGCTTTTCCCCCTTGTAGCCATGTGTGAGGTTATTTTGATACCACATGAAATTCCACTTCCCATCAGCCGTTTAACTTACTGAGCAAATGATTGTTCATATCTTTGTCTAGTCAATATATCATTAGACTTCACGAAATATTTCTTTTCTAACTCTACCTTTGCTTTTATGCTAACATTCTTCTGAAAAGGAGAACTTTCTTTTGTCAATTGGGGCTGTTAAGTAATGTGTTCAAACTGAAGTTCCTAATAGAAAGGCCGGATAAATATCTCAACAGCAATAACAACTATTTATTACATGCCTACAAAGCACTGAATAAATCAAAGATCATTGCCTATGTGAATTTTACATTGTAATAGACACAATTAACAACAATTAGCAGAATAAATCAGTAAATTAGGTTATAAGGCTATAGATGCTATGGAATAAAGAAAACAATGATGGGATATGGGAGTCAGGAATACAGGAAACGGGAAGAGACAGGTTGCAGTAAATAGGTTGGTCAGTATAGGTTTCATGACAGAGATGGAATTAGAGCAAAGATTATAAGGAAGTGAAGAGATCAGTCAAGTCAATTTCTGCGGAGGAGCAAGTAGAAGAGGTAACCAGGGCCAATGCCACTGACAAGGGTGAACCTAGGTGCTTTGTGAACAGCAGAGGGCCCAGTGTGGTTGGAGCAGGTGAACAAGGGAGTCAGATGAGGTCTGAAATAGAGATTGAGGGGAGATACAGTGCAGATGAGCTAGAGATAGATAGATAGAGATAGAGATGAGATAAGATGAGAGAGAGAGAGGTAGAGATAGAGATAGAAATAGAGGTAGATAGAAATAGATGGAGATTAGAGATAGAGATAGCGATAGAGAGAGAGATAGAGAGAGAGAGAGTGATAGAGATAGAGATAGAGATGATAGAGATAGAAGCTGGGTCATTGAAATTTTGCATAGACTTGTGAAAGGAAAATGAATTTTCCGGTCCCCCAAATCACTAAGCTAAAGGGCAAAGTCAAACTGGGAACTGCTTATGGCAAACCTACCTCCCATTCTATTCAAAGTCACCCCTCTGCTCACTGAGATAAATGCGTATCTGATGGCCTCCCTTGGAGAGGCTAATCAGAAACTAAAAAGAATGCAACCATTTGTCTCTTATCCGCCTATGACCTGGAAGCCCCCTCTCCAATTCAAGTTGTCCTGCCTTTTCTGAAGGAATCAATGTTCATCTTGAACATGTGGATTAATGTCTCACGTCTCCCTAAAATGTATGAAACCAAACTGTGCTCTGACAACCTTGGGCACACGTCTTCACAGTCCTTGAGTCCTTGGGTGGTGCCACAGGCATGCATCTTCAACCCTGGCAAAATAAACTGAGACCTGTCTCACATGTTCAGGGTTCAGAGACCATTGTAAGGAATGGAGATTTTATCTTGAGTTAAATGGGGAGTCATCGGATGCTTTGTAAAACTGATTGCCCTGGCTTAGGTAATAGCTCTCTGGTTGCTGTGTTGCAAATAGCCTTTAAATAGGCCAGGTGTGGGAGTCCATGGAGACCAGTTAGATGGCTGCAGAGGGATTGCAGACATGACTGTGGCTGTACATGGATGTGGTAATTTCTAGCCTGATTTGGATTTTGGATGTAGTTTGACTGTAGACTCCACAGGAATTCCAGGAAAATTGGAGGTGCAGTGAAAAGAAAGAAATAATCCAAGGATTTACTGAAGATTTAGCCCTTAGTTAATATATTTAGAGTCTTGGTTTATAGATGCCATATATAAAAATTGAATTTTGTTCTACTCCTTTAGTTTCTTCATTTCTTTCTTTTGTTCTTTCTTTTTTGAATATCATTACAGATTTATGGGTTTTCATTGATTCAACTTGTTTCTATGTAAAAATCATTATTTTTAAAAACGTCAAATTTGTACAACTGTAGGCAGAAGGGAGTCTACTCCAACTAGCTCCTTTCTATGCCCTGTTGACCAACCCACAATTTTTTAAATGTAGAGGATGGTCACCTTTTGAATAACCAAAATGAGTGCTCAACTTCTTAGCTATTTCTTGGATGATTTCACAAATTCCACTGTTAAGGGTTTAAAGCTTCAAACTTTTAGTTTGAGTAATACCAAGCAGAAAATGTCCCTGGAAAGTAAGGGGTATTGAGGCTATTATCTTTAGACACTAATGTGAATAAAGCAATGAAAGATATTTATCTTAATACTGAAGAAAAGAGAAGAACCAAAAGAAAGATACCATAATGAGTGGGGTGGGAATATGTGTGTGGATTAAAAGAGAAAGTTTATTTTAAAAAACTTGAATAGGTATCAAGGATGAAGAACCAGGATCTCAGTCAAAACACAGATGTCTACATTACAACGTGGCCTAAAGACTGTCTAGCAGAAACAACAGGCTGTGAGTTCTGTTTCTTTAAATTTCTCCTTGCCCTCTAGAGCTTCTTCCTCTGAATATTTTTTTCATATGTTTTAAAGGTGTTCTTGCTGGAAAGCACCATTGCCTATACAAGAAAAATTTCCTGACTGCAACTGGAATGGCACACTGTTGACTGAATGGAGTCAGGAAATGGGGCCTGGGAGGAATCCTGAGTGACTTCAGACAATCTTTAATAACCTGCTAACATTTCCAGATGTCTTGATGGCCACTCCAGGGGAGGGGAGGGCATTTAGAGAAGCTGGACATTTTATCTGGCTCTTGCAATGACGGATTTTACTGAAATGCATATGATTCTTAGAGGTTTAGACTAGAAGTGCCTCCAGTGTAAATATTATAACTTTAAAAGCCTGCCCCTTCATGTGAATTCAGTCTATTACTGTTTTTGTTTTGTTTTTGTTTTTTGTATCTCTAGAGATTACAGGGATAAGCAAAATTCTTAAAACAAAAGTAATACCCCAACCACACAGGGTTTCAAGATGCCTAAGGGAGGCAGAGGCAGGAGAATGGCATGAACCTGGGAGGCGGAGCTTGCAGTGAGCCCAGATCGCGCCACTGCACTCCAGCCTGGGCGACAGAGTGAGACTCCGTCTCAAAAAAAAAAAAAAAAAAAAAAAAAAAAAAAAAAAAAGATGCCTAAACTGATTGTATATACTTCCCAATGTGACTTGGAAAAGCCCCGCACATTTTAAGAGAATATTCCTAGATATGCACAATCATCTGTTTAAGTTATTTAGAGGTTGTCTCTCTTAGTAGCAACTACCTAGCACAGTCACCGCCTTTAGAATAATTTCTAGTATCACTGGACTTCAGATCTCTATTCAGTTATTGATTTGGTAATTGCAAGGAGGTGAGCATCAGGATACTGAGAAGGCATAAGTTCCGATGAAAGGGGATACAATTACTGATGAGCCGAAGAAAGAAATTGATAAATTCTGGATACAGTAATAACAACCGTCACTCAATTAGTTAATTAATTTTTCATTCATTTATTCGTTGCTCCAGCAATAATGTCTCTGTTCCTACTATATACCTGCCACTGTTCCCGGATCGGAGAGAGAGAGAGCAGTGACCAAAACAGGAAGGTGAGACACATGGGACTCCAAGCCAATGTGCCTCTTTGTGGAGCACACTAAAATACTAATCTTCTAAAGATGCATATATGAAAAGTCAAGTTCAAAGTTTTTTATATTATTCACTAGTCCAAACCTTTTTTTATGTATAAACCAACAACAGTCTTTAACCTACGTTAAAATTTCAGCAGTACCGGGCTTCAACTGAATTCTGAAAACTCATTTTCCTTTCCTTATGTCCATCCTTGCTAATCAAATCGATATACACAGACCACACAGGAGTCTGTTATAGAACACTCAGTACATATAAATATACAGGATGAATGAGATTATTTAATTATGAATTCAACAAATTTTGTTGTTTACTCACTATGCAATAGGCTAGAGATACAGAGCTTAAAACACCACCACCACTTTGGGAGGCTGAGGCGGGTGGATTACCTGAGGTCAAGAGTTCGGGACCAGCCTGGCCAACATAGTGAAACCCTCGTCTCTACTAAAAATACAAAAATTAGCAGAGCGCACGTGGCTGTAATCCCAGCTACTCGAGAGGCGGAGGCAAGAGAATCCCTTGAACCCGGAGGGCAGAGGTTGCAGTGAGCGGAGATCACGCCACTGCACTCCAGCCTGGGTGAGACAGCAAAACTTCGTCTCAAAAACAACAAAAACAACAACAAAGTCCTTGCTTTTATGTTGCTTACAACCTGGAGGGGCAAACAGACAACATGCTAATGAATAAGTGTATACCTGATGAAAAGTGCTATGAGGGGAAAGAAAGGAGGGCATGGGTACTGGAATTGCTTGAGGGAAGGAGATTGTTAATTTATCCAGTGTGATCAGAGGCGAGGTGCTCTCTGGTGGCTGACATTAGAGCAGAAATTTGAATACCATAGGAGTATGAGCTATGCTCAGATCTAGGCATAGAATATTCCGGGCTCAAGAAAACAGTAGGTACATAGGCCTTGAGGTAGAAGCTGACTGACAAATTTGATAAGTAGCAGAGAAATAGCAGAATGAGCAAGAAAATGAAGTAATGAGCTGTCTATAATTTTATATAAACATAAATATGGTATGAAGCAGAAGGCAGAATTTTCACAAAGATTTGAAGTAAAAGTGAGCATATAAAATATTGGCCACTTTTGGAGGTCCACAGTTTATGATGCCCCAAGACTGATTTTATGGCATTTCTGTGAAAAAGAAGCACAAATAACAGGTCAATGTTTTGCCTTTCAAACCATAATTAGAAATTTTGCTAATAGTTTTCACTGCAAGCTTCTGCTTTCGATGAGTTTTAAGCCAGCTTATTGTTTGGGGATACAATAACTCAGTACTTTTATTAATACAAATCAAAATGTCCACTTACACTTTAGATTCTGCATTTATGATATTTATAAATGGCTGGGCATGATGGCTTATACCTCCAATCCCAGAACTTTGGGAGGCCAAGGTGGCAAGATCATTTGAGGCTAGGAGTTAGAGATCAGCCTGGGCAGTATAGCAAGACTCCATCTCTACAAATAAAAAAGATAAGCAAATTGGCCATGCAGAGTTGCACATGCCTGAAATCCTAGCTACTTGGGAGGCAGAATCAGGAGGGCCACTTGAGCCCAGAAGTTCAAGGCTGCAGTGAACTATGATCATGCCCTTATTCTCCAGTCTGTGTGAGAGTGCGACTTCGTCACTTAAAAAAAACAAAAAAAAAACAACATTAAAAAAAAATACATATACACACATACACACACACACACACATGTGTGTGTGTGTGTGTGTGTGTGTATATATATATATATATATATATATATATACACACACACACACCCCCCCCAAATATGTGTTAGTTTTATATCTCATAACAATTTATTAATGTTTTTTGTTTGGATCATGCCTCCATCCTGCCTTCAACCTTGGCACATATTAAAGGCTCGAGAACAAGGTAACATATTTTACTGTGTCAGGCAAATACATTTAATATGGATTGAATGTAATTGTAGAATTTCAATGTTGTGCTTTGTCAACATGATAAAATTTGTGATAGCTTATGTAAATTGTGTAGCAGTTTACAGAACTTGGAAGGCAAGCCATCAACAGACATTTGAGCTGCTTCAGCCATTAATTTTCTGGAGTCCTTCAAGAGTTAAAATAGCTTTCTCAGTGCCAATTTTAAAGAAAAATTCTAAAATTATGATTCCCCATGACTCCCTTCCCTTGCATACCAGTCTTTCTTTTTGCAGTTAATTGAACATAGGTGTTTATACCTGAAATCTGGGAATATTTGTCTCGATTTTCCTCACTCTATGTAGCTTATCAAGTAGCAAGTTCTTACATTCTACTAAGTACATTCTTCTTAAAAAATACTCTCAGAAACATTCATTTATGGTAGCATCACTGAAATGTCATCTGTTCCCTAAGCCACTGCAATAAGCTACCAGTACAGTCTAAATAACTGGCATTTAACTTCTTGACAAGACTCCCAAAATATGCTGCATTCTTCACTCATGTTTACTCATTAATTCACTCTGCCTAAAAGTTGTCCTTAAAAGCATAAATTTTTGTTAAGCTAGTACCCTGCTTGAACTGTTTTATAAAATTCTTTAACATTTAGGAAAAGGTTCAGAAAACTTATTGTATCCTAAAAGCCCCTGCATGTGCTAATTTCTCTCAGTCTTCCATTGGCCTCTTCAATCCCTCTCACGTTGTTTTTCTCCAGTGCAGCCATCCTTCCTCAAGCCTTTCAGTGGAACAACTAAAAGGGAAGCCTTTTTTCTCTGCCTTACTCCCTCCCATCCCTTCATCTCAAGTTTTTTGTTTGTTTGTTTGTTTGATTTTGAGATGGAGTCTCACTCTATTGCCCAGGCTGGAGTGCAGTGGTGTGATCTCGGCTCACTGCAAGCTCCACCTTCCAGGTTCAGGCCATTCCCCTGCCTCAGCCTCCCGAGTAGGGGGGACTACAGGCGCCTGCCACCATGCCTGGATAATTTTTTGAATTTTTAGTAGAGACGGAGTTTCACCGTGTTAGCCAGGATGGTCTCAATCTCCTGACCTCGTGATCCGCCTGCCTCCGCCTCCCAAAGTGCTGGGATTACAGGCGTGAGCCACGGCGCCCAGCCTCTTCATCTCGTTTTAATTTGAATTCCTCTTCTTCAGTAAAATTTTTCCTAACTCCTTTTTCTTCTCTTCCCAGACCAGACTCATATTCTCCTCCATGACATTGTGTGGTTTCTTGCAACACTCACCTTTTCAGTGACTTCCCCACTCTTGTCTTCCTTGACTATTGTTGAAGAAAAAGTGAGCCATGACCCTTTTTTTTTTTTTTTTTGAGACAGAGTCTCACTCTGTCACCCAGGCTGGAGTGCAGTGGCAAGATCTCGGCTCACTGCAACCTCCACCTCCCGGGTTCAAGTGATTCTCCCACCTCAGCCTCCCGAGTAGTTGGGATTACAGGCATGTGCCACCACGCCTGGCTAATTGTTTGTATTTTAGTAGAAATGGGTTTTCATCATATTGGTCAGACTGGTCTGGAACTCCTGACCTCAGGTGGTCCGTCCATCTTGGCAGACTTTATTCAGGACCATCATAATAGATGTAAAGACCACTGCAATTGGGATCGAAAATTACTAAAAGGAAACATCAGAGCTTTAGAGAGAATATGGCTAATCCAACATAACAGGATCGTTTCTGAAGGGAGGCCACGGCAGGCAGACATCACCCAGGGGATGGTGGAAGCTGAGGACCTGATCAAATGTTGAGAATGATCAGATATTGAGGGTAGGGGATTACAGTAACACTGACACTGACTTAGCAGGATCCTTGCTAAAACTGGACAGTGATGAGACAAACACAGAAGCCCAAACATCAGCGTGTACTTGACAGTCAAGTTCAAAAGAGCCTGATTGGTACTTGGGCAAGAAGGGAAACATCATATGGTCTTTGGGAGCAGAATAAATTGTCTTATATTTGTTTATGTTGCATCACAATGATATGCTAATTGCCAAGCACATAGTAGTCTCTCAATGAAATTTCGTCAATGAATAAGAAAATTATTGATTAATAATTCAGACTGTGGAGGATGTCAATACAAAGCACATATATTCAAATATGTAAATATTTGAATGATGTTGTTATTCATTCGTTAAATTAATACAAATATGTTAAATGCCCAGTATATGCTAGAGGCACTAGAGATAAAAGTGTGAGAACAATATGAGACCGGGTTTGGATTCTTGGATCTGCGGCCCAAACATTAGCATTAGGGCTGAGTACTTCCACTCCTTCCATCTGCTCTTCTCTACGTTGGCTTCCTTCCCAGGCAGCCCTTCTGCTCCCATTGACCCTCTGGCTGCTCAAATGTAACTGTCATGGTTCTGAGTCCTAGACACTCTCCTATCATTTCTGGAAATCATTCTAATTGGACCAAATTGGGTCATGTTCCCACCCCTGCAACAATCTTTGCAGAGACTGCAGGGTGCAAGCATGCTGACTGCTCAGTTCAGGGACACGTGCTCTTCCCTGGAGTACAGTGCGGCTCCACTTAAACCACACAGAGTGAAGATAAGTAGAAAAGAGATTTCTGGCCGGGCGCGGTGGCTCAAGCCTGTAATCCCAGCACTTTGGGAGGCCGAGACGGGCGGATCACGAGGTCAGGAGATCGAGACCATCCTGGCTGACACCGTGAAACCCCGTTTCTACTTTAAAAATACAAAAAACTAGCCGGGCGAGGTGGCGGGCGCCTGTAGTCCCAGCTACTCGGGAGGCTGAGGCAGGAGAATGGCGTGAACCCGGGAGGCGGAGCTTGCAGTGAGCTGAGATCCGGCCACTGCACTCCAGCCTGGGCGGCAGAGCGAGACTCCGTCTCAAAAAAAAAAAAAAAGAAAAAAAAAAAAAAAAGAAAAGAGATTTCTGCCAGAATTCTGGAACAATGTTGTCCAAAGAGGTGGGAATAAATAAATGCAAAAAGCAGCAAATTGTCTGCTAAAATTTAACCAAGCAAAGAATGGCAGGGGAAGTTTCATGCAGAGGAAACAACAATCTGATTGTAACCTGAGCAAACATACAAAGTACGAAAGAACGAATGAAGGCATGAAGACTAGTAAAAATAAGAAATTGATGCAGATACACAGCACAGTACAGATACAAGGTAACAGGGATAGTTAACTAGGGGTCAACTTGTGGGAAGATTCGTTGTCCGTGTGAGGGAGTGTGAGGAAGTAATTGTATTTTCAGGAGTTTGCGTGACATGTTCATCATATGTCGGTGGTTTTTAAAATTAGTATATTTCATAAATCGGATTATGTGATTATATTTTTAAAATGTGTTAACTTTTAGAAATAAGTTTCATCTTTAGAAAACAACAGACCAAAAAGTATTTTTTCTATTAATAGTAGTTTGAAATTACCATGCAATCAATTTTAAATATAGTTATCAATGCAATGTCCTTGCTATATAATTGGGGATAATGGAATGTGATTACATGTTTATAATGTTGAAACTATTCATTTTCTTGCAGATTTCTAAGAAAAATATGTTAAAATGTATTCTTAGATGAAGACAAATAATATATGTTTTGCCAGATTATTGATCCTGTAGAAAAAAATTATACTGATACATCATGCCACTTCTAGAAACCGGTTTGGACCATATTAAGCATAAGCCATTCAGAAGGAAGTGAGCAATAACTTACATAAGACAAGCTGAAAAAATGCTGAGAATTAAAGGAAAAAATTCATAATACAATGAAGTTGCTTGATTTGTTTTCATGAGGAAATTTCAATGTAACAACAATAAATGCTTCAGCTGATTTATTTAACACATTGCAGGTGGAAACTTGCAACTTTATTTATTTAATCATTCAAAGGAAGATCCTATACAGTAGCTGCAATGTTCTCTTTAATGCAAGGTTTTTATTTCAGGGTAATCATTTGAGTCTTAATGTAGATAATAATATAATTTTCTAATTAAAATAATATTAACTTGTTTGGTTGAATTGTTTATCCTCCTAAATAATATCCTATAATAATATAGTTTATAATCTGTGTGAAAATTTGCAAGTGACCCAATGGGTACTTGGAACTTGTAAACAACAGATGTCTCACAGCATTCACCAACATCATTAGCAGAAATTACATGAATTAAAAGAAGAATCCCACCTTGTTGCTTACATTTTGTTGTAAATAAAGACTTTTATCTAATAATTCAAAATTAGGATGCTGATTTATCATATTAACTGTATAATCATACTTCACATAAATTATTTAATAAATATTTGTGACATAATATGAGTTTTGATGGTACATAAATAATTATGCTGACTGTATATGGCTTGAGATTCACAGATGCTCGTAAGTGGTTCATATGTAAAAGTCCTTGCTCATCAATTCTGTAATGTGTATAATTGTAGGATTTATTTGGCTTACACCCTGAGGTATTCATTAATGCTTTTCATCTAATATTCTGGTTGCCTCTTTTCTGGGCAAATGTGGCTGTGCTCTTTTCTGTTGGACTTTGGTGGGGCTATGAGACTAATTCAGGCCAATCTGTTGTGAGCTGACCAGAGTGTTTAATCACCCAGTGGTGAGAGCCCCTGCAGAGTCCCCTTGTTTCCCTGGCAACAAGGAGTAGTGTTCAAGATTGCACTGCTCTTTCAGGTTGAGTGCCTGAGTAACAAGAAGCAAAGTTTCCCCCCACCGCATCCTGTTAACTTATGATGGAGATATTGTGTGAAATTAGAACTGGAAGAAGAGCGAGGCCAGGAATACAAACCTAAGATATGCCATTGGTTTAGGGGTCAAATGTCAAACCCTGTGGGAAAGTTCTCAGAGGCTGGGGAGAAAGCAATTCACACTAGCTTGTAAGTAGAATAAAACATAATAGGGAAGTCCATGTAATTGAGGGATTTTAATGACTTGAAAAGGAAACAGTTTCTCAACTCTAACTAGCAAAAGAAAGACTTAAAATCATAAAACAGAAGATTTAAAACCAGCAAACTGAAGATTTAAAATAAATGTTGTGAGTAACAAAGGCCAATTAAAGTTTAGTCTTCTTGCAAGGAGGGTATATACTCTCCAATCATGTGTGGCTGAGGACAGTGATAATAAAGGAGAAGTTGTAACACCAAAAAGAACAACAGAATTTGGAAAGATTCGAGTACGGAGGCACTGCACCAGATGGGGTCAAGTATGTTTTTAAACATCTGAATTTCTTAAATGTTAGAAAAGCAATATAATGCATATAATTTACATTGCATAAAACCAGAATGAGAAAGACTGGCACATGACACTGCCATCAAGCGCATACATAATTCTGCACTGAGGTCCACACATATCTAGATCAGGCTTTCCTGCTAAAGAAATTTAGTTTGCAAATTTCTGAGGGTTTCAGGATTATCGATAAGAGATGATGTAGTATTCTCCCAAGCAAAGGTGTGGCTGAGGCACAGAAGTAGGAAGAGCTTGTGGTAAAGATAGAAAGCACATTTCAGGAATCACAAGCAGAACCAGGGACAAACCAAAGACTCAGTTTCTTCTCGCATAGTACATGCATGAACCCCGGACCCGCAAGACGGTGGTCTGAGGTGAAGATCGTAATTCCATGGTTCTCTGAGGAGGCTTGGCTCCCACGTGAGAAAAAGATGCATCACTTTTCTGTGACCTCAATTATCCTCTTAAGAAGTGCCATTGTGTCTTTTCAGCTCTGGTGATACTCTGGGCTGAGGCGTTCACAGTATCTGAGGGCAGGAGTGAGGTGATGAAAAATGAGGAAAGTTGGGAGTAGAGATTTACCCTGGAGCCCTAAATGAGATGGGTATTGACACTGGCCAGATGGGAACATCACTGCCCCCAGGAGCAGAACTTCTAACACACAAGGAAATTCTGCTTCTCAATGGAATAACAAGACTTTAAACTGAATCCCCAGGGTGCATTGAGCCAGGATTAGGTAGAATACCAATTTACCTGGGAAAAATTCCTTAACTGAAAAAAGAAAAACCAAGGCAAGAGAGAAATAGGAAGATTCAAGTTCAGGAGAAATTCTTGGGCAGACAGATGACAGAGCAGACAAATAACAACTTAGAACAATCAACCAACGAGCCCACTAAATCAAAAGCAAAATGAAGGAAATTTATTGAGAACAGAAGTGTACACTCTGCAACTAAATCGGTTTCTCATGTTATAATAAATCAGTAAATATGCTGAAAACATGATCACTGAATAATAAATATTGAAATGCCATACTGTTAATGACAGATATGTCAAATCATCAAATATAAAAGAAATAGAAAATGGAATTAATGAAGGGTAAATGGAGTTTTGTGAAGTAAAAAGAGAACAGATGGTATAGTGGCAATAATCAAATAGCCCATGGACTTCTCAAACTAGTAAATAAAAGTGGAACACACTTGGACATATCTTGAAAATGCCTTGGTATTATTTTTGGTCAAGATGAGGCCAGCAGTTATCAAACATTTTGGTTTTGGTAAACTGGTGGTTAAGGTTTCAAGAACTCTTAAGGCTCTAATGATCCAAAAGAGCTTTTATTTGTGTGCTTTATATCTATATGTACTGTATTATAAATTGAAGTGGATAATTTAAAATATAAGTTTATTAAAATAATATATTTGGTACACATTGACATTAAAATTATATTTTAGCCAAAAAATGAAAAAAATCTATATTTCCTCTTTCAAGTTAGGAAGAAAAGTGATATAATTTTATAATTTTGCAAAACTCATTGATGGCTGACATATCAGAAAATGATGCTGGATTTCATGTGTGCACCTGCATTTAATCTGTTATGAACCATTGTTTTGGATGAAGCATTTAAAATAATCTGACTTCATACACATACATATTTTTAAAAGGAGAGTGTTTTAAATTTCATTCAAATAACTGTTGATTTTCTTCTTCTTTTTTTTTTTGCCACTGTTCCAAAATTAGATAAGTGATAGTTTCTTGTAGGTTAGTTGCTATGTAGAGTCTAAACTTTATCAATAAACTTTTTGTACTTTTATATTGAAATCCATTGGTTTATCTTGCATTTTGAATAGATCATTTATTCACATATGGATACGTAATATGATTCATTGATCATTTGGAAAACATTGCTTAACTGTGGATCTTCCAAATAATTACACATTTCATTATACAATATCAAAATGCACACACATGCATGCAGATACACACGCATGCACACAACACACATACACACAAACTTTCATTCATTTCTGAAGAATCTTTGGGTATTGGGATGCTGTCAGCTCTCACTGAGGACATAAGTTTTCCAAAATTTGAATTTTCCATGAAAGTTCAGATTTTTATCATCCTCAGCAAGTACCGTCAGTTGTTTTCGTTTGGCCAAATATTCAAGTCTGAATAACAATCATTTGTCTTTCAGTCATTCTTTTAAGTAAAATTGTGCTTCATGAAACAAGCAGCTAGTTCAGCTTACAGCTGAATCGTACAAAGGGATTTATTGGAGACAACAATTACATCATGTATGTACAAAGTACATAAGTCTTATGCATAGTTCTGATGTCTCCACACTGAATATAAAGACAGACATATACACAAGTGTCAAAGGTTTATAACATTCATAATTATTACTGTTTCCTCAAGAACATTCTTAAATGAAACTGACCCTTTTGTGGGTGTGAAACATACAAGACAGTGAACAATAATTACCGTACAGTTTGGTGCCAGCACTGAAACTGTGGAAGCATCCTGAAAGTGCCTTCAGGACCCTCAGGTGTCCACAAACCACACTTGGAGAACCACCAGGAAGAATCTATACAACTCCCTTCTCTACTCCACAGCAAAGCAGAGAAGCGAAATAACACATTCATTCCTCTCTCACATGTCAGTATGGAATTCACAGGAATTCTGCTTCATGAGATAAATCAGAAAGCTGGGTTTTGCTATATTGTGGTTAACATCATCCTCAGTGATTCTGTCCCCATCGGGCTGGTTGCCACTCCGCTCTGGCTTGTGGTGAAAGGAAAGAAAAACAAAAAATCACAGTTGACCGTTGTTTTTGAAAGCATGTAAAACAGAGATTGTTCATCCCAACTTTTCATTCACATTCCATTGGCAGAAACTTGGTACATTTCTACTAGCCTCATTACTAGAAGAGCTAGGAAATTAGACTCTAGCTCAGCAGACATGTACCTGGGAAAAAAGAAAGGATGAATTTTGGGTGTGTTTGTGTTTACGTGTGTGTGTCTCGGTGGAGGAGAAGAATAGACTGGCTCTCTCCCATCAGTTTTGAATTTCAAGGATTTTTAAAATTAGAAGCTTCCAAATTTTCTTCTATTTCAAAGAAATATATTATTACAATTGGTAGTTTAAAAAGAACTATAGAATTTTATGGGCATATAAACTATCATTTACCTGTTAGGTTGAAAGTAAAACCGGGAATATCCAGTTTTAATTTCCTCATCTAAGGAAAATCTTCATAAAATGCCCTAACCAACAATAAATGACTCAAAATTGGCACTTGAATGGGGAGATAAAATGAAAGAAGAAAAATGAAGCGACAAATGAAACTTTATAGATGCTTAATATAATGATAGTGTGCTTGAAATTTTGTACTAACAGGCATAGCAAAACTTGTTGACAGGGCTATTTACATAGTGAGGACAAAAAAATAAATGATTATAAATAGTACATAATCATTTTAGAAACAAGATGTAATAGGTAAACTAGAGCAAAGAGAAATAAAAATGTTCTTTCAAGGTTAAAAGCTATTAAGTTAGGTAAAATATTATGTTGTGTTATGATGTAGGACAATTTGCTTGAAAGACATGTTCCTCATAAAACTGTAAGCAGCAAAACACTTAGCATTCTCCACATAAAGCCTTATCTATTAGAGATGCAGGGAGAGCTTAATAAAACAGAGTTATACTCAGGGAATGTAATATATCTTTTTCAAAATTAGAAAGGCCTACTAGAAATAAATAAATGAGAACATATAGGAACTGAATTCTGTAATAAACTACAGTCCGACATAAATATCTGATTTTGCATTCTATGAATATTGAATACATATAATTTATTGGTATCTGAGGAGTATTTACAAAATTGATCATGTACTTGGCAATAAGTAAAGCCTTAAAGTTTTTATAAAGTACATATTTCAAAGACTATAACCATTGCCATATATTCAATAAACTTAGAAATAAATTATGAAAATTCGAACTACTTCAAAATAAGAAACACTTTCATAATAATGTTTAGCTTCTGAATCAAAAAGGAAATACTTCTGAAATTACAATCTTTAGGAAAGTCAATGACAAGGAGTATACCTTAATAAAAAACTAATGAACCACTTACTTGAAAATGTTTTAAATACCTTTATATTCAAAATAGGCTGGGCGCTGTGGCTCATGCCTGTATTCCCAGCACTTTCAGAGGCCGAGGCGGGCAGATCACCTGAGGTCAGGAGTTTGAGATCAACCTGACCAACATGGTGAAACTCCGTCTCTAATAAAAACACAAAAATTAGCCGGGCATGGTGGTGGGTGCCTGTAATCCCAGCTACTTGAGAGGCTGAGACAGGAGAATCGCTTGAACCTGGGAGGCAGAGGTTGCAGTGAGCCGAGATTGCGCCACCACACTCCAGCCTAGGTGACAGAAGGAGACTCTGTCCAAAAAAATAATAAATAAATAAAAAATAAAAACTTTATATTCAAAATTGACTGAAAATAATAATTGGGGAAAATCTTCATTATCTTGTTTTAACCAGCCCTAAGAAATAAGCCTAAAATGATTGTGACTTACAATAGCCACGATTTACTTTCTTGCTTATGTCATATGAGGGCTGCACTGGCTGTGGCTCTTCTCCAGGCAAACGGGGCTGAGGTCTAAGACTCAGATTGAGACTTAGTCACTATCTGGAGAAGCCACGCAAAAAGCTACACAACTTCGTTAACAGCATTTTCTTACACATTTCCACTCAGATGTCATTGACCAACCAAATCACATAGCCAGGTCTGCCAATGTGGGCAGTGGCCACATTACTTATCAAGAGGCACTGAAAATCACAGGACAAGGGCAGGGATGCAGCTTATTACTTGCGTAAGAATAGAAAGGGGAAAAATGATTCTGAAAAACAAAATACAATAATGTGCCATTACATTGTTTCCACTCTTACATTAAAAAGCTCAATGTAAACCACAATTAACTGAAGGAAAGTTCATTAAAAATAAAAGCTAAAATTAATATAAAATCTATTATATTAGGAACCATAAATAATACTATAGCCACAGGTACAGAAATGACAGATCAAATTATATGAATCTAATTTACTGCATGTGAAATTCTGGAAACAAAGTTAAGACCTAGTAAACCTTACACTTGCCCAGCAGAAAATTAACAAGTTGTTGAAGAAAGAGTATAATGTGTTAATTCACTAACTTATAGGTAAGTAATGTTAAATTATAAATAATGATTTCACAGCTGAATTTTACCTAATCTTGGAAAAATAAATGTCACTTAACTATCCACAGAACATTCATTTTATACGGACTGAAAAACTTTATACTACATGTAGCTTATATCCCTAAAAATTGGAAATCATAAATCATTTTACTTATAGATATATATCAACATTTGAAATAAATTGTTACCAAATGATGTCAGTAGACTGTCAGAATAATTACAGTCTGAGTTTTTTGATGGAAGGTTAGAGTCATGTACAAAAATTAAAAGATGTTATATCATCAAATTAATGGTAAAAAAAAATCGTGATTCATCAATAGATGTTTAAAGGGAGCTTACCAAAGTCCAGGAGTCATTCTTAATAGAAATCTTCATTAAATAGATAAAAGAAACATATCACATATTATAAACATTTAAATTAAGCTCTTAATGCAACAATAATGCTTCATTAAAACCTGTTCCAAATATTAGTGGGTTTAAACAACCATGTTTATTTTGCTGTTGTGATGGTTAACTTTATTGTTAACATGCTTGACCATGGTTAATTTGGTCAACATGAGTTTAGGTTTGCTGTGAAGTTATTTGTTGATGTGATTAACATTTGCAATCATCAGTTGACTTTGTGTAAAGCAGGTTGTCCTCCATAATGTAGGTGGGCCTTATCCAATTATTGGAAGACTTCTTAAGAGCAAAGACTGAGATTTCCCAAAGAAGGAATATGCCTTACAGCTACAATAGAAGTCCCATCTGATTTTCCAGCCTGCTGGCCTGCACTACACATTTTGGACTTACCAGTCCTCACAATCTCATATGCCAATTCGTAAGTCTATTCCTTAAAATAAATCTATCTTTATATCTAGATACCTCTCTCTGTCTTTCTGATGTCTATGTCTCTATATGCCTATTTATCTAGTTCTAATATCTATTCTATCATTTCTAATACTGTATAATAAACCATGATGAAAATATGAGAAAAAATATAGAGAGAGATACGTAGATAGATACATACATACATACACAGAGATAGATAGATGACAGCTAGCTAGCTAGATAGATGAGAGAGATAGATGATAGGTAGATACATACATAGGTACATAGAAGTAGATGATAGATGATAGATAGATAGATAACAGATAGAGATAGATGATAGGTAGATACATACATAGGTACATAGAAGTAGATGATAGATGATAGATAGATAGATAACAGATAGAGATAGATGATAGGTAGATACATACATAGGTACATAGACGTAGATGATAGATGATAGATAGATAGATAACAGATAGAGATAGATGATAGGTAGATAGATACATAGATAAACATAGAGGGGTAGATGATAGATAAATAGATGATAGATAGATGATAGATACATAGATACACAGATACATAGAGATAGATGATAGAGATAGATAGATACATACATAGATACATAGATAGACAGATATACCATTGGTTCTGTTTTAGATACATAGATAGACAGACAGATATCCCATTGGTTCTGTTTCTCTCAAGAATCTTGACTTGTATACCCACTCACAGATATGAGGCCTAAATGCAGTTTAGTGCATCTTGTCTGGTGTCAGCCTGGTGGCTCTGCTTTAGACTATGGGTTGGTTTCATGTCTACAACACATGCATTCAGCCCAGTTAAAGGGGCAGTGCATTCTTGCCCACACATGCAAGAGGATGAGGCAGACTGCCACACAATCCAATTGAAAGACTCTGCTTGAATCGTTCCTAATCACATCTCATTGCCAAGACAATGTCAGAGGAACAGGAAAGTACATGCCATCCCGTGGAAAAGAAAGGAAATATTTGTTGAGGAAAACCCTATATATTGCAATACTAAAACTCAAATACTAATTTTTATGTAAATCAGGGAAAATCCAGAATTTTTTAAGTTATAATTTTTTATGATTGCTTTGGACATTTTTTTTTTGACTGAAATAAGATGATAAAATACTATAGGTGGTTTTTCACATTGCATGGCCTATCAAAACATCTCCTGTGCTCCACAAATATGTATACCTACTATGTGCCCACAGAAATTAAAAATAAAACACATTAAAAATAAGTGGTTTAAGAAACTTTCAAATATAAAAGATACAATCATTCATTGTTGATGATAAGTTAATATGCTTTTTGGAAAACCCATTTTCTGGTAAACGACTCTAAAAGACTATAATTATTATGTGTATTTTGTAGGATGACTGAAATATACAGTCAAATAATATATGTACATTACAATTTTTTGCATTGAAAATAGCAAGGTCATAGGAAATGGAAAAAGAATTACATTCCAAAATTACAAATAATTTCCAAAATATTTAGAGTTAAATAAAGTTATTAGACTTGATTTAATTTTAATTTTTAATTTGTATGGGCACATAATAGGTGTTTATATTTATGGGGTACATGAGATATTTTGATACAGTCACACGGTGTGTAATTATCACATCAGAGTCAATGGCATATTCATCACCTCAAGCATTTATCTTTTGTTTTTGTTACAAACATTCCAATTATACTTTTTTAGTTACTTTTAAATGTACAGTAAATTATTGATGACTGCTATCACCTTGTTGTGTTATCAAGTACTAGATCTTATTCATTTTAACTGTATTTTTGTACTGACTGACCATCCCCACTCCCCCTACCCACTATTCTCCCCAGTTTCTGCTAACTATCATTCTATTCTCTATCTCCATGAGTTCAATTTTTTTTTGCGGGGGGGCTTCCAAAAATGAGTGAGAACCCGCCAAATTTGTCTTTCTGTGCCGGGCCTATTTCACTTAGCATAATGTCCTCTAGTTTTATCTATGTAAGGTACTTCTAAAAAAGTATTGAATCTGATGGAAAGTCTTCACTGAAGGCCTGAACAAGTGAAAATCCATACCATATTTTTTGAAGGAAATGTTTAATGTATGTAAAATATTAAATAATTGGTGTGTTAGGCCATTCTTGCATTGCTATGAATACCTGAGACTGGGTAATTGATAAGAAAAGAGGTTTAATTGGCTCCTGGTTCTGCAGACTGTACAGGAAGCATGGCGCCAGTATCTGCTCCACTTCTAAGGAGGCCTCAGGGAGCTTACAATCATGGTGGAAGGCAATGCAAAAGCTGGAACATTTCATAGTGAAAGCAAGAGCAAGAGAGAGACAGAGAGTAGGGAGCTTTTAAATGACCAGATAATGCAAGAATTCACTCACTATTGCAAAGAAAGCACCAAACCATGAGGAATCTGCCCTCATGATCCAGTCACCTCCCACCAGGCCCCACCTCTAGCATCGGAATCACAATTCAACATGAGACTTGGGCAGGGACAAATATCCAAACTATATAAATCAGTAAACATAGTAGCATCAGTAAATCCATTTGCTCCTGTTCTACTTAGCACATCACATTGACATATATTGAAAGATTGTCAAAATAATATACAACAAAATATGATGAAAAATATTTGCCTTAGCAAATAATAAATCTAGAACACTGAGTTCTATTATATTACCATTAACCAAAAGATCACTGGTACAGAATAGACAGTAGAGATTAATGTGAACTATTTTGCTGGTGGTGTAAACCACATTATATTTATTAACTTTTTATTGCCCCTCCCTATTGCTTTGCAGCTTTAGAGACAGGGTAGAAAGTGGGATATCAGTAGTGTGGATTGATTCCTATTGGATCTATTATCAAGGAACAAGAAAAATGAGCACAAAAAAGAACTGGCCAGTTTGCAAGCCTGAGAAAGAATAGAATTTGCAAATGCAATGTATTTTTCAACAACAAAAGCAGTATAGGGATATGTGTCTAAAATATGAGTATTGTTATACTTTTTATAAATTAGAAAATGTTAAAGTCCATGTATTCAAAAATTATTTGTATCTGATAAGTATTAATAATGAGAAAAGATGTATGATATGGAAGATTTGGGTTTTTTGTTTGTTTGTTTTGTGAGACAGAGTTTCACTCGTTTCCCAGGCTGGAGTGCAATGGCACGATCTCGGCTCACAGCAACCTCCATCTCCCAGGTTCAAGCCATTCTCCTGCCTCAGCCTGCGGAGTAGCTGGGATTACAGGAATGTGCCACCATGCCCTGTTAATTTTGTATTTTTAGTAGAGATGGGATTTCTCCATGTTGGTCAGGCTGGTCTCGAAATCTGCACCTCAGGTGATCCACCTGCCTTGGCCTCCCAAAGTGCTGGGATTACAGGTGTGAGCCACCACACCTGACTGGATTTGGGTTGTTGTATTGGTTACTTTGATAGCGGAAGATAGGGAAGAGTTAAGTAACACCAAAAACAACAACGTCCATGAAGTTCTAAATAAATGAGATCATGGCATCACCTCCAGAACCCACTATTTGCGGGAGTGAAGGCAGGCTAAAGGTGAGGTCCACCTAAAAGGCAGAGAGGAGCATGCACTCTGGAGTGTGGAGTGCGTTCCAGTCTTCCTGTGCAGTGGTCAGGTCAAACAAAACTTCCAAGGGAAATCTGGTCTCATTTCTACACCCTTTCCAAACACATGATGACAATGATGTAAAATTTCTCTGCTCAGATTCCCCTTATCTAAGACTTTCTCCTTAGCCCTCTCAGCTGCTGCATCAAACAAATGTCATTCCATTCAAATCTGTTCCATTCATTTTGACAATGTGCACCGAGGGCTCACAAAACCCCAGTCCATGTGCTGGGCACAGGGATAGAATATTGCACAAAACACAGTTCTTGTCCTCCCAGCGCAATTCCTAGTATAGAATGTGAGCAATGAAACAATTCCAGTAGCCCATCAGGAAGGTTCCAGGGGTGCAAACACAGTGTTACAAAAGCATTCATTAGGGGCACACATCTCTTTTGAGTGGGTCATTTAGGTTTATCTGGAAAGATTGGGTCCAATCTGAAATCTAAATGATAAATAGATGTATTCTGCAGTCATTGCACTTGACTCCACAAATATGATTCATACACAAATACCACACTTGAAGTGTTTTTCTTTTATTCTGAAAAGAGAAACATATTGATTTCAGATCATAAAACAATACAGATAAAGTAGATTAAAGTGAAGCCAGGATTTTTACTGCAGAGAAAGGTCATTTAAAGGATGACAAATAGAACTTTGAAAGTCTTTACTTTTTTCCTATCAAAATCAAGTAAATGTGTATTGCAAAAACAAGAAAAAAATGGAAGTATGAATTCATTTACTGAGGTGAAAGATATACACATGGGAAGAATTTCTAACATAAAATAGAAATTTGAAAGTACCATTAATGATGAAAATTATAATAGCTACCAGTAAAATACTTTTAGATCTATTAATTATTTAACCATCCCCCAAAACCTATGAGATATATTATATATGTTAGTAAAAGCTAAATGCAACAGTAGATTTAAATCTGGGTCAAGAGTAGTAAGAATACAAGTTAATACTGAAGAAATGTAAGTTAGTGGCAGGCACTGAGTTCAAACTCTGAGGTTTCCTACTCTGTGCAGAACTATAGAAAAAATAGAAAATTAATAAGAATAAGTTCAGACATCTGTCCCTTAATGACAGGGATACATTCTGAGAAATACGTTGTTAGGCAATTTTGTTGTTGTGCAGACATCAGAATGTACTTGCACAAGCCTGACACCAGGGTTTTGGCTCTCCCTCCACAGCTCCAAAACTGGTGTGTTCCATCCCAGCAGCTAGAACATCATCTTTTCCACAGTCATCCCTATTCATACTGAGATCTTAACCTAGATCTAGCCTACTACACACCTAGGCTGTATGGTAGAATCTGTTGCCCCTAGGATATAAATATGGACAACGTGTTACTGTACTGAGCACTGTAGGCAATTGTAACAGAATGGTTAGTATTTGTTTATCTAAACATAGAAAGGGTATAGTAAAAATAAGACATAAGAGATTTTTTTTAAATGGACCTGAACAGGGCATTTGGGACAAATGGAGCTTGCAAGACTGGAAGTTGTCTCGGTGAGTCAGCAACGGAGTGATGAATGAAAGCGAAGGTCTAGATTACTCTACACTACCATAGACTTTATAAACACTGTACTTGGGCTATACTAAATTTTTTAAAAACTATTTTTGCTTCAATAATATGTTAGCCTTAGCTTAGTGTAACTTTTTAAATTTAAAAATTTTTATTTTTAAACACTTTTTAACTCTTTTTAGTAGTGACACAGCTTAAAACACCAACACATTGTACAGATGCACAATATTTTTTGTACTCTTATTCTATAAGCTTCTTTCTATTTGATTTCTTTTTGCTTATTAACTTTTCTGTTAAAAACTAAGACATGAATATGCACATTAGCCTAGACTAGGATGATCAATATCACCATCCTTCATCACCACATCTTGTCCCACTAGAAGTCGTCAGGGGCAATAGCACGGATGGAGCTGTCATCTCTTACGAAAACAAAGTCTTCTTCTGGATACCTCCTGAAGGACATGGCTTAGGTTGTTCTATCGTTAATATTTTTTATGTAAGGAGAAGGAGTACACTCTAAAATAAAAATTAGAAAGTATAGCATAGTAAATGCACAGACCAGTACCATAGTCATTTACTATCATGGTCAAGTATCACATACTGTATGTAACTGCATGTGCTATACTTTTGCAGAACTGGCAGTGAAGTAGGTGTGTGATATGGTTTGGGTGTGTCCCCACTCAAACCTCAGCTTGAATTGTTCCCATAATCCCCATGTGCCTTGGGAGGGACCCTGTGGGAGGTAATTCAACCATGGGGGCAGGTTTTCTCCTGCTGTCATCATGATAGTGAATAAGTCTCATGAAATTTGATGAGTTTATAAAGGGCCATTCCCCTATACATGCTCCCTTGCCTGCTGCCATGTAAGATGTGCCTTTGCTCCTCCTTCACCTTCCAACATGATTGTGAGGTCTCCCAAGCCATGTGAAACTGTGAGTCGATTAAACCTCTTCTTGTTTATCAATTACCCAGTCTCAGGAATTTCTTCATAGCAGTATGAAAATGGACTCATACATTTTGTTTACACCGGCATCACCACAAACATGTGAAGAAAGCATTGCACTACTACTACATTATGATGACTAGCATGTTACTAAGCCAAAGGAACTTTTAGCTTCACTATAATCTTATGGGACCATGGTTGTACATGAAGTCTGTCATTGACCAAACTGTCATTACATGGTGCATGATGGTAACTATAAGTGTATAAAGTGGACCAAGAGATTTCACAAGAAAGGGACAGACAAACTGGGACTGGAACAAAACACAAATTTTATAACAGAAAATTTAGACACCTGAATTTGGAGAGGAAAATATTTGTTAATGTAGGAGAAAATATCCTAAAGCGATATAATAAATATTGTGAATTTTGAAAATTCAAGGAAAAAAAGAGAATCCTACAAGCATGTAAGTAAAAACAACACACATACACACACACACACACAAGTACATTTACATATTAGCAACATGGGAATAGTAATGATAATGCCTCAACCTCTCAGGTCTGAGTAGCACACAAAGTCTGGGACCAGTTTGTTTCACACTGAATTTATTTAAGTCTACTGTCAACAGGATTACAAGCAGCAGCACTATCCTCAGTTATCCATACCTCTTCTCCTGCCCACTCATTCCCATCAGCTATTATAAGCTCCACAGGTAACAGTAGGCCCTACTCCAGATCATCAAGATATAGACTGAGATCAGTCTACTCATTATGACCCAAGGGAGAGAGTTTAGAGTAATCTGCTGATCTTGATATATTTGCCAACAATATCAATAATTACAGTGGACAAAAGATGAGCCAACAAGCAACTCCCATCCCCAGTGAACACTGCCCTTGCCCCCCTCGCTCTATATACAAATCTATAACCCAAAAAGGCATGGGTCACTCCAGTTTGAGACTTGCTGTTAAACTCTATTTGAACCCCTGTTGCATTGGTTTGGTCAAGTCACATGGGCAGTGTCATGAATTAGCCTTGAATGCCATACATGGCACAATTCAAGGGCAAGTGAGCTGTAGGAGAAGCATATGCCTTTGCATCAGTGAAACAGATGCAAACAAATTTGGGTCAGTCCATGTGTTTGAAAACATATGAGGGAGTCCACAACCAGGAGCTGCCTCTGAGAAGGCATCAGGCACGACAGGGTACTGATAGCCTGTCCAAAAGTCCTTTTGTGTTTTCCTATCACATGGATGGCAATGACAAGTCTGATAGGAGGTAAGGTTGACAGCTGCAGCTGCTGCCTGGCTAAGGTGGGCCACAGGTTTGTTTTGTCATGGCGTGGTGCTGATACGGTGCTGTATCTAGCTAGCAAGGAGAACACGAATTGCATCCTGTTTTTTGCACATTTTGGGGACTAATATGTTTCTTCTCCTGACACCGGGGTTTTGGCTGTCCCTCCATAGCTCCAAAAATGGTGTATTCCATTCCAGCAGTTATAACATCATCTTTTCTACCGTCATCCCTATTCGCATTGAGATCTTAAGAATCAGATATAATGGGATAAGATATTTAAAAAAAATTTACAGACACCCATGTAATCCCCTACCTTGACTTACAAGGGACATTATAGGGGGCTACAGAGATTAGTGAGTCACTCAGGTGGTCATTGTTTATTTGATCTAGTTCCAGTTATCCTGACATTTCAGAATTTAGTTTCAATCCTCCAAGACCCCTTTTATCTGAGCTGTCACCTGGAGGGTGCACCTACCAAGTTTGCCTGAGGTTGAGGTTAGGGGAAAGCCAAAAGTATTATGCCCAGGAATGGTAGGACAAAATACTGAATCTTCAAAATGTTCTAGATAATCCTTTACTGGAATTATAACCCAGAAAGCAACCAAGAGAAGTTCTCCTTTTTGTAAGAACAGTCACATTCAGTGACCAACTGCTTTATTATAAAATGTGCGGCCCAGGAGAGTGTGAGAAAGGGAAAACAGAACTATTTTGAGTCAATTTCGGAGGCATTTCTTTCATTGCTCAGCAAGATCAAATGCCTGTGGACAGGAGGGCATATGACATGTCCACCAAATACCTTGATTATTGTTCCACTGTTGAGTAGACTATTTGACAAATTGTGCACCATTTTCAGATGGTTTATGATCTGGAAAGCAGAAAACATGAAAGAGTTTAGTTAAGGGCTACAGTATTGCTGCAAGAGTTGAATGATAGGATTAGAACAGACAATCATTAGCTGGAAAGTATGGACAATGATAAGACCCAAAAGGTGTCAAAGATCTGATGTAGTCAGATCTGACGTCCTCAGCAGCCATGGGTGAACACAATGGCCATGCGATATGGCCTCTCTTACCGTAAGACAAACGGGCTAACTTTTTGCAGGAACTGCACGTTGGCCAGACACTGGTGGCTTTTGCTTCAGAAACATAAAAGACCTTTCCTTTGTGCCCAGTCTGTGAGGAGGAGGTGCTGGTGCATCCAATTTGATGACGGATGTGGGAAGCAATTGTAGCAAAATGGATAGCATAAGCTTGATCACATTGGCTGCAGCTGGTGTCGTTAGAGAATGGTTTTATCTGGCCTCACTGTGAGCACCTGGGTGAGAGACCCAGGCTGCTCGGTCCTCACCATGGTTCATGAACTCAAAGACGGGGATCTTTAAGCTGGTAGTCTGTGGGCTTCCAAGTGGTAGACCGGATGGCTGTGTCATTGAACACAGCTCCATGTGTTAGTAATCTAACCTTCCAGGTCCTCAGGAGCCTTGCCTAAGGCAAGGACTTCTACTCACCCCACTGTGCCCACTGGCTTTCAGCACAGGCAGCCTTCCAGAGTTATTACTGGATCTGGATTGCTGCTGCTGCCCACATGACACCAGCAGCTGTTGGCATAACAAGAATGGGTCTTCTTGGTGGGCATATTGAAAGTACTTTTGTATGTGTCATTGCTGGGGCTGTCATTGTTATGTTGTTTACATTGTTGCGTTTCCCATCCATTAGGGACAATAAATTCTCCCAATTCAGGGAATGCCACATCTAGGTATGTAAAGAGACAATCTCTGTCCCCTCCAGGGAACTGATTCTGCTTGAATCAGTTCCCAGGCCCAGTCATCTAAAAGAAGCTGTAGAGGGAGGGCCCCATGGAGCTAAAGGTTTTGCTCCAGAAAGTGGAGTGAGGGGTCAAGTTTCCCCAAAGATGTTAACTGACATTTTTTATGTAAAACTGAGATGACGCTAGGACCAGGTCAACTGTGCTCTTGAATACAGCATTTCCATTTTCCAGAGAGGATCATGGGGCCCTGTCTTTGTTAGTTGTTGAATAGGAATTGACTCCTGACTAACTGGGCTCTATGAGTCAGGAGTTCAGTGTTAGGAAAGCCGGTGACCAGCGGCCCTTTTTTGTCTAACATTGTGCACTTGGGGGCCGAGTCCGGCAGGTGGCGCTACTCAGCTGGGAAATGGTTTCTCTGAGTTTGGGCAACAGTTAACACTTCTTAACTAGAGCTGAGGCTCTTTCTTCTACGTGGATTCTACGTTGTTTCTGCTGGACCAGTCCGGAGGGAACAGAGATGGTTTCTCTACATGCCTAGATGTGGCATTCCTTGAACTGGGAGAATTTATTGTCTCTTTTTTTTTTTTTTTTTTTGAGACGGAGTCTTGCTGTGTCGCCGGGGCTGGAGTGCAGTGGCCGGATCTTAGCTCTCTGCAAGCTCCGCCTCCCGGGTTCACGCCATTCTCCTGCCTCAGCCTCCCGTGTAGCTGGGACTACAGGCGCCCGCCACCTCGCCCGGCTAGTTTGTTACATTTTTTAATAGAGACGGGGTTTCACCGTGTTAGCCAGGATGGTCTCGATCTCCTGACCTCGTGATCCGCCCGTCTCGGCCTCCCAAAGTGCTGGGATTACAGGCTTGAGCCACCGCGCCCGGCCATTGTGGGTGGGAAATGCAACGATGTAAAAATGTAACACTGTAACAATGACACCCCCAGCAATGACATACACTAAAATACTAATGTTCCCCGGTCCCCATCAAGAAGACCATTTCATTTTGACTTCTCTTCACTAGTAAACATTATATTAATTGAATTTTGGAACTTTTGCCTGAGAAATTTGAACACTGACCAAATTGTTAAACACGTGCATGAGTTGACTCTGCAGCAACGTATTATCCCCTGGCCAGGATGCTGAGCAGTGCAGGAAGAAGGATGTCAAAGGCCTGAGAGAAAGAATGGGAAGGAAACAGATTTTTTCCCCTTTGGCCTTTTATCTCTGCTTTCACAGACTACCACAGTGTTGTCCTGCAGTCCTCAATGCTTTTGCTAGCTCTGTTCCTAACATCTCTCTTTTCTCCTGAGACCTGGTAGGAAGGTGAATACATAACCTGAATCCAAGAGACACATAAAAGTTGGAATCCCTGCCTTTTCAAAGTTCCCATACATATAACCAGAGGGTGCATATGGCTCTCAGTGTTCTTTAGGGACAGGGAGATCTTGGCTACTGATTGTTGAAAGGAAAGCGTAAAATAAATTAAATTTAATGGAGTTTGATTGAGCAAAGTACGATTCACAAATACAGTAGCCAGAATAGGCTCAGCATGACTCTGGGGCTGTCAAGTGGTCAGATAATATTTATGGACAGAAAAAGAAAAGTGACATACAGAAAATGGAAGAGAGGGGCAGAAAACAGCTGGATTGGTTACAGCTCTGAATTTGCCTTATTTGAATACAGTTTAAACAGTTAGCCAGTCTGTGATTGTCTGAAACTGATTGGCACAAGAGTAGATTACAGTCTGCTTACACATCTTATTAGGTTATAGTTTTCTGTGTAGGAAGAAACCTTTAGTCTGAACTTAAAGTATGTAAGGAGGCAGCTTCAGGCTAACCTTAACATGCCTCATCTCCTTTCTTTTTAAAGCAGCAGAGATCCATGCAGAGGAGAGGGATCAGAGGGCACCGAGGGACAGAGTGACTTCATGCTAGAGCAAGCTGGCTTTGCGTTTACTCTCTTTAAGAATAGCTGCCCACATAATTTCCGCCAGAGGAGCTTCTAATATTGTTTGCTCAATCAAAGGTCTATGTTGAATAGCAAATAGCATGTTTCTCATTTTTGATACGGTTTATTCACTTTTGGAGACTTCTTGGCTTCGAAGCTGCATCTGTCTTGCCTTTCGGCCGGGGCTGCTGGGCTTCCTGCCCCTTGTCATATTAGCATCCCTTTCTTTTCCTTCCCCCAAGGAGAGTGAGTCACAAGGTGGGCTTGTTGAAATTCTGCCTCTAGCGATTCACGTTCATTAACAGGAAAGTGCATGGAAGCGCACTGATGTGTTGTGAAATGCTACGAAGAAAAATGGAACAGAACTTCCTGGGTGTCAGTGGATGGAATTGTATCCTAAATAGGTGGTAGAATGAACGTCGTAGAAAAGGTGATATTTAAACCTGAAAGATGTTAGAGAGCAAGCCACATAAATATCTTGGGAAAGAACCTTCCAGGAAGAGGGAATAGCAAGTGCACACTCTCTGAGGGAAAAGCACACCATGTTTGCCAGGACCGCAGATCGATCATTATTGTGGATTACATTAGCCAAAAGGTAGGTTTTGAGATCAGAGAAGTAGTGGTGGACCAGATTCCGGAGGGTCCTGTGGCTCACGCTAAGCACTTTACTTCGGTCTAAGTGAAATGGGGAGATAATGGAAGTTTCTGAAATGATGCAATTTGATTTATGTTTTTTTTAAAAAAATGGGTGACTGCGTTGAGAGTAGTATATGAACAAGTAAGGGAAGGAATAGAGAGCTCATCTGAGGAGCACTGCAGCAGTCCTGTTGAGACAGGGCAATGGCTTACAGTAAAGTTGTGATAAGGGAAGACCTAAGAAATCACTAGATTCCACATCTGTTTTGAAAATGAAGGTAGCAATATTTGTTGCTCACTTAAGATAGGTCAAAGTCAAGAATGAATATATTTTGCTACAATCTTTAAGAATGGCAAGGTCTAGTTGTAACATAATATCTATTTGAATGTTCTTTTTATTCTTTCTCCTGATAGCCTTTTTGTTCTTTTAATCCAAATAGCTGTATGCAAGCACTTCCTAATTTATACACTTTTATCGGTCTATCAAAATCAGGCCTGAGTAAGTTATCTCACCAAACATATTTTCAATATTTAACAACGGAGCCAGCCATTATTAATGTACTATGGATTTCTCAAATAATAACCTGCTTCAGCATTTAGTTAATTTTTGTTTGTTTACACAGTCATTCCCAAGCATTAATTTCTTGTGAATCATAACAAATAACATATAAAATCAATTGTATAATTTGACAGTCTATTTCCTTTACCTTTAATAAAAAAATACATTCATTTATGGTTTTATTAATACTGAAAATACATAGATAAATAGTCAACTTTTCTTTTAGTTAATTTCAACTTTTATATAAGTAGAGTGAAGAAATTCCCAACTAAAATTTCTAAAATAGTAATTTTTTGAGGGGGCTTTAAATTTATTGTCAGCTATTTTTACTGATATATTTCATTTTCTCTTAATCAATTTTAAATTATATTTAAAATTTTATAACATTAGATAAGTGAGGTTTCACTTTCAAAGGAAGTAACTTAAAAATGGCATTTTTTGTGAACATGTAACAGGTTATATTGTGATAGGAAAATATAAACAATGATTTTTTTGTTTGTTTTGAAACTTCAGACTGGATTGTATTTTGTATAATATGGAATACTTGATTAAGCCATACCCTTGGTGAAATTTACACCTGATGTGGCTGCTCTAGTTTGAAAGGAAACAGTTGTTTTTCTAATGTTCCTGTGGTTTTATGAACACGATGTTTCCTTTATGAGACAAAGTGGATTCAAATTAGCTCTCAACTCCCACCAGGAGCAAGTTTCTCAAATGTTTTGTAACTTACTATTGCTTGATAAATGTTAGATTGCAGATTATCCTAGGTGCAGTGCCTAGGGCTCCTTAAGTGCTGTCATTTACTTGTTTATTTTCTTCTCAGGCTAGGGAATTGCTTTATGAACTCAGAGTCATAAAAGAGAGCAATGGAGTGGGAAGAGAGACATTTGGTATAATGCTTCATAGACTGAAAAGGAAATTGGATTTTACCTATTGCAAAGGAGGTCACAAATTTTATTGCTAAATGGGCTAAAGTGTACTTATTTAATAAGATGTGGGCCTAAAATGGAAGACTTCTGTAATCTCAGGCCTCCAGCAAATGCACAATAATTTATATTTTTTCACAGAATTTTCACATTTGGTAACCTTAAACTTTTATGGTAACTTTGATTGATTGTTTTCCATGACTGTTTTTGACCTTGCTATAATGGATAAAGCATATTTGTTTAAACACAAAAATCCTTACGTGGGAAGTAGAGTTATGTATATTTGACATAAGTTTCTGGAAGTGATTTATAAGGCAGCCGAAATGTATTAAGCTAATGTTGAAAGAAGAAAGTAGTTAAATATATGTGCACAGTGCCTATGCTGGCAAGAATTCCAATCTAGTCTTGGCCTGAATTGCTTTAAGAATCATTGTTTATATTTTAGAGGAACTACATGCAAAATAGAGAAAATGAAACAAACAAATGTAGAATTTTATAATATACTAGGCTGTAGGCATTCTAAATCCACATCCCCAAATAAAATGAAATAATGTTAAATGAATATCATACCTGTTGCTTTTAATAGGTATAGATGTCTTATTGCATATGAATTGTCTATGTATTATAGTATGCATAGATCATCATCATTTTTATTATTTACTCTAAGTTTTCTGAGACTACGTTGAAAGATATAGGAGGAAAAAAGATGTACTGGGAAAATGTGAATAATGGAAATTTCAGTCAACTAATGAGATGAATGTCTACACAAAAAAAATGGAAAAACATGGTACACTTTGAATGACTAACAATGCCTAGTTCTTTGTAATGTCTTAATAAAGCACAATAAATATTAGTTTTATTCTCTCTTTCAAGAAAATGAGAGGAAGAAGTATGAGTGAAGAAATAAACAAATGCTTTGAAGCTGTAAACTTCTAAACCAAAAACATGGTGAGTGATGTTTTTGATAGTGGGCTTACATGCTTAATCATATACTGTTATTTGTCCCATGAGGTCTGTGTAATTGAAGGTTGCCTAGATTGCATTTTGCACGTTATGTTTTTAACCTGTGAGTTTCAAATTACGTGGGTCTTCCTTTATTTCAATGATCACATTATGATTTCCAGGACCTCCCATGCCTGGGAAGTCAGATGAACACATTCCCTGTTCCTGATGTTCTTTGCATCCTATTTCAGCTTGTACATTTTCCAGGCAATCTGGAAACTCTTGGAAGACAATTTACCTAACAGCTGCTTCTGTCAGAACCCATCCTGCAGCCTGTTTGCCTACTGTCTTGTGGATTCTAATTGTTCTCTGCTGCTGCAGCTGCTGTCCCAATCCCCTGGTAAAGCCACTGTCTCTTTACCTCCCATACCTAAAACAGCATATCCATAACACACAGCTGTTGAGTATGACAGGTTTTAGTGAAGGTTCGTAATTACACAGACATAGTTCTGCACAGAGTAGCAAAGGACATGACTCCAAATTGGAAGTCCTATCTTAGAATTCTCTCTGGTGCTCCTTGACACGGGGGTTTCTCATGGGGGACATGGTGTTTATTTCCTGCCATAACCTTGCTGGGTTCTCTCTCTGCCCCAAACTCAGTTCTCTAAATTCCCTCGGGTTCAGTGCCCTGAAACTCTATTCTTTGATGCCCACTTTTGGGAAACTCTAATTTCCTATAAATTTATTTGTTTAAAGCTTTCCTACTTATACAATTTTTGCCTATTTTTTTTTATCGAAAAGCACTTGTCTTACTAAGAGTAATGTTGTCTTCCTACACATATCAAGTGAGTTAATATATTTTTCTGTTCTATATATTTATGGATTCATAATTTAATATATTTTAAAAAATCAAATTATAGAGCTGACAAGCCTAAGATACTTGGGTACAAATAAGAGAAACTATAAAATATGCAAAAATATCTTTAGGCAAACATTTGTAAAAACATCTATCGCAACACCTGTTAGTTGACATTCAGAAGTATAGGTAAAATAAAATATTTTCTGTATCTACTTAGCTAGTTACACTTTTTGTTTCTATCAGCCATAGTATTCTTTAAAGTAAACAGAATGGTCAGGTTTATAGTTACAGTAATCTTTTGATGTTATACTTTTCATGAGTCTAGATATCAACATCAATTGTTACTTTTCTTTTTAAATCAGACAAGCTGTATTTAATTCACAAAATGACACTAAGAAATGCATAGCAATGTTTTTTTAGGGGGACGAGACTTTTAATTTTCCCCTCTTGCCTCCAGGCCAAATATTCTTGGAAGGCATATTCCCACCTACAAATTTATTTAAGTTCTCTCCATATCCTGTATAACAACCACTTCCATATAGGTCAAGTACAGTATGCCTCTGCATGGTGTAAGAGGGCTTATAATGGAGAAAGACCACGATGGCTAAAACCCAATGTGTATTACATATTTTTAAATGACTTTATTGGTTGACTTGGGGATACAACCACCACCAATGGTATTTTTTAATAGACTGTTTTAGATTTACAGAAAATTGAGGAGACAGCACGGAAATTTCCCACATACCTCATATCTAGTTTATCCTATTACTACCATTCCCATGAGTATGGTAAATATGTTAAAGTTAACAAATATTGATACATTCACGTTAACTACAGTCCATTCTTTATTCAGATTTCTACTTCCCATAGTATTTTTTCTCCCTATATAAAATACATCTGGTTTTCCAAGAAGTGAAACAGATTTAGATGATAATAATGACAGTAATTTCTAAATATGAAGTTGCCAATTGCTATTACTTGGATATTTGTCCCCTAAATCTCAGGTTGAAATGTAATCCCTGATGTTGGAGGTGGGGCCTGGTGGGATGTGTTTGGGTCATGGGAGTGGGTCTCTCGTGGCTTGGTGCTGTCCTTGTGATAGTGAGTTCTGGTCATTTGAAACTGTGTGGCACCTCCTGCTCACTCTCTCTCTTGCGCTCACTCTTGCCTTGTGAGGTCTGGGCTCTCCCTTTACCTTCTGCTCTGATTGTATGCTTCCTGTGTCCTCGCCGGAAGCTGAGCAGATGCTAGTGCCATGTTTCCTGTACAGCCTGCAGAACCATGAGCCCATTAAACCTATTTTCTTTATAAATTATCCAGCTTTGGGTTTTTCTTTATAGCGAGGCAAGAATGGCCTAACATACAAACATTTTGTTGTTTTTGTTTTTCCTGTGAAGTCAAAATATTTTGCCCTTAAGGATTGTTCTCAGAAGTATTGAGCTATTAGGAAACATAATGTAAAATCAATGTTTTATCTTTAAATGTCATTTTAAAATTGCAGTCGCTCATGCCGGAGATTGGTTCTGGGAATGTCCACAGATACAAAAATCTGCACATACTCAGGTTCCACAGGACTCACTGTGGGGCATCCTGTAGAGATAAAAAGTCAGTTCTTTGTGTATGTGGGCTTTCTATCCTACCAAGATTGTATTTTCAATTTTCAGTTTGATTGAAAACAATCTTCTTATAAGTGGACTTAAGTATTTCAAATCTGTGTTGTTCAAGGGTCAACTGTACAAAAACCAAAAACAAAGAA